>NC_138773.1:81699151-82299151 GCF_965119305.1 Pelophylax lessonae
GATAATGGGGTACTTTGACGCAGTAGTGGGCTTGAGCACGATATGGCCATATGGTGGGACCAAACCCCCATTTTTATTTATGGATTGTCTTCAGATTTGGTAGTTATTTCTTTTGCATTTGCGCGCTATTCTTTTTTAATATACATGTCTTTTGGTTCATAGCTGCAGCAGCTTTAGAAATACATGGGTATGCTCCCCCAAATTTTTTGCCTGTTTATTATGTATTCGGTCTGACCAGACTATCGAGGTTGAGCAACCCTCCCCCCCCCACACACACCTGTACTCAATCAGTGTCCACCATCAAGTGGATATAGGAGAGGTCCCCTGTAGTGCATTTGCACATCCTTCCCAGCAAGGAGTATTATCTCCAAGGGTTAGGCTGGATTCATCTCTTTTTCATGGATAGTGTAGGACCCACTGATAATGGGGTACTTTGACGCAGTAGTGGGCTTGAGCACGATATGGCCATATGGTGGGACCAAACCCCCATTTTTATTTATGGATTGTCTTCAGATTTGGTAGTTATTTCTTTTGCATTTGCGCGCTATTCTTTTTTAATATACATGTCTTTTGGTTCATAGCTGCAGCAGCTTTAGAAATACATGGGTATGCTCCCCCAAATTTTTTGCCTGTTTATTATGTATTCGGTCTGACCAGACTATCGAGGTTGAGCAACCCTCCCCCCCCCCCCCACACACACCTGTACTCAATCAGTGTCCACCATCAAGTGGATATAGGAGGAGTCCCCTGTAGTGCATTTGCACATCCTTCCCAGCAAGGAGTATTATCTCCAAGGGTTAGGCTGGATTCATCTCTTTTTCATGGATAGTGTAGGACCCACTGATAATGGGGTACTTTGACGCAGTAGTGGGCTTGAGCACGATATGGCCATATGGTGGGACCAAACCCCCATTTTTATTTATGGATTGTCTTCAGATTTGGTAGTTATTTCTTTTGCATTTGCGCGCTATTCTTTTTTAATATACATGTCTTTTGGTTCATAGCTGCAGCAGCTTTAGAAATACATGGGTATGCTCCCCCAAATTTTTTGCCTGTTTATTATGTATTCGGTCTGACCAGACTATCGAGGTTGAGCAACCCTCCCCCCCCCCCCCCACACACACCTGTACTCAATCAGTGTCCACCATCAAGTGGATATAGGAGGAGTCCCCTGTAGTGCATTTGCACATCCTTCCCAGCAAGGAGTATTATCTCCAAGGGTTAGGCTGGATTCATCTCTTTTTCATGGATAGTGTAGGACCCACTGATAATGGGGTACTTTGACGCAGTAGTGGGCTTGAGCACGATATGGCCATATGGTGGGACCAAACCCCCATTTTTATTTATGGATTGTCTTCAGATTTGGTAGTTATTTCTTTTGCATTTGCGCGCTATTCTTTTTTAATATACATGTCTTTTGGTTCATAGCTGCAGCAGCTTTAGAAATACATGGGTATGCTCCCCCAAATTTTTTGCCTGTTTATTATGTATTCGGTCTGACCAGACTATCGAGGTTGAGCAACCCTCCCCCCCCCCCCCACACACACCTGTACTCAATCAGTGTCCACCATCAAGTGGATATAGGAGGAGTCCCCTGTAGTGCATTTGCACATCCTTCCCAGCAAGGAGTATTATCTCCAAGGGTTAGGCTGGATTCATCTCTTTTTCATGGATAGTGTAGGACCCACTGATAATGGGGTACTTTGACGCAGTAGTGGGCTTGAGCACGATATGGCCATATGGTGGGACCAAACCCCCATTTTTATTTATGGATTGTCTTCAGATTTGGTAGTTATTTCTTTTGCATTTGCGCGCTATTCTTTTTTAATATACATGTCTTTTGGTTCATAGCTGCAGCAGCTTTAGAAATACATGGGTATGCTCCCCCAAATTTTTTGCCTGTTTATTATGTATTCGGTCTGACCAGACTATCGAGGTTGAGCAACCCTCCCCCCCCCCCCCCACACACACCTGTACTCAATCAGTGTCCACCATCAAGTGGATATAGGAGGAGTCCCCTGTAGTGCATTTGCACATCCTTCCCAGCAAGGAGTATTATCTCCAAGGGTTAGGCTGGATTCATCTCTTTTTCATGGATAGTGTAGGACCCACTGATAATGGGGTACTTTGACGCAGTAGTGGGCTTGAGCACGATATGGCCATATGGTGGGACCAAACCCCCATTTTTATTTATGGATTGTCTTCAGATTTGGTAGTTATTTCTTTTGCATTTGCGCGCTATTCTTTTTTAATATACATGTCTTTTGGTTCATAGCTGCAGCAGCTTTAGAAATACATGGGTATGCTCCCCCAAATTTTTTGCCTGTTTATTATGTATTCGGTCTGACCAGACTATCGAGGTTGAGCAACCCTCCCCCCCCCCCCCACACACACCTGTACTCAATCAGTGTCCACCATCAAGTGGATATAGGAGGAGTCCCCTGTAGTGCATTTGCACATCCTTCCCAGCAAGGAGTATTATCTCCAAGGGTTAGGCTGGATTCATCTCTTTTTCATGGATAGTGTAGGACCCACTGATAATGGGGTACTTTGACGCAGTAGTGGGCTTGAGCACGATATGGCCATATGGTGGGACCAAACCCCCATTTTTATTTATGGATTGTCTTCAGATTTGGTAGTTATTTCTTTTGCATTTGCGCGCTATTCTTTTTTAATATACATGTCTTTTGGTTCATAGCTGCAGCAGCTTTAGAAATACATGGGTATGCTCCCCCAAATTTTTTGCCTGTTTATTATGTATTCGGTCTGACCAGACTATCGAGGTTGAGCAACCCTCCCCCCCCCCCCCACACACACCTGTACTCAATCAGTGTCCACCATCAAGTGGATATAGGAGGAGTCCCCTGTAGTGCATTTGCACATCCTTCCCAGCAAGGAGTATTATCTCCAAGGGTTAGGCTGGATTCATCTCTTTTTCATGGATAGTGTAGGACCCACTGATAATGGGGTACTTTGACGCAGTAGTGGGCTTGAGCACGATATGGCCATATGGTGGGACCAAACCCCCATTTTTATTTATGGATTGTCTTCAGATTTGGTAGTTATTTCTTTTGCATTTGCGCGCTATTCTTTTTTAATATACATGTCTTTTGGTTCATAGCTGCAGCAGCTTTAGAAATACATGGGTATGCTCCCCCAAATTTTTTGCCTGTTTATTATGTATTCGGTCTGACCAGACTATCGAGGTTGAGCAACCCTCCCCCCCCCCCCCACACACACCTGTACTCAATCAGTGTCCACCATCAAGTGGATATAGGAGGAGTCCCCTGTAGTGCATTTGCACATCCTTCCCAGCAAGGAGTATTATCTCCAAGGGTTAGGCTGGATTCATCTCTTTTTCATGGATAGTGTAGGACCCACTGATAATGGGGTACTTTGACGCAGTAGTGGGCTTGAGCACGATATGGCCATATGGTGGGACCAAACCCCCATTTTTATTTATGGATTGTCTTCAGATTTGGTAGTTATTTCTTTTGCATTTGCGCGCTATTCTTTTTTAATATACATGTCTTTTGGTTCATAGCTGCAGCAGCTTTAGAAATACATGGGTATGCTCCCCCAAATTTTTTGCCTGTTTATTATGTATTCGGTCTGACCAGACTATCGAGGTTGAGCAACCCTCCCCCCCCCCCCCCACACACACCTGTACTCAATCAGTGTCCACCATCAAGTGGATATAGGAGGAGTCCCCTGTAGTGCATTTGCACATCCTTCCCAGCAAGGAGTATTATCTCCAAGGGTTAGGCTGGATTCATCTCTTTTTCATGGATAGTGTAGGACCCACTGATAATGGGGTACTTTGACGCAGTAGTGGGCTTGAGCACGATATGGCCATATGGTGGGACCAAACCCCCATTTTTATTTATGGATTGTCTTCAGATTTGGTAGTTATTTCTTTTGCATTTGCGCGCTATTCTTTTTTAATATACATGTCTTTTGGTTCATAGCTGCAGCAGCTTTAGAAATACATGGGTATGCTCCCCCAAATTTTTTGCCTGTTTATTATGTATTCGGTCTGACCAGACTATCGAGGTTGAGCAACCCTCCCCCCCCCCCCACACACACCTGTACTCAATCAGTGTCCACCATCAAGTGGATATAGGAGGAGTCCCCTGTAGTGCATTTGCACATCCTTCCCAGCAAGGAGTATTATCTCCAAGGGTTAGGCTGGATTCATCTCTTTTTCATGGATAGTGTAGGACCCACTGATAATGGGGTACTTTGACGCAGTAGTGGGCTTGAGCACGATATGGCCATATGGTGGGACCAAACCCCCATTTTTATTTATGGATTGTCTTCAGATTTGGTAGTTATTTCTTTTGCATCATCAAGGACATGGATAGTGCCAATCACTGCACATATTTATAGGGTGAGGGCCAGAGGTATATTAGGGTAGTGCCTGAGCAAGAACCCACATGGCAGGATTAACAGAAGTTATTTTAATGATAGCCGCAAATTAAATATATAAAAAGAAATGACAGACAAGAAATGACTAGCATTAATGTTAAGGTATACTTTACTTACTGGGTTTACGTATACACTAATCATTTGTAGTATGCATTATTCCTTATAATTCTGTACATAAAACAATTGCAAATTAAGTTCTCTATGTGGTATTGCAAAATGTCCAGCTCACAAACCAACTGAAAACTTCAAATGGCAGTAATGCTTGCTGTTCCATTTGGTAGGATTTAATTTAATCAACAGCAGTTTAATGGTTATTGTGTTCAGACTGTATAAACCGGCAGTTTATACAGAATAATTTACAGAAGGGGCCTGAGGGCGTATTATATACTAAGAGTGACTGTCCATACATATGGATTGTAATTTCTCCTAATTGTTTTAGGGGAAAAAAAAAATTAACAATTTCAAAATAAAAGCCCTGGCTGAGAACAGGTATCACAGACTGCCTGAAATTATCATTGTTAGGCAGAATTCCTCTAATTTTTCCCAAAGAATTTAGAAGTAATGTCACTTTTGTTAAAAAACAACACAAAAAAAAAAAAAACAATGCCCTCTGGGTGATCAATGTACATTGCAAGGTTTTTAACAAACTTTGTTGCAGATTTCAACCTGATTCTGCTCTAAAGGAATACTTCTTTTTTATTGATTATATTAGGGTGCATACTGATTCTGAATGGGAGTGAACTGTTCTTTATTAATCAGCTGATGCCCTTGCAGTGTTCTAATGAGGAATGATTAGACGTCATTAACCCTTTGGGAGTATCTCGCCAAAAATGTAATTTTTGTTACAGAGGATGTCTAAAATCTGACTTGTGTCTTAGTGCAGACTTCTGGATAATTTAGTGAGCCAATCACATAAGAAGGAAATCACATCTCTAGGAAAGTTATGTACAGCAGCTGTGTACAGAAAGCCTCCAGGTTGCCATTTTGCATTGAATTTTACAGAAAATTACAGCACTGCAGAATAAAAAGGAAATGGCTTCTGTAGCAATAGTATATGCCAGGCATTGCTAAATTGTGGACTGTGGGCCAAGTCTGGACTGAGTCAATGGTCCTCAGCCACTGCTAGCTCTTTTGTCTTTGCAGATCTGACATTGAAAAGAACAGCACAGCGATGGGCGGAAGGTGGGGGTTGGCCCCCTGCCCTGCAGTCTAACAACCAATCAGTTAACTGGGGCAGGTCCTGCCCTCCATCATTTTGCTGCACTTCTGATGTCAGTTGCTGTGCCTTCTGCCCTCTGCCCTGTGTAAGGTAGGACAGGGAAAAGGACACTGTTATTGTTATAAAGGACGGAGGATACCAGGCGTGATGTAAAGGAGGACAGTTAAGTGATAGAGCGGTGCTATAAAGTGGCTGAGGACAGGAATATAAAGATGGTGACGAGGACAGGTATGTGAAGGGGGTTCTTTAAAGGGGGTTAGGACAGGTATGTGAAGAAGGGGGGTAAAGGGGATGAGCACAGGAATCTAAAGGGGGGTACTATAAGAGGATGAGGACAGGAAAGTGAAAGGGGGTGCTATAAAGGTAGTGAGTACAGTTACGTGAAGGGGAGTGCTATAAAGGGGGGTGAGGACAGTTATGTGAATATGTGAAGGGGGTGCTATAAAGGGGGTGAAGACAATTATGTGAATATGTGAAGGGGGGGTGCTATAATGGGGGTGAGGACAGTTATGTGAAGGGGGTTCTATAATGGAGGTGAGGACAGTAATGCGAAGGGGTGCTATAAAGAGGGTGAGCACAGGAATGTGGAGGGGGTGCTATAAAAGGGGTGAAGACAGTTATGTGAAGGAGGGTGCTATAAAGGGGGTGAGCACAGGAATGTGAAGGGGGGTGCCATAAAGGAGGTGAGCACAGGAATTTGAAACGGGGTGCTATAAAGGGGGTGAGGACAGTTTTGTGAAGGGGGGCGCTATAAAGAGGGTGTGGACAGGAATGTGAAACGGGGACTATAAAGAGGGGGAGGACAGGAATGTAAAGGGGGTGCTATAAAGGGGGTGAGCACAGGAATGTAAAGGGGGGTATAAAGGGGGTGAGGACAGTTTTGTTAAGTGGGGGTGCTATAAAGAGGGTGAGGACAGTTATGTGAAGTGGGTGCTATAAGGGGGTGTGTTAAGTTATGTGAAGAGGGTGCTATAAAGGGGGTGAGGACAGGAATGTGAAGGGGGGTGCTAAAAAGGATGCGAGGACAGTAATGTGAAGGGGTGCTATAAAGGGGATAAGCACAGGAATGTGAAGGAGGGTGCTATAAAGGGGATGAGCACAGGAATGTGAAGGAGGGTGCTATAAAGGGGGTGAGGTGAGGACAGTTATGTAAAAGAGGGTGCACTAAAGGGGGTGATGACAGTTATATGAAGGGGGTGCAATATAGGGGATAAGGACAGGGATGTGTAGAGGGGTGCTATAAAAGGAGAGAGGACAGTTATGTGAAGGGGGTGCTATAAGGGGGTGTGTTAAGTTATGTGAAGAGGGTGCTATAAAGGGGGTGAGGACAGGAATGTGAAGGGGGGTGCTAAAAAGGATGCAAGGACAGTAATGTGAAGGGGTGCTATAAAGGGGAAAAAGCACAGGAATGTGAAGGAGGTTGCTATAAAGGGGATGAGCACAGGAATGTGAAGGAGGGTGCTATAAAGGGGGTGAGGTGAGGACAGTTATGTAAAGGGGGGTGCACTAAAGGGGGTGATGACAGTTATATGAAGGGGGTGCAATATAGGGGATAAGGACAGGAATGTGTAGAGGGGTGCTATAAAAGGGGAGATGACAGTTATGTGAAGGGGTGCCATAAAGGGGTGAGGACAGTTATGTAAAGGGGGGTGCTATAAAGGGGGTGAAGACAATTATGTGAAGGGGGTGCTATAAAGGGGATGAGCACAGGAATGTGAAGGGGGTGCTATAAAGGGGATGAGCACAGGAATGGGAAGGGGATGCTATAAAGGGGGTGAGGATAGGAATGTGAAGGGGGGCTGGGGACTGCAATGTGAAGGAGGGGTACTATAAAGGGGACAACACATGAATGTGAAGGGGGGTGTTATGAAGGGGGCTGGGAACTGCCATTTGAAGTAGGAAGGTGATATAAAGTGGGCCGAGGACAAGAATGTGAAGGGGGGCTGAGTACTGTGATGTGAAGGGGTGGGGGTGATTTGCAGGGGGACTGAGAACACTAAAGTAATAAAAATGATTGTGATGTGAAGAATCTGAAGCTATATTCACAATATTGTATACTGTGTTGTGTGTGTAGGCGGCCCATTTATTTCAGTGGGCTGCCTTAAAAGCAGAAAGGCGGAAAAAGAAGTCTCTGACCCTTTTTATTTTTTATTTGTGCCATACAAAGCTGCATGGTACTGTGGCACCATACGGTGCGGCACTTGAAAAAAGGTGCCATGTTTGCCATTGTGCAGAGGGGACATTGAAAGTCAAACATATGATTCAGACCTCGGCTGGAAGAAAATTTTACTGACCCCTGGTATATGCTATATTACTTGTTTGTTTGTTTTCTTTTTCTTACATGAAAGTGGAGTTACCCTTTAAGCCAAATTGAGAGGTTCAAATTCCCTGAAATTTCTAAAATAATTTGCATTTTTCAGCAAAACATTGCCATTTTTGAGTCAATGGAGAAGGTTCAGAAATAGACAGCAAAAGGGAAGTAAAATGCAAAACAAAAAATAAATTAAAAAACACAAATACAAAGGAAACTAAATGAAATAGACTAAACTATCCTAAATACTCTCCAAAAAACACTCTCAGCATAAAAAATAGCTTTTTTTCACATACAATTTATTTTAAAAAATGTAATAGTAAATGCATTATTTAGGCGACTTTGGGGCTAAGGCCTACCTATATGTAATGCCCAGAGCACCCAGCGAACAATAAGAGCCTTGTCATTGGACTAGTGGACAGCAGTAGGGCAGGAAGGTCAGGCACTTTTAGTATTGCTAAATATGTTTCATGTGGATTTTGCTAAGATTCAGAGATATCTCCCTGCTGCCTTTTAGGACAAGGTTGAAGCTGACTGGTAAACAGGAGCAAGTAATCCTAGTTACGTTCGTAGGAAGAACTTACCAATACATAAGTCCTTGAGTGAAACTATTCTGACTACAGCTGCTGTGACAGTGGCTATCCCTTCCTGAGACCTCTATGTCTGGCCTGAATATAGCAGAGACACTCACTGTGGACAATCTTCATTGGATAGCTGAACTCACCAAATATTTGGGATCCATGAATGTCCTTATTGCATGCAGAACACTGAGGCAATACAATAAGATGCTGTAGACGTGATATAGAAATTTTTAGGAGGTCAAAAAGGAGTATTGGCTTTCCTGGCCTCAGTGGGTGTCTCTAAGGGAAGAAAGGATAAAACGCACACGCAAAGAAGGGTAAATTACCTTGCAAGAAGGGAAAGGAAATACAGAAAATAACATGTAAAACAAAAATAAAAAACATTAAAAACATCATACACAAAACAAACGCATTTTCTATGCACTGCGGAGGCAGCACAGAAACCATGGTTAGAGGAGCATATCACAAAGGATTTCTGGCTTATAAAGTGGTGTCTGCTTTGGCCAGGGATTTTAAACATTTAAAATACAGCATCTATACAACTATTTGTTTTCAAGGTGAAGGCGCCTGGTTTCTTGCTTATTTTATCAAGACCACATTGGAACACAAAAATCACTGAAGAATTAATTTATTATTCACGGACTACTTCACTTGTTGCACAAATAATTTTGTGGATACATATTTTATTTTTTAATACATTTTTTAATACATGTTTTTAGGCATTTTATGTATCGTTTATAATTCTCACATCAATATCACCAGGGTCACTCATTAATAATTTTTATGCTTTCACAAAAAGTCACGTATAAACGCACATTGCTTGTGACAAAAGTGTTTTAACAATTTTTATACCAATGTTTTTATTTTAAAAGGTATCACTATATTGTTTATATTCACATTTAATCACTGGTTGTACTTTAATTGGCTAAATTAAAGTGGAGTTCCACCCTAAAATGTAACTTCGGTCCATCTTCTTGCTCCAGGTCACCTGAAAAACAAATGGATAATCGCAATTTTATTTTTATTTTTTTACTTACCTTGTTTTAGAAGATAATATACTTACCTTACTTCCTCTTCCTCCCTCTGCGGCCGTGGCCCGCGCCGTCACTTCCTGGCTTGCAATGATTCCTGGGAGCTGAACGTCATCGCTCCCAGGAATCAATGCGCCTGCACCGGCCCTGACGTCAGTTCCGGTGCAGGCGCCATCGTACCTTGATAAACAGCCTCTGGGCATGCCCAGAAGCTGTGCAGAGATGACGCTGCAGCCCCGGAAGTGACGGCGGGGCCGGTGCAGTGCATCGTGGGACCAAAGAGGACGCAGAAGAGGATCGCGCTGGCTTCAAGCTGCCCACACCTGAGATGGCAGCGTTGGACAATACATTTTCGAGGTAAGTATTTCTTCTTGCAGGTAAGTGCAACCCGGGACAGTCCAGAGGCTATCCATTGTGGAATGTACTAGCCCTTACTGTCCCGGGGGTATTTTTATGTATTTATTTTTTTTGGTTTTAGGTGGAACTCCGCTTTAACACCAATACAACCACAAGAATATTTATATCATAGATAATCACATAGAATTCCATCATAACCACTATAGCCATATAAAACAATCCAATTAACTCTATCATTGCCAGCGCCCATTTTCATTGATATCATCTATAGTATACAATTATCTATCAGCTGCTACAGCTGACAGATAATTATGAAACCATTCCTATTTGCCCCACTCAGCACAGAGGAACAAACAATGATTTCTTCAGAATAACAAAAGGAATCTGCAACAAAGTTTTTTAAAATCCTTGCAATGTACAGAGATCACCCAGAGGGGAATGTATTTTTCTCAACAAAAGTGGAGTTATGCTTTTAATTTATGAATTTTTTTATCTGCTGTGTACCTTCTTGTTTTGGTGTTGATCACATTCACCATTTCTTGTACAGGAACAGGAATTGAGGAAAAATTTCCCAGGCTGAGCCACAGACAGAAAAGGCCTGGCAGGAATTTTAACTCATAGTTAGTCCTAATTCCCCATGGTAGTCCTAATATGTGGACCTTAGAGAAAGGGGGTATGCCCCGATAGCTTGTCCTCAAATTGTGGATGTTAGTGCAAATAAAAAGAAGTATCATGGACAGTACAAAATTGTTTTGTTGCAAGTGCTGATATAGCCAAAATCATATCAAGCAACTCTACCCAATGCTATCCAAAAAAAAAAAAAACAATTTAAAAAAAACCTGGACTGTTACGTGTTTTTTTGTTTGAAAGGAAGGCCATTTATATTGTTTGTCTTGGATGCGCTAACATCTAAAAGTGTCCTATCAAGAAGCAATGTAGGGAGCATCCTAAAATGAGTGTAACTAAATTCCTTAAAAATCTGAAATTAGGAAAACTTCTAACTTGAGCACCATTATTTTTTGGATAGCATGTGAAGATCATGGATTAACTCTTATTGTTGCCGTGTGTTGCCCTGAAAAAAGAGTTCCTGTCCTGTCATGATGTGGCCGCTGCTTTCGACTCTCCTTTCCTCTTCACCTCTAGAGGTACATGATCTTACTCAAGAACTGCATATAACTTTAATCACACTGTCAGTTTAAAGTAAGGACTCCCGCTACAAACCAGCAATTTCCCACTAAACACAATTTCTGCAGAATGTGTTGGTATGCAGTTTGAGTCTATTACACTTTTTTTTTCCCCATACGCAGTTGATGGGCTGCAATATTGATCTGTACCAGCTGTCTACAGTTAACTGAAGAAATAGATCTTCAAAGACAACGCTGCTACATCTAATGCATTTGGTGATCCCCATGCTGTCTTCTGAAATGCCATGGACATTTTTTAAACAAAGACTATTTTTCAAAGTTATTTCTTTTTTTCTTATTTTTTTTTCCTTTTTTTTTGTTTTCAGATTTTTTTGCAACATTAAATTTAATTTTTTAACATTGAATTATTTAAACTAAAATACTTCAAATTATTTATTTTATCTTTTTTAGAAAAATAATAAAAAATAAATAGATCAGCATCCTTATTTAGTAATATACAGTATATTATGATATATAGCAATGATTTGTTCTTATGATTTACATTTCAATGTGATTTTATACACATTTATACAGCTATAATACATTACACTACAATAATTTATACAGCTATAAATAGATACTGTATATTCATATTAGTATAATTTATTTATAATTCCTCGTATAAGTCTTATGATGGGGTTGAGTTCTCCCAGTAAAGACAAGACCTAATAAAGCTTGTTGGCTTAAAACCCAACTCCAGAAAAATTTGAAAATCCATGCTTGCAGTGGGTTGCTTGTTTAGTCTAAGGACAGAGAATTAAGCCCCATTTCACACCAGTGCGACTTGTCATGTGATTTGACAGTTTAAAATTGCGTGACATGTCGCACTCTATTTCTGCCCATGGAACCGTTCAAATCTGTGAAACTCCAACTTGCACCGATTTTGAAAATGTTTGCTGTGCTATTTTTAGTGAATTTCATGTGCAACTTGCATAGACATTTGTGCATAAATTTGCACAGATGTTGGCAAGCCGCACATGAAATCTGCTCATAGCACAGTGCAGTGACTGTCAGTCACCGCTCTCTGCTCTACTCCTCCAGTGCTCACTGGAGCACAGAGCTATGGAGGGGCAGGCAAAGCTAGCAATGGCTTTCAGCCTCATACTGAGAGGTGGACCCAGCTATCAATGAAGTAGCTGGGTGGATCCCAACAATATTATAGGGATCCTTCCAGAGCCTGGAACGACTCTGGAAGGATTGTTAGTCAACTCACAGGAGCACAAAAGTAAATGCATTCCTGTGACCTTCAAGAGAAGTTTGGCCAAAAAAAAGCTTTGTTCATACTTTTTTAAAGAGTAAATACTTTATAAGTAGTAAATACCTTACTCCTTGCTCAAGCAGGCTCCCTCCAGTGCTGCTACCAGTCTCTAGCAGTTGCCTCTGAAATCTGCGACCAGTTCTGGATGCACTCCAGCCTCTTAAGTGTACAATACAGGGTTTCCACTATAGATCTGAGCTTCATGTGGAGAAGGAGAGCACTGAAGTCAGCTAGAGTGAGAAACCAGGTAAGTGATAGAGCCTGTTCTGCAATCCCAAAGACATAACAAGAATTTAACCATTGCAATGTGGGGGGGTCGATATTTTAATTTTTATGGAGTTGGGCTGTAAGATTCTTCAGCATCAGACACTTCTTGGAGGATCGGATGCCAGGTCCCACTTTGTGCTTTGTGGTTCAATTTGCCAGCTCCAACCTCATTACAGGACACAGTAGCGACATGGGGCCGGAGGATGTAACCATTCACACAATATAGGACTAGGTATCTGACACACTGGAAAGGCTTTCTGATGCAGAAGATTCTTCTACAGTGGTGGCTCTTCAATAGAGTGGAGTGACGATTGGCTGCATGTGCAGCAGTAAGTATTTCATTTACAGGGAGCACTTTTTAGGGAAAAATGGCATCCAATGACAGTCACTTTACAGGGTGAGTATTTTTAAAGTGTATGTAAAAACCTAACAATCAATTTTTTTTTACTTGATCCTTTTCTTCTGTTAAAGCGGTTGTAAACCTCTGAAGAATTAAAAAAAAAAAAAAAACTCTAAGACAACAGCATAATGTGCTAATATGCATCACTCACATTCAATGCTGTGATGGTTGACATCTTCCTCCGGTGTTTCTTCTGGGTTCCGCTGTGAGTGGCCGGAGTCGTGATTGTGACGGGACTGATGCACACTGTGCTTGCGTTCTTCCGTCAGTATACTGCTTCCTTCAGTCTTGAACATAGATATCAGATATTTTAGCTGCCTATTGCAACCAAGAACTAGACAGCACTCATTTTAGCTGCAAACATCTTAAACGGATTTATTGAAAAAGAATACAGACTTTTTATACATGTGAGAAGTATGTCAGTGACCACCCAAATATTTACCCAAAACATCACACAATGGTTTAGATAACAAGGTAGGGCTGACTCATGGCTAATCCCCCTCTAGCAACTACTTTAGCTGACAATGATATCATTAACATGCTAATTAACTTAGCATTTAAGCCAGCTTAGATGGGGTACATGGAATCCACATCTAAACAATGCTTCGATTACTTAGGAGTTACAGACTTCATGGCAACGGTCTACAACAGGCTATAGGTCTCACAGTGTAAAGTGGGATTAAACCTTCATATATTTCTTGAGAGATATTGTGGATAAATATTACTGTCCCATTTGAAGTAATCCAAACCATATTCTCAGTGTCCATTAAGTAGCTGTCCATCATTTTCTTGGTCACCTATTGCCCCTAATAGACACAGGGTGACTTACACATAAGAAGGGCTGGGGGGAGCTGAAACAGGGATTTCCCAACCTCTCTAAAGTAAGCTGTGTTCCATGGGGCCCCCAACCAAAGTGACTCCCATCACAGTGATGACGCCACTCTTGCGCATGCGCACAAGAGCTGCCATTTTCGGCATGGGCTCTGAAGGTCGCAGTAAGCCAAGCATTCAGAGCGCATGCACTGATGATGTCATCGGCTGCATGCACTCTAAATATCTCTTAAACTGTGCAACAGTGCAAGTTTAGGAGATATTCACAGTACCTAGAGTTAGCCTTAGTATAGGCTTACCTGTAGGTACAAGTGGTGTAACAGAGTTTACAGCCACTTAAAATATTCAAATACAGTAAGTGTTTTGTTTTATTTGTTCGATAAGTATAAAACACATGAATGTTGATTCTGCCAGACTTCTTGTTGGTTAAAAACCTTCTGTGTATTCTACCTCTGCTGCACTATTATCAGTAGCATTGTTTCTAGCTCTCTCTGTGGAGTAAAAACACCTCCTCCTATGTTATAGAGAAGAGAAGAGGGAGAGGGGTTTTGTAGTCCTGCCCTAGGGTGACAATGTTTCTCTTCCATAGATAGAGGTGCAGTGACTTTCCCTAAAGATGGACTTCAAGAAGGTATCAATCTTGGCCAAATCTGCACAAGTGTGATACACAATATTACCAAAAGTATTGGGACGCCTGCCTTTAAACGCACATAAACCTTAATAGCATCCTTAGTCCAGTCTTAGTCCATAGGGTTCAATATGGAGTTGCCCCACCCTTTACATCTATAACAGCTTCAACTCTTCTGGGAAAGCTGTCCACAATGTTTAGGAGTGTGTCTATGGGAATGTTTGACCATTTCTTCCAGAAACGCATTTGTGAGATTAGGCACTGATGTTGGATGAGAAGGCTTGGCTTGCAGTCTTCGCTCAAATTCATCCCAAAGGTGTTCTATCGGGTTGAGGTCAGGCAAGTCAAGTTCCTCAACCACAAACCCACTTATCTATGTCTTTATGGACCTTGCTTTGTGCACTGGTGCATTATCATATTGGAACAGGAAAGGGCCATCCCTAAACTGTTCCCACATAGTTGGGAGCATGAAATTGTCCAAAATGTTTTGTTATGCTGATGTCTTATGAGTTCCCTTCACTTGAACTAAGGGGCCAAGCCCAACCCCTGAAAAACAACCCCACACCATAATCCCCCCTCCACCAAATTATTTTTACCAGTGCGCAAAGCAAGGTCCATAAAAACATGGATGAGTGAGTGTGGGGTGGAGGAACTTGACTGGCCTGAACAGAGTCATGACCTCAATCCAATAGAACACCTTTAGGATGAATTTAAGCGGAGACTGCAAGGCAGGCCTTCTCATTCAACATCAGTCCCTGGCCTTACAAATGCGTTTCTGAAATAATGGTCAAACATTCCCATAGACACTCTACTAAACCTCGTGGACAGCCTTCCCAGAAGAGTTGAAACTGGTAAAGCTGCAATAGGTGGACCATCTCAATATTGAACCCTACTGACTAAGACTGGGATGCCATTAAAGTTCATGTGCGCGTAAAGGCAGGCGTCCCAATACTTTTGGTAATATAGTGTATATCAAAGCAGCCCTGGAACATTGTAGTCTGTAGTATTATGAGCAATTTTGACCATGAGGAAAAGGAGTCTTTAGATTATTTTTAGATTTTTATTTATAGGTTTACTTTAGAAATGTATAGTGTGAAAAGATGCTCTGCATCGGATAGTAATAATACACAAAGTCAAAAACAAGTGTATAAACAGGGAATTACATTGTCTGCATAGTGGAACAAATAGTGTCAATTCTTACTTTTATATCTCCCAACAGGGGTGTCTTCCCAGTCATGCAGATGAGTCCGATGCTCACCAAGTTTTTAGTAGTTTGATTGGTGGAAAAAAGGGGAGAAGGGGGAAGGACATGAAAGAAAGAGGGAAGAATGAAAATAAAATAAAAGAAAAGACACAGTGCCAGAGAGGGCATCTGAGCTGGCCTTCCCTAATACAGGGAAGTGCAGTGTAAAAAAAAAAAGGTACTCAGTATTAGGGATGGGCCGAACACCCCTCTGTTCGGTTCGCACCAGAACATCTCAAACAGGGAAAAAGTTCTAGCGAACATGCAAACTCTATTAAAGTCTATAGGACACGAACATGAAAAATCAAAAGTCCTAATTGTTAAGGCTTATATGCAAGTTATTGCCATAAAAAGTGTATAGGGACCTGGGTACTGCCCCGGGGGACATGTATCAATGCAAAAAAAGTTTTTTTTTAAAACAATAGTTTTTACAGGAGCAGTGATTTTATTGATGCTTAAAGTGAAACAATAAAAATGAAAAACTCCTTTAAATGTAGTGCCTGGGGAGTCCCCTTAGTCTGCCTGTAAAGTGGGGTCACTGTGTGATGTATAGAACCATCTGCAGCAATACTGAAATTTCTAAAGGAAAAAACATAATTTAAACTTGCTCGTCACTGTAATATATTGTCAGTTCCTGGCAATACAGAGAAAAAAAAAGGAAAAAAAAAAAAACGGGTTATGGCTCCCCCCCCCCCCACCCCCCAGCCCATACCAGACCTTAAGGGTCTGGTATAAATTTTAAAGGAAACCCCACAACAAAATTTTAAAAAAAAATGGCGTGGGATCCTCCCCAAAATGGGAAATTTTGGTCAGCTTGGCATGGCACTGCTCCCTGTCTTTAACATTGGCAACTATGGGAATTCCCGGTCAGCTTGATATGGCACTACTCCTGAACCATAAGTGACAGGGACACCAAACTTGAGGAGCACTAAGAGGGGACCCAGGACTACAACATATTCATACATTTTAAAAGTGGGGTATTCCTGTACACTACAACTGACCGCACTAAACTGACTGAACTCACTATCTTCTCACTACCTGCCTAATCTCTATTGTCACACACTACACAGGGCTGCTGTGTAAGCAGCCTTATATAAAGTGGGCCCTGGACTTAGTCCCTGGCACCCTGCCTTTGGCCAATCATGGCTCTTACATGACATTGTGCTGTGATTGGCCAAAGCATATAGGTCAGGTACATGCTTTGGCCAATCACAAGCACTTGATGCACTGCGATGGCGCAGTGCATTATGGGGCGCTTTTCGGCGGGCCAACTTCCCACCGAGCTCCCTGGGTGTTCGTGTGTTCAGGGAACACACGAACATCTGATGTTCAAGTTGAACGTACGTTCGACTCAAACATAAAGCCCATCCTTAGACAATATTGTAAGTATACATCAGGCAATAGAAATGCTTGCCCGATTGTAGAATCATCTAGCTGTATGTTCCTCAAATTTATCCTGAAGGGCAGAAGTAAGCTGTTCCAAGCATTGTATATTGTTTACCCTGCCAGACCATGGGTCTGTGTTTTTTCATTTTACATCCACTTTTTAAAGGAAACCTATAGTCTAGCTTCCATAATATGTTGTATTTCTAGTTTGCACACTTGTTCAAGGTCAGGACTCAAAGTATTGAAGAAAAAGAGTAAGAACAACAATCTCCTGCGCTCAAGAGAATTGCAAGAATAGTGGATGGATCACATGTCCTTGATACTTCCAATGAAGGCACAGGCTTTGCTACCCCCTAAGGGTCGAGGTGTTGAATAAGACTAAGTGGTTGGAATCATTTGTTATATTAAGATTTGTTGATAAGTCGATGCAACATCTTAGATTGGCTGTGAGGAAGAGGGGATCTCCCCTCCAAACGCATCAGACATTTGCAAGGTCTCCCAGCGTGCTGGGACTATTCTTGGTGACCTGGTTGGTTTGTGCATACTCTGGACCTTGATACGCTTTTATAATTGAGTTTTTTTGTGAGTATACTTCTTTTCATTGTATTATTAAAGATACCACTTAAGTATTGCGCAAGGCTGGTGTGCCTCTCTTCTTTATCTCAAAGTATTGAAGACATTGGATCAGACATGCAGTTCATAATAGGGCATCAGCAATGTCTGGCTTTATAATTCTCTCAGAAAAAACACATTTTTTTTATATTTTTGGATAGACTGGGGAAGAGTTACAATTTTTGTCGTTTTTTTTTTTGTCTGCTTGTGGGTGTCCCACAGTGTGCAGCAAGGGTAAAGACATGCAACCTACCCAGAAGTGCCATATGCCTGTGGAGACCGAGGATCTGCATTACAGTGAAGTTATAAGACACAAGCTATAAGACGGTAAATATGCAGCATCTTGATTAAATAATTACCTTTTAGATAAAATCATCATATGATCATTCCAGGGTTGCTTTAAGGAGCACTGGCACTTCAAAGCAAGTATTGCATTTTTTTTTCTCATATATGTGTGTCTCAATGTTTTTCTTTTTTATGCCCATAGATTACTCTTGAAGTATAAAATTAAAGTGCATAAACCCAGCACTGTCTAACAATAAAAATCCTGTGCAAAGCTACATATTATCGCTCTGTGCAAATTGTGTTATAATTATCAACAAATATGAAATCATACATCAATTCAAAAAAATAAATAAAGTTCATATGATGGAACACATATACTTGCATCTATACAGTGCAAACGATTGAATTAGTCATTTAAAGTGCAATCAGTGCTTCAATTTTCTTATGCCAGTGGTGTGTGATGAGCAAAACAGTGCTGTGCTCCCCTCCTCAGGTGGCCTTACTCACCGACTCTCAATAGGTATGACACCTGTTAGGAATATGACTGTCCCCAGATTTCTGTGATGGACAATTCATCACAACTCCTTCATATGCTCCAGCAGGATGACAGGTCTCTCATATGCGTTATAATGCAAGGAGAATCAGGAGACATCCATAGCGTAATTCCATTTATTAAAAAAACTTTAATCTACTTTGGTGCCCATGTGGACTTTATTATGTGGGGAGAACAAAAAGATTATTAAGGATCCGCATATCTGAA
This sequence comes from Pelophylax lessonae, assembly GCF_965119305.1. Taxonomy (NCBI): domain Eukaryota; kingdom Metazoa; phylum Chordata; class Amphibia; order Anura; family Ranidae; genus Pelophylax; species Pelophylax lessonae. The sequence goes on from NC_138773.1 coordinate 81,717,933, forward strand.
TATCAAAAAAGGTTTAAAAAACACAGTGTGTACCTACATTTTAGGGAAAAGCATAATAGAGACCCTTTACTTTTACAATTCTGTGTTATTGATGTTGTATGCCTCCTGAAGGGGATCAAACCACATTAGGGATTTATCCCAAAGAGAAACTAAGTGGATTTATTTATTTATTGAAAAGCCTCACTCCAAGAGGGTTAAAAATCAAATTAGATTTAAATAGTTTCATCAGCAATTATTAAATTGATCTGCTTATATAATTGTCCCATTATGAGTCCCAATTTACTGTGTTTAATTTAGTATTGATTAATGCTCTGCCATTTATACTAATCATTATTTATTATTTTTTTATATATTATCGTTTTAACATTTTTAAAGGTAATATTTTTAAATGTATTGTGACGAGACCAATCTCGCCACTGGGCGTTGGAGAAGCCTGGTTGCTCGCCTCCTGCAATGGGACTATGGACCCTCTCATCAGCCCAGGCTAAACGTAAACCCCATGGAAATTTGACTGTGTTTGTGGCATCTGAGCGCTGTTTGGATATGTTGAGCGCTCAGATCCAGGCTATCTGGGGATGGGTTGAATGTAGGGGTTCTGTTCAGTAGACTGGAGGCGAGCAACCAGGCTTCTCCAACGCCCAGTGGCGAGATTGGTCTCGTCACATGTATCATTTGAGTTTCTGCTTTGTGAACTGCTCATATGCTCAGCTGCTCATATCCTGGTCGAGGAGGCACGCAAGTTCTGATTGGCCAGGGCTGACTCATTAGCATACTCTAGGATTATAAAGATAATGTTGCCGTGCCGTGCAGCCAATCCCAGGATGAAGTTGTGATGACGAAACGCATCGAGACATAGCTGCACGGCAACTAGCTTTGTTTACATACATAAACCGGCAGTGATGTTCCAGAACACTACGAGGAGTCTGGTGAGAGACGGATATTTCCTCTTTCAGTCTGCCGCGACCAGAATGTGTCAGTGTGTTGGCCGGTTTATACGCTATTGATCATTTGATTTGATGTGAGTTTAATGTGTGAAGATCATTTTATTTATCCATTAATGTGTGTACACAGTATTACGCTATGGATATCTTTTTTCCTTCTCACATATGCTCTCCGTGGTTATGTGATGACAATAATACTGGGATACCGCTGTGGATTACTTAACCCTGTTTGTGGTTACCCACTCTCTTTGCCTATATGAGAATAGTAGGCATCTATATTTGGAGAGTTTACAACTAAGAGGGAGTGGTCACAACCAGTCACGTGGTGCGGTGGAAGTATATCTCTACACTGGAGTTATATGAACTGTGCTATGGACTGAATACACTTTCACCTTTATCATCTAATTACTTATACCGTATGCTACTAACTATAGCATTGATTTTATTGTCATTGGAATAAATTTGATTTTTACTATTTCATATATGTTGATGATTTTAACACAATTTGCATGGAGAAATAATACTTAGCTTTGCACAGGTTTTTGCACTTTGCAAAGGATTGTTAGACCGTGCTTGGTTTATACACTTTAATTTTCAAAAGGGACAATGCACCTTTTACCACAGCAGCAGTCTATATTACTATATATTACATTGGTTCACATACCGCAGTACGAGGACATTAATATCTAAACTCTTGAAGTATAGCTGTCATTCTTTTACCAATGGGGTGCTCCCATTACACTCCTTATGGAATAAAACATACTGTATGCCTCTCAGCTCTTTTTCCTTTTGGCTATCTGCTGTTTAAAGTCTATAAAGCTTGTTAGGCTTGCTGAAAAGGAAGAAAATAGATCCAAATTTATTTAAAATGATCAGCCTAAGGGCCCAGGGAGACCCAAAAATATTATTTTTTTCCATTAAGAAATAAAAGGAAGCCTGTTTGGTTTTAGCTTCAGGGCCCTGTGGCTTTTAGCTATGCTTAGAAGCAGATTCCAGACCTGAACCAGCAATAAAAACCACAATCTACTAATTAATATTTTTCTTCTATACTACGGTGCAATAGGTAGACCTCTCATTTGACATATAGCTCCACAAAAGGTCAACTCTATTTAGTTCCTGATTATCGCATTATTGGGGATATAATAAAGGGAGAAACTGCCCTGCAATTAACGAGCTTGTGATGTAGACATAAGTGATTGTCTTTTAAAGATCCCCCACCTATATGACACCTGAAAGGCAATTCAGACTCACTCGTGGTTTGATTATGTGCTCGCTGACGAGTGAGCTGAACGTTAAAGTCTCTAGAGCGCACTTAGCAATCTGTCTTGTTCTTCTCTCTATTACTGCAGATTTATTACAATGAATTACAAATGAATGCAAGAAGTACAGGACTTTTGCTCTTTTCATATTGGACTTTTTTAAGAGAATATATATTTTTTTTTTTATTATTATGTAAACCTGATTGCCTTAAAAATAACTCCAACAAGTAGAAAAAATAACCCTTGCGTGTCACTTATGCTGGAATCTGGCTTCTATTCCTATGTTGATGGCAGCCCTAAGTAGATGGACTTTTTAGCTTTTTTAGCCTTTTATCCTTATGTTACATGGACTCTCCCTATGGACTTTATTGTTGCAGGTTATATGTGAACTATGGTGTTTGGGCCTTGTCCTGGTGTGTGTCACTTATGTGTCCTGTTATAAGACATGAAATAGTTTTTTATTTGCGTTACAATGTGTCTTGGGCAGGTAGTAAAGTTGTCACATGCTAGCTGAAAATCTATGTAAAACTGTGATTTGGCATGAAGCACTAAAATTCACTAAAATGACACTCCCTTTGATATAGTATTTTTTTATTATTATACTATCATTAAACACATCTTCTTTTTTTCTTTAGATAGTTCATTAACCCCTCAGTGATTATACTCTTCTTCTTTATATAAACTAAAAGTTAAAAATCTTTGTACTGTACATGTTTTTTTTATGTCATACTAGATTATTTTATTTATTTTCAGCTTTATCATAACGCGATGTACTTTTATGACTACATGGTATTATATAGCCCATTTATGCTTTACGACCTTACAAGATTACGAAGTGATATATTTCAGACTTGCCAATATATTTTTAACTATATGTACTTTTAATAAAACAAATATTTAGGCAGGATATAAATTGTCCAGATAACAATGTTGGACACCACCATCCCTTAAATTACAAAGAATAAAAAATTAAAGCTTTTATGGACTTTTAAAGGTCACTTAACAATTAAAAACTATGTTCATAGCATGGTGGGAGGAGGGTGCCCTCTATACTAATCCTCCACCAGAACAGGTGGTTTGGAGGAGGTATATAGATGATACTCTCTTTATATGGAAGTGTACTGATGAATCTTTACATGCATTCAAGAGTTTAAGAAGAGATATCAGGAATGGCTCCCTGTCCCTGAAGACATGGTTTGCCAAGAAACGCATTGGGTGGAGCTAGTTTATGACATCTATACGCACGTCGCTAGCCGGACGGCGTTGCTTTTTTTTAAGCTGTTATCAACTGATGATTGTGAGTACCTTATAAGTATTATAAACTTATTGGAGTAGAGATATCGGGCCATGGGTTTGTGGTTTGTTCTGTCTGGGTGACTGGAGTCAGATCTCGGTGAGGGCATACTGGGTTCCTGAGAAACTGTAGAGAGAGCTGCTGGGTAGAGAGTTAGAACGATGCTGTGGATTCAATGAGGAATGATAATCTGCTTGTTAACCTCTTATAATCTGGAGGCTACTTATTTGGTTATTTTGGTACATTTGAATTTGATGCATATGAATTTTTGTGAGGAAAAAGATGGTGTTATGCACCAACAGAACCGCGCAATTGGAAGTGAATAAATAATGAAATAAATAAATAAATAATAATATAATAAATAATGCAGTGTAGGAAATTACTCCTATGGGGTCGCAACAAACCATGTAAAAACATGGAGTGATATAAAATAAATATTTCTAAATATAAAGTTGCGCTCAACCAAAATACACTTGAATAAGACCAAAGAAATATATAATAAATATAAAGTGCATAAGTGAATACGTAAAATAAATTAGAATTGCAGATAAAGTGCAAAAATACAAATTCAAATAAATATGTGCTACTTATGCAAACAATAAATAGTCATACGTATGACAGCCCACAGTATATATTAGTGATTCAATAGGTGACAATCCATTGGTAAAGTCCAAAATAGAATATTGTTAAGGATTGTTTAGTAGCAAGGAAACCAGCACTTGATATTGATCTCCAACACCTCCACCAGAAAAACAAGATCACCCGGTGTGCACTAAAGGCTCACCAGATGGGGCAGACCCCTTGAATTTAGGAGGTCAGTTCAGGCAGGGAATCACAGACAATCAATACCAGGTATTTAATTGGCACCTCCCATACACCTCCAGATATCCACCTATATGTCTCCTTATCGCCGGTGGTAGATCTCTCAGATACCGTGACTGCAGCCAGGAGCTGGAGAATTTCTCTGTACTATTCCATCCCGTGTAGTGTAGCAGGCTGGGCTGGGCTCTCTCCTGTCCCTCCAATCTAGCTGCTGACACATGCCGGCAGCTAGATTGGAGAGACAGGAGAGAGCCCAGCCCGGGATGGAATGTTGGAGATCAATATCAATCAATCTGGAGAATGTTGGAGGTGTTGGAGATCAATATCAAGTGCTGGTCTCGTTGCTACTATCAATCCCTAACAATATTCTATATTGGACTTTACCAATGGATTTTCACCTATTGAATTATATATATATATATATATATATATATATATATATATATACTGTGAACTGCAAGTGCACCCGCAAGTGCACTACAAGTGCAGTTGAGCTAGATCTGAGGGGAAGTCAGAAATGAGGGAAAGCTCTGCTGATTTCTATCATCCAATCATGTGCTAGGAAAAATGCTGTTTTTTTTTTATTTTTCTTGCACATTCTCCTTAGATCTCAAGCAACTTGCAGTGCATTGACTATTTGCCTTAAGACCGCATTCACACTGGTACGACCTGGACCGTGACTTGTTGGCCTGACAAGTCGCGGTCCTCACGCTCCCATTGTGTAGTACAGGAGCCATTCTAATAGGAGCGACACAAGTTGCTCCAACTTAGAAAAAGGGTCCTGTACTACTTCGGGGCGACCTGGAGGCGACTTGCATTGAATTCCATTACGTGCAGTCTGTGCAAATCGCGCCGAAGTTGCGCTGCACGCGACTTCACAGGTCGCCCCCTAAGTCGGAGCGACCTAATGTGAACGGAGGCTTACTAAATAAACCCCATGGATTTCTTGTAAAGAGTAAACAAATGTATCCACTCTTGTAAATTTGATTAAACAGTGGGTAAACATCCACCGAGGATTGATCTCATGGAAAATGATGACCCTGATTGTTGTTTAAAATCAAAATGAAAAAATTTGAAATTCGGAACCATTTTTTTTTCATTGCGGCCTGCTATTGGTTACCAAATTATTTAAAGTGGTAGTAAACCGCACCTTTTTAAAAGAGGAAAAAAATCCTACAATACAATGGCATATGTGCTACCATACATCGCACAGTAGCACATTATGAAATACTTAGAATGATTTTTTCTTTTTCTTTTTTTTCAGTTATTTCCTGGTTTTCTGCCTAGGCAAATGATGCCATATATCCCAGGAGCCTTCAAGAGGGGAGGGGAAAAGGAGGGGTTTTCTCAGCTAAGCACACTCTCCTGCATGCATATTTGAGCTAAGGGCAGGAAGTAAATGCTACATGAATCATTTGCCCTTACTCAAAATGGCCAGGGCCAGAGATGCAAGGGGTAGTTTTTCAAAGAGATTTCTCACCAAAATAAAACATAGAGACATAGATGGATTGGGCAGTTTGCTTTAAATATTAAAAATAAATTAAAGAGTGTTTTTAGTTTGTGGGTGCTCAGATGCAGTGAAGATCCTCTTTAATATTACCGGACATAAAATTTTGTATACTTACAATATTTTCGGTTATTGGATATTTTGTTTTAAATATGACCCCGAGGAGGGGATATTGTATTGATATCAGATTCTTATGAATATTATGTTTTTTTCTAGCTCTGATGAAGAAGCCACTCTTGGACCTCTGAAACATGGTGAATACTTTTTGGATCTTCCTCCTGACTTTTCTGAGAATAAAGCTGTGCCCGGACATTTTCTCTTCAGTTTCCATTTTTGTTCCATTAAAATACATTACATTCTTATCATAGATGGCTCATTAATAGTCATGCACCAGTAAATCTTACAGTTCATAAAATATTAGTTTCACACTTAGACGTTGTGCTTTCCACCCTTCAGACAATGGTTCATATCTTTATCATTTATGAACAAGGTATTTCCCAAAGTTCCGTATGGTGATATGATCAGGGGGGGTTATTTTTAAATGGTATTACACAACACATTTCATGATATTTTATATGGAATCCTGTCCATATAAAAGAAATAATGTAACAATTTAGCTATTCTGCTAACCCAGGCTCAATATTTCCTAAGGGGTTACACCTAATCCCTCAGAGGGGATAGACCTTTTATTGCTTTTTTACACAACAACCTTGAAGTGGTTGTAATGTGTAAAGCCTTAAGGTTTTTCACCCTAATGCATTCTTTGCATTAAGGTGAAAAACCTTCTGTGCTGCAGCGATCCAATCTAGCAATGTGCACGAGTGCAGCGGCTCCAGCCGCTGTGTCTCTCCCCACTGTACAGAATAGCAGCTGGAGCCATTGGCTCTCGCTGCTGTCAATCAAATCCTGTGACATGGGAGCAGGGGACTTGGCCGAGTCCTGCTGTCTGTGTCAATGGACAGGTGCTCCCATGGAAAGTGGCTTTCTGTGGGGGCACCCAATCAAGAGAAGGATCGGCGCTGTTCTTTGCAAAAGCATTACACAGAACAGGTAAGCATAGACATGTTTGTTTTTTAATGCAAAAAAAAAAAACCTTTACAACCACTTTAGGTCATGCAGGAGAATTGTTTTTTCTTAGATTTATATGTATACGTGAGACCATGGGGTTGATTTACTAAACTGGAGAGTGCAAAATCTGGTGCAGCTCTGCATGAAAAACCAATTAGCTTCCAGGTTTTTTTTTGTTTTTTTTTTGGCAACGCTTAATTGAAGAAGCTGAAGTTAGAAGATTATAGGCTACCATACATAGATGCACCAAATTTTGTACTCTTCAGTTTAGGAAAATCAGCCCCAAAGCAACTATCCATTTAATTTAATTAAACATTTATTAATTTAATATTAATTTGTATTACATAAATACCCCCCCCCCCCGCCACCCTCTTTTCTCTTTTGTATCCTTTTATTAGCCATAGACTTTGTTTGCTTTTTTTGTTTCAATACATTTTTATTGGTTTTCAAAACATAACAATATTGAACATGAAGGTAACAGTCGAAGCATACGACATCAGTATATGAAGCATATTCGTGTACAACAATTAGAAATCAGAGCAAGGGTACAGAATTTCCAAAAATGGTACAGACAACATTTATATATAGTCAGAGAAGGTTTTTGTGTGTTCAAAGTATTGCAGGATCAAACAAACACAGATGTGGAACGGTAAAAGAGCAGAGAGTTTTCTATAGAGATGATGGATCATGGAGTATCATAAGACTTTGGTATAATGATTGCTGTCTATCCAGGGTTTCCAGCGCTTATAGAATTGTGTACTTAATGAGGTAGAATATGAGTACATTTTCTCGTGTGAGAATTGTGTATTGATGAGATCTATCACTTCTGAGTAGGTGGGCAAAGAGGCTTGTGACCAATGTCTGGCAAGTACCGTTTTGGCAGTCACTAATATGTGTATCATCACTGTTCTCATACTGGGATGTATACGTTCTAAGCCTAAGTATAATATTGCTAGAGCTGGGTCAGGGGGAAGTATTATGCCGGTGGTTTCAGAGAGAACTTCAAAGATCTTCCTCCAGAAACTGGCAATGCTTTTACATGTCCAGAATATGTGTAATAGATTACCAGTTTGGCCATAGTTTCGCCAGCATAGTGGACTGTGTGTCTTATAGAATTTCGATAAATGATATGGTGTCAGGTACCATCTAGTGAGGAGTTTTTGGGATTGTTCCCAATGATTAACACAATGGGATGCAATATACGTACTACGGATTGCCAGCTCTCATTGCGTTTCGGAGAAGGAAGTTCTCCTTCCCATTTAAGCATGGGCTAAGTTTTAGAAAAACATATCTTGTGTTGAAAGAATTTAGAAATAAGAAAATCCCTTTAACAGTTGATTGTGGGGATAGGAGAAAGTGACATATGTGATTAGGTAGATGGAATTTTGGAGGTGGGTGTTTGGAGAGAAAGCTGCTAATGCTATTGTATGTGAACACGGCCGTTTTATGAAGTTGAAATTATTTCTGTAAGGTAGAGAAACTTTTCAGAGTGTCTTGGAAAAAAAAGTTGGTCTACTGTGCAAATGCCTGCTGTTGTCGATTTCGATATAGATATGCAAGGGAGTAATAAGTCTAAGGTTTTTAAAGGGATTGGGGTTACGGTGGAGGTGCTAGAGTTTTTCAGTTGTTGAAGTAGTATCCTCCAGGCTCTAATAGAGTCTTGGGTAGGAAGTGGGAGTGAATGCAAACACAGTGGTCTCCAAAAATCAGCCAACAATAGGTGATAAAAGTACATAGATCAGCGCTAATTTATACAAAGACCAATAATAATCAGACCAATAATAATGTATGGTTAAATATAGTCCATATTAAAATATCACAAGGAGTGCAGATGAAGGGTCAGCATATTATCACCACCATGTGTGTCAAACGAAATGATGTGAAATCCCAGCCACCACACACTGACTCTTACCAGAGGATGGCGGGGATACGGCAGCAAACGGTTAAGGGACCGCTAAGACCCTCTCAGACCAAAACCTCCATATGAAAATACAGCCTTATCTGTCTTCAGTCTAACCAAAGATAACCAAATCCTCATTGGATAGCATTACACCTCATAAATCGGGGAGAAATTAAGAAGGAAAAAGGCCCATGGTGCATTATCCTCCTTGGCAACAAGATTTTCTAATGCATCAACTTTTTTCTGAGACAGCAGTCTTGAAACAAATATAAACGTTTGTCGGGCACCCTCATTGAACTCCTGCAGGCTGAAGTCCTGGTCCAGGAAGCAGTTCTTCTGATTTAGAAAGGGTCGATTTGATATTTGACCAAAGGAGGTGTGGGGATTGTTGGAACCAGTGTTTTAGGGTTGAGAGTTGCAAAGGCGTAATAGTAGTCTGAGGTATATGGGAGATCGAAACCCCCCATTTTCCTGTGTTTGATAATATGATGATAGTTGCATCTAGCTAGTTTCTTTTGCCATTAGAATGACCGTAGTATGGTGTGGGGGTTAGTAAGATAATTTGTTTGCTTTTTTGAAGAATTGACCTTTCATCATGTAAAAGAATATTAGTATTATATTAAACTAATTTCTCTAAAGACATCAATACCCCTTTAATTTTATTACTTATACTACATCATGTTTTACCTACTTATGGGCACCTCTGCTATCCCACATTTTTGTGTTTTGTGTTATTTGACCATTCTGATGTTTCTGGAGGAGAATTTGGATTGGGTTATTTCCTAGCACCTTCCCTTATATCTGCATAGACACAGAGGTATTCTCTACAAGTGTTTTTCTGGGTTGCATACACCATTTATATGATTGTCTGAAATCTCTCCAGACTGCTTGTGTTCCAGATATTACTCCCTGGGAACATACTGCCTTAAATGTTAGTAACACTGACCAATAGTGATGGATGAACATCAGACGGGGCGGTTCGCAAACGCGACCCGTGAACTTTCTCAAATGTTCGCGAACCGCAAGTTTGCGGCGGACACCATTCACTTCAATGGCAGGTGAACATTAAAAACCTCCAGGTCATATTTGCAGCCACAAAATACTTACTAGCTGTGCACACATAGTCCCACAACATGGACACTGACATACCAGAAGTATTGCTATTGGAAAAGTTGCCATAAAAATGTTTTTTTTTTTTTCCAGGCAAAAAATTTATTTTATTTTTTTCTAAATTAGCCAGAACTGACAGCAGCCGGTAAATACATGTCAAATACATATAGGGTCCAATCACACGTCTGAAAAAACGGGTCCGCATCCGTTCCACAATTTAGCGGAACGATTACAGACCCATTGATTTTCAATGTCAGTCTGAAAAATTAGACATTCACAGGATAATGAAGTAAGTGTCGGCCAGTACAGGCCCCAAAAATTAGCCAACAGGCGTTCACCTGACAGCAAACAACTTTGTATTCTGTAGGTGGAGGTACATTAGGCATTCACAGGATACAGAAGTAAGTGTCGGCCAGTACAGGCCCCAAAAATTAGCCAACAGGCATTCACCTGACAGCAAACAACTTTGTATTCTGTGGCTGGAGATACATTAGGCATTCACAGGATACAGAAGTAAGTGTCGGCCAGTACAGGCCCCAAAAATTAGCCCACAGGCGTTCTCCTGACACCAAAAAACTTGGTTTTCTGTGGCTGGAGGTACATTAGGCATACACAGGATACAGAAGTATGTGTCGGCCAGTACAGGCCCCAAAAATTAGCCCACAGGCGTTCACCTGACAGCAAAGAACTTGGTTTTCTGTGCCTGGAGGTACATTAGGCATACACAGGATACAGAAGTAAGTGTCGGCCAGTACAGGTCCCAAAAATTAGCCAACAGGCATTTACCTGACAGCAAAGAACTTTGTATTCTGTGGCTGGAGGTTGTTGTGTGGAGCAGGGACAGACTGTATAGTGACACAAGTCGCTAGCTAATAGGTCCACAAAAGTCTTTTTTCAGTGTAGGGAGAGGTTGCTGTGTGGAGCTGGGATAGACTGTAGCAATTAGGCATTCAACGAACATAAAAAGCCTTTTATGCCGCTGTATTTACCTAAGACAGGGACCATGATGTGTTATGGGTGGTGGCGGATATTTGTGGGCTGTCATGAGGAATTTGAATCAAACATGGTCTACTGGTCACATGTGTTAAATTCCTCCGAGATCCATGCCTCATTCATTTTTAGAAATGTGAGGTAGTCAACACTGTCGTAAGCTAGGCGAGTGAGCTTATCAGTCACAATCCCCCCTGCTGCGCTGAACGTCCTTTCAGACAGGACACTGGACAAGGGGCAAGCCAACAGTTCCATTGAAAATTGTGCAAGGTCTGGCCAGAGGTCAAGCCTGCCCACCCAGTAGTCCAGGGGTTCATCACTTCTCAGAGTGTCCACATCAGCTGTTAACCCGATGTAGTCGGACACCTGTCAGTCTATGCTTTCCCTGATGCTGAACGGGCCGCCTGTGTGAAAGGGGCCTAAGAAGGCACCTGGACTCCCATCACCGAGCCCAGTGGGAGCAACACCGTCAGAACCCGCAAAGCCACATTCTAGGCTCTTACCGTCCAGCCTCTTCTCCTTCTCCTCTCTCCTCACAATTGTCCTCCACTCCACCTTCCATCATGCTGTCCTCACGTTTTTCTAGAAAAAGGCAGGCTTCCGTGGCCCAAATGTTCGAGCATAAAAAAATGATGACGCCGGATAACCCTCTTGCCCAACGGTTGACCGCTGGCTTGTCGGAGCTGATAGCCCGCCAACTACTGCCATATAAACTGGTGCACTCAGAGGCCTTTCGTAAATTTGTGGCCATTGGAACACCACTATGGAAGGTCCCAGGAAGGAAATATTTCTTGCAGAAGAGCATGCCAGAGCTATATGGCCATGTTCAGTGGCAAGTGAATGTATCTCTGGCACACAGTGTTGGTGCCAAGATACATCTGACTACAGACACGTGGTCTAGCAAACACGGGCAGGGAAGGTATATAACTTTTACTGCCCACTGTGAACCTTCTGACGGACGTCAAACATGTAACCCGTGGCACCCGTGTAGATTTGGTTTTACCGCCACGGATTGCATGCAGGCCCGCCTCTTCTTCTCCTCCTCCTACTCCATCCTCCCTCTCCTCCTTGGCTGACTCCTCCTTTTCCGCTGCTACCGTCTCTTCTGCTGCGCAGCCCAAGATCCCCAGAACCTATTTGTGATGCCAGGTGAGACTTTGCCATGCTGTGCTGCGTCAGTTGTGCCTGGAAGCCAAGAGCCACACTGGTCCTGCACTCCTTTCAGCTTTGCGTTCACAGGCAGATCAGTGGCTAACACCGCTCAATTTGACAGTTGGTAAAGTGGTGTGCGACTACGGTGCCAATCTGCTGAGCACGCTGAAACAGGGCAAAATTACACACGTGCCATGCATGGCACACGTCCTGAACTTGGTTGTGCATCAATTCGTGTCAAATACCCTGGGGTCCAGGATGTCTTACGGCAGGCCAGGAAAATCTCGGGCCATTTCAGAAGATCTTACAGAGCCATGGCTCGACTTGCTGACATTCAGCGGCGACATAACCTGCCCGTCAGACGTCTTATTTGTGACTGCCCGAAGCAATGGAACTAAACCTTGTATATGCTTGATAGGCTGCTCCAGCAGAAACGTGCAGTTAACGACTACCTGTACGAACACTGAGACAGGAAAGGCTCTGGGGAGCTTGGGTTTTTTTCACTACGCCAGTGGCTGCTCATGCGCGACGCATGCAGACTTCTGTGGCCATTTGATGAGATCACCAAACTGGTCAGTCGCAGCCAGGGTGCCATCAGTGACATCGTACCTTACGCCTTCTTTCTGGAGCGTGCATTGCGTTGTGTCATTGATCAAGTCGTCAAGGAGCAGGAGCAGGAAGATGAGGAAGTCGCAATGCTGGATGACTATAGAAAGCATATTATAGTGGATTTGTATTGTGCAGCATTGTGACTGGTGAGAGGTTCTGCAGCGATACTACAACTACAAAGAGTGACAAATGCAATTAGAAAAAAGTATTATAACTGGTGTGATAGACCAGTGGCCCCCCAAAATGACAGATTGAAGCAGAGGTGTTATATAACAATATACTTTCATAATAGTGTATTTGGGTACTGCAAACATTTTGCCTCTGCATCATCGATGTCACCTTCCCCACTACTATCATTAGAGATCTCGGAGTAGGCTGCAACAGCGGGGACCAACCTCCTTGGGCTCATCTGGGTACTGCCATCAGACTGCTGAGTGGCGGCTGTTGCTACCTCCTCTTCCTGATCCGATGCTAAGAATGGCTGCGCATCCTAAACATCTTGTGATGGATCGTAGAAAAATAATTCCTGTGACTCAAGCGGAGGGGAAATGGTGGTGGTGTTGGTGGTGGTGTCTTTGGGGGTGCACACAGCAGAGAGTGAAGAGGGTGCAGATAGAGAGGATGAGGAGGGTGCAGAAGAGGAAGGCTGAGTGAGCCACTCAACCAAGTCTGGCATGTCCTTTGACTTAATTGAACACACCTTCTGCAACTTCCCACTTTGGCTCCGGCCCGGTGCTCTTGCCCTACCCCTACCACCCCTGCGGAAGGGCCAGCCTCTTCCTCTCCCTGTCATTTTTTAAATGACCCTGTGAAAAAAGTCTCTAGAGAAGCGCAGTATATGTGGAAGAAGGTATATAACACCCCACTTCAATCTGTCGTTTTGGGGGGCCACTGGTATATCACACCAGTTATAAAAAAAATTCCCAGTAACTTTTGTCACTGTGTGTAGCAGAGTTAACGCAGCGAAAGAGGCAAAATTTCTGCAGTACCCAAATACACTATTATGAAAGTATAACACCCGCTTTAATCTGTCATTTTGGGGGGCCACTGGTTTATCACACCAGTTATGAAAAATATTTTCTAGTAACTTTTGTCACTGTGTGTAGCAGAGTAAACGCAGTGAAAGAGGCAAAATTTCTGCAGTCCCCAAATACACTATTATGAAAGTATAACACCCCGCTTCAATCTGTCGTTTTGGGGGGCCACTAGTTTATCACCCCAGTTATGAAAAATATTTTCTAGTAACTTTTGTCACTGTGTGTAGCAGAGTTAACGCAGCGAAAGAGGCAAAATTTCTGCAGTACCCAAATACACTATAATATGCTTTCTATATTAGAAAGTATATTATAAGTGTATTACACCCCTATATACTACACACCAAACAATAGTACAGCTATACCAAATACCACTCCTTTAAAGGACTTTTGTGGACCTATTACCGAGCGATTTGTGTCACTGACAGTCTGTCCCTGCTCCACACAGCAAACCTCTCCCTACACTGACAAAAGACAGAATATAGACACTTAGACAGTACACCTTATACCAGTCCTTAAAAGGACTTTTGTGGACCTATTACTGAGCAATTTGTGTCACTGACAATCTGTCCCTGCTCCACACAGCAAACCTCTCCCTACACTGACAAAAAGCAGAATGTAAAATGGCAGCCAGGTCAGGTCTATTTATAAGGTAGGGGGTATGTCCATGTGCTGAAATGTCTCAATTGGCTGTCCTGTACCACCTGATGCATGTGTCATGGGTCATAGTTCTTCACAACGTAAAAGAATATGGTCGCCGCGAACATCGCCATATGTTCGCATGAACGGGCGGACAGCGAACAAGCAAAGTTCGCTGCAAACCGCAAGGCCATCTCTACTGACCATCCCTGTCCAGTCACAGCAGTTTCCAGCCTCTCATAGAGTTTTTCAAGATGCAAGCATTAGGGGAGGATGGTGCGCCTGTGTCCCCTGCCTGTCCCAAATCACTAAACGTCCAGTGTCCATGAGGCCTAATGCTAAATGCCCACTCTCTCTCTCTGTCTACTGTGGCTCCCTGCTGCAGGGGGAAAAGGCTGACTGCTGACAGAAGACTAAAATGGTATAAGTGCTGCCTGTTTGTTCTGAGCCCAGTCAGGAACTGACCTGAGTTTAGTTAGGTGCTTGGACAAGCAGTTGTTTTGTTCATTTATATGGACTTGCTGTACAAAGCCTTTCTACACTGAACTTGTGTTTGTTTGCTGCCTTGTTGAATAATCATGCAGGACCAACCTGCTTGGACTGTTCCTGTGTGTCTCTGTCTCGTGCATGGTGTACCACTGCCCATATCAGCTTAGATTTTCCCCATTACTAAACATATGCATAAATACATATATTTATTTCTTATATGTAGTTTTTATTTTTTTGCTATCACTGCAAAAACAGGAGAAATAAATTTACTTTTAATTGCTCTGTCAAATCAAAGGCAAAGGTCAAATGGAATCTTTTGGCAGTAGAAGTGATTATTGGCTTTATGTCTACAAGCCATTGTGAATAATTACACCACACACTTCAAGACATTAAGAAATCTGTATTGTGCTCAGCACCACTCCCAACTCTGTAAGTCTACATTTGACAGAATAATTAAAAAGAACAGATCAACAAGCAAGATACCTTTGAAGCGAGAACATATATGTTTAAATTGAAAGCCTAACTCCAGCCAAAATTCATCTTTAGCTTTGGATTGTAAATACATATGTCAAATTTGGTTGCTGCCCGTGACACCACAAGAGAGTGGGGTCACAGTCATCTCACGTCCGGTCCTTGTCACAGCAAGACAGGAAATGAGAGGGAACAGTTGTACTGATAGGAAGCAAGGGAAATGCCCCTTATATTACAACGTATACCGGTAAACACATTTCTAAAATGTCACAATATACAGAAACAGTATCGTTTTTCTTTTTCAAATTCCTCCTTTTTTCATTAAAAATCAGTCCGTCAACTCCATTTCAGTGACTTGGATTAGGTTCAGATGATGTCATCAGTTTGCTGCAGACAAGAGGAAGCATTTCCTCAGTCTCCTCTTCCCCACTAATCAGACGTAAATGTTTTACATATGATACAGCACTCACTATGTGTTACTGCAGCCTAATGCATGAGGGTCCAGGTACTGTGAAATCCTAACTTAACTCCTTCATGCCTAAGTTAACTTATAATGAGATTGCAATGCTGCGGCGGGCAACCTAACACTAACATATTTTTTTACTAAAGCTAGAGAGGGAAAAATTTGTTACAATTCTGCAGAGAAATCAATCAGCTTCCAGGTTTTATTGCCAAAGCTTAATCAAACAAGCTTTTTGGTTAGAAGCTGGTTGGTTTCTCTGCAGAATCGTGATTAATTTTGCCCTCTCTAGCTTTAGTAAATAAACCCCTAACTGATGCTTGGGCGGAACTGACTAACTGCCACTGACATCACCAGTGACATTAATACAGTGATCAGAGATAATATTATACACTGTCACTGTACTAATAACACTGGCTGGGAAAGGTTAACATCTAGGGTGATCAAGGGGCTAAATGCGTGCCTAACTATGTGTAATATGTGTAAAATGTGCTGCTTTTACTAATAGATCTGCATAGAACTCTGTGTTGATTGTCAACACAGAGCTCTGGGGTGTGATTGTACACAACTCCAATTCCAGGCAAAGAAAAAGTTTCCCCATGCACAAGTCAACTGCTCCTTTTGTGGGGACTGGATAACAGAGATATACTTACTTAATTCTCTGATCCACAAGACTGGTCCTGTGGCTCCTGCCCCCCCCCCCCCCCCATAGTCTTGATCTTATGCAGTTGACTGTTCCTGATGTTATCACACCCATAGACTTGCTCTGGATGTGAGGACGTCAGGAACAGTCCACCCCTGAATCGTGGGGTAGTGTTGTTTGCCGCTAAAGCGGAGGATCAGGTGAGTATGCAACTTTCTCCTCTCCCCTGGGCAAAACAAGCAGTTGGCACAGCTTCACTGCATTGGATTATTTGGCTGGAGTTGGGCTTAATGTTGATGTTATTTCAAAAGTCATTTTCAGTCCTTTAAAATCAGCAGCTTTTATTAAAATAATACCTGCTGAACCTGCCATGATGGTGCTTGCTCAAGTATTACTGTCTAGGGTGACCATGTTTTGTCCCTGTCCCAGAGGGAACAAGACAGTAACAAAAAATGATAATGATAGATCTTTTAAAGTACTTTCAAACCCAACCACTAAAATCTTAAATATTAATGTAATTTCAAATGCCATATTCAGTCCTTTAAAATCATCAGATTTTAATAAAATGATATCTTGTGATCCTGCCACATGAGCTTCCAATAGAAACTACATGACTATCCAATACATATTACCCAGATATGGTCCACCATTGTAAGGTTTATAAGGAAACCCACACAGAGTACCATGCAGTGTTCTGTGCAAGAATGCAGATTGTCGAATAATGCCTCCGGCAATCGACGCATGCGCAGTAGTGACGTCACTGCAGCTGATATGCCGATCAGCTGGCGTGATATCAACACGGTGCATGTGCAGATTGTTGGAGGCATTATCCGACAATCAGCAAAGCTCTGCGAGTGGTTTGTTTGGTGTTTATAAGGTCCTTCTTATTACTATTAGGTTCATTTTACACCGGCGGTCCGCTCAGCGGACTCATATTTGCTTAGTGGGAGGATCACTCTAGAGCAGAGGCAGACAGAGTCCTGCTCTCCCCTGTCCGTTTTCAATCCATCTTATCCGATTCAATCCGATCCTCCAGACAGATGGAAAATAGGGTCACCATCCATCTGAATTTGGCGGACAGGAGCAGATCGAATATTGGCGGGTGTGAATGGACATGTCACCGCTGACATCCGCCACTCCATAGGGGTGAACAGAAGGTCCGATCAGGTTTGCCTAAAAAACTTACAGGTGGACCAGATAGGACCACCTGTGTGAAAGGACCCTTATTGTGTATATACATGGTGATGGAGCCCAATACATAATAGGACTGGTTGAGTGATGACACATGAACCGTTGCCACCCAGCGTTGGCCTTGTTCATTATATTTCAGAACATTGCACTCTGCTCTAATGCTCTCGCTTTGAAGATTCTCTCCATTCAGAAGTGTTGTATCTGTTCTGGCTGGTGTTCTGTTGATTACTGCAACACACCACTCGCAGAGAGAGTAGGCAGAATCTGACTATCAGATATTGCCTCCGTGCTTTGCTGATTGTTGGAGAATGCCTCAGATGATCGGTGCATGTGCAGTCGTGACGTCACTCCAGTTGATCAGCTGGAGTGACGTCACTACTGCGCATGTGCTGATCATCGGAGGCATTATCCTACGATCTGCATTATTCGACAGAACAACGGCACTGTTAAGTGTGTAAAGAAAAGAAGTGTCGGCAAAAGGGGATGCGGAAGATCAGCAGCACTGAGAGTAAACAAAGGATGAAAAAAGGTGAAAATAAGTATTTTGTTAGAAAAAAAAAAAATACCACTTATGATACATAGTGCTTTAGCAAACTAAATATTTTTTGATTAGCATTTACATGTACGTCAATGTGCGAACGTGCTGAAAACCACGCAATCGTAAAAAAACACAAAGAGGAAGAGAAGCTGAATAAACAGCTAAACATACAGTATGTGATTTCCATGGCCTCATGTAACAATGCTCTGGCCCTCTGTACATATACAAATAATGCCTGTGACTATTTTTTGGTCTTGTATCTAGGTTACCCATTTAAGATTTAACAACTATTGTCTATTTTCTTTTTTTACAAGAATAACTGAAACCTATGTACTTTTTATGTTTTGCTTATTGTTTAAAAATTGTGAAGATTAAAGCAAAGGGTTTGCTTCTACATTGTAATCATACTGTAATCTTATCATGTTTTGCTTTGCTTTTTATTTTTTTATTGATGCCTTTTTCATTTTCTCCATAAAAACTCATTACAATTGAAAATTAAAACATGAGGATTATCATGTATCAAAGTATCAGCAATACTTCCCAATAAATCCCAGCACCCCAGTTAGTCACAAATCTCTCACAAAATGCTTTTACTACGCTAAGGGCCTAATCACATTTCCACGTTATGGTTACTATGGTTACCACAGCACGCAGTAACACACATAACATGCATCACTGTGTTGCGTTACTTTATTTTGAATGGAACCTCAAAGTACTAAGGCCCCATCCAGACAGGAGCTTGCTCCCATCCTTCAGGTATGATCCATTTTTGTCACATCTACATTAACACAACCGCATGTCAAAATATGGTCCTGTCGATCTTAATTGCCAAACACCCTAAATGGGGGAAATTGCAATTCTCACTATATCAAAATACTTGGGCTCCATGACCCCCTTGTTTGGAACACCAGCCTTCTTACCAGCGCTTTAATTAACTATGTTAGGCCCTTGAAACAAACAGGAACAAATCAGACTCATCCAGGTCCTCTAGTCAGACCGGTCACTAACTAAGGCCTTTTCATCCTAGATGTCCCTGCATAATTTTATGCAGTGGTTGCAGAGGCCAAAGGCATTGCCTTACATGCAATCTATTTAATTGATCCCAGATATCCCTGCCAAACCTATTGCCTTTGAATCTCTACTATTACAGAACGACCCACCAATACATGTAATTTCTTTACTGTATTTCATTCTTTTGACATCGGCTCATCCAGACCTCCCCTCATCCATGTGGACCTGGGAAAAAGACCTTCAATAGACTTTTTCCCTTGCAAAATGGCAAAAATATTTCATTCTAACTAGAGTTGAGCAAACACCTGGATGTCCGGGTTCAGCGTGTCCCGCCGAACATGAAAAAAAAGTCCATGTTCGTGACCCAGACTTAACCCGAACTTTACCCCGATCCCGAACCCCATTGAAGTCAATAGAAACCCAAACTTTTGAGCACTAAAATGTCTCTAAAACAAAAAAGGGCTAGAGGGCTGCAAATGGCAGCCAAATCATCTTAAGAGCATGGCAAGTGCTCTGCAAACAAATGTGGATAGGGAAATAATTTAAAATAACAGAAAAAACAGAAAAATAATAATCTTGAATGATGTAGGAGGAGGACGAGGCCCATATGGAGTAGGAGGTTGAGGTGGCGGAGGATATGGCAGTGTAGGTGGAAGCGGTGGCGGCTGTGGAGGAGGAGGACGAGGCCCATATGGAGTAGGAGGTTGAGGTGGCGGTGGATGTGGCGGTGTAGGTGGAAGCGGCGGTGGAGGAGGACGAGGTAGCTAACACTGGTTTTTGTTTTTAATTTTATTTCTTTTTAAATTAGGGTAGACCCCAAAAGGGTGAGAAAGATCAAAAATACAACAATGGCTGGGTAAGGCCGGTATACATACATCTATTCTGCACAAGGTACGGACAAGTCCTGTGGGATCCATGCCTGGTTAATTTTAATGAACGTGGGCTTGTCCACATTGGCTCTGGACAGGCGGCTGCGCTTGTCTGTGATAACGCCCCCCAGCCGTGCTAAATACACGTTCAGGTAATGCACTGGCTGCAGGGCAGGCCAGCACCTTCAAGGCGTAAAGGGCAAGCTCAGGCCATGTCCCAAATTTGGAGACCCAGAAGTTGAAGGGGGCAGACCCGTCATTCAGTATGTGTATAGTACGTAAGGAACGGTAAGGAACTGTATATGGTATATGGTAAGGAACGGTGATGGCGGTGGGGGGGCTTTTTTCCCCCTTCTGGGTTAAGTTTAGCCTTGGAAAAGGTATGTGTCCCTGGTTGTAGGCCGGGCTCTCCCAAAGCTGTCTAAGTTCTGAGGCCTTCTGGTAGGGATGAGGCTGCACTGGTCTTGCCAGGGACCAGGATTCTGAAAAGCCTGTGGTGTATGTGCCCCTGGAGTGGCAGTCCAGGGGTGCCATAATTCATGGTGGATGGCAACACTATGAGTATGGCACCAAGGACACTGCACTTACCACACAGGTTTTTGGTCAGGAGTCAGGACCAGTGGAATGTTTTATTCCTGGCCGAAGGGCCTGCCATAGTATTGCAACTTGGCACTAACCTTGCATTTCTCCACTATCCCTTTCCCCACTTCTATGTGTTGTGTGTCTCACGTTTTGTGTTTTTTTTTTGTGGCGGTACACTTTATTTTGCACAGCGTGATTAGTAGGGTGTAGGTCCTTGGGCCTGCCCTGAAAGTCTTGGGAGGGGGTGGATATGGCCTTCTGGCTTGGTTCGCCCTCTCTCATGGGGTCTCTCTTCGGGAGAGCCCCACCTAGTACTTGGGGTGGTCTGTTTCAGCAGATCTCCTAAAGAACGGGGCTGGTTTTGGCCAGGTTAGCCAGTGTAAGTACCCCAGTCCCTGTCAGGAGCCTTGCGCCCCAGGGGATCAGGATCAAGGACCATGTGTACACCCTGTGCACTTTTTTATGCACCCACCGGGTGATAGTCTGTGTGTGTTTACACACCACGGGCTTAAAAAAAAAAAAAACAGCTGGTGGTCCTGGTTGTTGTGGCATGCCAACAAAGCTTTTTCCACATTTCATGCATGCTAACCCTGCCTTATGAGGTGCTGGCGGTGCCCTGGCTGCGTTGGCGACCTCCTCCTCTGCCTTCGCCTTGTGCTTCCACTGTGCCCCCGCTGTCAGGTGGGAATGCCACCAGCATTGCTTCTCGACCTTTTGGCTAAAATCAAGTGTAGTATCTGTTCTTATCAGTTATCTGGGTGCAACCCTGCTGTGAACATGGTTCCTCCTCCTCCTCCATCTCCTCCTCATCCTCATCCTCCACCTCGTCATCCTCCAGAACTGTGCCCTTGCTGGATAATTGTGTACCTGACATTTGTGGGTGCAGGAACCCACCCTCGGAGCCACTTGTGAGTGACTGCCCTGAAAGCCTTGGAAATGATCACTGCTCCGGATTCGGAGGTGGTAGAGGATGAGGATGAGGAAATGGAGTAGGAGGAGTTAGCAACAGGAGGCAAACTGAAGCGCCCTGCAATCCTCGGTGGTGGAAGGAGATGCGCCAAACAAATTTAAAGGGTGTATCTCACAGTAACATAATCAGCAAACGCTGCAAAATTATAAATTTTCCCCTAAATGGGTGTTTATCGAATAGCAGAATAGAACAACAGTATCCAAAGGGGATTATCTCACATGTACAGATACAGACTGAGCTGCAATTTAATATCTTTCTGTCCCCTAAATGGGTGTTTATTGAATAGCAGAATAGAACAACAGTATCCAAAGGGTGTATCTCACACGTACAGATACAGACTAAGCCGCAATTTAATATCTTTCTGTCCCCTAAATGGGTGTTTATTAAATAGCAGATTAGAACAACAGTATCTAAAAGGGTGTATCTCACATGTATAGATACAGATTAGGCCGCAATTTAATATTTTTTCCCTAAATGGGTGTTTATTGAATAGCGGAATAGAACAGTATACAACGGGTGTATCTCACACGTACAGATACAGACTAGGCCGCAATTTAATATTTTTTCCCTACATAGGTGTTTATTGAATAGCAGAATAGAACAACAGTATCCAAAGGGTGTATCTCACATGTACAGATACAGACTAAGCCACAATTTAATATCTTTCTGTCCCCTAAATGGGTGTTTATTAAATAGCAGAATAGAACAACAGTATCTAAAAGGGTGTATCTCACACGTACAGATACAGATTAGGCCGCGCTTTAATATTTTTTCCCTAAATGGGTGTTTATTGAATAGCGGAATAGAACAGTATACAACGGGTGTATCTCACACGTACAGGTGCAGACTAGGCCGCAATTCAATATTTTTTCCCTACATGGGTGTTTATTGAATAGCGGAATAGAACAACCGTATACAACGGGTATATCTCACACATACAGATACAGACTAGGCCGCAATTTAATATTTTTTCCCTAAATGGGCATTTATTGAATAGCGGAATAGAACAACAGTATACAACGGGTGTATCTCAAACGTACAGATAAAGACTAGGCGCAATTTAATATTTTTTTCCCTAAAAGGGTGTTTATTGAATAGCGGAATATAACAACTGTATCCAGCGAGTGTATCTCACAGTAACATATGCAGACTAGGCCACAATTACCTTTTTATCCCCTAAATGGGTTTTTATTGCAAAGCAAAATACAACAGTATGCAATGGATGTATCTCACTATACCATATGCAGACTAGGCCGCAATTAACTTTTTATCCCCTAAATGGGTTTTTATTGCAAAGCGGAATACAACAGTATGCAATGGGTGTATCTCACTGTACCATATGCAGACTAGGCTGCAATTTATTTATTTTCCCCTAAATGGGTTTTTATTGCAAAGCGGAATATAACAACAGTATGCAATGGGTGTATCGCACTGTAACGTATGAATGAAAATCTGAAAAATAATTGTCCCCTTAATTGGTGCTTGTTGAATAGCAGATTTGTAAACGCTGTAAGTCACAGTAAAATATGAAGGAAAAAAGTTTTTTTCTTTTTTAAATGCAGATTAAGCAGACACATATGCACTCAGCTTGCATGAAGAGGCCGCTACACACCACACGCCTAACAGGTTGGATACTGTTGTTGTTCTATTCCACTATTGAATAAAAAAATAAAAAAAACATTTGAATGAAAAACTGAAAAATATTTTTTTTTTTCCTAAATACTGAAAAATAATTATTTTCCCCTTACATTGGTGCTTTTTGAATAGCAGGTTAGAAAAGCAGTGTCTGTCTAAACAATGTATGTCAAAGTAAAATATGAAGGAAGGAAATTTTTTTTTCTTTTTTAAATGCAGATTAAGCAGCCACATATGCACTCAGCTTGTATGAAATGTATCTAGGGGAAAAAAAAGTTAATTGCGGCCTAGTCTGCATATGGTACACTGAGATACACCCATTGCATACTGTTGTATTCCACTTTGCAATAAAAACCCATTTAGGGGATAAAAAGTTAATTGCGGCCTATTCTGCATATGTTACTGTGAGATACACCCGTTGGATACTGTTGTTATATTCTGCTATTCAATAAACACCCATTTAGGAAAATAAATATTAAATAGGTGTACACCAAATTTGAATTTAGGTAAATGTTCTCAACACTTGAATTTTTCTGTCTACTGTAAACGTAATTTTTGTTTCACGTACTTGAAAAACTTTAATAAAATAAGATTTAAAAGAAAGGAGTGGTTGCACAGACCAGAACGTACACTGTCTGCATTCAGGCCTATCCACCTGCTCTTGCACACATGTCAAATTTTGACATTCAGCTTTGTCCATGTGGCCCCTGCATCTGTATCTACTTCCATCCTATGTGCTAGGGGTGCAACTATCCCCAGCACATAACTGTAAATATCACAGCATGTGCAGTGTTCCTGACTCCTTCCACCATCACCACTTCAAATCACTGAACTGGCCATGGTGGTTAGAGTGTTCCTTTAATATGTCTCAGAAGAAGTAAACCTCCGTATACTGATTCAATTTCATTGTTCATCCTCTAGTTGTGTTAAATTAGTGCGAGGGGGGGGGGAGAGGCGGCATTGGAAGGGCGTGGTGGTGTTTTATTACTTATATACCTTAACTATAGTATATATTTTATATGCGGCCCGAGAAAATTTCTCTACACTCAATGTGGCCCAGAGAAGCCGAAAGGTTGGACACCCATGAGCTAAAGCATTCAGACAGGATGGTGTGCTTAGCTTAGAAAACCCCTCCTCCCCTCCCGAAGACTCCTGGGATGAATGACATAATTTGCCTAGGCCTGAAAACCAGGAATTAACTGAAAAAATGTAAAAAAAAGTTTAACACAAGTAATTATGATATACTTTCCACCCAGTGTTTATATTCCTATTTCATGGTATTATGGCTTTTTTTGTGTAAGTGGGGTTCAAAGCGCAGAATTCACTTGTTACTGACCACCATGGAGCTCCCTTTTGTTCACACTTCTATGAATTTTGCACAAGATTTGCTGAAACTTAAAAATTAAGCCTGTGCAAATTCACCTATCACTAATTCAAAGGTTGAAAAGCTAGAAGATAACTTTAGGAAGATAAAGCTCAAATCTTTCATAGCCAATAATATTTTAAGTTAGAGTTTCTTTGAAAATTACACCTTTGGGGTAAAATTGTATGCCCTGTTTCCAATAACATTGAACAATAATACCTCAAATGCCCTGTCCCCAGCATCCTGCAGGCAACCCTGTATAACTTGTCATCTGTGTGGCTCTGCATCTGGGAAACTCAGCACAATCACCGACTACACATTTAATCGGAATTCATTACTGTTCCTCTTTTAATTGACTGTTCCTAAGCATGCAGTGCAATCAATTTGTAGCCTAATAATAACCGCTTTAACATAATACCTCTGCTGTGCTGAAGGCACCAAAAGCACCTACGTGGTAAGTGGAGCTTTATGAAATTAGTACACCCATGCACGGCTTTGTATACAAATTACATTTTTTGTTCTTTAAGTAAAGGATTAATGAAAGGAAATTCTGAGTCTCAAGGCCTTCTAGATCTGACTATTACACACATGCATTGTTTACTAGGAGAGGCCATGAAACACTATATAATTATTGAGGATGTTGGTATACCACGGCTGGAAAACTGTTTTTATCTCTCCAAAAAGCAACAAATGGCTGAAAATCTCTTTTTCTTTTTGGAAACAATTTGGTAGCATCTAAAAAGGACCTTTAGTCGGAAAGGGCTCTAACTATAAAAAGAAAAATAAATGAAACGATTAAGCAAATAAATGATGTGGTGGGCTTTTATTGTGTAGGCAGGATAATTACCATGTAACTTGTTAATGATTCATTAGATGAACATGGAAACCCCGGAAGCTCTTTATTAACAAAGCAAAACTCCAGAAGTGCAGAGATTTGTACAGGAGTATTATGTCCTATAGTCTGATAGGCACAGTAGATATACCATACCTCCCAACTTTTTGAAATGGGAAAAAGGGACACCTATTAGCAAAAGTATGCAGGCTTAGGACACAACCCCCGCCATGCTCCCTTAAAGTGTATGTAAACCCTCACATATACCCAGTAAAGTGAACAGCCTCAGATGATACACAGGGATTAAACACACCCTCCTACATAAGTTGTATTTGTATATCTGCTGTCTTCGGCTTTCTACAATGTTTAGAATGTGAACATTTTTATTTTCCTGTTCCAGCATTGGGTGTGGAGTCTTGGCATACACTGTGTGACAGCTGATTGGAGGAAAAACACCCCCCCCCTCCACATAGGCAGGGGAAGAAAGAAACATGCAGAGCTGTACTGTGAATTGACTAGCTCTCTGTTAATCTATCTCTATTCCCCCACCCCAACACAAATTTCCAGCTGCTTTTGTCTCCTGTGTCAGAGACCTTGTCAGAGGTGCTACTAACAGAGGAATGGAGCAGCAGAAAGACACAGGACTTTGGGCTTTGGAGAGAGATAAGTAAACACTACAGATATATGTGCCCAGATCAAATTTCATGAATGGAGTTTACATCCATTTTAAAGGAGAATTATACAAAAAAAAAAAAATTAGTTCAACTCACAAGTGCTTTTTTTACCGCTACTATTCCTTTATACTGGCTTTTAAAATCATACAACACTTTTTGAAAGATAAATAGTGTATTTTATATACAACTTTGTATATAAAATGTAGTTTCAGTATGTAGTTTCAGTATAAAACGCAATAAGGCACAGAATAGTAACAACAATGTAAACGGGAGTGGGCATGGTGACCCACCCCTCCCACAGCACCCCTACTGGGAACATCCTGTGCCAGGGAAGGGGAAGGCCGTCTAACTGAGTTATTTCATTTATTACCTTTCTTGATGTAAGTGCAATATTGAGCTTTTCTCACAAGTTTTAAAGATTTTACACTAAGTGGAGCTTTTTATATTTTGGGGATAGCCTATGACAACACTCTCTGGACAGTTTGTATACATGCTGTGAGAGGATCCTCAGACAGCACCAAAAGGCCCTGGCTGGGTGTATAGCCACAAGTACCACTGGCCTTCCATAATAGGAGGTCTGTGCAAGCTGGTAAACAAGTACTTTGTCTGTACTGGTGGTGGTGCTTCAAGTGATCACACATTCCAGGTGGCAGACGGTGGCGATGCTGGTGTATTGACAAAGAATACCCTCGTTTTTGGATATTATTTCACTATTTTTGAACTTTATTTAGATGGAACTTCATAGTCCTTCATTGAACAGCAGAGGTGCCACTCACATCTGTACCGAAATAAAAAAAAAATACAAGATGCCACAGAGAGAATAATCCTGTGATTCAGATAGCGGTGGGGCAGTTTGAGGCTGGGGATCTGCAGAATGGCATCATGCTTCATGATACAGCCGAAATATGGCTATAACATAAAACATGGTCAGGAAGGTGGAATTAGCCTTTAAGGTATTTATTTTTATTTTTTTTTTTTAATGGCAGCTATTAGTGCGAAGGGGGTGGGGGATGAATGGCACAGGCTTTAAAACTAAAAAAATACCAACCTACATTTTATTCACCAAATTCAGTTGATTGCAAGAAAACTAAAATGCATGATTTATTCAGGAAATGAAAGTGGTTTTAAACTACAGGTGCAGTTGCTCACCTTAGAGCCAGTATATGCTGAATATCATATTACATAAGATTTTAGAGCATCTGGGCTTGTTTGCTGCTGTTCTGCAAGCTAAACTGATTGCTGTCCAGGGTGCTGGAACTCACATCAGCATCACACTACTGGGATATACACCGGGCAATATAAAAATAATGAATTAAATCTATCGAGAGGAAATTGCAGGCCTGCTAAGTCAATTGTATTGGACACTTTTCTGCACTGAAAAAAACATGTTGTAATTAAAGAGACCCTGTCCTTTAGCCCATTCAGGACAAAGTGAATGGGTCCACTCTAAACCCCTTATACTCACCTTTAACCACTATGTCAGGAACATTGTGCCAGTCGTCAGGCTAATGTGCGGGCACATAAACATCTATGCTGTTTGGCTAATATATGTGTGCATAAACATGCACATTTCTATGGGCACGAAAAATGGACTACACATATATCAGTGCTCACACGTATGAGTGTGCATCTACAGCTACCTAAACCTGAACCCTGCACAAGGTCTATGCTCAATAGTCTTCTGGTTTGTTCCTGTTACCCAGCTTCTGATGCGCATCTTGATCCTGTTATTGACCTGGCTTCCCCTCTGACTTTGCTCTCAAATTCTCCATGTCTGCTCATGCTCGCTGTCTACCTCTGTTGGCAACCCCTGCTTGGACTTCTGACCACACTTTTGCCTAGTGAATCTGTACCTCGCTGCCTGCTCTGTACCTCTGATGACTTCTGCCTGTTCCTGGCTCTGATTCTGCTTATGCTCTGATGTACCTCCACTCGGCTATCACTTGACCAAGTTTGGGACTTGACTCCACCTTTAACTGGTCTTGTCATCTCCATGGTGCATCACCAGCTGTACTTCTGCTTGTCCATTGCCAGCATTCCCACATTCCTCACAGTTTCTACACCTTGACACTTTCGCCTTTCCTTCTCCTCTGCAGACCCTGTCAAAACATCAGGGGGTGCTCAGACAGGAACTGTGCAAAAGGCCTACCCTTGTCATCTCAGGCCTCATGCTGCTCCTACATCCCTGAAAACCATGGCAAAATGTATCAAAGTCCTTGCAATGTACATGGATCACCCAGAGGGAATTGTTTTTGCTAAACAAAAATGGAGTTAAACTTTAAGCAACTGTGCAATTCAATCCCAGGCACTGTATGTTTCATGCAATACCAGCTTTTGACTTTGACAGTGTCAGATAAGGCAACATTTAAAATAAAAGAATAAGAATAAAACCTCATCATCTTTTCAGAATCTGACATGAGTGGCTCGCCAAACAGATTGATACGACGGCTCTTCTGCTGAGATGCAATTTCCCCTCCAAATCTGGTCGATGAAATGATGATGCAAATCACAAGGAATAATACATAAAATGTTGTTTCTTGAGCAAATGTTGGAAAGATTCCTACTGCTAAAGGCCAGTTTGGTAGCGAATGCCATCTGTTTTTCCACAGATCATATCTTGCTCTGTGTGGGCCTAATTAAACAACAATTTGTGTGTGACCTGGCAGCTTCAAGAGAGAATTACATTTTGTTTAGAGATGCGGAGAGAGGGCTCTATGCTAGGCGGCTGGCATTTTGCGACTTTTGACCCATGCTTATTGCAGGCAAGGTAGCCGAGCCCATGTGCATGTCTAAGGTAGGTAAATGTAATCTGAAACAATGAGTGAGCACGACTATCCATTGCGCTATTCGGCACAAGGTACACTTGAAAGTATTGAAATAAAAAAATCAATTTTTGTTTAAGTACCTTGAAGAGTAGTCAACCTGCACATGGCAGTAAGTTAAGAGATTGCTTTCACCGGAGACTGATTGATAGGTCAAGAAATGTTATTTTTTTTTTTTCCTCCACTATTGAAGTTTAATGCTGTTCTTTTTTATACTTGAGAACTGAAAAGAGTTATTACAATAGGATGAAAAATTTTTCAGTAAATGAGGAAAAGGTTATGATGAAGTCGAACAGGTGTCAGAAAACGGGATGTGAATTATTGACTGAAGTAGTTGGCTTGTGATCTTGTTTAAGTTTGTAGAATGAAGATTCAGCAAATGAGACCTAGGAAGTCAGTATTTGGAGGAATATATACTCAAAAATAACAGGTGGGGGAATGACTCTCTATTCTTGATAGTGTTATAGGTACGTGGGGAAATTATATGGCGATTGTCATGTAAATGTCATACTTTGATGCTTCACTCATTTCCTACAACAGAATTTGTGTTAAAGTGGATGTGAACCTTAAACAAAATGGCCCCTGCCCCCATCTATAACTGGCCTTCACAGCAAGGAGCACATGGAAGGGCTGCGCATGCAAAACAAAACCAGAAAAATTTCTAGCTCAACTCACTAACCAGTCTGCTTAACAAGTGATGGAACCTGTCTAACAATATGCATTAAAAACAGGGGTTTAGTTAGCACACATTTGCAAATGCATGAGTAAGCTTCAAGGCCACTTAACGGCACCCTATATTATCTACAATCCTAACTCCTGTAAATTTATGAGAGTCTCCACAATGGAGCACATGCATTCTAATGGATAGATAGAGAGCAGGTAGGCCTAACGGTAGCCCAGTCTTAAAGTGGTTAATTTGCTGTGAAAAATGCTGTTTTACTATGTTCAGGTGGGCGGTGCTGTAAAACCACAAATTAATGGCCTGCTTTTACTGCCCCCTTGCTGCCTGTGTGAAGGAATGCTAAAAGTCACAGGCTGTTAAGGGCTCAGTACACACGACTGAATTTAGATAAATCATCGAACTGTTTCTAAAGCTTTTTTTTTTTTTAATAACAAAAATAACAAACATGTTATACTTACCTCCTCTGTGCAGTTGGTTTTGCACAGGGCAGCCTGGTTCCTCCTCTTCCCGTGTCCCGCTTCGGTGCCCCTGGCCCCACCCTCCTGTCGAGTGCTCCCACAGCAAACAGTTTTCTATGGGGGCACCCGAGCCGAGCTGCAGCTCCGTGTGTCCATTCAGACATGGAGCTGCAGTTCGGCTCCACCCACTCTCTCTCCTGATTAGCTAACTGAATTTAATTGACATCCATGGGAGTCAATGATGCCACACCTGTGTCTCAGCCAATCAGGAGGGAGATTCCTGGACGGCCGAGGGACTTGTGGACATCGCTGGACAGAGATGGGGCTCAGGTAAGTATTAGGGGGTGCTGGGGAGGCTGCTATACACAGAAGGCTTTCTATCTTAATGCATAGAATGTATGTGGAAAAAAAACCTTCTGACTCCAGGATATGTATTTTTACACAAGTTTTACACTGGTCCAGCTTTGCTCTCTCTAAATATGCATATCTAATATCTAGAGGTCCACTGGAGATGCTGTAAACCACTGTAGTAGTCAAGACTACTACTCATGAAAGCTATGATCTTCTGGGTTCTATGCAAGGGTTCTCTGCTCTCTACTCTACTAACCACAGGTGGTTGCTTGCTTGGCTCCTCCGTGATTCATAGAACGCCTTGTACTTTTTCTTTGAATACAATAAATCCAAGGCATTCTCTGATTGGACTAGATGGAGATTGTAACATCACAGCTCCTCCTCTCCTCCTCATACAATCTGAGAATGCCGTGTATTTATTGAAACATACAAGAAGTTCTATGAATGGTGGAGATTCTAAGAAAGGTACTCTCCATGCCTAGTGTAGAGAGAGGAAGCTGTTCACGAAGAACCTGGAATATCATGGCTCTCACTGCATGTAGCGTGGGCTACAACAGTGATTTATAGCATCCCCAGTGGACATCTGGGTATACATACATTGAGACAAGCTGGCCCAATGTAAGTATGAAAAAAAATTTGATGTCCTTTTTTCCCCCGCAAATAGAGCTTTCCTTTGGTGGTATTTAATCACCTCTGCAGTTTTTATTTTTTGCGGTAAAAACAAACAAAAAAAAAATGTTTTTTACTTTCTGCTATAAAATATTCCCAATAACATTTTTTTAAAAATCTAATTTATTCATCAATTGAGGCCAATAGGTATACCACATATTTTTGGTAAAAAAAAACCCCAATAAGTGTATATTGATTGGTTTGCACAAAAGTTATCGAGTCTACAAACTAGGGGATAGATTTATGTAATTTTTATTTATATTATTTATTTTTTACTAGTAATGGCGGCGATCAGCGATTTTTAGCAGGACTGTGACATTGCGGCAGACAGATCAGACACCTAGCTGACACTTTTGACACTTGGGGGGGGGGGGGGGCAGTAACATTACTACAGTAATCATGCATATAAAAATAGTGCATATAAAAATATGCACTATTACTGTACTAATGACACTGGCAGGGAAGGGGTTAACATCAGGGGCGATCAAAGGGTTAAGTGTGCTCCTAGAGGGTGCTTTCTAACTGTATGGGGGGGTTAATTGAACCTATAGTAAATTGTCTCTGTTTTTTCATTGTGTATATCATTATCTCTTCCGTATTTAAATGTTGTTGGGATGTTGGTACTGGCATAATAAAAGTAGGACCTACTTTTTAGGAAGCACCTTGACACAGTGTGGCTTCCATATACTTGGTGATGCATGTAAACCTCTGCTTTGTTTTATATTTTATAACATGGGCTTACGATGGATGCTTGTAGATAAAACACAAAACCCCATGATGAGAAATTGCTCTTCTTATGCACTTGTAGTGAATTGCCCCTCACATTTACCTTTTCCAGGTTATACATTGATTGAGCAACACATCATATTTTTCTTTACAGAATAATTTCAAAATAAAGTTATCATTAAATCTGAAGACAAAGTATATGTATTAGATCAATGTCTATGTTATCTTGAGCAGCACAATTTCAATTTAATTTGTTTTTCAGATCTATCAATCTCTGAGACATTGCTCAGGAAAATATTGTAGGCTAATGTCCTTCTGATGGCCTATTGTTACAGCTAGAGGGTTCAGTAAACAGCTTGGCCACTGAGAAATTTGGCTCTTAGCGCTGTGCATTTCCGTCAGTTCTCACAATTAACCAATCAGATTGCTCGGATTCATAGAGAGAAAGCATCTGTTGTGTAATTCCATTAGCAATTTCTTGTTCTCTAATCTTGTTATCCCAGTGCAGGAGTTAGCTGCTTTCACTGCTTAATTTTTACATTAAGGGCCATTCAGGCTAAATCAGTCTTCTGTGGCGTGCTCCGATTAAAGTAAATGCTAAGAAAAAAAAATCATTTCAAGTGTCGACCGGCAGGAGGATCTTTTCAAGAGTTCATGTCGGGAAAATAAAACACATATGGCCTTGTTCAGAAGGTAAATATTAGAGAAGAAGGAATCTTTTCAAAGCCATTAGTACCCTTGAAACGAAAAATAAAAATGCAGTTAAACAAAAAATGTATTTCAATATTTCTTTTTATTTTGAGCTACAGAGGTACTTGCACTGAATATTACAAACTAGGTTTGGAATGGGAGCATTGTGTAGAACAGGGGTCTCCAAAATTTGAAAACAAAGAGTGGAAAATGCCCCGGCATTAGTTGGAGGAAACAATGCCATAGGCTTGGTGGCCAGTAGGAGTAAAACAAATTACATTATTGGTGTCCATGGGAGGAATAGTGCCCCACTGTTGGTGTCCGTGGGAGGAATAGTGCCCCACTGTTGGAGTCAGTGGGAGGAATAGTGCCCCATCGTTTGTGTTGGTGGGAGGAATAGTGCCCCATCTTTGGTGTCAGTGCGAGTAGTAGAACCCTATAATTAGTGTCAGTGGGAGAAATAATTTCCCAAATCTCATGTTAGTGGAATGAATAGCGCCTCGTATCACTGGAATAGTGCCCCAAGGGCTGGATAAAGGCAAGCAAAGGTCCACATCTGGCCTGCGGGATACAGTTTGGAGATCCCTGGTGTAGAAGGATAGGGCTTACTATTTCATCAAACTGCATCTGTGTGTTAAATATAAACCCCAAAACAACAATTTAAAGTGATTGTAAAGTCTCGTTTTTTTTTTGGTTTTTTTAAATAACAAACATGTTATACTTACTTTCTCTGTGCAGTTGGTTTTGCACAAAGCAGCCTGGATCCTCCTCTTCTCGGGCCTTGTTGCTGCTCCTGGCCCCTCTCCTGTTCAGTGCCCCCACAGCAAGCAGCTTGCTATGGGGTCACCAGAACTGAGTTGCAGCTCCATGTGTCCATTCAGACATGGAGCTGCAATTTGGCCCCACCCCCTCTCTCTCCTGATTGGCTAACTGACTTTTATTGACAGCCGTGGGAGCCAATGCTGCCGTGGCTGTGTTCCAACCAATCAGGAGAGAGAGTCCCGGACGGCCAAGGGACTCGTGGACATAAGACGTGGACGTAAGCTGCAATATATTATTTTTTTGTTCTTTGAAATTACTTATCCTTTAATGATAGTTGTTGTAACACACGGTCATAGTATTGTGCAACAGACTGGCTTTTTTTCCTGACTTTATAAAATATATATTTTTTATTTTTCATATATTGTATCAGACTATTCTCACTGGATAACTGTGTTAACTTACAAATATATAAATTAATACCTTTTCTTTTTTTTTTTTTGTTCCAAAATTTTTATTAAAAGGTGTATGAAGGTTTTCATCATACAAAAGATAAATGAAAGCATAACATTTTGATGTCAATGGTAAAACAGTTACATAAGAAGTATATCAATATAAAGAGCCATAGAGATATTCAAACCGGAGTACAGAGAATAGAGCAAGTATCTAGTAATGCATATGGTTCAATTAGGTAAAAATAAACAACTGTCAATGTTTGAAATAATGACAAAACTTCTATCTGATCCTGAAATATATCATGTTAAAAACCTTATATTTACTTGGGTGATTAAACAATGGTATGATAAGTGTGGTTATTGAGTGTAAGATGCCAATATTTTGACCAACTACCCTGAGTGGCCTGTTGCCAGTAGTCATTGATATGGAGAGCTATTAAGAGAGAAAGGTAATTAATAATATAAAACTGTAAAGGAAAGAAGGGACAGAAAAGAAAGGGGGTAAGGAGGGAAGAGTGGGGTGTAGATGGGGTTTGGAGGAGGAGAAAGAAAGTAGGGGAAGTTCCCCTTCTCGGTCTCAGTTGAGAACTGAATAATATCTATATAGTGATGTAGTAAGGTGTGAGATTACAGAGAGTCATACATTAGTTGTAGTAAGCTCCAAGGTAAACATAACACATCGACATGGGTCCTGACACACTCATCCATTGGTTAGGGGTGATAGGCCCGGTGTTGTATTTTATAGCAAAGGGGTTGGGTAGAGCGTGTAGAGAGAGTTAGTGTAAGTCGAGTGAGAGTTAGAGTGAGAGCTAGAGTGGGACAGTAACTTGTATCTATCCATGGTATGGAAGTGGTTCCAGCAAGCCCATGTATGGGAAAACTTAACCGGGGAGTCTCAGGCTATAGAAATTAGTTCCTTCATCTCTGTGATTTTTTCAATTCGTTTGAGTCATTCAGGGATGGTTGGGATGTGGGTTGATCCTCAGTAGAGAGGGATACACATTTTGGCTGCATTATCCAGGGGTAGAACCAAGGTTTTACTGTAATGATGTGCTGACATGTCAGAGTGATGGAGAAGAAGCTCTACTGTAGTGTGCTCCAAGGGATATGTGGAAATCTGTGTTATTAGTTTGCGTATCTGTGTCCAGAACGGCTGAATTAGTGGGAAAGACCACCAGATGCGTAACAACGTGCCTGGTTCCCTGGTGCATCTCTACCATTTATTAGAAAAGTTGGGGTTGTATTTGTTGAGAACTTCTGGTGTTCGGTATCAACGGGTTAAGACCTTGTAATTGTTTTCCTGGAGAACCTTAACCGCTTGCCGACTGCTCACAGTATATTTACTGCGGCAGTCAGCCCCTCACAGGCAGAGTGACGTAGGTCTATGTCGCTCGCCTGTGAGGCTCTGGGGAGCGAGCGCGCGCCCGCGGAGGCGCGATCCCGCTCCCGCGCGGTCACGGACCCCCCCGCGCGTGTGACCAGCGGACCCGATGTCCGCTGGTCACTCGGCGATCGGCGGGGGAGAGGGAGAATGTCAGGCAGCTTGTGTAAACAAGCCACCTGTCATTCTCCTCGGTGTAAAGACACTGATCACACGGATCTACTATGTAGATCCGTTGATCAGTGTCCTTACAGCTCAAGCCACAGCCAATCACAGTAGAAAGCACGCCCCTAGGGACACACACAGCCCCTCCCTCCCAAATAAAGTTAACCCCTTCACTACCAGTGTATTTTTACAGTAACAGTGCATATATATAGCACTGATTACTGTAGAAATGTCACTGGTAACCCCAAAAGTGTCAAAAATGTCAGTCAAGGGTCTGATCTGTCCGCCTCAATGTCGCAGTACCGCAAAAAAAATTGCAGATCGCCGCCATTACACGTTAAAAAAAAAACAACAAAAATGACAAAAATCTTTCCCTTTGTTAGTAAACGCGATAACTTTTGCGCAAACCAATCAAAATACGCTTTTTGCGATTTTTTTTACCAAACATAGGTAGCATAAAACAAATTGGCTGAAAATTTAAAAAAATTTTGATTTTTACATTTTTTTTGGGGGAATTTCATATAAAAAAATGTGAAAAATATTGTTATTTTTGCAAAATCTACGCTCTTTTTTTGTTTATAGCGCAAAAAGTAAAAATTGCACGCGTGATCAAATACCACCAAAAGAAAGCTCTGTTTGTGGGAAAAAAAGGACGCCAAATTCGTTTAGGTACAGCGTCGCACGACTGCGAAATTGTCTGTTAAAGTCACGCAGTGCCGAATCGCAAAATACCCCCTGGTCGTTTAGCAGGAAAATCCTCCGGGGCTTAAGTGGTTAAGAGAACCTTTGTGTGTAATCGTAAAATTTGCATTTCTATTGATCTTCTGACATTTCTAACTGCATTTCTTTTTCCCCAAATTGTGCACGCTTTATTAGATTTGGTTAGAGTGCTGTCAGGGAGTAGATTGGGTGCATAGATGTTCAAAGGGGGTAAGTTGGCGAGAGATGGACGAGTCAGGGTCTGCGTCTCGGAGCAAATGCTGGATCGAGGGAGAAAATGCTGGATCTGGCGGTATGTCTAGAGAAGCAGAGCATTGTTAGTCAAATTTACTGCTAGAGCGGTATGTTCTATGAATACGCCATCTCGAAAAAATGAATGTGCCAGAATTTCTGGATGTTGCCAAATGTTTGCTAGCAATTGTGCAGACATATCAGGGGGAAAAGCCAGATTGAGTTTTACCGGTGTAAGGGGACCTGATACAGAAGAGAGATCTAGTTCGACAGGTTTCTCTAAAGCAGTGAAGAGTTGAGTTAATTAGGGGGTGATCCTTTAGGTTTGAAGGGGTATGCTGTATTAAGATCCATGGTATTGTTCGTGAAGGCAAGGGGGAGAAGGAGTCTTCAAGTTGAACCCAGTCCTTGCAGTGATCATTTAGTGACCAATCTACAGTTCTGGAGAGGTGACAGGCCCAGTAATATTTCTTAAGGTCTGGAAGACCAATGCCTCCTTTTGTTTTGGGTTTCATCAATTAATCATAGGCCATTCTAGGTCATTTCTGACTCCATAAAAATCTTATACACTGTCTCTTATAGGATTGGAAAAAGGTCAGTGGGAGTCTAATGGGAACAGTTTGTAAAATGTATAAAATGCAGGAGAGAATATTCATTTTCAAGATTGCTGCTCTGCCAAACCAAGAAAATTGAGGTTTGTTTCACTTACTTAGGTCGCCTAAAATACTTTTGAGGATGGGCAAGTCGTTTTTGGAGAACATGTCTAAAAGATTTGTTGATATACCCCAAGATATTTAATCTCCTCACATTTCCATTGGAAGGGAAAGTTATTTTGACATTGTATTACTATGTCTTGTGGGAAGGTAATATTAAGAGCGTGGGATTTGGAGAAATTGATTTTAAAATTGGAGATGTGTTGGAAAAGTTCAAAGTCTTTCAGAAGATTTGGAATTGAAACATTTGGTTCTTTTAGAAAAAGCAAAATGTCGTCAGCAAAGGCTGCTAGTTTGTACATGCGACCTGCAGTGGGTATGCCTTTGATATGTTCATTGGACCTCAGACACCAAAAGAGGGGTTCTAGGGATAGGACAAAAAGAATTGGGGATAATGGGCATCCCTGTCTCGCCCCAATGCTGATTAAGGGGTTCAGCAGATGGCCTTTGACTCGGACTCTAGCATTTGGCATCGTATAGAGGGACATAATTGAGATAAACATCCAGGTTCTGGAATCAGATATGTCGTAAGACAGCCCCCAAGTAGTCCCAAGCCAATCTTTCGAACGCTTTCTTTGCATCTAATGATAGGAAAAATCCTTTGTGATTATGGGTGATAATCCAATGGTGTAAATTCAGGCCCTCAATTGTGTTGTCCCTTGCTTCTCGCCCTGGAATAAAGCAAACTTGATCTTTCGATTTAAGGGAGGGTAAACAATTTTGACAATTCGCTAAAATTTTGGCAAATATTTTGATGTCTACATTCAGTAGGGATTGTCAGGACTCTGGAGGCGAGCCTGACGTGCAGAGGGTAGCCTCTAGCTCACCGAGGGATGGACACAGACGAGTCACCCAAGCAGTAGATGCAGGCTAACCCGAGGTGCGGAATCTAAGTGCTAACCGGTCTTCACCAGAGCCTCTGATGGGGAGAATGGATTTTGCTTTGTGTATAGCACCAGGTCGCGGTCCTCGGGGTTACCCTGCCAGGAGGTGCACAGGTCCGGATCTGATGGCAGATAAACAGACAAGAATAAGGCAGAAGAGTGGTCACAAACAAGCTGAGGTCAGGGCGGGCAGCAGACAAGGGAGGTGAGGGACAAGCCAGGAGGACAAACAGGAATCAAACTGGATTCAACAGGTTCAGGAACACAGGAGAATCTGCAGATCAGACAGCAAAGACATTGTGCTGCTGAGGTGCTTAAATAAGGCAGCCTGTTGCCAATTAATGAAATTAGTCTGCACTAGGTTAACCCTTAGGTGGCAGATTCATGACAGCACGCCAGTGTGCATAGGGAGCGTTCCTGACAGGGATATTGGCCTGTATTTGGTAACTGATGTGGCATCTTTTCCTTCCTTCGGTATCACTGTGATGTGAGCTTCTAATAATCTGTGAAGGGAAGAGGAATTAAAAGCCTTAAGGAGATGGGAAGAGAGTGTTTGAAAAGGTTTTAAAATAAGTGGCTGTGAACCATTCTGGGCCAGGGCTTTTACCAGATTTAAGCTGTTTAATTACTCTTTTAAATTCATCTTCTGAGATAGGACTTTCAAGGAGGCAGGCATCTTTTTTTGCAATGGGTTTAGGGCAAATTATTTTACGGAAGTTCTTTATTGTGTACTGCCGAGTGTCATTTCCTGTGTGTCTAGTTGATTGTCTGGGGAGGTTGTACAGGTCAGAATAGTAGGCCTCAAATTGGGTCGCAATGTCTGGGGAGGCAACATAGGACTTTCCCTGGGAGTCTTTAATAGTGTGAATGTTTGTAGTTGCTTTTTTTGATTGGATAACTCTGGCTAGGAATTTTCCACACTTGTTGCCAAACTCATAATAGAGTTTTTGATGTAGGACAAATT
Organism: Pelophylax lessonae; assembly: GCF_965119305.1. Lineage (NCBI taxonomy): Eukaryota > Metazoa > Chordata > Amphibia > Anura > Ranidae > Pelophylax > Pelophylax lessonae. The sequence continues at coordinate 81,756,656 of NC_138773.1, forward strand.
TGCGTCCCATTTTGCGGTCTAATTCTGGGGATCGACAGGAGTGATTGTGTTCCTGTAATGTGGAGAGGTGGAAGGTGTCAGTGTGAGTGAGATTAAAATGTAATCTCTGGTCCACAAGAGGTAACTAAAATACCTAATCCAGAACTGAACCAATACATTTTTTAGTACGAGACAGAGGGAATATGGTTTGAGACCCAGAAGACTCAGGCAATAAACTCGTTTTTGAGCCTTATGATAAACATGTAAAACAATTTCTATCAATTATAAGAAATGTAGAACAAGAAACCATTAAAGTATATGAACATAGTATTGTAAAAGGATCCCATTTACATGAAGATATGGTGATCGCCCTCTAAATCAGTGAGAGAGAGACATCATATTTATGTAAAATTTTAAAAGTTACCCCCCCCCCATGTATTCCAAGGTAAATTCCTAATTTTGTCTATATTATAGCAACTTATTAAAGGTAGTCCTAACGTGTGTGTGATTGAGTCAGTCTCCTTTTGAGATTAGATCCCAATGGGGGGAATTTAAGTTTGGCAAGTCAAGAATTTTTACAAGATTATTTTAGATAGCATGAAAACCATACCTGCTAAGCCCAAAGGAAAAGCAACTATGGGTAGGGGAGAGAAATTAGGGGGCCATAGGGATTTTTATGGTACCGTAATCAAAATAATATATTCTAATATTAAAATAATTAGTCTTTAATTAATTCCAAAAAACAATGATTATAAATAGAAAACATGATAGCATTGACAAAATAATACATCAAACAATTCATTCCATAGAAGTCAAAGAATGGATGGTTCCAAAATGGTCCAACCCGACATGTTTTGCGGTGTTTGACCACTCCTTCAGGGGTGTAGATTTTAAGGAGGACCAACTCATCCTATGGGATCAAACAATCATTATACAAATCATTATGAACAACATTAAATTATAACTGGTAAGGAGTGTTTGCTTGACATACAGAGGGTTCACGTTGAGGGACAGATTCACCAAAAAGGAAATGCACCACACCGAAGTCTCCCAGGGATGAATGTGGAAACAAGACAGGTGGCATATAAAATATATATGTTGTTATAGGCATGCAAAAAACAGGGTATGTGAATTTAAAAGAGGAGGGAGGAAAAAGTTATAACCAGTACCCACCGGGATCCTCCTATTTCCACCCAGTGGGAAGCACAAAGGCCTCACTATGAATATACATACCAGGAGTCCTTTGTTAGGAACAAGAAGTATTATAAAGTGTCCAGCTATCCTATTTATCAGGGCACTAAGTGGATAGTGCTTCCAAGAGAAAGATCAAAACTGGATTCCTTGAAGAGAAACATGAATGTATCTATGTAACGGATGCAAAAGGTAAACATATGTTTCCCAACTGAGGTATAGTTAAGTTAAAGTGGGTTTCAAAAAGTTACATTTCAAAGGACAACATCCTACCTCTCATCTATCCATAAAAATGTATGGCCGGGATGAAAGGGAGTTTGGTGGTATAATCCCAGTTAAAACCTTTGGATTGATCCTATTCTGAATATAGTCCAAGGAGTAATCAGAGAGTATAGGGCTGTAAGAGAAACAGCCCAAGGAACATCCCTCAATCCTGTTTTGCATAAAGAAGAAGACTTTATATGATCCCCTGCAGATAAACCGAAGATATGCCTATCTAATAACATACAACTCCATTCTTGTCCGAATATATAGGCCTGCTACGTACCTAGATCGTGTTGTGCTTTTCAAAGTCTTCCCGCCATTTCACCCACTGTGTGTGGCATCTTATGTCCTGTGTGCCAGAAATGACAACAAATCGAGTTTGATCCCTAACTGCACATGCATGTAAAAAACAACAACGCATGCGCAGTGCCAAAAGACGGAACCTCCGCCTGAAGAGAACATCCCATACAGACGGGGTCCATAAGTGAAGGAGGGTCATAGAGTGGCTGAAGCCACAATATAGGCCGACCCAAAGGGATCACACATTTGTCCCCCAGGATACAAGGGCGGTGCCACCTAGTGGTTAGCCAGTTCCGGAACAACGGGAGAACCCATCATGATGTCAAACAGCAAAGAAACAAAGCCCCAGTACCAGTAAAAAGCCTTACAATAAAGATGCCAATACAATTGACTTTGAAGAATGATAAAAAACATAGAACAGCAATTTAAATATTTAGGTACACAAACCATATGAATCACTGTATGCACAACAGTTGTCAACAATTTCACATATGTTAGCATAACGTGGATATTGATACGAATATATCATAAACAATATGTAAATGAATATTCTATTGCAGTACTTAGTTATTACCTGCATTCTTGACTGTCCAAAATAACCATCACTCCCTCAGCGTTCAACCGGGTCTTAGGGTTCAATGTCCCAAAAGCCACATCAAAACCGCAAATTGGAACCACGGTACATACAGGTCCTTCTCAAAAAATTAGCATATTGTGATAAAGTTCATTATTTTCTGTAATGTACTGATAAACATTAGACTTTCATATATTTTAGATTCATTACTCACAACTGAAGTAGTGCAAGCCTTTTATTGTTTTAATATTAATGATTTTGGCATACAGCTCAGGAAAACCCAAAATTCCTATCTCAAAAAATTAGCATATTTCATCCGACTAATAAAAAAAAAAAGTGTTTTTAATATAAAAAAAGTCAACCTTCAAATAATTATGTTCAGTTATGCACTCAATACTTGGTTGGGAATCCTTTTGCAGAAATGACTGCTTCAATGCGGCGTGGCATGGAGGCAATCAGCCTGTGGCACTGCTGAGGTGTTATGGAGGCCCGGGATACTTTGATAGCGGCCTTGAGCTCATCCAGAGTGTTGGGTCTTGTGTCTCTTCACAACATCCCACAGATTCTCTATGGGGTTCAGGTCAGGAGAGTTGGCAGGCCAATTGAGCACAGTAATACCATGGTCAGTAAACCATTTACCAGTGGTTTTGACACTGTGAGCAGGTGCCAGGTCGTGCTGAAAAATGAAATCTTCATCTCCATAAAGCTTTTCAGCAGATGGAAGCATGAAGTGCTCCAAAATCTCCTGATAGCTAGCTGCATTGACCCTGCCCTTGATAAAACACAGTGGACCAACACCAGCAGCTGACATGGCACCCCAGACCATCACTGACTGTGGGTACTTGACACTGGACTTCAGGCATTTTGGCATTTCCCTCTCCCCGGTCTTCCTCCAGACTCTGGCACCTTGATTTCCGAATGACATGCAAAATTTGCTTTCATCCGAAAAAAGTACTTTGGACCACTGAGCAACAGTCAGGTGCTGCTTCTCTGTAACCCAGGTCAGGTGTTTCTGCCGCTGTTTCTGGTTCAAAAGTGGCTTGACCTGGGGAATGCGGCACCTGCACACGCCTGTACACGGTGGCTCTAGATGTTTCTACTCCAGACTCAGTCCACTGCTTCCGCAGGTCCCCTAAGGTCTGGAATCGGTCCTTCTCCACAATCTTCCTCAGGGTCCGGTCACCTCTTCTCGTTGTGCAGCGTTTTCTGCCACACTTTTTCCTTCCCACAGACTTCCCACTGAGGTGCCTTGATACAGCACTCTGGGAACAGCCTATTCGTTCAGAAATTTATTTCTGTGTCTTACCCTCTTGCTTGAGGGTGTCAATGATGGCCTTCTGGACAGCAGTCAGGTCGGCAGTCTTACCCATGATTGCGGTTTTGAGTAATGAACCAGCCTGGGAGTTTTTAAAAGCCTCAGGAATCTTTTGCAGGTGTTTAGAGTTAATTAGTTGATTCAGATGATTAGGTTAATAGCTCGTTTAGAGAACCTTTTCATGATATGCTAATTTTTTGAGATAGGAATTTTGGTTTTTCATGAGCTGTATGCCAAAAATCATCAATATTAAAACAATAAAAGGTTTGCACTACTTCAGTTGTGTGTAATGAATCTAAAATATATGAAAGTCTAATGTTTATCAGTACATTACAGAAAATAATGAACTTTATCACAATATGCTAATTTTTTTAGAAGGACCTGTATATGTCAGAATAAACATGTGTTACGCTGATTTACGAGATATACCAGTGAAAACAGCGACCCCATATACTGCATGTGTAATAATGTAACCCCATAAAAATATTTTGCAATGTAATTCCAAACCATGATCATTAAATAAGGTACTGGTACTTTTGGCATTGTGGGCAGGTGCCGAGTCCTGCTGGATACGGGTCAGCAAGGGAAGCATGAAGTGCTCTAGAATTGCCTGGTAGAGGGCTGCACTGACTTTGGACTTGAAAAAACGCGTGTTGACCAACACCAGCAGAAGACTTGGCTCTCCAAATCATCTTTAACTGTGGAAACTTTACACTGGACCTCATGCAACTTTGATTTTGTGCATCTCTCCTCTTACTCCAGACTCTGGAACCTTGATTTCCAAATGAAATGCAGAATTTTTCACAGTCCGTGATGATTTAGGGAGCCATGTCATCTGCTGGTGTTGGTCCATGTGTTTTATCAAGTCCAAAGTCAGCACAGCCCTCTAGCAGGAAATTCTAGAGCACTTCATGCTTCCCTTTGCTGACCAGCTTTATGAAGATGCTGATTTCATTTCCAGCAGGACTTGGCACCTACCCACGCTTCCAAAAGTACCAATACCTGGTTTAATGATCATGGTATCACTGTGTTTGATTGGCCAGCAAACTCGCCTGACCTAAACCCCGTAGAGAATCTGCCAGGTATTGTCAAGAGAAAGATGAAAGACACCAGACCCAATATTGCAGATAAGCTGAAAGCCGCTATCCAAGCAAAAGGAGCTCCGACCAAGTATTGAGTGCATATTATACTGTACATGGACATACTTTTCAGTAAGCCCACATTTCTGTATTAACCACTTGCCGACCGCCTACCACAGATATACTGCGGCAGGCTGGCTCGGGTGCGCGAACCGATGTAAGGGTACGCCGGTTCGTGGGAACGCTCCTGGGGATTAGATTGTGCCACCGCCGGCACACGCCTGCTCCCACTATGCAGCAGGGATGCTGATTCACAGGGCTGGCGGCCGCGATTGCACTCATGTTCGCTCCCCACTGAGAGAGAACGACGTTCTGCTGTTGTAAACACAGCAGACCTTTGTTCTCTCTGAAAAGAACACAGAGTGCCTGTGATCCTCCTATATAGGATCACAGGTCTCTGTGTTCATTTCACAAGTCCCTCCCCCGTACAGTTAGAAAACACTCCCCTGGGCTCACACTTAACCCTTTGATCACCCCATGGGTTAACCCCTTCCCTGCCAGTGTCATTATTAGAGTAACAGTGCATATTTTTAGCACTGATTACTGTAACAATGTCACTGGTCCCCCCCCAAAAGGGTAAAACATGTCAGTTCGGGATCCAGTCTGTCCTCCGCAATGTCACAGTCCCACTAAAAATCGCAGATTGCTGCCATTACTAGTAAAAATAAAAAAAATAATTAAAATGACATAAATCTTTCCCCTAGTTTGTAGACACGATAACTTTTGCGCAAAACAATTAAAACATGCTTATTGATATATTTTTTTCCAAAAATATGTAGCAGAATACAAATTGGCCTAAAAGGATGAAAAAATTAGATTTTTAATTTTTTTGGGGGTATGTTATATAGCAGAATGCAAAAAATATTGTTTTTTTTTCAGAATTATCACTCTTTTTTTGTTTATAGCGCAATAAATAAAAATTGCACAGGTGATAAAATACCACCAAAAAAAAGCTCTATGTGTGGGGAAAAAAGGACATCGATTTTATTTAGGTATAGCGTCGCACAACCGCACAATTGTCTGTCGCAAAAAATGGCCTGGTCATTAAGGGGGCAAATCCTTCCGGTCCAGAAGTGGTTGAAAATCCTTTTTTTTTTTATTGGTCTTATGTAATTTTCTAATTTTCTGAGATACAAAATGTTGGGTTTTCACTAGCTGTAAGCCATAATCATCAAAATTCAAAGAAAGAAATGATTGAAATATATCACTCATTGTGTGTAATGCATCTATATAAAATATGTGAGTTTCACTTTTTGAATTGAATTACTGAAATAAATTAACTTTTTGATGATATTCTAATTTTATGAGATGCACCTGTATATCATATGTGTTTGCTGCTGATTTTCATTTTAAAAAAGAAAAAAACACACACTTACCAATTTTTTTTTGTAATTATAACCCTGTCTGCAGCTTGTGAAAAGTAACGCTTTTATAGATCTAAACAAAGAGAGGCTTATAATTTATACATTTATCTTTAGTGTTTGCAATATCTTCATACAATGGAAGCATAACATTTCAATCCCATCATGCTATTGTCTCATGTCTCGCTCCCTCCAGTTTAGGATAATTGTGCATTTATGACATTTGTTACCGAACAAGCTACATATTTCATTTAGCAATCTGCATTTTCTACAGTGCGCTGAGCACAAATAATTCCTCATCAGGAATAAATGCTCAGGCTTTACTTGACATGAAATGTAAGATAGTGGTGCTCATTAATGAATAATTACAGGTTCTCTTTCCCTTTTTGTTTAGTTAGTATATGTTGCACAGAGCTTGTTAGCTGCCTGGGTTTTAAATACACATTAGCCAATTTTTACAGACTTAATTGTCTATAAAATTGCTTTCTATGGAAACCCCTTATTAGCTGTTCTGATTCATTTCTTTCCTCATACCCGCCGAGGTTTACCTGCCACCTCATTTACAGAAAAGCATAAACATAATGGCTACACACGGTGAACCACAGATCCAAAAATACACAGGACTCAATGATCTGTAGAAGCAGCTGGAAGCACTTGTCCTGTGGGGTTTGTGAATGATTTAAATTGACATTTTTTTTTTTTTACATGTTCATTAATGTATGGGCTGTACATGAATTAGTTGAATTATAATATTAACATTATAATGTCAATTGAAAAAAAAAAATCTAAAAAAAGAAATCTACAAAAGAAAAAAAAAAGAATCTGAATACCTCTGGCCCTGGTGAATGGCCAGTCCTCACTTACTGTAATTGCAGACCTTAATCACCAGCTAGGGGTGGGGAGGTGATCAACCAGCCTTCCTTATTGCTCTAGCTACAGTAGACAAAATTCAGCTCTCCAATTTGTCTATGGTGTTTAGACAAAAATGCAAATCCATCAGCTTATATATATTTGAGCAAACCCCGCTATATGTTTGTTATGTGTTCCCATTCACACAGCATACATGTTTTTTTTTATATATTTCTTACCTTTTAGATGTTAGGTGTCATAGCTGACTGCAAGGTTTTTTGAGCAATATCAAAGTGAGTCTGTCCCAAGTCTGCCCTCATTAGCATACAATGCAAGAAGCTCAGCCTCTTTGCCTTCAGCCCTTTGTTAGGAAAGACAGTGTTCAAATCTAGTTACAATTGATAATGGAGATCTGCATGCACAGTACAGACAGGGTTAATTATGGAAAACACAGCTGCCCAGCCCCCTCATAAACAAAGAAAACTATTATTTTATCATTGTTATGTGATAATTTAAATTGTTGGGGTTGTAATCAAGATGTGTAAAGAGAGATCACACAAATAATTATAAGTATAACATTTAACCACTTCCTGCCCACCCTATAGGCAAATGACAGCGGGAAGGTGATTACATTATCCTGACCGGATGTCATATGAAGGCTCTTTACCATGTGACCAGCTGTGTCCAATAACAGCTGGTCACATAGTAAATAGGAAGTGCCGTTGATCGGCTTTCCTCAGTTCGTGCCTGACGGGGGGGGGGGGGGTCTGCACTGGTAATCAGAGCATTGGTTACCAGTTCAGACCCTTGGAGGGGGTGCCACTAGAATCACCAGGGATGCCCACCCATGACCCCAGGGATGCCCACCATGACCACCAGGGATGGCAATCAGGGCTCAGGGAGCCCGCCAGTGCCCTCCTCATCAGTGCTGCCCGCCAGTGCCCTCCCCATCAGTGCTGCCCACCAGTGCCCATCATTGCCATCTATCAGTGCCGCCCACCAGTGCCCATTATCTACCACCAGTGCTGCCTATAAGTGCCCATCAGTGCTGCCTATCAGTGCACATCAGTGCCGCCTATCAGTGCCCATCAGTGCCGCCCATCAGTGCCCATCAATGCCGCCTAGCAGTGCCACATATCAGTGCCCACTATCAGTGCCCACCAATGCTGCACATCAGTGCTACCTATCAGTGCCACATATCAGTGCCCATTAGTGCTGCATATCAGAGCTGCCTATCAGTGCTGCATATTAGTGCCACCCCATCAGTGCCACCCCATCAATGCCATCCCATCAGTGCCTGTCAGTGCGGCCTCATCAGTGCAGGAAAAAAAACGTATCTATTTACAAAATTTTATAACATAAACAAAAAAACTTCTTTTTTTTTTCAAACTTTTCTGTCTTTTTTTTTGTTTAGCAAAAAAGAAAAAAACATGCGGTGATCAAATACAACCAAAAGAAAGCTCTATTTGTGGGGAAAAAATGACATAAATTTGGTTTTGGTACAGTGTTGCATGACCGCGCAATTGTCATTCAAAATGCAACAGCGCTAAAAGCTATAAATGGGCCTGGGCGGGAAGGGGGTGAAAGTGCCCTGTATTGAAGTGGTTAAGGGGATAAAACCTTCTAGGGCTGAAGTGGTTAAAGTTGTCTCACAATATCACACAACGAAAGCAAGCCTCCAAAGTCTAGTTACCTTAGATGAATTCATACAATAGGAATGTCATTGTAAACTGACTATATGGACAAGCCAGCCCACTCATTTCCTTTCAGGAATGTGCTATCTTCCATAGAAGGTAATGTTGTTTAAGATTGGTTAAATCCTACCAACTGATGTGTATATACTACAGTTAGAACTGTTAATATTCAGTCTTGTATCAGAGCTTGCTTTCATGCATGCGTTTGTGATCATCTATGCCACGCTGTATGAAAAGCGGGTGGGATTCTATTGCAAAACAACATCTTTAGTTACAGAGGTGTTGCGCGGTCATGCAACACTGTACCTAAACCAAATTTATGTCATTTTTTCCCACAAATAGAGCTTTCTTTTGGTGGTATTCGATCACCGCAAGGTTTTTTCTTTTCTGCTAAACAAATTTAAAAAAAAAAGACCGAAAAGTATGAAAAAAAAAAAAGTTTTTTTTGTTTATGTTATACAATTTTGTAAATTGATAAGTTTTTTTCCTGCACTGATGAGCACTGATGAGGCTGCACTGATAGGCACTGATGAGGAGGCACTGATGGGGTGGTACTGATGGGATGGCACTGATCGGGTGGCACTAATATGCGGCACTGATAGGCAGCACTGATGGGCACTGATATGTGGCACTGATAGGTAGCACTGATATGCAGAATTGGTGGGCACTGATAGGCAGCACTGCTGGGCACTGATAGGCGGCATTGATGGGCACTGATAGGTGGCACTGATGGGCACTAATAGGTGGCACTGATGGGCACTGCTAGGTGTCACTAAAGGGCACTGATAGGTGGCACTGATGGGCAGCACTGATGGGCAGCACTGATGGGCACTAATGGGCACTGATAGGCGGCACTGGTGGGTAATAATGGGCACTGGTGGGCGGCACTGATAGATGGCATTGATAGGCACTGGTGGGCAGCACTGATGGGGAGGGCACTGGCGGGCAGCACAGATGGGGAGGGCACTGGCGGGCTCCCTGAGCCCTGGTGGCCATCCCTGGTGGCCATGGTGGGCATCCCTGGGGTCATGGGTGGGCATCCCTGGGTTCATGGGTGGGCATCCCTGGTGGTTCTAGTGGCAGCCCCCTACCCCAAGGGTCTGCACTGGTAATCAATGATCTGATTACCAGTGCAGACCCCCCCTGTCAGGAGAGCCGCAGATAGGCTCTCCTCTACTCGTGCCTATGAGGCACGAACTAAGGAAAGCTGATCAACGGCTCTTCCTGTGTACTATGTGACCAGCTGTGATTGGACACAGCTGGTCACATGGTAAAGAGCCTACGTCAATCGCCTATATGGCGGGCGGGAAGTGGTTAAAGACCTGGCTATTTTTTGTGATACGGCACTGCGCTATTTTAACTGACAATTGCTCAGTCGTGAGATGCTATACCCAAATAAAATTGATGTCCTTTTTTTCCCACAAATAGAGCTTTCTTTTGGTTGTATTTGATCACCTCTGAGGTTTTTATTTTTTGCGCTATAAACAAAAAACAGCCACAATTTTGAAAAAAAATATTGTATATTTTTTACTTTCTGCTATAAAAATATCCAACAAAAAAATGTAATCAAATGTCTTCATCAATTTAGACCAATATGTATTCTGCTACATATTTTTGGTAAAAAAAAAAAATCCCAAAACGCGTATATTGATTGGTTTGCGCAAAAATGATAGCGTCTACAAATGATGGGATATTTTTATGGAATTCTTGATTATTTTTTTTTTACTAATAATGGCGGCGATCAGCGACTTATAGTGGGACTGCGACATTGCAGTGGACAAACTGGACACCTAACTGACACCTTTGACACTTTTTTGGGGACCAGTGACTCCCACTACAGTGATCAGTGCTAAAAAAATATGCACTGTTACTGTACTAATGACACTGGCAGGGAAGGGGGTTAACATCAGGGGCCATCAAAGGGTTAAATGTGTCCCTAGGGGATGCTTGCTAACTGTGGGGAGGTTGCTCTGACTGGGAGAAGACAGAGATCTGTGTTCCTGCCGAGCAGAAACACAAGATCTTCATCTTCTCCCCCCTGTCAGAACGGCAATCTGCCTTGTTTACATAGGCAGACCGCCATTCTGCCTCTCTCGGGAATGATCACGGGTGGCCAGCGGACATCGGGTCCGCCGGACCCACTGATTGGCTCCCTCTGGGTCTCCGGTGGTGCGCGTGCGCCCCCTAGAGGCTATTGCACGAAATTACATACAGGTATGTGATTTTGTGCAATAGAGCTGACCTGCCACAGTAAATGTACGTTACGTGGTCGGTAAGTGGTTAATAAGGAAATATGAAGTATGCAATTTCCCCATCAACTACTTAGGTTTTTTTCCAAAAAAGAGCAGCTAATAAAAATGTAATTTGTGTTTTAAATTGTTTCAATTATACTATGTGAATGGGGACATATACGAAATACAAAGTAGGTGTTATCCCAATTTGAATAGAAAAGTAGAAATACACTTTAAGTCACCGGAAACAAGTATGCAACTTTGATTTTAGCTCGGCTTCCCTGTTAGATAATTGCTAGATAATTTTTCCAAGTCAGTAGCTCACGGCAGGGGCGTAATTACAGGGGTTGCAGGGGTTGCGATTGCTACCGGGCCCCATGGCCAAGGGGGCCTGTGTGGCTCCCCTGTACACCTGGATAGGAGGGGTGGCGGGGGCAGCATGTCGAGAAATCACTGTCCTCCTTTTTCCTCCTGTAGCTGCAGAAGAAAATGGAGGAGATTGGTTCCTCTGTATGCTGCCCCCGCCGCCCCTCCTATCCAGTTCACTTGTATTCTTCTGTCTCTGGGCCCCTGCGTGCTCCCCTGGTCCCCCCCCCACTGTGCTGCCCCCCCCACTGTGCTCCCCCCAGGCTTGAAGGGAAGGGCCCCGGCCAGGGGTCCGGGGGGCCCTTCATGGTTTCTTGCACCGGGGCCCTGAAGGTTCTAGTTACGCCTCTGGCTCACGGTATTGAAGCCAGTGGATTAGCATAGCAGCCTGATGACAGCTGCATATTACCCTCTTGCCAGTTTTATTTTCAAGTTTTTAACTCTGAGAAAAAAAAAAAAAGAACCATGGTGTTAGGCTTCCTCTGGCACTGCAAGGGGTTGCAGAAAAAGCAACTAATGCCTCATTTCCACTGAGCGGATTGGTTCGGGTCAGTTCGGTACGGTACGCTATTTTGAGTGTTTCCATTATGAAAGTGGCTCATACAACCGAACCATACCGCACCATTCCTGGTGCTCCTTCAGATGTAGGGCCATAGGAAATGGTACGGTATGGTTAGGGCGGAGCTACTGGCGTAACACAATACATTCCACTGATTGGTGGACAGGAAAATGTCAATGCTCACGTCAAACAAAAGCACAAAACAAACACCACGTTTGGTGTGAACCCTGCATGGCCCCTGGTGGTCCGACTTGCAGTGGAAACGCTCACCTGAATAGGCCGGACCATTTTAACCCTTCCAAACTATACTGACCTGAACCGTTCCGCTCAGTGGAAACGAGGCTTATATGTACCCTATCCTAAACATCCCTGGAAGCTAGTGCTCTTCTCCTCTTCAACGTTCCAGGTTAAGAGTGGTTTGACGCTGGTCCTGCATTCTACATGATGACAGAATTTACAGAACAGCACTTGTAGCCATTGACTGGTTTTCCAGCAACCCTTCAACAGGGGTTGGACGTTAGAACAGCTTCTGTCGAACAGACTGTGGCGCACATGTACTGAATGTTGGCTGATGCCTCCTAAACCAGCTAATTTTTAGCCAGTATGTACTTGGATTGACAGCATTACCATATTATTTTTTGTTTGTTTGTTTCTTGTGTCCACCTGGGGATAATCCCCTTGCTTTCTGTCCCGGGCACCCAACAAGAATGGAATTCACATCTTAGAGAGTTTTCAAAGAAACAAAGGTCCCCACTCGAGGATTTTCCCTTACCTACTGCTCTTTTTTTTTTTTATTTAAAATTTTACAGTTTAACAAAATATATAGCAGGCATCGACAAGCATCATACAAAAATATAACCAACAGTGAATAGAGAAGCCGTGGGGGAGGGTTCCTGCCCCCAGCAGGGGGAGGAAAGGAAGGGGGGGGGGGGGTGCGGTCAGAACTCAATGACCTAAGCTCGTGTGGGTCTAGGAATGGCAGAGGTTGGTTGGGTAAGGGGGTCACGTACCATAAATGTAAAACCATCAAGGGGGTTGTCCAAAGTTTTAGATAAATGTGTAAGAAAAACGTTCCACTTGGCATGAAAGGTTTTGTTTGCAGAGGGGGACGTAAAGTCCGTGTTAAGGCGGTCAATGGAAAGGAGTGTGGTTAGCTCTGGCTATAACATAGAGATGGGAGGAGGGGTGGTTGCAATCCAATTTTTCAAGATCAGGCATCTGGCAACTAGTAGAGTGGTTAGTATCCATAAACGAAGAGGCTCAGCCGATATGCTCGACCATTTCTGAAGACGCTTATCCCAGTAGCCGAATAGCAGAAGAAGGGGGTCTTTCTGTGCAGTTAACTTGGTGACAGATTCGATGTAGGCAAGGACCTTGTCCCAAAATGTCGAAATAGGTGGACAATCCCAGAACTTGTGGAAAAGGGATGGGCGTTCTGCAGAGCAGAGAGGACATTTGTGGGCATCTGGGATTGTCTTGTCAGATAGAAACGGGATATGCGCTCTGTGAAAGATTTTGAGCTGGGTTTCCTTCCAGACAGAGTTGGGGGTAAGTCCGAGGGTGGTCCGGAGACCGCTGACGATCTTGGGCAGAGTGTTTTCTCCAGGGAAATCTTTGAGCCAGTTCCTTGCGGAGGACGTAAACAAAGCAGGCGGGCACGACTGCAAGAGAGGTTTGTATATGTCCGAGATGGTGAACTTGCCAGATTCTAGAAGGGTATCTATGAGTGAAAGCCGGAACCTCTGATCAGGCTTGGTGAAGGTGATACGAACAAAGTGGCGACGCTGCGCCAAGTAAAAAGAGTCCGAAGCAGGCAAATCGTATGTCCTGGAGATGTCCGGGATAGAAAGCAAGAGTCCGGTTTGGGTGTTGCAAAGGTGAGCAAAGGTGACCAGTCCATTTTGTTCCCAATGATTATATACCAGATGTTCCATACCAGGGGGGAAGGCCAGGTTGCCCCGGATCGGCATATATTTGGAGAAGTACAATGGTAGTTTCAAAAGCTTCCGCACTTCCCTCCACGCAACAACCGTGTCCCTTAGGAGCAGGTTATGTCGCAGGTTGGGTGGAAGTTGGGCCCATCTGACATGGAGAAGGGCAGACAGTGTGAAAGGGCCGGATATCTGGGATTCCAACTCATAATTCGAGAATTGAGACGTCCGAGATATCCAGTCCAAGGCCACCCTCAATAAACAGGACAGATTGTACAGTCGCAGATCAGGAAAGTTGGGGAGGCACAGTTTTTTGGAGGAAATGCGAGGTCTCTTACCTCTCCATAAAAAGCGGGAAAAAGCTCTGGAGAGCTCCTGAACGTCTTTATGTTTGATCAGTAGTGGCAAGGTTTGCAAGAAGTACAATATGCGTGCAAAACTAACCATTTTTACCAGGTGGCATCTCCCCAAGAGAGACAGCGGCAGATCCCTCCAGTTTTCCAATTCCCCTTTGTTTTTGGCAAATAGCGGGGGGTAGTTAAGGGTGTAGATAGAGGCGGGGGTTCTCCCAAATTTTTATACCGAGATAAGTAATAGACTGCGGTGCAATTTTAAAGGGGGAACCTATTTCCCAAGCACGCTGCGTGCCCGACCCCAAGGGGAGGATCTCACTCTTGGAATAGTTTATTTTGAGGCACGAGCATTTCGGAAAAGCGTCAAAGGTAGAGACAATCGTGGGAATGTCGGCAGAGGGGCAAGAGGTGAAGAGGAGGACGTCGTCTGCAAACAGGGAAATCCGCAATTCCTGGTTACCTAGACTAATACCGTGCAGGGTGCTTTAGTGGAAAAGTAACGTGACAAGGGTTCCATCGCCAAATTAAATAGTAACGGGGATAAGGGGCACCCTTGACGCGTTCCTTTATACAGTCTGAAATCCTCCGTCATGGAACCTCCTACACAAAGTCTAGCAGTCGGGGAGGCGTACATGGAGGTAATCAGGCGAACAAACGGGCCTTGAAATCCCATTGCGTCTAGGACCTTGCACAACCAGATAAAGTTTATGTTGTCAAATGCCTTTTCGGCATCCAACGTCACTATAGCCAGGTCCTTGTTGGGGTGAATGCTTGCTTGTTCTAGTACCAGTAGCACCTTCCGGATGTTCGCCGTGGCCGAACGTCCTTTGGTGAAACCGGATTGGGCCGGGTGTATCAGATGTGGCATGATAAGCGCCAAGCGCGAGGCAATAATCTTCGATAGAATTTTTACGTCAAGGTTGAGTAAAGATATAGGGCAATACGAACCCGGTTCTAGGGGATCTTTCCCTTTCTTTGCAAGCAATTTGATGATGGCCTGATTACCCGTCGGCAAGTAGGGCCCACCGTCCCAGATATGGGAGTAGACCGCTACAAGTGTAGGAACCAGGCTGGCCGTGATGGATTTGTAAAATTCCCCTGTGAGACCGTCTGGTCCAGGTGATTTGTTGGCCGCCAGGTGCTTTATCGTTTGCGCGACTTCTTCCGCCGATATCGGGGCGTTTAACATGTTTAACTGTGCAGGTTTGATAAGGGGAAGTCCCGTGTCCGACAAAAACATGCTACCCGCCACTTCCTCTACGTTCTCCTGACCATATAATTTGGAGTAAAAGTCTCTCATGATGCGCTGCACGCCTTGGGGAGAGGACTCGACCGCGCCCGATGGATCCCGCAGAGATCCAATATGTGTGGGAGACGGCCGGCCCTTGCACATCCTCGCCAACAGTTTGCCCGCCTTATTGCCGAACCTGTGCAAGGACGCGGCAAGGTGGGCCGAGCGAATATGTTCCACTCTGTCTGCCCACTCATCAACATTTTTCTTGGCTAGGAGCCAGGTTTCCGTGGCCGTTGGGGTATTTGTGAGAAGCAAATTCCTCTGCGCCGCGCATAGACGTTCGCTCGCTGATTTATAACCGCCGTTGGCATGCCTCTTGTATGCCGCCGCATACGAGATTATGCGGCCTCTTAGGAAGGCCTTGCCTGCTTCCCAGAACAGATGGGGGGAGGAGGAATGTGCCGCGTTAGATTCTGAGTAATCCTGCCATTCGCGTTCAAGGTATGACTGGAAGTCAGCATTTTTGGCTAGGAAGGAGGGGAACCGCCAGATAATGGGGACTGTCGGGGAGCCCGTGAGATCAAGGGTCAGGAATAGAGGAGAGTGGTCAGAAATTGCCATGTCCTGAATGACTACGTCCTGTATCAGAGGGAGGAGGGAGTCTGAGCAGAAGAGATAGTCAATTCTCGTGAAAGTCTTGTGAGGGTGGGAATAGAAAGTAAATTAGCGGTCAGTCGGGTGAAAATGTCGCCACGTGTCAGTCAGGGAGAGAGAGTCTATGAGAGTGGCTAGAGGTGTGGGAGTGCCGACCGTACGAGGACATGACGCCGAGGGGGACAGGGACTTGTCAAGAACCACGTCCATAACAGTGTTGAAATCGCCCCCCAGCAGACGCGGAACATGTCGAAGGGTCAGAGCTTGCGTTGATAGCGACGAATAGAAGGACTGGTCGAAGATATTAGGGGCATACACATTAGAGACGACAAATTCTTTGCTATTGATACGGATGTGAGCCGAAACATAACGGCCCTCCGCATCTGTATCCACCGAAAGGATCTCCACTGGGAGACGTTTGTTGAATAAGATGAGGACACCTGCCTTGCGCCCTATCGCTGCCGATCCTATCTCCTTACCCACCCAAAGCTTTTCCATAAGTGCCATGTCTTCTGCTGGAAGGTGTGATTCCTGGATAAGAGCGATATCAGCCCGGCGGCGTTTAAGGTGCCGCAGGACTTTCATCCTCTTAGCCGGGGATCTGAGACCTTTAACATTCCAGGATATCAGCGTCATATCTTATAAAGAATAGACAGATTTGTATAACAGTTACGGTATAACCTACCCATAATCGTGAAGAAAACTGCGCCTGAGCAAGCTAGTTAGTGCCATAAGGTGATCAGAAGGATACGCCAGGTGAATTCGGCAACCTGAGGATATTCGGCCTCCGGGGGGAGAAGGCCAGGGAGATAGGGGATAGGAAAACTGGGTGGAAGAAGAAACATAAACCATATAAACATAACAATATAGTCGTATTGACTTCACTTTTTTCCGTATGCGTATGCGATGGAGCACAGCTCCCTAAGTGTGACTCCAGAGACGTAACGGGGCGAATGAAGCCCTGATAACGATCGTGTCTGCAGAGACCTGGGTCACGACCAACGATAGAGCGTGGTGCAGCCATGGCATAAGATTCGGTCCAAAGGGAGGAGTGCATAAACATCAGAACAAGAGAAAATATCATTAGCTAAGTAATAAACATTTAAACGATCTCTAGTAGTAGAGGATAATCTTACGGTGTCCGCCGTTCAGGCGGCAGGGGTCACCCGGGAGCATAACACAGAGGAAACCACTCCTATGCCCCACTAAGCAGAAGGAAGCACTGAAAGGACATGAGGTGGGTCAGCGAGGGGGTCCAGAGCGGCCAGAGCTAACCACATCCGCGTAGCGTTGCCTTTTCGGGGATTCTTTCCTGGGGCTGTGTTGGATGTCCGGTCTGGGAAAGGAGGACGCTTTAGGAGCAGTAGAGTAGCCCAAGTCGCCTTGGTGTAGAGAGCGGACACATTTCTCTGCTTCTGAGGGATCCTGAAAGGACAGTTGATTGCCGTTCGGGGCACGAAGGCGTAGCGTCGCTGGATAGGCCAGGGTAAACTTCATACGTTCGTGGTGCAGTTGTGAGCAAACGGTCTGAAAAGCTTTTCGTTTTTTTGCGACATCAACTGAGTAGTCTGCAAAAATAAGTACTTTCATACCTTCTATTTGGAAGTGAGGAGTTTGGCGGAACTTTGGGGCGAGGGGTCTTACGTTCTTCTGAATAGAGCCCCATTCTGTGAGCCCGTTCCACTATGCAAATCCCTTGCAGGCCCAGGGCAGCTGGTATTTTGCGCGTGCACAGTTCAGGGATAGCTGAAGGTGCAACGGTTTCCGGAATCCCTATGAATCGGAGGTTACTCCTCCTGGATCTATTCTCTAAATCCTCAAGTTTGTCCATAATTACACGGTTAAGCTTGTCTTGAGACCTGCATTTGGTAAAGTTCATCCTCCACACTGGAGATCCTACTTTCTGCCTCATTTAAGCGGTGTGAGTAAGACTCCAGCTCCTTCCTGATGCAGGCCATGCCTGCAGCCACAGCCTGTTCCACCGAAGCTGTGATGGTGGGAGTAAGCAGGGCAACCACCGCTTTGGCAATCCTGTCTGTGGAGGGGTCTGATGCCGAAGTATGTGTAGCAGGAGGTGGCTGGGGGTCCTCCTCTGGCAGCTTGGAAGTGTCCATAGCTGCTGGTTCAGGCGCCTTGCCGGAGTAGGCCGTGACCGCGGCCTCGATTTGAGCCGTACCCGGCGGAGGCCGCGCCGCCGTTTTTCTAGAAACCGCTCCATGGCGGATCAAACGATGTATATGTGCCGGGTCCGGGGAGGTTCCGAGGGCAGATGAGAGGCCGATGGAGCAGGATGGAGGTCTCGGGCGGACTTTATATGCCGTTTTCGGGGGTCACACCGCGGGAGCTGTGGAGTGCTCGGCTACTCCATGCGGCGCCGTAACCGGAAGTCCCCTACTGCTCTTAAGACAGATCTTTTTTTTTTTTTATTATTATTTCTAATTATTTTAACAATGGTCGCCAGGTCAAATAGAGGCGTGAATATCTTTACCAGTTACAGAGTTATCAATAAAAATCTGACAAAGGGTCTAACCCTACCTTACTTGATCCAACAAATGTTGTCTGTACATACACTATAAGCTAACCTGTTGCTTTCAATAGGTAAACCACAGGTTTGCTTGCAGGCCTCATCGTAATTTGAATTATTCTCTCTTTATCACACAATTGGAGACAACATGTCGTAAGTCTCCTTGGCCTACATACACAGACCAGTTTCCACCAGTAAAGGTTAAAGCAAAGTTTTCTCAGTAATATATCCATGAACAGTCACCTCTAGACTTGAAGCCTCTCATACGTGAGTCATTTAAGTATCTCTGTGAAAAATAAGATTGTTTTTCCAAAACTTTTTCTCATGTGTCCATTCTCTAAACTACAATTTGAGTAACCTCTAAAAAGCAAGCCATAAAAGTTTCCTATTGAACTAAACCTTTTGTGTTTATGAAGTTACAGTAACAGAGTGTGACAGTCATACTGTGTGGGTCAAGAACTATGTTTTTGTCTCTCTCTGTGCCCGCGGGCGATAAGCACATGGCATTTGTTTAACGCGCATTGATTTGCTTTCCTCCGCCCTCGGTGATTTGTGGACAGTTCTCTTTTCCCTGTTTAAACTTGAGACGATATTGTTCAAGGACGCAGCCCAACGTTTCTCTAAATGACAGCTTTATAGAGCCATAGATGTTGATATGATATATGTGTTCTGATAATAAGACCTTTCCATACAGTGTTTGTTCCCATAAAAATGATTGGTTTTAAGTTGTTATTGTAATATTGCTGTGATTGTAGCATTGAAAGCAACATTCTATAGCTAGATGGGTATCAGAAAGCTGATTAATGGTAGTCAGTATGTTCCTTTAGCCTAGCTGGTTCTGTTCGGTAGTCACATGCCTTTTTTTTTTTTTTCAGAAACCATAAACCTTCCTCATAAGTATGGAAATAGATCTGTATTAAAATTTCTCTACAAAACATTGTACGGTTCCTGTCAGGGCTTATTTAAATCTGAGCCCATGGTTTCCTGCTGTTAGTGTACGAGACAAATGGACAGTAGTCGGCGTAATTAGGTAGCCAATGGCATTTATGCAAAATGAAAAGGAACTCATAATTATAGATGTGCATTTTGGTCTTTGCAGGAATCGAACAAGTTTATAAAGATTGCCTTAATGGGAAGCTAAACATTGCCTTCATACATAAAGTAATTTCATGCTATCACTTCCATCACCAATTTAAAAAAAAAATGTATGCTTTATTTAAAGATATTGTATAGTGGCTTTGTACATATTTGTTTTCTTTTGGTTAGGACTACATTTTATTACTATTATTTTTTTAGTCAGGTGAATATGAAAAATGCTATATGAATAATATACTTTTTATACTTATACTCAGACAACTTTAGGCTGCTTTTCACCTGTTTCCCCAGTTTTTTTTTTATTCCTTTCCTGTTGTATATGGCTTGTTGATTACAGAGCTTTAAAGCTCATGATGAAATGAGTAGACAATGAATATAGGAGTGGCGTGACTTATCTCCTATTTCTCCACCATCTGCTGTACAACTATATATGTGGTTTCAATTTTCAATGAGAGACAGATGGTCTGAAAGAAAACTGCTTCTGCTGAGCTGTAACTTTTGAAAACCCACTGTTCTTTTGGAATCCTATGCCATAGGCGCTCCCTGTGTTTAATGCTTAAATATATACTGTATACATGAATGTTTGACCATTCTTCCAGAAGCGCATTTGTGGGGTCAGGCACTGATGTTGGACAAGAAGGCCTGGCTTGCAGTCTTCGCTCTAATTTGTCCCAAAGGTGTTTCTACCAGGTTGAGGTCAGGACTCTGTGCAGGCCAGTGAAGTTCCTCCACCTCAAACTCACTCATTGATGTCTTTATGGACCTTGCTTTGTGCACTGGTCCAAATCATTTGGTGGAGGGAGGATTATGGTATGCGGTTGTTTGTATAATATATACATTTTTATATATATATATATATATATATATATATTATTGGGATTTTATATAATAGGCCAAATTAGCACATAATTGTGAAGTGGAAGGAAAATTATAAGTAGTAATAGCATTTGTATTCAGCCCCCCCCCCCCCCCCCCCGAGTCAATACTTTGTAGAACCACCTTTCACTGCAATTACAGCTGCAAGTCTTTTTCGGTATGTCTCTACCAGCTTTGCACATCTACCGAGTGAAATATTGGCCCATTCTTCTTTGCAAAATAGCTCAAGCTCTGTCAGATTGGATAGGCAGCGTCTGTGAACAGAAATGTTCAAGTCTTGCGACAGATTCTCAAATGAATTTAGGTCTGAACCTTGACTGGGCCATTCTAACACATGAATATGCTTTGATCTATTCTAAACCATTCCATTGTAGCTCTGGCTGTATGTTTAAGGCTGTTGTCCACCCCAGTCTCAAGTCTTTGGCAGACTCTAACAGGTTTTCTTCTCAGATTGCCCTGTATTTGGCTCCATCCATCTTCCCATCAACTCTGATCAGCTTTCCTGTCCCTGCTGAATAAAAGCATCCCCACAACATGATGCTGCCACCATCATGTTTCACGGTGGGGATGGTGTTTTCAGGGTGATGTGCAGTGTTAGTTTTACACCATATATAGCGTTTTGCTTTTAGGCCAAAAAGTTAAACTTTTCAAATATTTATTTGAAAACAATTTATCATTTTTCTTCCACGTCACAATTATGTGCCACTTTGTGTTGGTCTATCACATAAAATCACAAAAAAAAAAAAAAATTATGTTTTTGGTTGTAACATGACAAAATGTGGAAAATTTCAATGGGTATGAAAACACATCTTTGAAAACACATCAAATCTCATTGGGGAAAAAAATAATGGTGGATATGCTGGATATACTGATATGGACTGGGTAAAGTGTTAGGACCGAAAGGATGCCACATCATTTGATGGAAATGAAAATGATCAACCTGCAGGACTGAATTCAAAGACACCCTGAAAATCAAAGTGAAAAAATGATGCAGCAGGCTAGACCATTTTGCTGAAATTTAATTGCAGCAAATCAAAATGGTACTGTATGGCCCCTACGTACTTGTATGCATGCCTGACAACATTGGGGCATGCCCCTAATAAGACAACAGATGGTGTTCTGGGGTACTTCCTCCCAGATCTGGAGCAGGGCATTACTGAGCTCCTGAACAGACTGAGGTGCAACCTGGCGGTGTCAGATGGACCAAAACATAATGTCCCAGAGGTGTTCTATTGGAATTAAGTCTGGCGAGTGTGGGGGCCATTCAATGGTATCAATTCCTCCAATCATCCTCCGGGATCAGGCTGCTTACTCTCACCACATGAGACTGGACATTGTTTTGCACTAGGAGGAACCCAGGACCCACTGCACCAGCGTAAGGTCTGACAATGGGCAAAAGGTTTTCATCCTGATACCTAATAGCAGTCAGGGAGCCATTGTCTAGCCTGTAGAGGTCTGTGCGTCCCTCCATGTGTATACCTCCCCAACCCATCACTTACCCACCACCAAACTGTTCATGCTGAAGGATAGTACAGGCAGCATAACATTCTCCATGGCTTCTCCAGACCCTTTCACATCTGTCACATTTGCTCAGGGTTAACCCGCTCTCATCTGTGAAAAGCATAGGGCGCCAGTTGGGGACCTGCCAATTCAGGTTTTCAATTGCAATTGAGCTCCATGGTGCCGGGCAGTGAGCATAGGGCCCACTAGAGGATGTTGGACCCTCAGGCCACCCTTATAAAGTCTGTTTCTGATTGTTTGGTCAGAGACATTTACACTAATGGCCTGCTGGAGGTCATTCTGCAGGGCTCTGGCAGTGCTCATCCTGTTCCTCCTTGCACAAAGGAGCAGATACCAGTCCTGCTTATGGGTTAAGAACCTTATACAGCCCTGTCCAGCTCTCCTAGAGTAACTGCCTCTCTCCTGGAACCTCCTGGAATCAACTCCATGCTCATGAAACTGTGCTGGGAGACACAGCAAACCTTCTGGCAATGGCATGTATTGATTTGCCATCCTGGAGGAGTTGGACTGCCTGTGCAACTTCTATAGGGTCCAGTTATCGCCTCATGCTATCAGTAGTGACACTGACCCTAGCCAAATGCAAAACTAGTGAAAAACAGTCAGAAAAGATGAGTAGGCAAAAAAAAATGTCAGTGGCCTCCACCTGTAAAACCATCCTGTTTTGGAGGTCGTCTCATTGTTGCCTATCTAGTTCACCTGTTTGGAGCACTGTATATATACAAAGTGTGAAAAAAAAAAACTTTACTGTATGTTCGGGTAAAAATCCGTGTTCAGTCATTTTATTTCAGGGTTTTGCATGCATTGGCGCGCTTTTCATGGCGGGCTTTCAACAGCCAATCAACAAGCGTTTAACTGGTGTGCCTAAGTCATCCCAGCCATGCCTACAAATGTATTAGTAGCTGTGATTGGCCATCTGAAGCATGTGACCAAGTCTTTATAAGTTCGAGGCAGCGCCGCTGCGGCGTCATTCTGCTGTTTAGTTCAGGGAAAGAGCACACATCAACGTGCTGGCTGCTGATTAGGGACAGACAGGAAAAAAAAAATTTGTGTCCGAATAGAATTGAGGGACAGGTCGGAGTGTGTTAGGCAGGGCGAGTTGTAGGCATTTTAGGGAGAGAGTCTGCTGATTTTTAGGGTCAGTTTTCTACGATCGATTTTGTTGTGTGGGAGGGGTTTGCAGTGACCGATCTACAATCTTATCAATCCTTTTAGGGAGAGAGTCTGCTGATTTTTAGGGTCAGTGTGTTCTACAAACTACAATCGATATTGCTGTGTGGGGTGGGGTTTGCAGTGACCGATCTACGATCTTATCAATCCTTTTAGGGAGAGAGTCTGCTGATTTTTAGGGTCAGTGTGTTCTACAAACTACAATCGATATTGCTGTGTGGGGTGGGGTTTGCAGTGACCGATCTACGATCTTATCAATCCTTTTAGGGAGAGAGTCTGCTGATTTTTAGGGTCAGTGTGTTCTACAAACTACAATCGATATTGCTGTGTGGGGTGGGATAGGAGATAGGCAGGTGTCAGTGGTCCACATCCATTTTGCTGTGTGTGGGGTGCAGTGAACACAATCTTTTTGGGGTGCAGTGAACACAATCTTTTTGGGGTGCAGTGAACACAATCTTTTTGGGGTGCAGTGAACACAATCTTTTTTGCCCACTGAGGAGGAGGGAGAAAAGTATTTTTCTATCAGGCACTGTGTGCAGCGTTTTTCCTTCAGCTGTGCTGTGCTGACTGATCATACACTGCTGTGTTCAGTTCACATGTGCTATTATTGAGTGGTTTCAAAAATCATACACTTTTTTTCTATTCCACTATTCAATATACAGCCTTGGGTTAAAAAAAAATTAAATTGTGGCCTGCAGCAGAGCTGAATGATATTTGGGGTTTTTGGGGTTCATCTCATACTTCTGAAGATTTGAGGGTGCTGCCTGTTCCAAACTCCTCCTACTCCTCATCCAGCCTTTTAGGGGTACAAACAATAGTAATTGGGGCCTAGTGTGCTTCTGTACGTGTGAGATACATACACTTTTTTTGATCATATTTTCTATTCCGCTATTCAATAAAAACCTTTGGGGATCAGTTAAATTGCGGGATAGTCTGTGTTGGTACGTGTGAGATCCACCTTTCTAAGTTTTTGGGGTTCATCTCATACTTCTGAAGATTTGAGGGTGCTGCCTGCTCCATACTCCTCCTACTCCTCATCCAGCCTTTTAGGGGTACAAACAATAGTAATTGGGGCCTAGTGTGCTTCTGTACGTGTGAGATACATACACTTTTTTGATCATATTTCCTATTCCGCTATTCAATAAAAACCTTTGGGGATCAATTAAATTGCGGGAGAGTCTGTGTTGGTACGTGTGAGATACACCTTTCCAATTTTTGGGGCGCATCTCATACTGCCGAGGATTTGAGGGTGCTTCAGTCTGCCTCCTGCCTGTTCCGAACTCCTCCTACTCCTCATCCTGCCTTTAGGGTACAAAAAATTGTAATCGGGGCCTAGATTGTGTTTGTACATGTGAGATACACCGTTTTGTAAAATTTCTCCTATTCCGCTATTCAATATACACCCTGTTTGAGTGTAAAAAATTAAATTGCGGGATAGTCTGTACCAGTACATGTGAGATACACCTTTTTAAATTTGTTTGGCGCATCTCCTTCTACCGCCGAGGATTGCAGGGCGCTTCAGTTTTTTCTCCTGTTCCCAACTCCTCCTACTCCTCTTCCTCATCCTGCCTTTAGGGTACAAAAAATTGTAATCGGGGCCTAGTCTGTGTTTGTACGTGTGAGATACACCATATTATAAAATTTTTCCTATTCCGCTATTCAATATACACCCTTTTGGAGTGTAAGAAAATTAAATTACGGCATAGTCTGTATCGGTACGTGTGAGATACACCTTTTAAATTTGTTTGGCACATCTCCTTCCACCGCCAAGGATTGCAGGGCGCTTCAGTTTGCCTCCTGTTCCCAACTCCTCCTACTCCTCTTCCTCATCCTCCCTTTAGGGTACAAAAAATTTTAGTTGGGGCCTAGTCTGTGTTTGTACGTGTGAGATACACCGTTTGTTTATCCTTTTTCCTATTCCGCTATTCAATATACACCCTCTTGCTATTCAATATACACCCAGCCAATGTCCAACCGTCTTTCACCTCACCCCCTTGGAAATCAGGCAAGCAGTCTGAGCCCCAATGCATACAGCAGTCTCTTGTTCTTTTTGAGGACTCTGTCAGCAGGGTTTCCCAGGGCCATCCACCTAGCCCTGCCCCAGAAGTGGAAGAGATTGAGTGCAGCGATGCCCAACCACTTATTTCTCAAGATGAGTACATGCAAGGACCATCGCAGCACGTCTCCGGTGATGACGAAACGGCGTTCAGAATTGTGGAGACCGACAAGGAGGGCAGGGGTGAAGACTGGGTGGAAGATGATGTGGAGGACGATGAGGTCCTCGACCCCACATGGAATGAATGTCATGCAGGTGACCTGAGTAGTTTGGAGGAAGAGGCGGTGGTCGCACAGAGCCACCAGCACAGCAGAAGAGGGAGCAGGGTGCAGAAGCGGAGCGGTCGTGCCCTAGACACTACGCCCGCTACTGCCCCACGCAGCAAGGGAACGAGCGCACCAAAGTCAGCTCAAAGGAGTTCTCTAGCGTGGAAGTTCTTTAGAAAATGTGCTGATGACAGGACACGAGTGGTTTGCACCCTGTGCAATCAGAGCCTGAAGCGAGGCATAAACCTTCTCAACCTGAGCACAACCTGCATGATCAGGCATCTAAGTGCAAAGCACGAGCTGCAGTGGAGTAGACACCTTCAAAACCAAGAAACGTCTCTGGCTCATCCTGCTTCCTCTTCTGCTGCAGTCTCGGCCGCTCCAGCCACATCTGTAGTGATACCGGCACCTGCCACCCCGCAAAGAGAGGATCTGTCAGCAACACCACCACCATCACCAACCGTCTCCACAATGTCCCGTGGAAGCGTTCAGCTTTCCATCTCCCAAACACTTGAGAGGAAGAGGAAGTACCCCCCTACCCACCCGCGATCCCTGGCCCTGAATGCCAGCATTTCAAAATTCTTGGCCTTTGAAATGCTGTCATTCCGTCTGGTGGAGACGCACAGTTTTAAAAACCTTATGTCGGTGGCTGTCCCACAGTACGTCGTGCCCAGCCGCCACTACTTTTCCAGGCAAGCCATCCCTTCCCTGCACAACCAAGTGGGGGAAAAAATCAGGTGTGCACTGTGCAACGCCATCTGTGGCAAGGTCCACCTAACTACCTATACGTGGACCAGTAAGCACGGTCAGGGGCGTTATATCTCCCTAACGGCACACTGGGTAAATGCAGTGGCGGATGGGCCTGAGGCGGATAGCAATTTGGCGCATGTCCTTCCACCACCGAGGATTGCAGGGCGCTTCAGTTTGCCTCCTGTTCCTAACTCCTCCTACTCCGCTTCCTCATCCTCTACCGCCTCCTCATCCGGACAGCGTAACACCTTCACCACCAACTTCAGCACGGCCAGGGGTAAACGACAGCAGGCAGTTTTACAACTTGCCTGTTTGGGGGACAAACCACACACCGCGCAGGAGTTGTGGAGGAGCATGGAACAGCAAACAAATGAGTGGTTGCTGCCAGCGAGCCTCAAGCCCGGCCTGGTGGTGTGCGATAACGGGAGAAATCTCATAGCAGCTCTGGGCCTAGCCGGTTTGACGCACATCCCTTGCCTAGCGCATGTGCTGAATTTGGTGGTGCAGAGGTTCCTTAAAAACTACCCGATATGTCAGAGCTGCTGCAGAAAGTGCCGGCCGTCTGTGCGCACTTTCTGCGTTCTCACCCTGCTGCTGCTCGCCTGTCAGCGCTGCAGCGTAACTTCGGCCTTCCCGCTCACCGCCTCATATGTGACGTGCCCACAAGGTGGAACTCCACCTTGCACATGCTGCAAAGACTGTGCGAGCAGCAGCAGGCCATAGTGGAGTTTCAGCTGCAGCACGCACGCGTGAGTCGCTCTGCGGAACAGCACCACTTCACCACCAATAACTGGGCCTCCATGCGAGACCTATGTGCCTGGTTGCGCTGTTTTGAGTACTCCACCAACATGGCCAGTGCCGATGACGCCGTTCTCAGCTTAACTATCCCACTTCTATGCCTCCTTGAAAAAACAATTCGGGCGATGATGGAAGAGGATGTGGCACAGGATGAGGAGGAGGAGGAGGAGGATGAAGAGGTAACATTTCCAAGGCTTTCAGGGCAGTCATTCGCAAGGGGCTCCGAGGGTGGGTTCCTGCACACACAAACGCCAGGGACACAATTGTCCAGCAGGGGCACAGTTCTGGAGGATGAGGAGGATGAGGAGGAGGGGCTGGAGGAGGAGATGGAACCATGTTCACAGCAGGGTGGCACCCAGGCCAGCTCATGGCCATCACTGGTGCGTGGCTGGGGGGATACAGAGGACACAGACGATACACCTCCCACAGAGGACAGCCTTTCATTGCCTCTGGGCAGCCTGGCACACATGAGCGATTACATGCTACAGTGTCTCCACAACGACCGCCGAGTTGCCCACATTCTAACTTGTGCTGATTACTGGGTGGCCACGCTGCTGGATCCCCATTACAAGGACAACGTACCATCCTTAATTCACTCACTGGAGCGCGATCGCAAGATGCGCGAGTACAAGCGCACGCTGGTAGACGCGATGCTGCTGGCATTCCCACCTGACAGCGGGGCCACAGTGGAAGCACAAGGCAGAGGAGGAGGAGGAGGAAGAGGTCGCCAACGCAACCAGGGCACCGCCAGCACCTCAGAAGGCAGGGTTAGCGTGGCCAAAATGTGGAAAAGCTTTGTCAGCACGCCACAACAAACAGCAGCACCAGCAGCTCATATGGAACGTCTTAGCAGGAGGCAGCATTTCACCAACATGGTGGAGCAGTATGTGTGCACACGCCTAGACGTACTGAATGACGGGTCTGCCCCCTTCAACTTCTGGGTCTCCAAGTTGGGCACATGGCCTGAGCTTGCCCTTTACGCCTTGGAGGTGCTGGCGTGCCCTGCAGCCAGTGTATTATCTGAACGGGTATTTAGCACGGCTGGGGGCATTATCACAGACAAGTGCAGCCGTCTGTCCAGAGACAATGTGGACAAGCTCACGTTCATTAAAATGAACCAGGCATGGATCCCACTGGACTTTTCCGTACCTTGTGCAGAATAGCGATGGATACCGACCTTACCCAGCCATTGTTCCATTTTTGCTCTTTCTCACTCTTTTGGGGTGTACCCTCATTTAAAATTTGTGAAAAGAAGCAGTGTTGGCTACCTCGTCCTCCTCAGGGCCAGATTAACGTAGGGGCTATTGGAGCTGCAGCTCCAGGCCCCTACCTTTATATAGGCCCCGGGTTGGCCATATTCACTGTTACCGCTCTTCTGTCACTTGTAAACACAGAAGTCTGGCTTCTATGCTCGCTTCCCCAGGCAGCTCCCTCAGAACCTCCCCACACAGCACGAAGGCCGGACAAGGAGGGACAGTTGCCGATGCATGGATGTGTTTATGGGCTTCAGAGACAGCATCCCATGTGGAATTAGGCATGCATGGCTGCACCCTTCCTCCTCTGGGTGCATACCAAGGCACGGCCCTTAAGGCCCTTCAAAATCCTCAGCACCAAGCCCATGATGCTCTTAATCCGGCCCTGGTCCTCCTCCACCGCCGCTTCCACCTACACCGCCCATAGGTGTGCGCAGACTATTGCATTATATTATATTAAATACACATGCATGTGTTTGCCTACATGTACATGGCCCCGATACATTACTCTCCCTGCTGGCAAAGAGAAATAGAGCAGAGCAGGTCCCAGGGAGATCTTTCCCATCTCCTCACTGGCAAACAGAGCGATAATGCTAATGTGCCCTAGGTGATTAGGGTGTGCCCAGGTACACCCGGCACACCCTGTGCACACGCCTATGACACCGCCACATCCACCATCACCTCAACCTCCCTCCTACTCCATATGGGCCTCGTCCTTCAGAGATGAAGAACATTGTTTTATTTTTCTGTTTTTTTTTGTTGTTTTAAGTTATTTCCCTATCCACATTTGTTTGCAGAGCACTTGCCATGCTCTTAACTACGTTTTGCTGCCATTTGCAGCAGTCTAGCCCTTTCCATTGGTGTTTTAGAGCCATTTTAGTGCCTGAAAGTTCGGGTCCCCATTGACTTCAATGGGGTTCGGTGTCCGGGAAAAGTTCGGCAAAAGTCCGGGACACGGACCCGGACTTTTTTTTTAAAGTTCGGCCGAACCCGCCGAACACAGACATCCAGGTGTCCGCTCAACTCTAATTCTGGTGTCTCTTCTTTGGATAAAAATAACAGGTGTAAAATTGGTCACTGAAGACAACTTGGCAACACGCTGCGGTTGAGGGAACATGACTGCCAATTTTTGTACCTGTGTTCTCCCCTCTCTGTAGGATCATGTTCCTACCCTCCTCAACCTCAGAACCAATATCTGAATTAAGTAATGGCTGTGCATCGTCAAGTAGCAAGTGGCTTACGCTGTGTTCAAATAACTCAGCTGACTCCTCCATGCCTGATGCTGGGGCTATGGCCGGAATAGCTGTGGACAAGGAGGCAGATTTAGCCACTCTGGCAGCTGCAGTGGACTGCGCACTAGTCTCTGCTTGGGTGACGGAGAATGAGGAGGATGGTTTAGCCAGTCCACTACATCCTCTGCATGCTGTGGCTGGATAGCATGGGCAACATCACTAAACAGAGGAAATGATGCCCTGCCTGAGGACTGACCACATCCACCATTGCCTGTGGACACATATGCAGCTGGCACCCTCACAGTGGCAAGGGAATGTCTGCCTCTCCTTGTTGGCCTCTAAGACATGATGGGAAAGTGATTATTAACAAAATGGAATGAAGATGTGGAAATATGTACATTGATGCACTTTAATCAATGGAAAGTGATGTTTGGTGCTTTGGTGATGTTTGGTACTCGCTACACAGACACACTCCACTGACACACTACAATATACTGCAGTAAAACTACACTAACAAACAGAAATATACTACGTTAAATGTGCACTAACACAAATAAATATACTGCGTTAAACGGCACGTAACGCACTGAAATATACCGCATTAAACGGCACGTAATGCACAGTAATATACTGCATTAAGCGGCACATAACGCACTGAACTATACTGCGTTAAACAGCACGTAACGCACTGAAATATACTGCCTTAAACGTGCACTAACGCACAGAAAAATACTGCATAAAACGTGCACTAAGGCAAAGAAATATACTGCATTAAAAGGCACGTAACGCACTAAAATATACTGCGTTAAATGTGCAGTAACGCACAGAAATATACTTTGTTGAATGTGAACTAATGCACTGAACTATAATGCAGTAAACCTGCCCTGACAATACAAACTGACACTAAAGTAAAAATGTATGGTCGCACTACTACACTCACACTGACTGAATTATCACTAGATTCCTTCGAAACTATTCTGCACTGACAATAGAATCAGGATAGCACACTATAGCACACTCTCTAGTAGCTCTTAAAAGAGCCCTGTTGTAGCTCTCTCCACCCCGATATCACCCTACAAATGGGCGCTATTGAAAGAAAGAATCATTTTATAATGTGGGGGGGGGGGGGGACTAAGAGCAATGAGCTATGATTGGATAGAGTCATCATTACTTTCTCCAATTATGGCTCTGACAGTGCTCTGTGCCCTGTTCTGTTGGTTTAATGATTTAAAGTCACTTTAAAGGTGACTTTAAAAACATATTCATATATGGTACAATATACCCAAACAAACAAATTTTTTTAAGTGAAGCCGTTTAATGACAGTTCCACTAACTGGACATATTCATCTCTCCCTCATTCACTTACAGTTCTATTCTCCATCTTTTCTTCATATTATAAACATGGAGGGGTTCAGATTTTTACACTTCCAGGTTTGGAGCTATCAGTTCCCGGCCAGTGAACCTGGGTAAACAGCAGAACAGAGTCTCTCTGTCTCTAATCTGCTAGGGAGAGAGCAGGAGAAACATTAGTTGTCCAATATAACCCTGATTTCTCCATAAAGAGAACCTGTCATCTGCAAAATATTATCACATAGGGGGCTTGTCAATCCCTTGTAAAAGTAGTAATGATGGTAAGCAAAAACAAGCAAAAATGTATTTAAAAAAATAAAATAACATAAATTTTTAAAAATGTGCCCACACCTCACGCACACTATGCATGCACAAAGGACGCAGGCACCTACATGAATAATATTTGTGCAATACAAATTGGGTAAATTGGGTATTCCCACAAACCCCAGAGTGTAAAAAATTATGTTTAAGGATTATCATTTACAGTAAACTAAATGATATTGATGAGCTGTAAATGTGTTTAACTGTGATTATCACTGTTCAGTTGGTTCACTCAGTTTTGAGGCTTAATATATTTGGTATTTAGTTACTAGCAATAGTCTTTTATATTTAAAGTAATTGTAAAGTCTCGTTTTTTTTGTTTTTTTATTAACCACTTCTGGACCGGAAGATTTTCCCCCAGGCCATATTATGTGATTCGGCACTGCATTACTTTAACGGACAATTGTGCGGTCGTGCGACGCTGTACCCAAATAAAATTGATATCCTTTTTTTGCCCACAAATAGAGCTTTCTTTTGGTGGTATTTGATCACCTGTGCAGTTTTAATTTTTTGCGCTATAAACAAAATAAGAGCGACAATTCTGAAAAAAAAACTATATTTTTCACATTCTGCTATATAACATTCCCAAAAAAAAAAAAATTAAAAATTAAATATTTTTTAACATTTTAGGCCAATTTGTTTTCTGCTACATATTTTTGGTAAAAAATCGCAATAAGCGTATTTTAAATGGTTTGCGCAAAAGTTATCGCGTCTACTAACTATAGGAAAGATTAATGTAATTTTTTTTTTTTTTTTACTAGTAATGGCGGCAATCTGCGATTTTTTGCGGGACTGCGACATTGCGGTGGACATATCGGACCCCTGACTGACATTTTTGACACTTTCGGGGTGACCAGTGACATTACTACAGTAATCAGTGCTAAAAATATGCACTGTTACTGTAATAATGACACTGGCAGGGAAGGGGTTAACACAGTAAGTGATCAAGGGGTTAAATGTGTACCTAGGGGTGTGATTCTAACTGTATTGGGGCATGGCTTGTAAAATGATCACAGAGACCTGTGATCCTATATAGCAGGATCACAGGCGCTTTGTGATCATTCCAGAGAGAAGAACGGTCAGTTGTGTTTACAACAGCTGCTCTGTCCTTCTCTCTCAGCGGGGAGCGATCGTGGGTGTCAGGTGGAAATCGGAGCTGCCTGCCCCCTGCATCGGAGTCCCCGCTGCATCAAAGTCCTCTAGCTGCAGGCGCGCGACCGACGTATACTTATGTCGGTTCACGCAGGAGGGCCGCCCTGTCACAGTATAACTGCAGCTGGCGGTCGGGAAGCGGTTAAATAACAAACATGTTATACTTACCTCCTCTGAGCAATTGGTGGCCGATGTCCTCCTCTTCTCGGGTCCCTCTTCTGTTCTCCTGGCTCCTCCCTTCTTTTGATGCCCGCACAGATAGCAGCTTGCTATGGGGGCACCTGAGCCAAGTCACAGCTCCCTGTGTCCATTCAGACACAGAGAGGCAACCCAGCCCTGCCCCCTCTCTTTCCTGATTGGCTGACTGACTTTGATTGACAATCTTGCCGCACTGCTCTCTTAGCCAATGAAGAGGAGAGTTCCGGGCAGTGACGACACTCCTGCAACATTGCTGGATAAAGATGGGCTCAGGTAATTAATAGGGGGGCTGAGGGGGGTGGGGTGCTGCTGTACACAGGTTTTTTTATCTTAATGCATTGAATGCATCAAGATAAAAAAACCTGCCTTTACAATCCCTTTAAAGATCATCTCCAAGAAAAACTGGGATTTTTTTACATATACCTTATGTAGCTTTTACATATACCATATGAAGTTTTACTGACCTAAGACCATCGTGTCACACAGAACGTGATGTGGACATCTGAAGAAGACCCTGACTCTGATACACAGAGGAAAGGAGAATACTTGGAACCAGAGAGACAAATCACTGCAGATTT
Organism: Pelophylax lessonae; assembly: GCF_965119305.1. Classification (NCBI taxonomy): domain Eukaryota; kingdom Metazoa; phylum Chordata; class Amphibia; order Anura; family Ranidae; genus Pelophylax; species Pelophylax lessonae. Next base: position 81,789,787 of record NC_138773.1, read on the forward strand.
GGGTGAGTGTATGGATTATTTAGGTATTTTATTATCAATTAGTTAGAGGGAGTAATGGCCCATAGACACGATCTAAAAATCAGACGACAGATCGTCTGTTTTTCTTTGCATGCTAGTCGCATATTGAAAATTAAGAGTTTACTAAAGTTACTAAAGTTACGAAAACTCTTGTATGACAGAATAAAAAATGGGAAGTGATGTAATGTTTTGAAGTGTATTTGTATTGTATTTTTGAACGACAACTGAACTGATTACAGTATATACTCGAGTATAAGCCGACTTTATCAGCATGTTTTTTTATGCTGAAAAAGCCCCTCTCGGCATATACTTGAGTCACGAACTCACTTACCTTTTAAAAATGGTGCTGCGTCACTGCAAATGCGCTGTCTGCCCGGGAATAACCGACATTCTCCTGTACCATGCCCACAGCACTGTATTTCCTGTACCATAACCTGTGCCATGCCTGTACCATCTCCTGTGCCATGCCTGTACCATCTCCTGTGCCATGCCCGTACCATCTCCTGTGCCATGCCCGAGCCATCTCCTGTGCCATGCCTGTACCATCTCCTGTGCCATGCCTGTGCCATCTACTGTGCCATCTCCTGTACCATGCCTGAACCATCTCCTGTACCATGCCTGTACCATCTCCTGTACCATGCCCACAGCCCTGCATATCCTGTACCATGCCCGCAGCCCCTATTTTGTGTCTCATGGTGGTCCAGTTGGGTCCAGTAGCTGCTGTATTTCCCACCCTAGGCTTATACTCGAGTCAATAAGTTTTGCCACTTTTTTGTGGTAAAATTAGGTGCCTCGGCTTACATTCGGGTCGGCTTATACTCAAGTATATCCGGTAAACAAAAATAGTATGATCCGGTATCGTACGAGAAAACATTTTGTGCTTGTCCAATTGAATAGTATCGGATGAAATGTTGTGATCCACTCTCAAAAGCTGTGTACTAATGATCAGATTATCATACGATCGCTTAGAAAGCAGGGTTTTTCGTCAGATTTTTTTGGATTGTGTGCACGGGCCATTAGGTTAAGGAAGGTATGGTGAATGTTACATGATGGGGTGGGGCTTTAACAGAATATTTGGGGATTATATTATGGTTGTTCACTAAAATTACTGAATTTTTCATAAAATATTCAATGAAGATAAACAAATGGCACAAATAATGTACAACATAAAAAATGCAATTCCTGCAATCTTATGCTGTACATATCCATGTAAAAATGTGTATTTTAGCATGTGCGTGAAAATTAACCACTTTGCCACTGCTCACTAGAGCTCTACTGCGGCAAAGTGGCTCGATAACGTCTGGCGACGTAGACCTACGTTGCCAGACATTCCCCTCTCACAGCGGGAGTCGGGCCAGGGGAGGAGCGACGGCGATCGCCGCTGCTCTTCCCCGATCGTCGGGGAATCGAGTGTGGAGATCCGCCTGCTTGTGTAAACACAAGCGGGCGGATCTCCTAAGTGACAGGCAGGCTCAGATTGCAGGGTTCAGCATGGCTGAACCTGCGATCTGTCCTTGTGTCACATAGTCCCCTCCCCCCACACACGTCAGTAAGCACCAGGCATGCATTAACCCCTTGATCACGAATAAAAATTAACCCCTTCTCTGCCAGTGTCATTTTTACAGTAACAGTGCATATTTATAGCACTGATTACTGTAGTAATGTCACTGGTACCCCCAAAAGTGTCAAAAATGTCAGTCAAGGGTCCGATCTGTCCGCCGCAATGTCGCAGTCCCGCAAAAAAATCGCAGATCGCCGCCATTACTCGTTAAAAAAAAAACACCAAAAATGACAGAAATCTTTCCCTTATTTAGTAAAATAACTTTTGTGCAAACCAATCAAAATACGCTTATTGCAATTTTTTTTTACCAAACATAGGTAGCAGAAAACAAATTGGCCAAAAATTTAAAAAAATTTTGATTTTTACATTTTTTTTGGGGGGGGAATTTCATATAAAAAAATGTGAAAAATATTGTTATTTTTTCAAAATTACGCTCTTTTTTTGTTTATAGCGCAAAAAGTAAAAAAATCGCACAGGTGATCAAATACCACCAAAAGAAAGCTCTGTTTGTGGAAAAAAAAGGACGTAAATTTCGTTTGGGTATGGCAATTGTCATTTAAAGTCGCAAAGTGCCGAATAGCAAAAAGTGGCCCAGACGTAAGACAGAAAAATCCTCCGGTGGTAAAGTGGTTAAAACATTGGCCCAGGAATAAAATGTATCTACAGATAAAACATTTTGCTTTAAATTTGGGTACAGTGGTGAGGGTTTAAAACCTCTGTAAGGTGTTTATTGTTGTCTGCTGGGGAACTTCATCTTCCTTATTTGCCTTGATGACTGCTCTCACTGGGACTAAAATTAAAAGAAATTCCTAAATTGTTTAGCTGACAACACCAGGATAAGGGTGGAAATATTCCATTGGCGACAACTAGTCAAGTGACACTGTCTAAGAGGGGATTAAACTCCCATTGATAAGATATTGTCTCCCTTCCTGTTGTGGCTACAGGACAGGAAGTGAAAAGAAAATGGGATACAGATGGAAAAATAAAAATGGCAGGGGTTTCCCTACACTATCCAAAATTAAAAGAAAAGTGCTGACTTTAGATATGTTTTAAGGCACTTATTGTAAAATCCAAAACTGCTCAAACGACATTCTGAAGCAGGCTATTGAATGCAATAAAACAGCTATTTTTTGCACCCAAATACCAATAAGGTTTATTAAATAAACATGTTTCTGAATGTAACTTTTCATTGTTCAGCCACGATGTGCATTTTACAGATGATGCTTGTAATTGAATTATACAATTTTAGTAAAGCAGCATCCAGATTATGAAAGAAAAGATGTCAAGCTGACCCAAATTTTTCAAAAATTATGTCTTTGTTTGTTTGATAAAGACTTAAAATTCTGTTGGTTTGTTATCTTTTTTTTTTTTTTTTTAAATAAATTGTAGTTATAACTATGGAAACAAATTGGTTCAATTTTAGAAACAAAAAAAAAAAGCCATAACCATGGAAACCCAAAGAGAAAAGGCTTTTTTTTTTTCCTTACAAAATCATTGTACCCTATGTTCTAAAGCACTGTGCGCCAGTTAAAAGAATGTATAGAAATTGAACACTGCATTAAAAAGAATACAAAGTAAAACATTTTGTTATATTAAATAGGGATGAGCTTCGAGTTCGAGTTCGCTCGTTTGCCGAATGACGAACAAATGGGCTTCTTCGCGGTAAATTTGAGCGCCCGCATCCATAATGCACTGCGCGCGTGTAGTGCATTATGTGATTGGCCAAAGCATGCACCCTGACCTCCATGCTTTTGCCAATCACATCATCTCTGCCATGATTGGACAAAGGCAGGCTACCTTTAGCCAATCATGGATCAGGGGCTAAGTACACGCCCCACACTATGTAAACCTGCTCGCACAGCAGCCACGTGTAGTGTGACTGTAAGGGCGAGATAGCAAGTAGTTGAGGCAGGGAGAGGAACCTGATTTGCAGTTCATCAATTGATTATATATTAGGCCACTGAGTACCTATTAGTCAGTTCAGTATAGAGCATACATTGATCTCTCTCTCTCTCTCTCTCTCTCTCTCTCTATATATATATATATATATATATATATATATATATATATATATATATATATGACAATTGATTATTTATTAGGCCATTGAGTATCGGTCAGTTCAGTATAGAGCATACATTGATCTCTCTCTATATATATTTAGGACAATTGATTATATATTAGGCCATTGAGTATCTATCGGTCAGTTCAGAATAGAGCAAACATTTATATGTAAAATATATAGGCCATTTGAGTATATATTAGGCCAGTTAGTATCTGTTGGTCATTTCAGTATAGACCATATATAGATATCTACATATATATATAGGCCACATGAGTATATATCAGGCCATTCAGTCTCTATTGGTCGATTCTGTATAGACCATACATTGATATCTTTATAGATATATAGGCCAATTGAGTATATATCAGGCCATTCAGTATCTATCATTCAGTTCAGTACATATAAGCAGTGCATTATATATAGATTATATATTGATAAACCAGTAATAAACCCCCCCCCCCCCAAATCCACATCATTCCCAAAAGGCCGACAAGGAGAGGCAGACGCTCACAGGACACGAAAAGAAGGTAAGCAGCCTATGTGTCCATAGTGAAAAGTGGTGGTCACAGACATGGTGCATCCTCTGTAGGTGGGGCACGCCAGTCCTTTTTTTCCGGGGCTGGCCGTGTTATTCAGCCACAACATGTAGAAGAGTTGGTGGAGTGGATAAATAAGCCGTCCTCATCCTCCTCGTCCTCTGACACCCACACGGGGGAGGAGGGGGAGGAGGAGGCACAACTCCAACAAGGCAGGATGTGCTCCAGAGGCCACCATAGGAGTAGCCAACCTATTGCATCACAGCACAGAGCTCCACAGGTGCAGGGTGATGCAAACTCCCTGCAGACTTCCAAAAGTTCACTAGTGTGGGTTTTTTTTCAGCACATTTGCAGTAGACCACAGCTTTGCTGTTTGCAACATCTGTCTGAAGCAGATCAAGCGTGGCCAGAACACCAGACGCTTGGGGCACCACATGCTTGACAAGAGATATGACGACTTGCCATGCAGTCCATTGGCAACAGCACCTGAAAGAGCCAGAAGATAAAAACAAGCATACTTCACCTTGCTCCTAATCGGGGATCTCTAACCCTAATATACCTCATGTCTTCTCCAATACCTGCATTGAGAGGGATGATGTTATAGCAAAGAGTGCCACAGAGACTTGCTCTCAATTTGCTAGCAGTACACCGCTGCTTGATTTGAGCAGCAGACAAATTTCACTACCCCAGTTGCTGAACCGTAGAAAGAAATACTGTCACAACCATCCACATGCTCAGCGTCTTAATGCTAGCTTGGCCAAATTGCTAGCATTACAATTGCTGCCTTTTCAGCTGGTAGACTCTGCTCCCCTTTGTGAATTTATGGAATGTCCTGCACCTCAGTGGCAGCTACCAAAAAGGCATTTATTTTCGCGTAAGGCCATTCCGGCTCTCTGCTGTTATGTTGAAGGTAGTGTTTTGGCCTCATTGGACAGAGCAGTCAGCAGGAAGGTTCACATTACTGCTGACTCTTTGTCCAGCAGGCATGGACAGGGACGTTACATTTTCTTCTCAGTGCACTGGGTAACTCTGCTGGCAGCTGGGAAGGATGCAGGACAGGGTTCAGTGTTGCAGCTTGTTTTGCCACCACACCTCCAAAAAGCCGGTGCTGATTATGCCGCATCTGGCTACTCACCTCCTCCTCCTCCTCCTCTTCCTCCATGTCCTCTTCTGCTCAATTGTCCTCTGAAGCAGCAGTGCTCCCTAAGCGTTCAAGGAGCTACGCAAGCAGACAGGCTAAAAGATGCCAGGCTGTGCTTCAGTTAGTATGTCTAGGGGATAGGAGTCACACCGGGGGAAGAGATTCTGTCAGCTCTGCAGGGGCAGGCTCAGAGATGGTTGATGCCATGACAGCTTGAGCCAGGAATGGTTGTATGCAACAATGGCCACAACTTTATCTCCGCCCTCTGACAGGGACACTTGACACATGTTCCATGCTTGGCACATGTCCTAAATCTGATGGTGCAGCGTTTCTTGACCAGATACCCGGGCCACCAAGATCTCCTGAGGCAGGCCAGAAAAGTCTGTGGCCATTTCCGGCGTTCATACAATGCCAGTGCTCCATTATCTGACATTCAAAGGGAATTCAACCTGCCCACCAACCGCCTCATTTGTGACATGCCCACCAGGTGGAACTCAACATCGGCAATTCTGCAGCAGCTGCACATGCAGCAGAGGGCCATCAATGAGTAAGGATGATCGAACTTTTGAAAAGTTCGGTTCGGCCAGAACATCCGAACTTCCCGAAAGTTCGGCCCGGATTTCAGAACCCCATTGAAATCAATGGGACCTGAACTTCGGTAATCAAAAAACACAATTTTTAAGCCCTAAAACCCAATAAATGCCCCTAAATAGTGCCTAGGGTCCTGGGTCATGCCCCATTAACTATTAATCACACAAAAAAAAGTTCTTAAAAATTGTCATTTTTGATAAAAAAGCCAATTATTGAAAAAATTAAAAAAAAAAAGAGAGATTTTTTTATTTTGACTTTGGATTTAGTATCTGGGGGGTCTAAAAGGTGTGCATGTGAAGTTTCAGCTATGTAGCATGTCCAGAACCATGAAAAAAAAAAAAGATAATTTTTCAGTAGAACAGGGATGTGGGACCCTCCTTTAACACCTATATGATCTTTTTTTCTGGTTCTGGACATGCTACAGAGCTGAAACTTCACAGGTACACCTTTTAGACCCCCCAGACACAAAATCACACAAAAAAAGTTCTTAAAAATTGTCATTTTTGATAAAAAAAAGCCAATTATTTAAAAATTTAAAAAAAAAAAGAGATTTTTTGATTTTTACTTTGGATTTAGTATCTGGGGGTCTAAAAGGTGTACATGTGAAGTTTCAGCTCCGTAGCATGTCCAGAACCATAAAAAAAAGATTGTTTGTATTAGAAAACTTTCAGCACAGGAGGTTGGCTTCGCTGCTGTAACACCTTGCCGGTTTAATAGCAGGCATTTTTTGGGGTTCTTTGCAGTCAGGAAAAACATCTGAACTTGTGTATAGTGGTACTGTGCACAAGTTCTGATGTTTTGCCTGCCTCCAAAAACCCCCAAAAAATGCCAGCAAAAACACACCTGGGCATTTTTTTTTTTTTTTTTGACGCTAGCGTTTTTTTTTTGGCATTTTTTGGGGTTCTTTTGAGGCAGGCAAAACATCTGAACTTGTGTATAGTGGTATATATACACACATAATTATATGTATATAGACACCTAGCCATATATAGGTGTGATAGTAGCAGAAATATATTACTGTAAATGATTTCATTAGCGCAAGCATTTATTTCTGCTACAATCACACCTATATATGTCTAGGGGTATATATAAAGACATATATGTGTATATATACCCCCTATACACATGTTCAGATGTCATGTCTGACATCAAACATGTCCTCAAAAAAGCACTGGCAGTGGCAGCCCCTGCAGCATAAAAAATGCTTGGCTGGTGAGAAGCCATATTCCTGTCCCGAAGCAATTCAGAGAAATGATCATTTCTCTATAGCTGTCACCCTGCTATGGAAGGGTTTTGTCACCCTGCCATAGCAGTCACTGCCAGTTAACCCTACACTACACTACGGTCCCCTTACACTTAACACTTTCCCTACAGAAACTAAATTTTTGAAGCTAACTTAAGTGTAAAGGAGCACTCTAACTACACTAGATATCCCTTTCCTCACACTAATAAATAGCTAAATGACACTTTTAAAGTAAAATTAACAGAACTGCTTCCACTCTCTTCCATGTCCAGTATAACAATGCTAGGAATATGGCGGGGGCGATCTTATACTGGGGGGCGTATTCACTAATGATTGGTCTAGGGACCCCCTAGTCACTCCAATCACATTCCTAGCATTCTCCTGCCCCCTCAATTGGCTTTTGCTAATGGTTCTGGTCCAATCACGGGCTTTTAAAGCCCATTTCCTGAAGCATTGCATTTTGGTCGGTTCTGGTTGCCGAATTCCGAACTTTTTGGGCAAAAAGTTCTAAATTCGGCCCAACCTCGAACACCCAATGTTCGGGCCGAACCGATGGTGGACCCGAACCGTTCGATCATCCCTATCAATGAGTACCTGTGTGAGTATGGCACAAGGACAGGGTCAGGGGAGCTTGGCTTTTTTTCGCCACGCCAATGGCTTTTGATAAAAGATGCATACACCGTCCTGTCACCATTTGAGGAAGCCAGGATAGTGAGCCGGGACGATGCATGCATCAGTGACACTATCCCTCTAGTCTACCTGCTGGAGCACACACTTCATGGAATCATGGACAGGGCACTTGAGACAGAACAGCGGGAGGAAGAGAAGGACTTCCTTTCCTCACAAGGCCCCCTTTATGCAGATATCATTCCTGCAGGGCCACAAAACACACAGGAGGAAGAGGAAGAGGAGGAGGAGGAGGAGGAGGATTGCGGCAGCATGGATGTAGAGAATAGCATACAGCAGTCTTCAAGGCATGGCTGTCATTCCCCAGAAACCCAAGGAGTTGTACGTGGTTGGGGAGAGGTTGCTCCTGGCAATGTCATCCTTAGTGACCCAAGGAGAGGGATGCTATCAAGGAGAGGGATAATTACTGGTTGACAACCCTTTTTGATCCAAGTTACAAGGGTAAAGTTTCAGAGATCATCCTGCCTTTGCAGAGGGAACAGAGGATGAAACATCTTGAGGAGGCCTTGAAAAAAAATTAGTATAACACCTTTCCAGACACGGAGCGGTGGAGAAGGCGGCTGGCTGACGGATGCCTTTAAACAGTTCTTTAGTCCTCAACAGCACCCAGGGCTGTAAGGTAAAGCAACCATCAGCTGTGTCTCCATCATATCATATATCATCAGACTTGGAGACCTTTCCAAGTGAGCATCCACTGGGTTACTGGGTCTTGACGATGGACCACTGGCCAGTACTTGCTCAATATGCAATGGAGCTAATGGCCTGTCCTGCTTATGGTGTGCTTTCCGAACGAATGTTCAGTGCTGCTGGAGGTTTTGTGATAGACAAAAGAGCGCATCTGTCCACAGACTCTGTTGACCAGCTGACTTTTATCAAAATGAATCAGTCCCGCATTAACAGCAACTATCAAGGCCCTGATGATGATGTAACTGATTGAATTTTCTAGAGGTCTGCCATTCTTTGAAGACTACATATGCTGCCTATCCTATTCCTCCACCTTGATTCTGCTAGCTTCACACAATGTTTTTGGTTTAGGTCACCACCAACCCCCAAAGCCTAATTTTTCTGCACTTGTATGACAGGTGCATACAATTTAAATTTCGGATGTAATTTTTAACAGCAGGCCCTGTCCCTGTGCCCTGCGCCCAGCAAGAGTAACTGTGAGGGGTTACGGTGTTCAGGTACCACCAACACCAAAGGCCCAATTTTTGTCACCTGTATGGCAAGTACATTTGATTTCAAATTTGTATGGAATTCTTACCAGCATGTCCCGTTCCTGCACCCAGCAAGAGTAACTGTGAGGGGTTATGGTGTTCAGGCACCACCAACAGCAAAGGCCCAATTTTTGGCACCTCTATGACAAATACATGCGATTTCAAATTTGTATGGAATTCTTACCAGCATGTCCCATTCCTGCGGCCAGCACGAGTAACTGTGAGGGGTTATGATGGATAGGCACTACCAACAGCAAAGGCCCAATTTTTGGCACCTGTATGACAAGTACATGCGATTTCAAATTTGTATGGAATTCTTACCAGCAGGTCCCATTCCTGCACCCAGCAAAAGTAACTGTGAGGGGTTATGGTGTTCAGGCCCCACCAACACCAAAGGCCCAATTTCAGTTTCAGTTCCTGCCAATACTAACCTTTCAGGTCCCCATCACTCCGGTGTTGCATAGCCGACACCCAACCTTGGCCTGGTCAGATGACAGCACAGCGCCCCCACTTGATCACTGATAAGAACACATACAACACTTAATCTTTGCCAATTTCAAATTGGTATGGAATTTTACAAACAGGGCCCGCTCCTGCGCCTAGTAAGGGTAACTGCGATGGGTTGCGATATTCAGGCACCACCAACAACCAAGGCTCAATTTTTCTGCACCTATATGACAAATACATGCGATTTCAAATTTGTATGGAATTTTTAGCAGAAGGGCCAGTTCCTGCACCCAGCAAGAGTAACTGCAAGGGGTTGCAGTGTTCAGGCACCACTAACAACCAAGGCTCAATTTTTCTGCGCCTGTATGACAAGTACATGCGATTTTAAATTTGTATAGAATTTTTAGCAGCAGGATCCGTTCCTGTACTCAGCAAGAGTAACTGCGAGGGGTTGCAGTGTTCAGGCTTCACCAACAACCAAGGCCCAATTTTTCTGCACCTGTATGCCAAATACATGCAATTTAAAAATTTGCATGGAATTTATAACAGCAGGGCCCGTTCCTGCACCCAGCAAGAGTAACTGCGAGGGGTTATGGTGTTCAGGCACCACCAACAAACAAGGCCGTATTTTTCTTTCCCTTTATGACAAGTACATGCCATTGGAAGTTTGTATGTATATTTGTATATGACATTTTTTCCTTTAGAAATGTCAGTATTGCTGCAGCAGGCTACATACATCGTACAGATGCGCTACTTTACAGGCACAATAAGGGGAACACCCCAGGCACGATCATCACTAATATTAAACAAACAGGAAATAAATCCCTACAAGGGATTTCCCCAATGGAAAGCGGGGGAAAGGGATGTTTGTGATGCCTAAAAGGTATCTAAATCCGTATAGGGTATGTAGCGCTACCTCCTCAGGAACCGCTGAAGTAAAACGGGTTCCTTGCTCCGCCTTTCAACCCCCAAGATCCTTCCCTCTGGCACACCTGGTGATTTTCTGGGTGTATGCACCTTTAGGAAATACACTTAGACACAATGAAGCACCAGTTTAACAGTTTACTAGACAATTAAAGTGTAGCAGTTACAAAATCAAGACGACAGGAGTTAAAGATAAAGAGAACCAAATTAAATTCCTGAATCCTCAACCAATAACTTGAGTAAAGTTCAGTACTCAGGATCTGGAATACAAACCACATATATATAATGTATGTACATACATATATATGCTAGTGGATTGTATTCTGAAACAATATAAACACACTGAATTTTTAAGTAGATGAAGAGTGACCACAGATTTAGGTTGACTGTACTTAGAGAATAACTGTAAAATAAACAGTATAACAACACTACTAAATATCAGAGTGCACTCTGTGTACTAACGGGGGCCCCCTTTATACTTAATTGCAAGAGTTTCCTGGAGAGTGAGGCCTCCCAGTCTTCACCGGCAAGAAATCATCAATCAATCCAAGGGAAGTAATTGTAATCCAAATAAAAATGGTTCACCCACTACGCACTATATATATATCTGCAGTGTCCAGTGGAGATTTCAGAACTTAATATGGCCTGCTACTCACATAGTTCAACAGTTCTGCCCTGACTCAGTCTAAAGATGTGATATATGCAGATGTAGATGATGGATGTCTCTCCCCCAATACCGGGAGCTCCGCTCACCAAACAGTTCCGGCTCTGCTTAGCGACACTCACGGCCTCTTCCATACCTCCCAACTTTTGAACTTTGCAATGAGGGACACTGAAAGAGAAACAAAACTGTGGCGCGCGCAAATTGTGGGTGTGGCCAATTGCTTAGCAGTGGGAGGGGCTTAAGGGATAGGGTAAACAAAACTCAGACTTCCTAGTACTCATAAAATATGCTTTGATTGCTCAGCCTACTTTAAAGAAGAACTTCATTAAAATAGTCAGAGACTGCATAGCAACCAGCAACTGTTGAGACAATGAAGACTTTGGTGAGAAGTATATAATGTACAGTATTGTGTATATAGTGCAGGAGAGTGTAATGTACAAAATGCAGGAGACAGGCGTATGTAATGTACAGAATGCAGGAGACAGGAGTATGTAATGTACAGAATGCAGGGGTCGGACTCTGCACCATCCACCCCCCCCCCAGCTCTATACACCCCAAATGCCCACCCAGCTCCATACACCCCCCATCCACTCCAAATGCCCCCAGTAGCTCTATCCACCTCAAATGCCCACCCTAGCTCCATCCACCCTAAATGCTCACCCTAGCACTATCTATCCCAAACACCCATCCAACCTCCAAACACTCCAAATGCCCAGCCCAGCTCCATACACCCCCCCCCATCCAGCTCCATTCACCCCATATGCCCACCCCAGCTCCGTCCAACCCACATGCCCCCTTTTGGGGGGCGCAAACAGAAAAATGCTGTAAAAATTGCGTGACTTTGAGGTCACAAAAGTGTGAAAGGGGCCTTCAGTAATCAAGGTAGAGTGTGCCCCCTTCAATGTAGAGTGACCAGCGTGCCCCTTTCAATGCAGAGAGACCAGCGTGCCCCCTTTCAATGCAGAGAGACCAGTGTGCCCCCTTTTAATGCAGAGAGACCACAGCGTGCCACCTTTCAATGCAGACTGACCACAGCGTGCCCCCTTTCTATGCAGACTGACCACAGCGTGCCCCCTTTCAATGCAGACTGACCACAGCGTGCCCCCTTTCAATGCAGAGTGACCACAGCGTGCCCTCTTTCAATGCAGAGTGACCAGCCTCTGGCTCTAATCAGGTGATTCAGAAAAAAAACCCCCATTGAACTCCATGCGTCCGGCGCCCCACATGTAGATTAGGGGGCGAACGCATGGATAGGGGGGCGGCACCCCTGGGCCCCCAATGCACCGGCCGCCACTGGACGACGTGCTATGTACAGAGTATAGGGTCCTGGTATGTACAGGAGAGTGCTAGGCATACCTCAGCTATAATTTCTTCACCCCCCCCCCCCACAGCCCTCTCTCCTCTGCCCTCATCACTTTTCTGTAAATGACTCTTGTATCCAAAGCAGTCACAGCTTTCTTTACCCTTTCAGTGCACTAAGTACACACTCATTCTTGGCTCCTGAATTCCTCCAGCAGGTAGGAGATTAGGATTAGGCTGCAGCTCACCCCCCTCCTCCCCTTGAACACGCTGCAGTCAGCCAGTTCAGCACTTGTCCCGATTGTAGTGCAGAGCAGGGAAGATGATTAAAGAGCCGCGAGAGAGATTTTACTTTCATTTTCAGCTAGTGAAGTAGTGCAAGGCTAACTGACACAGAAAAAAACCCTGAGGAGGGAAATAGAGAACTGATCCTGACCTTTTGCAGCTTTGTCCCAGCGCTCTTTTCTTGTACACTGCTTGCCTGAAAAAGGGGGCGGGTCTGGGTAGCAGTCCCGCCCATACCCGACATCACAGCTTAGGTTTGACAGCTGAAGTCTGTTATCATAGCTGCACAGGGCACACCTCCCTGGCTTGTCTGCCAATCCCACCCTATGCTGGATGTTCACACTGCTGCCTGCTGGTCCTATTGAGGTAAAAGTTATAATCAACAGGATTAATGCAGGACAACAGCCTGTACAGCAGGACACAGGTCTGAATGCGGGAAAGTCCCGCCCAATCCGGGACGGTTGGGAGGTATGCTCTCCGGGCGTCCTTCCACTCGGTCAGTTACTCCACTGTAACATCCACCACTGTGCGAACACCAGCATCCGCGCTACTGAAGCCTCATCCACTAGGCCTCAAAAACAGTCCGTGTCTCAGCACACCTGCAGGCCGATCTGTCCTTCTTGAAAGCCCGAAGCTAAGAGAGAGATATCCTTGAAGCAGGCAAGTGTCTCTCTGCTCTGATCCTCCCTTTTCCCCCTGTTGCATCATGGGATTGTAGTTTCATCTGCAGTCCAAACAACAGTCTGCTTACAGTTCAGAACTACATTTCACACACTCCTGTTCTTCTTTTTCCTGTGAGAGGCTGACCTCTGCTGCAGCAGTCTTAAAGGTTCATACACACACACACACACACACAGAAACCAGGGGGTAAATCTACCTTATTAGAATATGACAGTCTGCTACAGGTATATGAGGCAGTAGGTAGGTGACATTGTACTTATGTTTTATACAAATGTATGCTATGCACCTCTTGAATGTCTTTGAAAAGTTATATATAAGATTTTTATGAAGTTTTGAAATAAAGTTAATTTTTTTTTATACCTACTGCCTCATATACCCTATACGGATTTAGCTACCTTTTAGGCATCACAAACATCCCTTTCCCCCGCTTTCCATTGGGGAAATCCCTTGTAGGGATTTCTTCCATGTTTGTCTACAATAATTTGGAATGGATGCCGCTAGTAAATATTTGTGAGTGAAATTGAGAAGCTCTTTGCCTCACTAATATTAAATATGTTTAGTTATTAAGTTATTTGTCCATGTATACTTTTAGAGTCGGTTCACACTAAGGCGACACGACTCTGTACTACTTCGAGGGCGACTTGTGCATTGCCATGCATCACGACTTCGGAGCGACTTCCATGGACTTCACATAATGGAAGTCTATGCAAGTCGCTCCGAGGTCGCCCCGAAGTAGTACAGGACCCTTTTTCTAAGTCGGAGCGACTTGTGTCGCTCCTATTAGAACGGGTCCTGTAGCGGTCAATATACCGCGAGGGAGCGCGACTTGTCAGGCTGACAAGTCGCCTGACAAGTCGCGCTAGTGTGGACCGGGTCTTAGTTTTTGAAAGCACTATTTGGAAAAAAAAGATTGTGTCTCATTCTAATTTTGGCCAGCAACATCTCTAAACGCTTCTTACATTATTTTTTACATTTCTTTTTTTGTACATTTTTAAGCATTAACATGGATTTTTTAAATATCTCTTTAAGTGAGAACATACTTCCTGTGTAAATCATACATACTGTACATCTATATATTGAAGAATAGATGAACTGCTGTAAATCCAGCTTTTGAAAGCCCTGTGCTTACTAAAATATTAAAATAATAAATAACAAAATTAAAACAATAAACTACAACGCCAATTTTTGTTTTCTTTTGTAAAGAGCAGAAAAAGATTATATCCTTTGTTAGATTTTTATTGCTGGACTGTTGGACTGTTGATCCTGTTTTTGTTTAGGAAGTAGGATTTTGTGGGGGGGCTGATGTTAAGCCTGTTGTATCAATTAACCACTTGCCGACCGCCGCCCGACTATATACGGCGGCGGTCAGCCCCTCCCAGGCAAAGTGACGTACCGGTACGTCACTAGCCTGGGAGCCAATAGGGGGCGAGCGCACCGCTTGTACCCTAAGAAGCCTGCGCGTGTGACCGGCGGACCCCATGTCCGCCGGTCACTCGCGATCGTCGGGTGGAGAGGGAGAAAGGCAGGTGGCTAATGTAAACAAAGCCGCCTGTCATTCTTCCCTGTGTAAAAGCACAGATCATATGGTCCTGCTATGTAGGACCGTTGATCTGTGCTGTTACACACGAAGCCACATCCAATCACAGTTAGAAACACGTCCCTAGGGACACACTTAACCCCTCCCTCTCCAATAAAGTTAACCCCTTCGCTCCCAGTGTCATTTTTACAGTAACAGTGCATATGTATAGCACTGATTACTGTAGTAATGCCACTGGTACCCCCAAAAGTGTCAAAAATGTCAGTCAAGGGTTCGATCTATCCGCCACAATGTCGCAGTCCCGCAAAAAAAATGGTAGATCGCCGCCATTACTCGTTAAAAAAAAAAAAACAATAAAAATGACAAAAATCTTTCCCTTAGTTAGTAAACGCAATAACTTTTGCGCAAACCAATCAAAATACGCTTTTTGCGATTTTTTTTTTTTTTTTTTTTACCAAACATATGTAGCAGAAAACAAATTGGCCTAAAATGTTAAAAAATTTTGATTTTTACATGTTTTTGGGGGGGAATTTCATATAAAAAATGTGAAAAATATTGTTCTTTTTGCAAAATTGTCACTCTTTTTTTTGTTTATAGTGCATGATCAAAAAATCGCACAGGTGATCAAATACCACCAAAAGAAAGCTCTGTTTGTGGGAAAAAAAGGACGTCAATTTCATTTGGGTACAGCGTCGCACGACCGCGCAATTGTCCATTAAAATCACGCAG
Organism: Pelophylax lessonae; assembly: GCF_965119305.1. NCBI lineage: Eukaryota > Metazoa > Chordata > Amphibia > Anura > Ranidae > Pelophylax > Pelophylax lessonae. The sequence continues at coordinate 81,805,409 of NC_138773.1, forward strand.
TGCCGAATCGCAAAATAGGCCCTGGTCAGGAAGGGGGTAAAATCTTCCGGGGCTTAAGTGGTTAATGTATGTGTATGTTTTACCATGTTAAAATAATTACGGACTTCCGGTTCCGGCGCCCATGTGAGAGGCTGTGTGGGACATCGGCTCCGGGCAGACCAGCTTAAAAAACGATTTAATCAGCCCGCACGAGCCACCCGACCCCACGGTCCGACCCCACACCATCGGAGGACCTAGCGGGATGGACAAGTTTCTTCGCCCGAACGGCTCCGCGGCTTCATCTGCGGCCTACACGGAGGCCATCATGGCGGACGTCGCTCCCTCAACTCAGCCGGCTCCACAAGGTCAGTCCCCCCCGCCCATGCCTGAGGCCCAAATCACCTCTCTAGCCCAGGCAGTGGCCAGCCTGCTTTCGCCCACCATCACAGAGGCAGTGGATAAGGCGATAGCCCTGGGGATTGCCCAGCTGCAGAGGGAACTGGGAGACCACACCCGCAGGCTGCAGGAGCTGGAGCATAGACTTTCAGATGTGGAAGATGAGCTCCAGGGCTCATTCTCAATGGATCAGCAAGCCAGGCAGACCCAGCGCTACCTATTAGACAAGCTGGACGATCTAGAGAAACGATCTCGGAGGAATAACCTCCGGATCATAGGCCTCCCTGAATCATATGGAGCAGAAACGCTAATGGACCTGACCACCACCCGCCTCCCCCAGGCACTGGGGATCCATACAACATGCATTGCTGAGAGAGCCCATCGCCTGGGGGCCCCATCGAATGACAGAAAAACACCCCGCCCTGTCATAGTGCGGTACTTAAATTACATGGACCGACAAAATATCCTCAAATCGTTTAGGAACTCTAAATCGTTCCAAGTTGATGGCCACAAGCTGTTGGTCTTTGCAGACTACTCGCAGGAGGTTACCAAACGCAGAAAGGCCTTTCAGCCATTATGCCAGGCTCTTTACCGCAAAGCTATTAAGTTCACCTTAGCTTATCCTGCAACCTTACGCTTAACCGACTTATCAGGGGAACAAAAGTCCTTCACACACCCTGAGGAAGCCATGCACTTTCTTGACCGCCACTTCAATATCCAGGTGGAGCCACCAGCGACCCCATCTCCCCAGCGCCCCCAGGGGGCGAGAGAACAACGGAGTCCACGGAAGGATCCGACGAAGAGGCAACGCACCAATAGATCGTCGTCCGGGCGCAGGAATCGTTAAGTGACCCCACGCACCTGCTGGTGCAGGCCGCTCTTTTCTCTTTTTCTCCAGGAGGAGACTTCAGCACTGGTGTCACCTCACTTCAGTGACATCTACCCTTTTCCCACACCTGGGCAGTGACTGTTTGATACGCTGCTCCTAAGGCCCTAAGAAATATGGATCTCTATCCCGGACCTCGGCGGCCTGGCTGCCCCCCCTCATGGTTCTGAGAATCTTCACTGCCATGAAGGTATAGGTAATAGAATAGGTTATATGTTTATCGCTTCTATTCATCTACCTTCTGATGGTATTGTTCATGTTATGGTTTACTATTTTACCGTTTACTTATTACTAAAGGTTCACAGCATCACTGTGACCAGGGCCACGGCCTTATTCCTGGTTTCTGGGCTCAGTATCCCTTTTGGACCGTGTGGTGTCGACTTTTACAGCGATCTCATTACCAATTGCGGACACTGACCATAGAAACCCGGTAACGCTGTCCGTCCACGTGCCCTATTGCATGAGGAAAAAAGTGAAGTTACTAAGATGTTTATACCCCCTGTCCTTTATCCTGACCCTAGCCTCTGGTAGGCGACTAGTTTCCATGCCCCCCTCCCTTGCCCTGCCAGACGTACTGCCCCTACCGGGCCACCTGCTGTTTTTTGTGATGCATAGGCTGATTTCTACTAGGCACCGTCTCGGCCTTCATACTGCTCTCAAAAGCTTCACGGCTCAATCCAGCTTTCACGATCCCCCATGACCATTGTCTCGTGGAACGTCAAAGGGCTTAGGTCACCACACAAGCGAATGGCCGTCCTCAGACACCTGAAACGTCTGAGGGCGGACATTGCAATACTGCAGGAATCCCACTTAGAGGAGAGAGACTTCCACAGAATGCAAAAGCTCTGGGTGGGACAGGTTTTTGGTTCACCAGCAGTGAAAGGGAAATCAGGGGTTCTGATCTTGATCCACAAGAATTACAAAGTCACTGTCCACGCCAAACACTTTGACGGGGAGGGACGCATTGCCATACTGCATCTCATAGATGGGGTGCAGGAGTGGGTGTTGGCGGGTGGTGGCGGGTGTATACGCGCCCACCGCCCCTTCTGTTTCTTTTTTCCAAACACTGGCCAGTACCCAAGCGCCTTTCCTTCATTTACCATTACTAGTGACCGGTGACTTTAACCAGCTCATGCAACCATCGGAAGACAGATCACGGGCCACGGGGTCCACATACTCTAAGAACACATATCATTCCCCTTTATTGCTTAACTTGGCAGAAAGCTTACATCTTACCGACACGTGGCGCTTGTCGAACCCCACCGGCAGAGAATTCACGTTTTACTCACACCCCCACAACACCCTCACGAGGATAGATTACGCATTCGCCAACACCAAATTGCTCCCGTACACTAGCTCACCGAAAATCCACGATATAGCTATTTCAGACCACGCTCCCATATCTCCATACATGTAGCCGCCCCATCTTTCAAAAACTGGAGATTTCCCTCCTACTTGGCCAAAGACCCCGGGATTGCCACCCTTTTAGGAGAAGTATGGGCAGATTTTGTCAACATAAATGACACTCCTTCCACTTCCCCGACACTTCTATGGGAATCGGGCAAAGCAGTCCTGAGAGGGCGCATCATTGCGTACGCGTCAGCATATAAAAAGAAAGTGGCCAAAGCATACACAGATGCCAGCGCTTCCCTTATAAGAGCACAGACCAATCTTAACCTGGACAATTCCCCGCCTAACAGGGACAGGTGGCGCAAGGCAAAGGCAGAATTTGATACATGGGCTGACAATAGGGAAAGACTCTATAAATCCCACCTGGATTGGAAGTTCCACTCCTTTGGGAATAAACCCGGGAAGCTGATGGCCTCTTTGTGTCGTGGACCCTTTGAACCTACACTTGTGTCTTCCCTCAGGGGTGCAGATGGTCGGCTTGTAGAGTCTCCCACAGACGTCAACACGGTATTTGCGGACTTTTATAAGTCACTGTACGGATTCGAACCATGCGATGAAACTACAGCTACGCGGTGGTTGTCATCTGTGGAACTCCCTACGGTATCCCCGACCCAATTAGACGCTTTTAATTTTCCTATAACCATTGAGGAAGTGCGGAAAACCATTTTAGGACTGTCACCAGGGAAATCGCCTGGCCCCGACGGTTACACCCCGGAGTTCTATAAACTGGCCATAGACCACCTAGCTCCCACCCTACAACGTGTTTTCAACCACATTATGTCAGGCCACCCATACATGCCGACCGGCTACCGGGCACACATTAAGCTGATTTATAAAAAGGGGAAGGATCCGAAGGACCCGGGTTCATACAGGCCCATCTCGTTATTGAATGTGGATTCGAAGTTTCTCTCTAAAATCATAGCGGACAGATTAGCATCTATACTCCCGTCCTTTATACACCCAGCCCAAGCAGGATTTGTCAAAGGACGCTCAGCAGCCGCCAACATTAGAAAAGTCATAACTGCCCTGGAAGTTACCAAAACAAACCCTGACAACACAACAGCAATCATCACTTTAGACGCCGAAAAGGCCTTCGATAATGTCAATATACAGTGGCTAGACAAAGTACTGATACGCTTTGGCTTCTCCGGCGCTTTTTTACAAATGATCAGGACTATGTACGCATCTCCCGAGGCTCAGGTGGTCATAGCAGGTCAAATTTCGCAACCTTTTAAATTGTACAAGGGTACCAGACAGGGGTACCCTCTGTCGCCCCTGCTATTTAACCTAGCACTGGAACCATTGTCCAGATACATGCTGCACCATCCTGGGCTCCGGGGGATCAAAGTAGGTCGAGAGGAACTCCGTACGGCAATGTTTGCAGAAGATGTTCTAATATTCACTGCGGACCCTGGCCATGATCTACCACTTATACAGGACATGTTTGCGGAATATAGACTATGTTCCGGCCTACGTATAAACTTCACCAAGAGTGAAATCCTCCCGCTTAATACAGTTCATACTCCACAATGGGCTTCCTCTTCCCTCCTTAGGGTCAACACCAGTCATATCACCTATCTGGGCATAAAAATAGGACGATTCTCCTCCTCCTTGTACCGTCTAAATTTTACACCGGTTATCGATAAAATATGCGCAGAACTTAAGACGTAGGCGAATTTACCACTCTCCTTTATCGGTAGGTGTCACCTATACAAAATGACCACTTTGCCCAAACTCCTTTATCCTCTCCAAACTTTACCACTTCTCCTGAAACATGTAGATATCACCAGACTGCACAAAGCCGTCTCCTCATTCCTATGGAACGGGAAACGCTCTAGAATATCATTGGCCAAATTACACTTAACCACTTGCTGACCGCCGCACGACTATCTACGGCGGCGGTCAGCCCCTCACAGGCAAAGTGACGTAGGTCTACGTCGCTCGCCTGTGAGGGTTTAGGGAGCGAGCGCGCGCCGCCGGAGGCGCGCTCCCGCTCCCGCATGGTCACGGACCCCCCCGCGCGTGTGATCGGCGGACCCGATCGCCGCCGGCCACTCTGCGATCGGCGGGGGAGAGGGAGAAAGTCAGGCAGCTTGTGTAAACAAGCTGCCTGTCATTCTCCTCTCTGTATGAGAGATGATCACATGGATCTACTATGTAGATCCATTGATCACTCTGCATACAGTTGAAGCCACAGCCAATCACAGTTAGAATCACGCCCCTAGGGACACAAACAGCCCCTCCCTCTCAAATAAAGTTAACCCCTTCACTACCAGTGTATTTTTACAGTAACAGTGCATATATATAGCACTGATTACTGTAGAAATGTCACTGGTAACCCCAAAAGTATCAAAAATGTCAGTCAAGGGTCCGATCTGTCCGCCCGCAATGTCGCAGTACCGCAAAAAAATCGCAGATCGCCGCCATTACGCGTTAAAAAAAAAAAACAACAAAAATGACAAAAATCTTTCCCTTTGTTAGTAAACGCAATAACTTTTGCGCAAACCAATCAAAATACGCTTTTTGCGATTTTTTTTACCAAACATAGGTAGCATAAAACAAATTGGCCGAAAATATTAAAAAATTTTGATTTTTACATTTTTTTGGGGGGGAATTTCATATAAAAAAAAGGGAAAAATATTGCTATTTTTGCAAAATTGACGCTCTTTTTTTGTTTATAGCGCGTGATCAAAAAATCGCACAGGTGATCAAATACCGCCAAAAGAAAGCTCTGTTTGTGGGAAAAAAAGGACGCCAAATTCGTTTAGGTACAGCGTCGTACGACCGCGCAATTGTCCGTTAAAGTCACGCAGTGCCGAATCGCAAAATACCCTCTGGTCGTTTAGCAGCCAAATCCTCCGGGGCTTAAGTGGTTAAATAAACGGGAAGGGGGCGTGGATCTCCCCAATACTCGCTTGTATAATGTGGTCTGCCTTGTGAGGAACTGTATGGACTGGTTGAGTCGTGAATCCAGATATACTAATTATGCCTTGGACTCAGAACTAGCCGCTCCCTGGAACCTGGCGGCGCTGCTGCACTGTGGAACGGCGGATCTTCCGGTATCGCTGCGCGGCAATTTGCTGCTCAGGGATACTGTGATGGCTTGGAGGGACTTGAGGAGACGTTGTAAGTTGCCTCAGCGCCTCTCCAGGTGCTTGCCTATTTGTAATCACCCCATGTTTCCACAGGCCCAGCAGTGCTCCACTTATGGGGACTGGTCGAGGCGAGGTGTTACTAGGTTTGCTCAATTGTTTGATGACTGTTCAGGTATGCCTCTCCCGTTCGACACTTTTTCTACTCGATTCAATCTGCCGAAGGGTCACTATTTATACCATAGACAATGTCTCAGTTTCGTGGACTCAATCTGCCATACGCCCCAAAACCGATTTGCCACCTCACTACTGGATACGTGGCTACAGCAGGGCAAACATAAGATTTCCCACCTATACAAGCCCTTACTTACTGCACTCTCCCAAACCGTCTCTAACCAAGTGGCGAAACCATGGAATGCTATACTCCACTCTGATACAGCACACCAACGCATCCTATCCGGGTATCTCACCACCCGCCGCTTCATCACAAACAAGTTCTGGAGGGAACAACAGTTTAAAATTATGCATCGAGCTTATTTTCCACATGTACAGTGGTCCGCAGATATTTCCCATCACTTTTGCACGCTGTGTAAATGCCAATTTCCTTCTTTGCTCCATAAACTCTGGATGTGCCCCCCAATCACCTCCTTTTGGTCCTAAGGTATATATCGAAATACACGGGACTTAGGCTACCAAAGGACATCTACCTAATGCTGTTTGGTGATCCTTCTTTTCCTAGCTTTCACAAAGCCAAACACTCTCGGAGTCTATTGTTCAATAACAAGCCCTGGATACTCTCATGCCTCATGATAGCTCGCAGGCTGATCCTCAAGCGGTGGTTGGAGCCCTCTCCTCCCACAATCAAAGACCTTCATGCTGACCTATTAACGCTATGAGACCGAGAATCTACAGGCCTGCAGCACACCCCCTCTGCCAACGCCTTACGATTCACCAGGAAATGGCATCTCTTCTCCACAGCGGCAGGGGACTCTCATAGTAGACCTAGTCTGGACACTTGATCATTAACGGATGTACAAGAACTGGTTGACCCCCTTCTTCACACCCTGATGCCGCTTCATTCCTAACTGTCTTCAGTAAAGGCTCGATTTATCACCATGCAGTATCAAGGCAAGCCATACTGTTTGTTGGGGATAATACTTTTATCGTTGTTGTCTAGCTGTGTAGTTCTAGCCACATTCTACTGTTTTGTATGTACAGAGAGCAACTGAGACGGTGCCCGACGTTGACACTCAACGTTGCCTTATATTCGTGCTCCCCCCAGGAGCAAATCTAGGGGGCTTTGGCCCCCCTCTATACCGTATGTATCAGGTTTACACGCATATATCTGGCTACCCACCCTCTCCCCCCTCTCTTGCCCCCTCCCTTTGACCCTACCGCTTCCCTTTCTAACCCCAGAAAATAGAAAATAGCAGTATTTGTTGTTGAAACTTTTGGTCACAGAGACTATCGTTATGTTATCTCTGGAGTTCTTCACGCGAATTCGCGTATTTTTGTTTCATGACCGATTGCCATCTACTATGTACCCACATTTTTGGTTCATTGTATGGTTGTAATGTACTTCTGCTGTAATGCGTTGAACTTCAATAAAATGTTATATAAAAAAAAAAAAAAAAAAATAATAATTACAAAGCTCAGTTAAAGTGTAACTAAAGGCAAACTTTTTTTTAAAATTTTAGATAGAGTGGAGAGGGATTAGAATGCTTGTCAGTTTTTTATTGCTACCTGTGTCCCCGTTTAGGAGACCCCCCTCTCTATTTGTCCTGTTTACCATTATCATTAAAAGTCAAAGTAAAAAAACCTCCCAAATATTGGGTTGTCCCCAGAAAAGTAATAGAGGGGAAATCTTCCAATAAGGACACTCGTTCTGGTGAGCTGGGGGATCCCCAAGCAATTCCCTTAATTTTCAGGGATTTTCTCTCACCTGTTTCGATATGGGACAAGAAGTGAAAAGAAATCTCCGCAATGGGACACAGATGGCAAAAACAAAAAAAAAAAGAATCTGATAGGGGTTATAACCCTCACTTGCTCAATCCAAAATGAAAAAAATACCTATAGTTCTACTTTAAAGTCTAAAGCCCCGTACACACGTACCGATCGTCGGCCGACAGAACGTCCTACAAATGTTCGCGGCTGGTGTGTTTGTTGTTTGTCTGTTCCACGCACGTTCGCCGCTACAAAAGAGGAAGTGAGTGTTTGGCCGTGACCCTTCTGGGCATCTCGCGCTGATTTCGGTAGCATTTGTTTGGTTGACGACATTTCGCTATTTTCCGAAACATCGTTCGAGAATTTATTATGGCGACCGTGAATTCGTCCGTTGCTGTCGTTAGTGTTGGAGTTTTGGCTCTGAGACGACGTACGAGCAATAGGAAGAAGAAGCGGACCTCCTGGACGAAAAATTGGTTGCTTAACCGTGATCAATTTTCTCATATGTCCTTGCTGAGGGAGCTCCAGGAAAATAATCCTGATGACTTCAGGAATTATTTGAGGATGACGGATCCCATCTTTTACCGTCTTCTTGCCCTGGTGTCCCCCTATATTCTGAAGCAGGATACTTGTATGCGGGTTGCAATTACTCCTGAGCAAAGGTTAATTGCGACGTTGAGGTATCTTGCAACAGGGAGAAGCCTGCAGGATCTGAAGTTCACCACAGGCATCTCCCCCCAAGCACTTGGAGTCATCATCCCTGAGACCTGCTCTGCCATCATCAAGGTCTTGCAGAAGGACTATATCAAGGTATGTTTGATTTTTTACATTACATTACATGTATTACTAGTTTCACCCGAATTATGATGTTTTTGGATGTACAGCAATTGACACAGGCCATTATTTGTAAACTACCCTCTGTCCGCATGCACATAGTAGTAAAGATGTAGATTATCTTTAACCATTTGTAAAATTACCCACTAACCACCCCACCATTCTCTCCTATGTGTCCCTAAACGCATTGCCTGTTAACAGTATGTCGAATTTTTCAAATTTTATTGCTTTCCCTCAAACAATTATTCCTTGGCCAATGTTTTAGTACCTAGTTAATGATTTATCTAAAATACATCAGTCCATCCATTCCCACCTATGATTCTGTATGTTTATGTAATGATGTTAAAACCTTCACTGACCACAAGCCCTTATTGATGTATAAATGCCCAGTTTTACTTACCCATCCCCCACCCACATGCTAAATCTCAAAGTCAGCATATACCAAAGCTCAAGTTCAGAGGTCTTCAAACTATGGCCCTCCAGTTGTTCACGAACTTCAATTTCCATCATGCCTAGTCATGTCTGTGAATGTCAGAGAATTACAAGGCCTCATGGGATGTGTAGTTCTGCAACAGCTGGAGGGCCGTAGTTTGTAAATCTCAGCTCTAGCTGGTGAGTATAATGGGCCATACACACTAGAAGATTGTCAGAACAATTTATCCTTCCGATTTACCAAAACCAAATAATATGAGGTCCAACAAACACTTTCAAATCCTATGCAATCTGGTAGGCCCTTGCACTACATAGAAAAGGTAAATCTGCACGAAAAAGTCTTCAGAGAATCTTCTAGTGTGTATGGCCCTTTACAATATAAGAACAATAGGAGGTTGAAAATAAATGTATGTAGATGTTACATCCCCATATCCAAACCTTTGCCTTCCTGTTGTTTATTTTTTTAGCAAGTTGCATAAGCATTTAACAGACAACTGTGTGTGTAATTAATAATGTGATGTGCTCAAGCACTAATTTTTTTTTTTTTATTTTTTCCCCACAGTTTCCTTCAAACGCAGAGCAATGGCTGGAGATTTCTGATCAATTTCTGGAGAAGTGGAATTTTCCCAATTGTGGGGGTGCTATTGATGGGAAGCACGTCCGCATTGTCCCCCCTCCAAATTCCGGCACATTTTTTTATAATTATAAAGGTTTTTTTAGTATAGTCATGCTAGCCATAGTTAATGCAAACTATGAGTTTATTTTTTTGGATATTGGCAAAAATGGCCGCAATTCGGATGGGGGAGTTATTGATCAGACGGAGTTCGCTCGTCGTCTAAAGAACGGCACTCTGAACCTGCCATCCAGGGAGCAAACTGTTGAGGGTATGAGCTTTGTGTTTATCGCAGATGAGGCTTTTGCGCTTGGGGAGCATCTCATGAAGCCCTACCCTCAGAGGAACCTCACCCCAGACCAAAGGATTTACAACTACCGGTTGTCCAGAGCTCGCAGAGTTGTGGAGAATGCCTTCGGGATAATGGCCAACCGGTTCCGGATATTCCTGACGTCCATAAACCTGGCACTGTACAAAGTGGATAATGTGGTCTTGTGTTGCTGCATTTTGCACAACTTCCTATGCAGGAATGCACAAAATTATGTATTGCAGCAACTGGATACTGACCCTGCTATGCCAGGTACAAGTGGAGAGGCCCAACCTTCTAACCAAGTGGAGTCCATGACGTCAATGGAAGTTGGACGGTCAGCATTGGCATCACACAGGGCCCGTCAGATCCGCCAGGAATATCTGGACTATTTCGTGGGGAGAGGAGCTGTGTCCTGGCAGCAATCACTGTCACACACCCATTAATCTTGTTAAAGATTGGACACACAAGATAAATGTCAGAGATATATTATTTTTCAACACATTAAAAAAAAATTGCAATGATTCAGTATTGTGGATTCTAATCATTTGGGCACATATGCCAAACACAATTATTTGGGTTAATCATGTGTTATATATGTGTGACTTTGGAAGGGTTAATACATTCATCAGTGTGTTTCTTTACTGTAGTCTCTCACCAGCTGATCCAAAGTGATGATGGCCATGTGTTATTTTTGAGCCAGTGGTGTAAATACAAGGGCCTTCTGCACCCCACAAAATTTACACAAACCCTGTCACATTGAGAACTAGGTCACACCCAAGGTTCATCTAATGTCACCTTACATTGGTGGTTCTTGTCCAGAAGTTGCCCATAGTATATATTTAATATAATACATTAGGGTATTAACAACGTACCTACACCTGTTATGTTGTGTTCATTTATGACATCCTTCTCACTGCCCACCAATGTTAGGATATGTCAGTGTTATGTGAAACTTGATCATTGTTCATCTCAAAGTGTTATATATATAAGTAATGGAAAGTGAACTAGAGCAACGAACAAGCAATACACTATAGATTACACTGATCTCCCTACACTGATTTCTACTGCCAATATCAATGCCATATTGAATCCTAGGACTGCTAGTACCTTGAGTGTTGAGTCACACTTATGCAATGCGGGAAGTCTGCGACTTTGCATCCTTCCTGCATCGCATAAGGGTGACCCACCACTTACTTTTTCCACAGGATTGTATTACACAAGTCTGAAGAACTGTGCCATCCAATCCTGATACATCAGAAATAAAGGGTCATGTGCGACTTGTGTGCGTGTTCAGTGTGAATGTAGCCATACAAAGTGTATGTCTCAATTACACTACACTCGCACAAAAGTCGCACATGATGCATTTATTCAGCTGCATCAGGATAGGATTGCACAGTCGTTCACACTTGTATGATCCAATCCTGTATGAAATGTCAGATCGCACTGTGATATGCGTATAAACGGTTGGGATCTTTAACATTTCATTGACACCTCCAGCAACTCGCATATGGCAGTGTCCAAAATGCTGTCATTAACATGTAAATGTGGGAATAGGACAGCCATCATACATGTAATGCTTCTTTACACAGCTTTAGATCTCGACCCCCCAACGAAAGTCAAATAAAGAATGGAACACACATTGTTGAATGTACAAAATTTTTTTTTCAAAACATTCACAGGGTTAGGGTTAGGGTTAGGGTTAGGGTTAGGGTTAGGGTGTATTCAAGTTTTTTTCCCAAACGTGGGTACACTCTTAACAACTGAGTGCCATCAAGATATCATAAAATATTACAAAACTTTTGTAAGAAAAGAAACCAATAAAAACATAAAAAATGTCTTTAAAACTTTTTAAAATTTGGCAATCATGTCGACAAAATCTCGCATTTTTGATTGCAATGCCGTTGCTGTTTCCTTGATTTGCTCGAGGTCTGAGCAACATTGGAGTGCCTCACGTGTTAATTTTGCTAAAGTGCAAGTAGGTAAATCATGATCTGTAAAAAAATATACAACTGAGTCAATGTGAATCACCTACATGAGGTCATAATAGAGAAACATTTGGTGTCCAGGTTATTTTTAATTACTCTCGAGTTAATACCTACCCTGTTCTTATGCTCTTTTGCCCTAGGCTCTTCTTCTTCTTCCTCCTGTCCTCCTCTGATCCTGTTGCTGATGATTCTGCCGGTCTCCTGAGCTTACTATATATTCATTAGGGGTGTGAACGCATGATGACGTCATTGTGAGGGCATGGTCGTAATGTATATATATTAAGCTACAGAGAACAGAGACGGCCAAAATGCACGGCAACAGCATTGGAGGAGGACAGGAGGAAGAAGAAGAGCCTAGGGCAAAAGAGCAGACAACATAAGAGCAGAAGATTGGACAGCAGAAGAGTGGAGAGGAGAAGATCCAAAGAGCAGAGTGGAGAAGACCGGATGAAGATATTTAAGAACATTTCATAAACGTCTCCTGTCGTTATTCACATACACTTCCATTTATGTGGTTAATGTGTAGGGGTACTATGTACCCCATACCCATTCACACAGTGATTGGTGTCCGGGATCTGGGGGCCACCCTTTGTTGAAGGTTGCTTCCAAAGTCCTAGGAACCCCCTGGCCGCATGACCCCCCAAAACCACCAGACAGGGTTGTGGGGATGAGGCTCTTGTCCTCCTCTACATGGGAGTAAGGTGCTTTTGGGTGTGCGGTGCAGAGGCCCCCTGGCCCAAAGCAACAAAACCCCCCCATGTTGAGGGCATGTGTCCTGCTGTGGTCCAGGGGGTGTTTGTTCCGCTTGCTCATTCTCTTTCCTGGCCTGACAAGCTGCATGCTTGTATAAGGGTCTGGTAGGGGTTTTGGGGGTAACCCACGCTGTTTTTTTGTTGTGGGCATACCCTCAAACTCAATACCACACACAAAAGGCCGGGTTGTGAACTTGGGGGGGACACCCACGGTGGGTTCTTCAATTTTTTGGTGTAGTTCCCCCTCAAAAATCTTCACAACGCAAGTGGCCCCGCAAGTCAGAGCATCCTGATCCGACTTACGGTGCGACTTCCATTCAAATAAAGAGGCTCCCATAGGGAACTAGTGTTGTAAATTGGAGGCTAAAAATAACACTGATAAAAATCATTCTGAAAAAACCTACGTGGGCACACAATTGGCTCTTGGACACTTGGTCCGGGATCCTCAAGATTTTGGGAAGTGGCTTCCACGCTGCTTGGCAAGTTGCCAGGAGATCTGGGTTCAGAGCTGGCTGGGGATGCCACATCCTGGCATGATGCAACATCTGCAATGTAAATTTGTAAGGGAATACAAGAATATAAGGTTAAACAATCATTGCAAGTACACATATTTCTATGATCCCATTACACAAAAATCTGTGCCTACCAACCTTCTTGTTGCTCTGGTGTCTGGTCACTTGTTGGCTCCACCAGAATAACCTCAGGCATAATGTCTTCATCTACATAATACAAAACATTGGCCATATCATAAAAGTCACAAGAGGTACATTTGTTAGGACATGGTGCCCTGCTTGATAGCTCTTTCAGTAACAAATATGAAGACATGTACATGGTTATCTACGAAAAATATGGTACATTAATGTTTGACAGTGCATAGGAACCAATTACCTTTAGTCGAATCTGTGCCACCATCTGGGCCCATGTCCTCCTCTTCTTCCACAACTGCCGATGGAGCTGCCAAACCTCTCCTCCTCCTTTCCCATTGTTTGGCACGGAGTTTACGTTTTTCTCCTATTTAAAGGTTTGAATAATAATCTGTGATTAATAGGAATGTTTGCTGAGAAGATTCGTGCAGGAAAGAACGTTCGTTGCAACACAATACATATATTTTTAACTATGGCTTCCTGACTTTTAATGTCATATACTAAAACATCAACAATAGATCGATCTAATCACGACATGACAACTAAAATGAGTAATCTAACTTTTTACATAGACATTATAATCTAGACATGTTAATACAGCATACACCAAATTATAAAAAACATATTGCATGATAAAAAAAAAAAATAATAAATAAAACTTACTTTTTTTCAAAATCCGATGGATTTGGCCCAGCTGATCCTGCTCACGGTGTTTCAGGTCAGACCACCGTTTACGAATCTGATCTTTCGATCGCTCCACACCGAATTTTTTTACCAAACAGGCCACCACCTTATCCATGATGCCATCTTTCCTGGCATTGGGCCGATCGTAATTTGCCAACTTGCCATCATAGTCCATTTTTTCTAAAATGGAGACCATCTCCACCATTTCTGCCTTTGTCATGGGTGTAGCCCTTGATTTTCTGGTGGCCCAATCACTTCGGCCCACACTAATTGAGCTCCCAGATTGTTGAGACATGGTTCGTAATTAAAAAACGATTGTTCCTCTGCTTCAGGTGTGAGTGTCGCATGTAGGCCTGATCTTCGGCACGTACACACCCCTGCACAAGCCCGCCACTGGAGGAGGAGTTGACGCCTGCGCTGTATTTAAAGGACGCAAGATCGTTCGGCCGACGATTCGCTAGCGGACATATCGAGGGTTGGAGCACGATCGAGCTGCGAATCACGACTTTTCCCCACAAACAAAGGTACGACTCTTTTATTGGAAAGTGTGTGTTTTGGGCCCTATACAGCTTTTATTAGGAATATCTTTATTATGTGCCAAAATACATGCTATTTTAATATGTTTTGTGTTGTGTTGTGTCTTGCAGGCATATACTGTCCTGCAATATGGTGGACAATTACACCAGCCACAACTTTCTAATAAGTTTTATTGACGAGTACAGGCAACTGCCGTGTTTGTGGCAAGTGAAGTCGGCAGAATATAAAAATAAGAAACTAAAAAAACAGGCCATGGAACATTTGGTGGCCTTCTACAAGCCCGTCTGTCCTGGGGCAAATTTTGATTATATACGCAAAAAAATAAACAGCATTCGCACTGCCTACAGGCGGGAGGTAAAAAAAATAGAAGATTCCACCCAGTCTGGAGCAGGTGCACAGAATGTACATGTACCACGGCTGTGGTACTATGATAACCTGCGATTCCTGGCAGACACCTTGGAATCCAGGCCGTCAATTTCTACGCTGCCTTCGACTTCGGCAGAGGGCTCAGTGTCTGTAGATCCAAGCCAGGATGAGGATTTCCTGGAGGAGAGTTTTACTCAGGTATGGCATTTCACAATATATTGTCTGCTAAAATGTAATCATGTAACAAAATTATAAGCTAAACCATAATTGACCCTTTATGTAAACGGGCATAGCAAGGGGTTGGCATGACAGGCAACCGCCAGGGGCGCAGGCCAAGGGGGGTGGGTCACAAAAACATTGGCATTGTTTTATTGTTTATTTTAACAATCCACTCAGCCTGCACACCCCAGAACCCCCAGTTTGCAGGCGGATTCATGCAGGTGTAAAACATTGAGAGCTGCTTCATGCAGGTGTAAAACATTGAGAGCAGCTGAGCCAAAAGACCAGGAGACTGAGACTGCCTCTCACTGCATCCCCAGCACACCTCCGGTCTTACAAACACTGCTGCATCCCCAGCACACCTCTGGTCCTAACAAACACTGCTGTAGCCTCAGCATTCCTCTGGCTCAACCTTTTTTAATACAAAACTAACAGCTCCTGCAAATGATCCATCCATCCTTGCTTCCATGTCTCTGGTCTCTCACTCTGGGTCAGCAAGGCAGGTGGCTTCCTTATTCCTGTTTCCCTGCACTGCTTCACCCTCAATGCCCTACATCAAGCCCTCTGCAAGTTCAGGCCCCTCTCTCTCTGCAACCCCCCTCCTCTCTCTCTCACACCCCCTCTTTCTCTCCCTCTCTCTAGCTCTCAACCCTCTCTTTCTTTTTCACACCTGAGACAATGATTGCCCACTAGAGAGCTCTACACTGGGCAAACAAGGGGCAAATTAGAAACTTTTAATGCCCTTTAATTTTTTTTTTGGGGGGTGGGTTACAGTTTTACATTGATCTTGGGGGGGGGGGGGGGTTGTTGCCAAATACAGCTCCTCAACAAGGGCACTGGAGACCCTAGATACGCCACTGTATGTAAAGTCTGCTATTTGTTCACAATAATATAACAAACATGACTTTTTATATACACTATAACATTCTAATCAATTGTTCATTTCATCAACAGGGAAGTGTCACTGAGGAGGAGCCAGGTTGCAGCCAGGAGCCTGGGGAGCCTGCGGAGCCTGAGGAGCCTGAGGAGCCTGTGGAACTATTTCCACCACCACCTCCTCCTGCCAAACGGAGGCAAAAGAGGAAGCACGTGGATGATATCACAGACGAATTTATCCAGGAGGCCACCATAGCCCTACGTCGGAAACCGGAGGCCAATGAGTCCTTCGGCAACATGACGGCCAAAATTTTGGATAAGGTGGACCTCAGGCAGTGTCAGTATGCCAGAAAAATTATTCTGGATGTGCTGCAAAACGCAGAAAACGGCATACTTACTGAGCACAGCCATGCATGCCAGGAGCACCCGTGCCCTCCACCTCCACCTCCACCTCCACCTCCACCTCCACAACACCCACCACCTCGCCAAATGCCACATGGCCAGTGGCAATATGGCCAGCAGGATCCAAACCTGCCCTCATGGCAACCTGATTTCAGTTACCAGCAAATTTAATTTGTGTAACCCCCTATTATTTATTTTACCCCTGTTTGCCAGTTTCTATTTTAATTTTGTCCAAATGGACCTTTTTTATGTTTAGTTATACGGAAAGTATTAATGTTTTCTTTGTTTTTTTTTGCTGAGATACAAAAAATAAAGAAAATGAAAATAAAAAATGGCCTATCTGAATTTGTTAACATGTTTAATATTGTGCATAACCTGAAAAATATGTTTTAGACATTAATTCACACAAGAATAAAGGGTCATATCAATAGTTAGATCTTTGCTGTTTACAAAATAATAATGGTGAAGAGTTCAAATTATTTAATTATAAAATTTGATAGAACAGATAGAATAGACAAACATTATCTTCATCATAACAGAACACATGCCTTTTTATTAGAAAAGTATGGCATTATGAGCAGCATCTTCCTTCTTCTCACATTTATCAAGATGAGCATGTGCTCCGCATTTCACCTATTTCTTGGACTGCCGCGAGCCGAAAGTTCTTTCTGAATAAAATGATGAGTTTACTAGAGAAAATTCTTCCGGGAACTCATTTGGTTTGATCATGCGTGTTGGGATTTGTAGCTGTGTGTCGGCCGAATTCTGTACTGACAGGCGAACAATCGTCCGTTCTGGTGTCCGCAGACAAAAATTTTCATGTTTGCAAGAAAGACTCTTGTCCGCGGATTGTGCGCAGACATCTGTCGGAGGCACCATACTAACACGCATACAATCGGCAGATCTTTCGTCCGCCGACGTTTGTATGACGACGATCGGTACGTGTGTACGGGCCTTTAACCCACAACAGTAAAATCAGTCTATATCAGTGGCGTACCAATAGGGGGGGCGGTCCGCCCCGGGTGCCACACATTAGGGGGGTGACTGCTTCCCCCGCGGAGGAGGAGGAACTGTTTAAAGCAGAGGATGTGAGAAAGACTCACTGTCACTCCCGAGCCCTGAATACACAGCGATCGGCGGGCGCTGCCGGAGTTAACTGTGCTGGTTAATGAGAAGGCGATTGGTTGCTAGGACCGCCTATCAACCAATCACCTGCTCATTAACTAGCACAATAACTTCTGCAGTTCCCACCGAGGCGCCGACCGCTGTGTATTCAGGGCTCGTGAGTGACAGTGAGTCTCTCTCACATCCTCTGCTTTAAACAGTTCCTCCTCCTCCGCTCTCCTCCTAAAAAGGTAGGGGGGGCGGGGGTTGTATTGTAAAGGGGTTCTTTGGAGGGGGGGGGGGCTTTGTATTGTAAAGGGGTTATTTTGAGGGGGCGGGGGTTGTATTGTAAAGGGGTTCTTTGGGGGGGGCTTTGTATTGTAAAGGGGTTATTTTGAGGGGGGGGGTGGCTTTGTATTGTAAAGGGGTTCTTTGGGGGGGCTTTGTATTGTAAAGGGGTTCTTTGGGGGGGGCTTTGTATTGTAAGGGGGGTTCTTTTGGGAGGGTGACTTTGTATTGTAAAGGGGTTCTTTGGGGGGTGGCTTTGTATTGTAAAGGGGTTCTTCTGGGGAGGGTGGCTTTGTATTGTAAAGGGGTTCTTTGGGGGGGCTTTGTATTGTATAGGGGTTCTATGGGGGGGCTTTGTATTGTATAGGGGTTCTATGGGGGGATTTATTGTAGAGGGGTTCTATTGGTGGGGGCTTTGTATTGTAAAGGGGTTATATTGGGGGCTGTGTAATGTAAAGGGTTGTATGGGGGATGGGGCTGTGTAATGTAATGGGTTCTATTGGGGGGCTGTGTAATGTAAAGGGTTCCATGGGGGGGTGGGAGCTGTGTAATGTAAAGGGTTCCATGGGGGGATAGGGGCTGTGTAATGTAAAGGGTTCCAATGGGGGGCTGTGTAATGTAAAGGGGTCCAGGGGTAAGGTGGCTGTGTAATGTAAAGGGGTCCAGGGGTACGGGGACTGTGTAATGTAAAGGGGTCCAGGGGTACGGGGGCTGTGTAATGTAAAGGTGTCCAGGGGTAAGGGGGCTGTGTAATGTAAAGGGGTCCAGGGGAACGGGGGCTGTGTAATGTAAAAGGGGGTCTCCATACATTTTACATGTGACACGTCAATGGGCAGTTCGTCGCCTGGGGGGGTGCCAGATATAGGATCCGCCCTGGTGCCAAATGCTCTAGGTACGCCCCTGGTCTATATACTGTATGTAGTAAAGCATGCCTGTTATGCTCACTGTGGAACCTAAGGGGTTAATCTTTTAACTTTTTATTGGAAATGTTTCATAGCAGAAAGTAAAAAAAAAAAAAAAAATATATATATATATATATATATATATATATATATATTTATTTATTTTTTTTTTTTCAGAATTGTCACTCTTTTTTTGTTTATAGCAAAAAATAAAAATTGCACAGGTGATCAAAAACCACCAAAAGAAAGCTCTATTTGTGGCAATAAAAGGACATCAATTTTATTTCGGCACAGGGTTGCACATCCACGCAATTGTCAGTTAAAATAGCACACTCCTGTATCACAAAAAAAAGTTGGACATTAAGGGGTAAAACCTTCCAGTCCTTAAGTGGTTAATACAGGTTTAAAGCTGAACTTTAGAGTTACCTTCAGTCTTGCACTGTTGTATAGGCTACTTCCCTGTACTGAGATTGCTTACTCTGATTTCACTGCACACTGTGAGCTTCTACCAGTGTGCATTAAAACCTACTTTTTTTCTTGGCTTAGGATAATCAGCATCATTTATACTTCCCCCCAGCTTTATTATAGTTAATTTAATTATGGAGGTGCAGCATTCCCTGGTGCTGTCTACATGCAAATAAAGTCTGCCTAGGAATGCCTCCAGACTGACATCCACCCATCCACCCATGTTTCTTTAGGAAGCTATGTACAGTACTCAGTTGGTTCCTACCACCAATCATGATCTTTCTGCATAGAGAAACACAGAGACCTAGCCATGACATCACTTGTTCTAAAATAAATTAAATAAAAACAGAAATATTTGATTTAATAATGCATCAAGCACAGCGATGGAGCTGGGTGGTGAAGGTAGTAGAAAAGTAGGATGGCAAAAAAATAGGCAAATCAAACTTCAAGTGATTGTAAAGTCTTGTTTTTTTATTAACAAATATGTTATACCTACCTCCCTCTGTGCAGTTGGTTTCGCAGAGGGCAGCCTGGTTCCTCCTACTCTTGGGTCCCTCTTGGCTGCTCCTGGCTCCTGCTGGTGCCCCCACAGTGAGCAGCTTACTATGGGGCACCCGAGCCAAGATGCAGCTCCATGTGTCCATTTAGACCCGGAGCTGCCGTTCTGCCCCGCTCCCTCTCTCTCCTGATCGGTTGACTTACTTTGATTGACAGTTGAGGGAGCCAATGGCACTGCTGCTGTGTCTCAGCCAATCAGGAGGGAGAGACCCTGACGACCGAGGGACTCGTGGACATCGATTTCCTCAGGACAGGAAGTAAAGGTAAATCTCCCCAATTGGAAACGGGGTTGTTAGACTCCCTTACTCTAGTCAAATTGAAAGAAAAAGGTTTGCCTTCAGGTTTACTTTAACCACTTTATGACCGCCCACCACAATTATACTGTGGCAGGCAGCCGCTCCTGCGCGAACCGCCGTAACTATACGTCGGTTGCGCACAGGAGGCTAGGGGGCGAGTGTCAGCGGGAAAGCCGATTGCAGCGGCCAGGCGGCTCTGATTGCCGCCTGAAACCCATGATCGCTCCCCACTGAGAGAGAAGAAGGGTCAGCTGTTATAAACACAGCTGACCGTTCTTCTCCCTGGAATGATCATAGAGCCCATGTGATCCTTCTATATAGGAACATAGTTCTCTATGGTCATTTCACAAGCCATGCCCCCCCCCCCCACAGTTAGAATCGCTCCCCTAGGCTTACATTTAACCCCTTGATCACCCACAATGTTAACCCCTTCCCTGCCAGTGTCATTATTACAGTAACAGTGCATATGTTTAGCACTGATTACTGTAGTAATGTCACTGGTCTCCCCAAAAGTGTCAAAAATGTCCTTCAAGGATCCGATCTGTCTGCTGCAATGTTGCAGTCCCGCAAAAAATCGCAGATCGCTGCCATTTCTAGTAAAAAAAAAAAAAAATGACATATATCTTTCCCGTAGTTAGTAGACGCAATAACTTTTGCGCAAATCAATCAAAATGTGCTTATTGCGATTATTTTACAAAAAATATGTAGCAGAAAACAAATTGGCCTAAAATGTTAAAAAATTTAGATTTTTAGGTTTTTTTTGGGAATGTTATATAGCAGAATGGGAAGAATATTGTTTTTTTTTTTTTTTTTTTCAGAATTGTCGCTCTTTTTTTTGTGTATAGCGCAAAAAATAAAAATCGCACAGGTGATCAAATACCACCAAAAGAAAGCTATATTTGTGGGAAAAAAAGGACATTCATTTTATTTAGGTACAGCGTCGCACGACCGAGCAATTGTCCATTAAATTAACGCAGGGCCGAATCCCAAAATATGGCCTGGTCATTAAGGGGGCAAATCCTTCCGGTCCAGAAGTGGTTAAGAACTCGCTTGGAGCAGCATATTTTTTTATTTAGTGTAGAGGCATTTAACCAGGGGCGTAACTACAGGGGATGCAGGGGTTGCAATCGCTACCGGGCCCCATGCTCCAGGGGGCCCGGTAGCAAACCAGTGGGTGAACTTCCAGGATCGCAAAGGTCACACTTGCGACCGGACCCTGGCATTGCACCACTGTGGGGAGGCCCCAAGATTGCAGGAAGGGGGCCCACAAGATTGCAGGAAGGGGGCCCACTGCAGAACCTGTGAAAGAATCCTGCCACGGGACCTTAAAAAAAGGCCATGCAACGAGTGTAAAGAGCCCCAGGATTAGTGGGAAGAGCCCTGGGCTTGAAGGTAAGGGCCCCGGCCAGGGGTCTGGGGGGCCCTTCATGGTTTCTTGCATCAGGGCCCTGAAGGTTCTAGTTACGCCTCTGCATTTAACCAAATATATTTCTATAAACTTTCTTTAAAAAAGGACTTGATAAGGTAAATTTATGGATTCTGAGGATAAAACAAAAATGAAATAAATTGCTTTTGCATTACTTTTACTATTTTGCAATCACCAGTATATATCACTACAGTAAAACCATCTTGATGCAAAGACTCCCACATAAGCTGTCAAACACGGGAGAGCTCGTCAGAAAACTACAAACAAGGCCACTGATTGTGAGAGGGACAGATATGAAGCACTATATGCAATCCACTGCGGGCAAACTCGCTATAAAGTACCACTTGGACTCATTATGTCACCTAACAGAATGCAGGAATAAGAAGTGTTATATTTCTGTAAATGGTGTCTCCTTATGCAATTTAAATTTAAATAGTATTTTTGATATGTTAAGTGGTTCTTGCACAATTCCATGTCGATATGCCATGAATTATTTCACAGCTTTTTTTCATTAAAGAATAACTCTTATTTCATTTTTAAAGAAATGTATTGTTTTAAAATGATAAGATGTTGAAATTACTATGTACAATGATGCTCCAGGCAACTATTCAAAATATAATTTAATCGAGTTACTTAATAAAAATCATTAAATGTATGTTGAAAGCTGAAGTTTAGGTATGCATATTTATGCATGGTTCAGTTTGGACCAATGTATGTGTCATACCTGGAAGATCCTTGTGGAAGCTGGAAATCACTGTAGTAGGCACTGCTACTACAGTGATCGCTGCTAGCTTCCAGGTCCCATGCTGCCCTGATGCTTAGTAAACACAGGAGGTAGAGAAGTGGGTCAGTGATGTCATGATTTTTTACACTGAACTGAGTTTAGCAACCTCAACTTGATAGTAGAACATGACTTTTCCTGATCCAGTTTCATTGCTCCTACATTTCTGAATTGGTTTAAATTAAAATGGTTGTAAACCCTTACATATATCCACTTAAGTGGCTAGCCTCGGTCGATACACAAAGATGGAACAAATCCTCCTGTACTTTTTTATCTGCAGACATTTCTTCTCTGCAGCAGCTCAAAGTACAGAGTTTAGACAGTATTTCTGAGCTACAGAAAGCAGGGGGTGGAGATCTGATGTCACACACTGTACAGCTTAGAACAGGGAGCTGAGTGTAATCTGAAGCCTGAGTGGAGGGAATGGCCACACCCCGCTACCCAGTTTCATAGGGAAGCATGCACAGCTGAGGCTCTCAAATACCTTTTGTCTGCTGGAAGGGAGCAGGGGCATCTCCCGGGATTCCTTGGTGTTGGCATAACCTGTTCGATGGGTCGCATGCAGATAACACACTGGGTGCTTCTCGGCCTTTTGGCTAAGTGTAGTATCAAGTGTAGTATCGACTTTAGCCCTTAGGGGTGTCTCTGCTTTACGGCTAGGACGTTGAGAAACATTTGTATCTATCCAAGCCATTTGGTCCTTGTGGGGTACCCTCTGCTCGGCCTTGTAGGATGGTTGATTAAATTCAGCTTCACCTACTCGCTGCTATTGGGTTAGAGGCTTAGCCCCCACAAGGAACGAGATTGCGATCTTCCCTCCTCCCCCCCCACTCTGCGCTACTACCTTCGGGCAGTAGGCGCACAAGGGCCTTTTTAAAGGCTGCGAAAGAGTGAAGACGCCGAGGAATAAGAAGGAAGCCGCCGAAGTTCTCCTGAAGCGACTACCGACGAACTCCTCCGTCATGGGGAAGAGCACTGGGAAGAAGAAGCATGTCCCTGCCACTTCTGCCAAGACTCCGGGAGAAGTCGCCTCAACCTCCACCCCCACCCCGGCCAACGCCACCCAGCCGGGCTCAGCAAGGCCAGCCAGGTCCGCAGACGGGCTTCCTACCCTGGAACCCTGGATGAGGCAGACAGTGGTGCTGCAGCTGAAAGAGGTGGACGGAAGAGTCCCCGACATGACCCCGGAAATCTTTGGCAAGAAAATGATCCTCGAACAGGGGTTCAGCAAGGCGGAGACACTGTCCGTGCAGACCTTCATGAAAGGTATATTCTATATAACTTTTGTGTCTTTACAGGTCTGTAGAAGATACTGGGAGGCGGTGAAGAATTGTGGCCCGGAATCCCCTTTCCGCAACTTCGTTGCGAACACTCCCATTCAACGGGATGAAAGGCGGGTAACGGTGTCCATGAGAAACCCCCATACCCCAGGAAAAGACATCGCCACCTACCTCCAGAGGTTTTGCATCGTGGCCAAAGACCCAGTCCGAATCCTCGATGTCAACGGCTTCTGGACAGGTAAGTGGGCAGTTTCTTGCAGGTTAAGGAGAGAGCCTTCGGGGGATCTCCAACACCTGAAGTCCCACTTCTCTCTGGGAGCCTCCGCAGGACTCCTGTACTACGCAGACATGCCCCATACCTGCCACAGGTGTGGCAAGCATGGTCACGTAAGTATGGAATGTCAGGAACCTTCTTGCAGGTTCTGTCGGGTTGCAGGCCATGAGACCAAGGATTGCCCGAGGTCCAAGGCCTGTAACCTCTGCGGATTGGCGGAGCA
Organism: Pelophylax lessonae; assembly: GCF_965119305.1. Classification (NCBI taxonomy): domain Eukaryota; kingdom Metazoa; phylum Chordata; class Amphibia; order Anura; family Ranidae; genus Pelophylax; species Pelophylax lessonae. Next base: position 81,829,367 of record NC_138773.1, read on the forward strand.
CGTCTACAGAGACTGCCCCCAGAGATCCCGGTCCTACGCTGGAGCCCTGCTCAAGGGCAGAGCCCCAGACAGCGCTGGGAAAAAGAAGCCAGGGGAAAAGACTGCGAAGGAACCTCGGAAAGCCACTGGTGAGTCCCCCCCTCCCCAGGCCCCTACCACCTCCTCCGACCCATCCCTCCCCAACCCCCCTGAGTCGGAGGTGACCTCACCTGCCCCTGCCCCTCCCCCCTCTCAGCCCCCCCCCCGCCCTGTCCTCCATGGAGGACTTCCCCACCCTGCCCACCGCCCCCCCACCCCACCCCCCACCAGAAAAGGCCAAAAATGGAACCTGGACAGCCCGACAACTGAAGAACCCACCAAGCGGCCCACCGTGGCCCAGCAAAATGACATCGCTGGACTGGACCCAGTGGTGGAGGACCTCGAGGACCTTGAGTCTGCGGGGGAAGATGAAGGAGAAATGCAGGAAGGTAAGGATCTGGCTCCCCCAGAGACTGACCTCACCCAGGACCTGATGGACAGCATCCTCGAGGAGAACGGCCTGAACCAGGACACTGGACAGGCACAAGAGGCAGTGGAAGAACCACCCCCCCCTCAGGGGAGGTAAGTTCAGCCCACCTGCTAGCTAGCCCCTTTATCTCCTTTACATGATGGCAGAGATCTCCATCTTTTCCATTAATGTTAGGAGCATCAAGGATGCGTCTAGAAGACAGGTGGCGCTGACATTTCTTTCCACACAGCAGAGTGATGTCTACATGCTTCAGGAGTGTGCCCTACCCTTCTCGAGGAGGTACACTCATCTGTCCTCCCAGTGGACCCATGGTCCCTCCTACTGGTCCGGGGGTGTCGATTGTAAGTCTGCAGGGGTAGCCATTCTTGTCAGGGGTGGTCGTTTCACGGTTGACTCCGTCCAGGAGCTCGTCTGTGGCCGTCTTTTGGTCGTAGACGGCTCGTGGGCGGGAGAGCCAGTTAGGCTCATCAACGTGTACGCCTCCCCAGATAAGAATGAGCGACTGGAGCTTTTCCAGACCCTGCGGACCCAACTCGTCACCACCAGGGCAGTAGTAATCGGCGGCGATTTTAACTGTCCGATTGAGGAGGATGGGCGCAGCTCCAGCATGTACGCAAAGCTCGACACCACGTCTAGGCTGCTCAAGGAGATGATCGCGGAGGCTTCCTTGAAGGACGCCGTGGGATCCATAGGGAAAGGTTCCGTGAACTATTCGTGGTGCCGTCCTGATGGATCCGTACGTTCTAGGATAGACTTCGTGCTCACCTCCAAGACAGTCAGACATCGCGGGTTCTCCATGGTCCCCTGCTTTTTCTCTGACCACAGGGCCATTCACTTTCGGGGTGACCTGGGCGAGGGCTTTGCCCCCGGTCCGGGCTCCTGGAAGCTGAATGGTACCCTGCTGGAAAATGAGGAACTGCTGGAGGAACTCAGGGAGGCCTACATTACCTGGAAGGAGGACAAGAGGTTCTTCAGAAAGGTAAGTGACTACTGGGAGTTTGTGAAAGTCAAGCTACGCAGCTTCTTTCAGGCAAGGGGACGCCAGCAAGTGTGTGCCAGGAAGAGGGAACTCAGGAGACTGCAACGTCAGATGCAGTCCCTGCAGGACCTTCACCACTGCGGCTGGGACGTTAGGCAGGACCTGGAGGACACCAAGAAGAGCCTGAAAGGACACTTCGAGGAAGAATCCAGGCACCTCGTCTTCCGTTCCAAGGTGGAGAATCTTGAGAAAGGTGAGAAATGTAACTCTTTCTTTTTCAGGTAACTCCACTCAGGACACACTCCCTTGTCTGAGCTGCGGGACGAGACCGGAACACTCCAGAAGGGGAAGGAGGCTGTGATGCAAGTTGTCAGCGACTACTACACCAACCTCTACTCCCCGAAAGAAACAGATACGGCTGAGGCCGACAGGTTCTTGTCAGGTATCACTAACCAAATTGATCCTGCAGGTATGTCGGCAATCAACGCCCCCTTGGCGCTGGAGGAACTGCACTCTGCCGTCAGATCCTTTAGGCAAGGCAGGACCCCGGGCTGCGACGGTCTCCCAGCGGAGCTCTATGTAGCGCTGTGGGATCTCGTTGGCCCGGACCTGCTCGAGCTGTACGAGGAGATGGTGGTGGAGGGCACAATGCCTCCGTCGCTGAGGGAGGGGATGATCACGATTTTGTATAAGCGTAAGGGGGAGAGAGGGGATCTGAAAAATTGGCGTCCCATCTCTCTCTTGAACGTGGACTACAAAATCCTCGCCAAGGTTCTGGCCAACAGGCTGAAATCTGTCATCGGACAGATCATCCACCCGGATCAGACTTGCGGCATTCCTGGTCGCAGGATTGCGGACAGCCTCGCGCTTGTCCGGGACACGGTCCAGTACATTCGAGGCCGCTGTGTGCACGCGGCCCTGGTCAGTCTTGACCAGGAAAAGGCCTTTGACCGTGTCTCCCATGAGTTTATGTGCAGAGCTCTGCGCAGGTTTGGTCTTGGGGACATGTTTTGTTCGTATGTGAATGTGATGTATAATGACATTTGTAGTACGGTGTTGGTGAATGGCTGGAAAACTGACCCTTTCCCTGTTCTCTCTGGGGTCAGACAAGGCTGCCCTCTCTCACCTCTGCTTTTTGTTTGCTGTATAGAGCTCTTTGCCGAATGCATCCGACAGAACCCAGAGATCAGAGGGATCACCGCACCGGGACCGGACAGAAGGGTTGTCAAGTGCTCACTCTACATGGACGACGTAACGGTGTTCTGTGCTGATCAGCGCTCCATTGACTCGCTCGTCCAGACCTGTGAGGACTTCGGCAAAGCTTCAGGGGCAAAAGTCAACTGCGGGAAGTCAGAGATCATGCTCTTCGGAAAGTGGTTCCTGCCTTCTTCTGCATCAATCCCTTTCAGCATCAAGGCGGACTTCATCAAAATTCTTGGAGTTTGGTTTGGAGCTGAGGGCGCAGCCCTGAAGTCTTGGGAGGAGAGACTGTCCAAGATGAGACAAAAGTTTGGACTATGGAGCCTCAGAGAACTCACCATCGAAGGGAAAACACTGGTACTCCGCAGCGAGATCCTCCCTGTGTTGCAGTACCTCGCCCAGGCCTGGCCCCCCCGGGTCAACACCTGCAAGGCCATCACCAGGGCGGTGTTCCACTTCATCTGGGGCTCCAAGATGGACAGAGTGAAGCGTGCAGTCATGTTCAAGGAACCCCTCAAGGGCGGTAAGGGCGTGCCCGACATCGCAACGTTACTGGGGGTGTTCTTTGCCTGCAACTGCATCCGCAGAACTTTGATTGACAGAACTTCGGACTCTGGAGGCAACTCCATGTCCCGTTTTTTCCTCCTGCCTCTCTGGAGGTCCCTTGGATGGGACAAATGGGACAGCTCCATCCCCTACAACTGGGACACTCCTTGGTACTACTTGGACACTTTCAAGTTCATCAAGGAGCTGGGGCTACATGGAGTTAAGCCCGACTTGTGGAAGCCAAAAACTATCTACAAGTTGATCAGAGCATCGGACATTGCTGAGACTGTTCCAGGCCTCCCTTCAGCCACTTGCAAAGTGGTCTGGAGGAATGTTTCTTCAAAGAGACTCACCAACAGGCATAAAGATCTGGCGTGGATGGCTGTCCAGGGAGGGCTGCCACTCAGGACATTTATGCATGCCAGAAACTTGTGCAGATACAGGCACTGCCCCTTTTGTATCATCCACGAAGAAACGTCTTTTCACGTTTTCTGGGAGTGCTCATTTGCACAGAGCCTGTTGAGGGCCTTGGAACCTGAACTTAGAGACTTTGTTTCCCAGACTGCCATCACACATTTTGCTGTGCTGAATGGACTTTTTCATGGTACTTTTACACAGGAGGACATTGACAACGCCTGGCGGGTGTTGTGTTGCTTTAAGGACGCTTTATGGTGCGCCAGAAAGCGCCTTATCCACCAGCGGGAGAGGATGTCCATTGAGGACTGTCGCAGACTGGTTCACAGTCTGCTCAGAGACTATAACCTGATGGATCTCATGGAGGAAGAGGAGGTCTGAAGATTTCCCCTTCCCCCACTCTCCCTTGTGTGTCTTTGTCCATTCAATAAAGCTTCGGGCCTGTGATTTCATTCCCCTCCCCTTACCCCTCTCTCCCACCCCCCATCACACCTGTTGCTTTTTTTGAAATGCTATAGTATTGATACAGTTATGAGTAATGCAACGTATAGACAATGTTTTTAGTTTCATGCTTCAGGGGTATTGCGGCGTCATGCATGATGTGATGGCTCGGGGTATCCTTACTCTGCACAACACATCAGGCATCATACCGCAGAATGAATGTACGTGATTGAATGTATTTATTAGTATGACCGGAAATGTATTGTAATGTAGTGTATTTATGCGCTGCGTCGCAGTACAGGGGAGAATGTACCCCGACAAAAGTATTGTTTTTTGTATATCTTTTATGCAAATAAAGATTACATTTTCAACAAAAAAAAAAAAACTGGGTGCTTTGAATCAAGGCAAGTACACACTATATGGGACTATGCTTTGTTCATCTTTCATTTTAGAGATTTACAACCACTTTAATTATTGTATTTTAACCAAATACCCATATAATTTAGTTTTTTTTCTGTTTATGCTGTTTCTGTTTCATTTTATAGTTCTTTAAAGCAATCCCAGTGCCTAAACTTTGTACAGTGCTGCTTATAAGGGGGTATCACCAGTCTTCCTTTACAGAGCCTGGGCCAGCAGAGGGCTTGGGCAGCAGAGGGAATCAGATGTGGGCAAAGAGGGTGATCATTAACGTTATTATTTTTTACTCTGAACTGACTATTTAACAGGAAACATGCCCCTGTATGGCTCTCTCTGCAGCAGCTGAAAGCAGGCGTTTCCTCCTCTCCCTCCTGCCAGCTTTCATCTGTTGCAGAGAAAGGCAGTAAGAGGATTGGATACTTTAACCACTTTAGCCCCGGAAGATTTTGCTGCTGAATGACCGGGCCACTTTTTTCAACTTGGCACTGTGTGACTTTAACTGACAATTGTGCGGACATGCAATGCTGTACCCAAACTAAATTTATGTCCTTTTTTATCCCACAAACAGAGCTTTCTTTTGGTGGTATTTGATCACCTCTGCGCTTTTTATTTTTTGCGATATTAATAAAAAAAGAGCAAAAATTTTGCAAAAAATTGACATTTTCTACTTTGACTGTTAAAAAATATCCAATATATTAAATTTTTGTCATATACTTAGGCCAAAATGTATTAAGCTACATGTCTTTGACAAAAAAAATTCTCAATTAGCATGTTTTTATCCACTTTAAGACCTGAAGATTTTACCCCCTTCCTGACCAGGTCATATTTTGCAATTCAGCACTGCGTTAATTTAACGGACAATTGCGCCGTTGTGAAATGCTGTACCCAAATTAAATTTATGTCCTTTTTTTCATCACAAATAGAGCTTTCTTTTGGTGGTATTTGATCACCTCTGCGGTTTTTAATTTTTGAAAAAAAGAGCTACAATTTTGAAAAAAAAAAAAAAAACTATTTTTCACATTCTGATACATAACATTCCCCAAAAAAAAAAAATATAAATCAAAAATTTTGAACATTTTAGGCCAATTTGTTTTCTGCTACATATTTTTGGTAAAAAAAAAATCGCAATAAGCGTATTTTGATTGGTGTGCGCAAAAGTTATCGCGTTTACTAACTACGGGGAAGATTTCTAATTTTTATTGTTTTTTTTTTACTAGTAATGGCAGCGATCTGCAATTTTTTTGCGGGACTGCGACATTACAGCAGATAGATCGGACCCCTAACTAACATTTTTGACATTTTTTGGGGGGACCAGTGACATTACTACAGTAATCAGTGCTAAAAATATGCACTGTTACTGTAATAATTACACTTGCAGGGAAGGGGTTAACACTGTTGGTGATCAAGGGGGGTTAAATGTATGCCTCATGCTTACTGACGTGTGAGGGGGGGGGTGGGGGTTCTGTGACACAGACAGAGATTGCAGGTTCAGCTATGCTGAATCCTGTGATCTCTCCCTGTCTGTCACAGAGAAGATCCGCCCGCTTTGTTTACACAAGCGGGCGGATCTTCTCACACTTTCCCCGATGATCGTGGAAGGGAGGCGGTGATCGCCGCCTCTCCTCTTCCGGCCCGATGCCTGCTGTGTCTAAACACAGCGGGAGCGAGCCTCCAGCGGTGCATGCCGCTGCCGAGACAGTTAGGAGTCCAGTGACGTATGTCTACATCGCTGGACCCAGGGCTACCACTGTGCCGCAGTAGCAGCACAGTGAGCGGTCCTAAAGTGGTTACAGTGCTACTGGCTTCCCCTCATCTCCTTCCCACCAGTTGCTGTGGGGAACACAGGGGGATGTTTCCAGGATGTCATGCCTATCTGCTCTTTCCTTTCCTGAATGAACACAACTATGAACTATTCAAAACTGAGACAATGTAAAAGAGCACTTTCTGTTCATTCACTGCCCAGTGCAGTGTAGCTGAGGCTGCATAGAAAGAGATTGAGGAATTTATGTCCTCTGTCTCTTTCTCTATCTCAAAAGTTCATCAAAGCCCTCTCCCCCAACATTAATTAGTTTAAAAAAATTAAAAATAATTTTAAAAACTGGAAAAAATAATTGGAAAAATACAGCACAGCAGGCAGCTTGCTATGGGGGCACCTAAGCAAGCCTGCCTCCGACACACAAGGCTGTGACTCTGCCTCGACCCCTCTGTCTCCTGAATAGCTTAATGGCTGTTATTGACAGCAGAGGGAACCAATGGCTCCTGCTACTGCCAAAAGACAATCAGGAGTATTGGTCCCCTCTCTCTTGGACATCCGGGGGGGGGGGACTTACACTCCTGATTGGTTTTTGGCTGCAGCAGGAGCCATTGGCTCCCTCTGCTGTCAATTACAGCCAGTAAGCCATTCAGGAGACAGGGGGGGTGGGGCCGAGCCAGGCTCTGTGTGTTGAGAGTGGGCCTGCTTAGGTGCCCCCACAGCTAGCTGCTTGCTGTGAGGGGCACCCGGCAAGAAGGAGGAGCCAGGAGCGCCAACAAGGGACCCAAAAAGAGGAGGATTCAGGCTGCTCTGTGCAAAACAAGTCCACAAAGCAGGTAAGTATAACATTTTTGTTATTTAAAATAACTAAAAAGAAGACTTTAATATCACTTTAAGTAGTGTTGTCAGCCCTACCCAGTTCTGCCCTGCTGGACTACAGATTTGCATCCCCAATTTTTGGAGATGAGAAGAGGGGGTTGTGTACCTTAGTTTCACCAGGGGAGCACTCTGACAGGTGGGTTGACAACAATGCCTGACCTCACAAATGCGCTTCTGGAAGAATGGTCAAACATTCCCATAGACACACCCCTAAACCTTGTGGATGGCCTTCCCAGAAGAGTTGAAGCTGTTATAGCTGCAGAGGGTGAGCCAAAGTAATATTGAACCCTATGGACTAAGACTGGAATGCCATTAAAGTTCATGTGTGTGTAAAGGCAGGTGTTCCAATGGTTTTGTTAATATAGTGTAAGTATTATTGGGATGGGGCTGGGGGGCTACTGCACATAGAACGATTTTTACCTTTATGCATAGAACGCACAAAGGTAAAAAAAAAACATTGTGCCTTTATAACTACTTTAGCGTTTCAATGCAGCAGAGGCACAGCTGTTAACTCAAACTCCAGGATTGGGATGACCTAGGATGTATCTTTACAAACAAGTCAGTAATGGCAGCAATAATGGCAGCTCAAAATCTTGACTTTATTAGGCAGGTGGGGAAAAACGTACGTTAGGAAATATTGGACCACATTAGCATTCGGTTGTACTTGTTTGTAATCAATGTGTATTTTATTCTCGGTAGAAGTACAATGATCACACAGAGCCTCCAAGCAGATGAACCATGAAATTGCTCTCTTCTGTGCAGTGTGTAAAAACAGCTCCATATGTGTTTCAGAACATTATTTCGCTACATAAATGACCCACATATGGCTTGTAAGAAATTGGTTGCAGATATTGTACAGTAACAGCAGCAAATCAGACAGATGAAAAGGGAAAGGCAGAATACACAGGATCACTATGAGGTTACCAGGCTCCCATTATTTTCATGTTTCTTTAATAGGCCTTGCAATAAGATTTGTACTTTCAGCTTTTCTTAATTCACATATTTAAATATTGTTTGCCAAGAATGGGCTACATTCTCAGGTCCATGTCTAGTGGTAATTATACGGTTAGGCTAAGATGACACAGCAGCTATAGGCACTTAGGCTTTCCGGGCGTTGGGTTTATTTTCAATATTGAGGACAGGTCAATTGAAGTTTTCAGCAAGAAGCTTTTAGTCCCAATATAACATAGTGAACATAGTGTTTCCTGACCCCTTATCTGAGCCGCAGAATTAACCCACCACTTGTTAAAGTGATACCACTTAAAGTGGTTGTAAGCCTCTGACATGAAACATGAACATAGCATATTCCTCTATAGTGTGTACTTGTTTCAATCCATTTCGAGCACTAAGTGTCTTTTTTGTCTGCTGCCTCGTTCTTCTGCTATCAACTTGAGTCACTTCTGACAGGTTTTACTGACACCCAGAAATAAAACAGTGACAGGGGAGGGGGCTTCAGAACACAGCCTATGATTGACAGCCTCAGCACTTTTCCTGCATGGAGTGTCCCTTCCTTACAATCAGATTTCAGAGCTCTCCTCACTGATCTCTGCAGTATGTAACGTCAGCTCTGCGCCCACTGTTTTATGACAGCTCAGACAACAGATAACAATTTGTATGGCTGGAGACAAGATATGGCTGAAGATAAACAGGTACAACTTATGTAGGAGGATTTGTTACATCTATGTGTATCACCAGTCACTTTGTGGGCTGGTTAAAGCTGTTAGTTAGATGCCGTCCCCACTGGGAGGGTAAGAGTTAATGCCATGCCCAGTGTCTTGGTCTTTTTGGCAGGTTGCTGTCTGAGTCAAGCCCAAGTTCAGGTCTGCTTGTAAGGTTTCTACATCCTACATAGAAGATATTGGCATGCTTAGTTTAGTATCATCCGCAAATACTGAGATTGTACTAGATATCCCCTCCTCTAGATCATTTATGAATAAATTAAACAGGATTGGTCCCAGGACAGAAACTTGGGGGACCCCACTTTCCACACAAGCCAATCCGAGTACTCCCCATTAATCACCACACTCTGGACTCTCCCCTGGAGCCAGTTCTCTATCCAGGTACTCACCTTATGGTCCATACCTACCTTCCTTAGTTTGTACAGTAAGCGCTTGTGGGTAATGGTGTCAAAGGCCTTTGCAAAGTCCAGATACACCACATCCACAGGCTTACCTTTATCTAGGTCGCAGCTCACTTCATCGCAGAAGGTTAATAGATTGGTTTGGCAAGAACGATTTTTCATGAATCCATGCTGATTACTACTAATAATACCGTTTTCATTACTACAGTCTTGTATGTGATCCCTTAACATCCCCTCCTAAATCTTGCAGACTACTGATGTTAGGCTGACCAGCCTATAGTTACCCGGGATATATCTCAGCCCTTTTTTAAATATTGGTACCACGTTGGCTTTTTTCCAATCATCTGGCACCATACCCATCTGTAGACTATCCTTAAAGATCAAGAATAATGGTCTGGCAATCACCTGGCTGAGCTCTTTAAGAACCCTCGGGTGCAAGCCATCCGTTCCTGGTTATTTATTTATGTTAAGGTTCTCTAGTTTAGTTCTAAGTCTATCTTCTGTTAGCCATGGCGGTACTTCCTGAGGTGTATTATTTAGTTTAGCATTCCAAGCTGGTTTAGTGTAGCCCCCCGATTCTTTTGTGAAGACTGAAGAAAATAAATTATTTAACACTTTCGCCTTCTCTCTGTCCTCTGTGGCCAGATTTCCTTTGTCGTCTTTTATGGGGCCAATGTGTTCTGGCCTCACTTTCTTGCTGTTTATATACTTAAAGAATTTCTTGGGGTTCTTTTTACTCTCTTCCGCTATATTTCTCTCGTGTTCTATTTTAGCCATCTTGATTTCGCCTTTACATTTCTTATTACACTCTTTGTAATGCTTGAATGCTGCCAATGACCCCTCAACCTTGTATTTTTTGAAGGCCTTTTCTTTAGTATTAATATGCATTTTTATGTTAGAGTTTAACCACCCAGGGTTTAGTTTTGCTCTTTTAAATGTATTTCCCTTTGGAATGCACTGGCCAATCCCTTTGTTTAATATGCTCTTGAAGCACTCCCATTTATCCTCCGTGTTCTTTGTTCCCAGGGTTCTATCCCATTCAATATTTTCTAGCAAAGAGCGCAGTTTTGGGAAATTGGCTCTTTTGAAATTCAGTGTCCTTATATTACCCTTGTGTTTCCTATTACTATAATTAATACTGAAACTGATTGACCTATGGTCACTGTTTCCTAAGTTGCCCCGTATTTCTATATCCGTGAGCAGGTCTGTATTGTTGGTAATCAGTGGGTCAAGTACCGCATTGTTTCTTGTCGGTGCGTTCACCATCTGACCCATAAAGGTGTCCTGCAAAACATTTAGGAACTGCCAAGCCTTGGCTGAATGCACGGTTCCTTCTGCCCAGTCTATATCTGGATAATTAAAGTCCCCCATTATAATGACATTTCCCATCCCTGCTGTCAATCCTATCTGTAAAAGGAGGTCCGCCTCCCCCTCCTCCCTCTGGTTGAATGTCATCACATGCCTGACGAAGGGGTCCTGCGTGGCTCCGAAACGCTGCACTATTTTTATTTTTTTTTTCATGTGATCCTTTTTGCAATAAAGCTTTTGGACTGCTTTTGCAAGATCCATGGTGTGCTGCCGTGGCGAATATGTATCTACTGGGCGTATAAGACGACCCCCTAATTTTCAAGTTAAAACATAGGTTTTGGGCTATAATCGCCGTATAAGACTACCCCCTTCCAAGGCTGGTATTTTTTTATTACAGGTACTTATAAAGCACCAGCAATTTATGCAGTGTTATAAATACAGTATATGCCGGTGTATAAGATGACTTTTTAACCTTAAAAACATCCCCCAAAAATAGGGGGGTCATCTTCTATGCAGAGTATAAAATGTGAGGACTACTTTACATGGCCCAAAACGAAAGTCCCTATTATTCTCTCAACCCGCTGGATGTGCGGTAATACTGTATGTACCGTAGTTTTGACTACATACAGTATATCGCGCTGAGCCAATCACAGTGAGCAATGTATTCTATTATTAAATGCAAAGCCTGCTCGGATTGGCGGAGTCAGAGAGGCGGGCTGATGATGTTACTCTCTCTGACTCAGCCAATCCGAGCTGGCTTTGTATTTATTTATAGAATAAATTAAATATAGAAAAGTGCAGCGCTAAATTAGAGAGAACTATGAAAGCTCCCAAAAAGTGCATAAATGTCCAAATCAATGGAAAAAGCAATCAAAAAATTGATAAATTAATATAAAAGTCCCAATAGTAAGTGCAGGATGAATAGATAAATAAATAGAATACATCACTCACCGTGATTGGCTCAGCGCAGTATACTGTATGTAGCCGAAGCTACGGTACATGCAGTACTACCGCACAACCAGCGTGTTGAGAGATTAATAGGGACGTTTGTTTTGGGCCATGTAAAGTACAGTAGTCCTCACATTTTTTTTACTCCGCTACGGTACATACATTATTACCGCACATCCAGCCGGTTGAGAGATTAATAGAGGCGTTTGTTTTGGGCCATGTAAAGTAGTCCTCATATTTTGATGAACTCCCTATTTTTGAGGGATGTTTTTAAGGTTAAAAAGTCATCTTATACACCGGCATATACAGTATTTATAACACTGCATAAATTTGCTGGTGCTTTATAAGTACCTGTAATAAATAAAATACCAGTTTGTGAAAACTCTCAATATATAGAAAGCCACAGTTAGTCCAAAAATTAACTGAAGATTTAGTCTAGACAGGTAGAAAATAAAATGTTCAAGTGTCTACAGATAAAAGAGAATGTTCACCCAATCTGACCATCAATGGGTAAGGAAAGGTTAAGGTATATATTCTGTCTCATCTATCACTTTAGGCAACTGAACATAATTAATTGAACCAGTCTGTACTGACAGTATTGCAACCTGCTGAAATTGTAGAATCCACAGGCAGTGTTCAACTTACCAAGAAGACCCAGAGTTAAATCCAGGGTAGTTTATTGCACATGTGGCAAGTTACAAAGATGCTTCTTGAGCATTTCTAGAAGGTGAAAAAGTATCCCAGTGCAATATTTTTCTTAATATGTAGGGAGCACTGTAAACCATGAGGGAATAAGTGAAACCAACCAGTTTTGATGTCAACGATGGCAGACGCGCAGCCTCAATGCATTTCCAAACTCTGCATCATCAGGAAACTTACCCCGCCATATTTTGTTAGCCTTATTAGGCTAAAAATCGGTATTGGTTACTTTCAAGGTTCCAAAAAGATGATGGCGCAAGCTTCCGGATGATGCAAATTTGCAAAATGCATTGAGGCTGCGTGTCCACCATCGTTGAAGTCACATCTGATTTGTCCTCAGGTTCAGCTTCCGGCCATTGGCACACCGGCTCGGAGCGAGCAGCTGGATAACACAGTGTTGGCTGTTTATGTTGGTGCTGACGATAGCACCATAAAATGTAAGTGTGCATTTGTGCCTTGTATGTACTGAAGAACTTAGATTAAATACTACACTATGATACTCTTTATCACTTTCTATGGGTCCTTTTTCTAATATACTATGAGAGAGAGGTATTTGGAGGACTGGGATTTGTAAACCCTTTATGCAATCACGAGATCTTCCAGTTCCAGTTTTTGGTTGGAGAAGCAGGAGCTGATAATATCTGAAGGCTGTTTTTTTATTGATAGTTGGTGAGTGTGCATTTCACTATAAGAGCACTATAAGAAGGAGTTTATTAGAGGTTCACGTTTTCCATCATGGAGATTGGAGTCTTTTAGGAATTTTCGATTTATTTTGATGGGACTTATTATTCTTTATGTTTTATTTCATTTTTTTCAAATTTATGTATGGACTAATTTAAGGTTCACTATTGAACACACAGTAGCACCTTACTTTTTGTCAAAACATGACAATAACAACAAAAAGCAGACTGCTGGAGGCAGCCCAGTTTATACAGTATACAGCATATACATATATAGAGGAAGAACCGAAAAAAGAAACAGATGTGAAATAGATTTACTTCACTATTGCAACCCAAAATAGATCTAAACTTGGTCCAACTCCTGTCAAACACTTGAAAGTCCAGGCACTGACAGATTGGTAACAATCCTTATAGAAACACAGGGCAACACTCCATGGAACACAGATACAGAATCCTCTCCACCTGGATAATACTTCGGAAAGCTGGCACTGTACACCATACACTAAAACCAGTCCAATATTGGCTTCATCAATGGATACGCCAGGGGAACTCCACGGTTCTGGTGGCCAACAAAAGTGTAGTGCCACACATAGGAATTGAAAGAATTATTATATAAAAAGCAGACATGTTATTTTTCTGATCAGATGCCCTTGTGTGGATATATCTGCAGTATCCTAAATCAGATCCACTGTGATTTTATCTGTATAACTTATGTTGCACACTAAATACAGTGAAGCATGTCCCACACTTAGCCCTTACAAGTGTAGAAAACCTTGCAATCTGCTTGCTAATATTGACCAATTTTTAGGACATCCAAGAACACAGCTTATATATATCAACAGACCACCCAACTCTTCAGGGTGATCAGAGTGATCACCAGCATGCCGGGTTTTACTTGTGATGATCGCTATCGGCTGCATTAGCTGTTATCAATAATCACTGTCTTCTTCCAGCAGGGACAGCTTCCCCCGCCCTCCCCCCGGGAGAAGACAATGGCCCCAGCAGGAAGGATTCCCGCATCAACACTGTCTATGTTGATGGGGGAACTAAGCGGATTCTTTTTCTGCAGCCCATGGTTGCAGGAAAGAAATTTACTATGTGTATGGCTGGCCTTATTGTACTCAGATGGTGCCAGATAATATCCCTTCCTTCAAAGACATCAGCATTCCATACCAAACGAAGAGATTAAAGTGGTTGTAAAGGCTCAATGTTTTTTATTTTCATGCATTCTATACATGAAGGTAAAAAACCTTATGTTTCCAGCAGCCCCTCCCCCAATACTTGCCTGAGCCCCATCTCAATGCAGAAATGTGCACAAGAGCAGCAGCTGCCCTGGGTCTCTTGCTCCTCATTGACTAAGACAGCAGTGGGAAGAATTGGCGTTCACTACTGTCAATAACAACCAGCGAGCCAATGAGGAGAGAGTGGGGGCAGGGCCGAGCCGCACTCTGTGTCCCATAGCTGTTTGCTATGGAGGAACTTAGCAGGAGGGAGGGGCCAGGAGCGCTGACAGGAGACTCAAGGAGAGGTGGATCGGGGCTGCTCTGTGCAATGCAAGAGCACAGAGCAAGTAAGTATATTTGTTATTAAAAAAAAAAAACAGCCTTTAATATCTCTTTAATTCATTGCAACAATCTTTTTTTGTGATATTTTTTAACATTTTGTGGCCAAAAGTCTGGTCAGGTTTCCACAAATATAGTGGAAATATATGGCAATATAGTGTATTTTGTTATGCAGTAACAGTACATTAAAGCTTATCACCAACTAGCCTCCCCACACACCAAATCTTACACCCCTTCCAGCTAATGACCTAGTTAAGTTTTAAAAAAATCTAGACTGAAAGTTTTAAATTCCTACCTAAATCTGTGATCAAGTGACATTTCCGTTCCCAATTCTTCAATCCTTTGTACTGTATACTTACCTGCTCTGTGCAGTGGTTTTGCACAGAGCAGCCCGATCCTTTTTTTCTCTGGTCCCCCACCAGCACTCCTGGTACTTCCCTCCTGCCGAGTGCCCCCACAGCAAACAGCTTGCTGTAGGGGGAATCCAAGTAGGCTCTTTGCTCTGTCTGTCAATTAACAGACAGGGTGCGGCTTGCTCCTGCCCCCACTCTCCCCTCATTGGCTTACTGGCTGTGATTGACAGTAGTGCGAGCCATTGTCTCCCACCACTGTCTCAGGTAATGAGAAGGGAGACACGCTACTCTGGTGCACGTTGCTCGATCAAGATGGGGTTTAGATAAGTATTAGGGGGGTGCTGGGGGGCTGCTGCACACAGAAGGTTTTTTTACCTTCATGCATGACCACTGATAAAATAGTACAGCCAGCCCTCCTGTACTGGGCCCAGGCCTCATCAGTTCAAAAGTGGGGCACCTGTCTAGCAGGAGGGTCAGTAGTACTGCCTTATTGCCGATACTCTTGTGCTTTGCTGCGGGCCGCTACTTTTCATTTCTTCCTCCATCTGTGCTGCAGGGGGATCAGCTGTAGTACCTGCACTCCCTGCTGTCTGGGAGGGACCCCTGTGGGCCTCTTTCCCTGCAGTGCTGCCAGTTTCACACAGGGGGGTTATTTCAAGTCAAGTTAAGTCAAACTTTGACATTCCACTACATGTGAAGACATAAAATGGAATGAAATGTCGTGTCTCACAGGACCACGGTATACTACACACTGATTAAACATAAAAATATATGAAAATTAATCACAACAAAAAAAACATAAAAAATAAAAAAGCACTACATATTTCTTAGAGTCTTTATAGCATCAATGTTTGTAAAAGTGTATTAGTGCATATGTTTTTGTAAAAAAAAAAGATCTCAGAGGGGATTAGAGTTGAGAGCTCTTGGGGAAAAAGCCTTGGGGAAAAAGCCTTGGGGAAAAAGCTGTTGAAAAGTCTGACAGACCAGGTTTTACTACTTCGATACCTTCAACCTGATGGCAAGAGCTGAAAGAGACTGAGGGAGGGATGGGTGGGATCCCTTACGATACTAGTAGCTTTGCTGGAGCATCATGTGTATGAACATTTTAGGGTGGTGAGCTAGGGGCTCACCATCCTGCACGAAAACACCATCCCGAATGAACACAATGAGCAATTGGTACTGATCACTCACTGTGGGGGGTGCAGATATTGCCTCTGTTCACTTGAATGGGTTTTGTTCAGGGTATCATTTCTTCCGTGGCTGCATAGCATAGCATCACGGCAGTTGCATTTTAGCAAAAATATCATTTGATATTTTTGGAGTAGGGGGGCCCTGTCAGGTAGGCTGTATGGGCCCCTTGATTTCTATCAGCAGCCCTGCCTTTATGCATAGAATGCATGAAGATAAAAAAAAGTCTTGAGCCCTCACAACCACTTTATTCATCCTTGCAGGCCCAAGAAAATCTATATTTCCTGCTCATACAAGATTTCCACTGTAGGCTATTAGTTCTATAAAGTAACTTTCACATGGCATGGAACCACACAGAAAATATAACATGCATGATTTCATTAGCTGTGCAGTTACTCTTTGCTGCCTTTTCCTGATTAAATGTAACATACATATTTCACTTTCTGTTGCCTTTGAAATCCTGTCATACGTTGCAAATTCCCCACTGTGAGATAGCATCGCAATGAAGGCTTGTGTTTGCCAATTTTCTTACTGAATCCACCTTGAGCAGAGAGTTATGGTTAATGGTCTCATTTTTGTATAATATTTCACGCTGTGCTGTTTTGATTCCATTGCAAGTAAACTGCCACATTTTAGATAAACAGCATCAAAGCTGAAGGAAAATGCCTCATTTGTGTGTTTAGTTAAATGAATGAATGGCTTAGCTTATAACAATGCTGTCATTTTTTTTATGTGTCACTGATTGCACATATCGCCAGGATTCATATCCAAAGTGCATTGCGTTCCATCATTGCTGAACCCAACAAGCCCTCTGGTTCACATAGAGTGTGGGCTCCAGCTTCCTTGTTAGTACAAACTGCATATATATTTAACCAACAAGCGTGATTCATTCTCCTCTATATATTTTTTATTCATCAGAGCTTAACAGAAAACATTAAATCAAGCTAACAAAGAGGATCAATAACCTGGCATCCTATTAATGTGACAAATGCCCTTTCATCCATCTTAATTTCTATTCTGTCACATCTTTGAGACCCTTTAATCATAAGTTTCTCTTCACATCTTTCAAATGTGAATTTGTTACAGATCCATTTACTGTGAGAAGAGAAGGCGGCTTTATTACCAGGGAAATGACTTAAAGCAGAACTTCAGGCAAATGTGATCCCTGGATTTTAATGATATGACTTACTTATATGCCCTACCTTTCTAGATGTAAGTATCTGCTCTGTGCGCAAATCAATCACTGTCTGTCTAATAAATATTGATAATCATACTTACTCATTTGATGAGTGACTTACAGCAGTAAACTACTGGTACACCACTGACCACTTGGAAGTGGCATCTGCGTAATTTTTTAAAGAAAAGCTGGCTCAAAGCAAGTGCATAAAGTAATCCAATTAATGGCATTCTTCTTTCAAGCTTATATGAGATTTCAGCTGTAGGGGTTCACATATACACTATATTACCAAAAGTATTGGGACACCTGCCTTTACACGCACATGAACTTTAATGGCATCCCAGTTGTTCGAAGTAGACTTCTCAGCTGTCACGATACTTCAGGAAAGTTGTTTATTTTCTTAAAGTAAAGCAAAACATATGAAACAGAACAAAACAGAAAGGTTTCACGCATCAAAAGGAGAGATGTTACGTGTCTTCAGAGTGTAGGATGTTCTATTCTCATCTCTGCTTGATCTGTAGCTATAGTTGTCTTTTATACTATATGTACGACAATGTCAGCAAAAAGTGTGTCCCAAGAAGGTAGTAAATCTAAACATAAAAGTAACACCCACTCTTGCATATATGGTTGGAGTCTATAGTAAGACATAACTCCACCCAACATACTGACATAAGGTTCAAAAATAAATATACATACATAGCAAGATGGCTTCTCTGTCCTTCACAAAGACATATTGAAGTAACCTTTAAAACTAACACATTACATTATACTATTCATATGTATTTTAGAGACTTTTATCATTTAAAATAATATTAAACTCTAAATATCTAACAATCCCCCCTCAATGCACTATAATCAACTAATAAAAGTGCATTCATATTAAATAAGAAATGTCTCTGATAGAATTTTGTTTACAATACAAACAAAATATAACAAACAACACAATAAACAATAAAAAAAAATGGATAGGTCAGATAATGTACATAAGCACTTCTCCAAAACCTGGAGATTTTCCTGTGAAAAATGTAACTATTTCATTCCATCAAGAGACTTAAAATCATTATATTATTTATTCATTTTAGTTAGTTTTCTGTCCAAATGATGTAATATCATCAAAGATTTTCTTCCTTCAATTCTATAAATTTATTTAAAGGGAAAGTACAGCCTAACACCTTAAATTCTCCCCTGCAATCATTAATACAGCATACAGAATGGGAGGAGCTCATCATAGGTTCCTGCCCAGTGTTCTACCATCAGTTAGGATGCATTGTACATCTTAATTCATGAGAACATGAAGAAATAAAAAAGATCCATCCATATGGGGGGGAGGTGGAGGGGCTGGGCTTTGTATGAAGACTCCAAAAGGAAAAGGAAGCTGGACACGGGGGGGGGGGGGGGGCTGTTAGTGTAGCTGAAAGTGCTCTGGGGTCTCAGCTCACAGTCTACAATGAGTATAGTACAGGCAACCACACGAAGTCTAGGTTTCCACTAGTGCAACTTGTCATGCGACTTTAGACACACAAAGTCGCATGACAAGTCACAGCCCATTGATTTCAATGGCACCCGTTCGCATCTATGCAACTTTGAAACTCCATGACTTTGGAAAGGTACCTGCACTACTTTGATGCAACTTTTGATGCAACTTTGATCCAGAGACTGTAAAGTTGGATCAAAGTCGCATCAAGGTCGCACTCTAAATCACAATAGTGGAGACGTAGACTAAAGCTCAGTTTCCACAAGTGTGACTTGTCATGTGACTTTGGATACACAAAGTTGCATGACAAGTCACAGCTCATTGATTTCAATGGCACCCGTTCCCATCTATGCCACTTAAAATTTGCACTACTTTGATGCAACTTTTGATGCAACTTTGATCCAGAGAGTGTAAATTTGGATCAAAGTTGCACTCTAAATTGCAAAAGTGGAAACGTAGACTAAAGCTCAGTTTCCAAAAGTGTCACTTGTCATGCGACTTTGGACACACAAAGTCGCATGACAAGTCACAGCCCATTGATTTCAGGGGCGCCCATTTCCATTTATGCAGATTTGAAAATTCCCGACCTTAAAAAGGTACCTGCACTACTTTGATGCAACTTTTGATGTGACTTTGATCCAGAGAGTGTAAAGTTGTATCAAAGCTGCACTCAAAGTGGCATCGAAGTCACACTCCAAAGCCGCACTCAAGCCTAGTGACTACGTTTACACAAGTGCAAATCCTAAGTTAAGCAATTTAGAGTGTGACTTGGAGTGCAGCTTTGATCCAACTCTACACTCTCTCTCAAAGGCGCATCAAAGTAGAGCAGGCACCTTTTCAAAGTCGCTGATTTTCAAAGTCACAAAGATGGGAACGGGGGCCATTGAAATAAATGGGCTGTGACTTTTCATGTGTCCAAAGTCGCATAACAAGTCGCACTAGTGGAAACGGAGCCTAAAACTCATTACATGTAATGAGCAATACGAATGGATCTGTATCCTTCTAAACTTTCAAAAATGTTCCTTTGTACCTTATTTATTTCATATATTGCGCAGGTCATGTGACCCCCCCTCTCTAAGGAGAAGCTACTAGTCTAAACAAGGATATGAAGACAGAAATGTACTGTAAAGTAAAGAAGGAATGAGAGGGATAGGAGGGATGGGGGTGGGGCTGGGCAGGTCTAGGCATGCCTGTCTAAGAAAGATGACAACCTTTTCAGGAAGTGAAAGACTGCGTAGCAAATTCAGATAACAGGAAATAGCGTTGTCAATGGAGAACAGGAAGAAGCTGATTGTCCAGCTTAGATAAGACTTCCTAAGTTACACAAGCAGCTAGCCAGAAAATGAATAAAGATATTTAACCACTTCTGGACCGGAAGGATTTGCCCCCTTAATGACCAAGCCATTTTTTGCTATTCGGCACTGCGTTAATTTAACGGACAATTGCGCGGTCGTGCGACGCTATACCTAAATAAAATTGATGTCCTTTTTTTCCCACAAATAGAATTTTCTTTTGGGGTATGTGATCACCTCTGTGATTTATTTTTTTTTTATTGCGCTATAAACAAAATAGAGTGACAATTCTGAAAAAAAACAACATTTTTCACATTCTGCTATATAACATTCCCCAAAAAAAAAATGTAAAATTCAATTTTTTTTAACATTTTAGGTCAATTTGTTTTCTGCTACATATTTTTGGTAAAAAAAAAATCGCAATAAGCGTATTTTGATTGGTTTTCTCAAAAGTTATCGCGTACACTATCTACGGGAAAGATTCATGTAATTTTTATTGTTTTTGTTTTTACTAGTAATGTTGGCGATCTGTGATTTTTTAGCGACATTGCGGTGGACAGATCGGACCCCTAACTGACATTTTTGACACTTTTTGGGGGCACCAGTGACATTACTACAGTAATCATTGCTAAAAATATGCACTGTTACTGTAGAAATGACACTGGCAAGGAAGAGGTTAACACGGTGGGTGATCAAGGGGTTAAATGTGAGCCTAGGAGAGTGTTTCTAACTGTGGGGGGTTGGGCTTTTGAAATGATCATAAAGACCTGTGTTCCTATATAGAAGGATCACAGGCGCTCTGTGATCATACCAGGGACAAGAACGGTCAGCTGTGTTTACAATAGCTAACCGTCCTTCTCTCTCAGCGGGGAGCGATCGCGAGTCGGAGCCGACAGCCTTGTGCATCGTCCCCGCTGTCTAGCAGCAGGCGTGCGTCCAACGTAGGGCTAAGTCGTTTCGCGTAGGAGGGGCTTCCTGCTGCAGTATATCTGTGGCGGGCGGTCCGGAAGAAGTTAACATACTATTAACAGGAAAAGTTTCATTTTTGATTGGAGTTTCCCTTTAACTTTTTGTAAAACTCTTACATCTTCGACCATATCATATAACTATTTTCCTATTTCAACGTAATCAAGAAGTAAATAATATCTTTGATATGTAAAATTATATTACTCTGTAATATAAATTATTAATTAATAAATAAAATCTCTTCCATCCCAGGAAATTTCTATAACTAAATGATTCCTACAATATAAGCCTTTATACATTATTAACACTTTCACACCAAACAATTACAAGTATGATAAGTAATCATAACTCTCCATTATTCAATTTCCATATTCATTTTTATATCTTCTATCTATCTATCTATCTATCTATCTATCTATCTATCTATCTATCTATCTATCTATCTATCTATCTATCTATCTATCTATCTATCTATCTATCTATCTATCTATCTATCTATCTATCTATCTATCTATCTATCTATCACAAGCAAGCAACTCTTTTCTATGCTCTTTTTTCAACATTCCGTATTATTTAGTTCAACAGTAAAGCTGGGTACACACTATACAACTTTTGTTGTTAGATTTCTTTTAGATTTACCTTTACTATGTAGTGCAGGGGCCTGCCAGATTGCATACAAATTGAAAGTGTTTAGATTTGACCTCATATTATATGGTTTTGGTAAATCTAAAGGAAAAAATCTAAAGACAATTGTACAGTGTGTATGGCCCATAACTCAGTTTGAACACATTAAATCAGATCCTTCTCTTCCACACAAGCCTGTATTTACTTTAACTATATCTTTTTCATCTAGATAAAAGCATTTTTAATGTATTATAACTAGTGTTATAGACCATTGCCCCCCCCCCCCCAATACCACATATTGAAGTGGGGTGTTATCTTATTATTCTTTTACGAGTGTATTTGTGTCCTGCAAAAATATTGCCTCTTTTGCTGTGTTAACTCTGCTACACACAGTGCCAAACTCACTGGCCAATTTTTTGAACAACTGGTGTGATAGACCAGTGGCCCCCCAATACCACATATTGAAGTGGGGTGTTATTTAACAGTATACTTTTCTAAAAGTGTATTTTAGTCCTGCAAAAATTTGGCCTCTTTTGCTGTGTTAACTCTGCTACACACAGTGACAACAGTTACTGGCCAATTATTTGTAGAACTGGTGTAATAAACCTGTGGCCTCCCAATACCACAGATTGAAGCAGGGTGTTATCTGAGTATACTTCTACAAGTGTATTTGTGTCCTGCAACAATATTGCCTCTTTTGCTGTGTTAAGTCTGATACACACAGTGCCAAACTCACTGGCCAATTTTTTGAACAACTGGTGTGATAGACCAGTGCCCCCCCAATACCACCTATTGAAGTGGGGTGTTATCTGAGTATACTTTTACAAGTGTATTTGTGTCCTGCAACAATATTGCCTCTTTTGCTGTGTTAACTCTGCTACACACAGTGCCAAACTCACTGGCCAATTATTTGAACAACTGGTGTGATAGACCAATGGCCCCCCAATACCACATATTGAAGTGGGGTGTTGTCTGAGTATACTTTTACAAGTGTATTTGTGTCCTGCAACAATATTGCCTCTTTTGCAGGGTTAAGTCTGATACACACAGTGCCAAACTCCCTGGCCAATTTTTTGAACAACTGGTGTGATAGACCAGTGGCCCCCCAATACCACATATTGAAGTGGGGTGTTATCTGTGTATACTTTTACACGTGTATTTGTGTCCTGCAGCAATATTGCCTCTTTTGCTGTGTTAACTTTGCTACACACAGTGCCAAACTCACTGGCCAATTTTTTTAACAACTGGTGTGATAGACCAGTGGCCCCCCAATACCACATATTGAAGTGGGGTGTTATTTAACCGTATACTTTTCTAAGAGTGTATTTTAGTCCTGCAACAATATTGCCTCTTTTGATGTGTTAACGTTGCTGCACACAGTGACAACAGTTACTGGCCAATTATTTTTAGAACTGGTGTAATAAACCTGTGGCAACCCAATACCACAGATTGAAGCAGGGTGTTATCTGATTATACTTTCCTAGGTGTATTTGTGTCCTGCAACAATATTGCCTCTTTTGCTGTGTTAACTCTGATACACACAGTGCCAAACTCACTGGCCAATTTTTTGAACAACTGGTGTGATAAACCAGTGGCCCCCCAATACCACATATTGAAGTGGGGTGTCATCTGAGTATACTTTCAAAAGTGTATTTGTGTCCTGCAACAATATGGCCCTTTTTGCTATGTTAACTCTGCTACACACAGTGCCAAACTCCCTGGCCAATTTTTTGAACAACTGGTGTGATAAACCAGTGGCCCCCCAATACCACATATTGAAGTGGGGTGTTGTCAAAACAATCTCTTAACATTCTACGAGAAGGTGAGCTGTGAGTTAGATGGGGGCAGACCAGTGGATGTGGTGTACCTGGATTTCGCTAAGGCGTTTGATACAGTTCCCCACAAGCGCTTAACTGGACAGCAGCAGGAAGGGTATGAAACAGAGTGAAAACCAGCATTTTAAACATTTAACAATAGACTTTTTTAGTTTTTAATAGCTCTGTCATACGTTCATTGCTGTCTGCACCCTATGAAGAAGATTTGTCCTCACACCCTGTCCCAATGAGAAAATTGTCACTCCAAGGCAAGAAATGAGGGGAAATCTTCAGTAGGGATATTTACAGTGATAAATACCTGACGTATGGCTATGTTTTGACAATGATATCACCACTATCCCATTTCCTTATATTGTTGATGACAGGTTGAAGAGAGGCCATCGCCACGTAAAGAATGGTGAGCATTTTTCTTTCCTCAGGTGTTAGGCATCCTGACTGACACAATTTTTTTTACCTTAACACATAGAATACATTAAGGTAAAAAAAACTTCTCTTGTAACCCCCCCCCCTCCACGGCCCCCTTGAATCGATACTTACCTGAGCCTGATCTCGATCCAGTTAGAGCAGCGGCAGCTATTGGCTTTGGCTGCTGTAAATCAAATCCATTAATGAGAGAGTGGCGGTGGTGCCGAGACGCACTGTGTGTGTCTTTAAACACGCCCAGCATGGCTTGGGAATAAGTCCGCACAGGTGACACCATAGAAAGTGGCTTTGTATGGTGGCACACAGAAAATAGGAGGAGCCAGGAGCACCAATGGGGGTCAACAGAAAAGGAAGATTAGGGCTACTCTGTGCAAAACCATTGCACAGAGCAAGTAAGTATGATATGTCTGTTATTTAAAAATAACCTTACACTCACTTAAACTTTATGGGGCACTTTTTTAAATAAAGGATTTGTCAAAAACTATGTTTATACTCCTTTCTCATTCACATAGGGGTGGGGTAGGCGGTATCTGGGTTCCCCATTACTGTCTAAGGGGGCTTGTAGATTCCAAAAAGGCCTTTGCCCACAGAACTCCACAACCACCTGGCCAGGGTTGTGGGAAAGAGGCCATTGTTCTTTTCCACATGGGAACAAGGTTTTTTTTGCAAGGGATGTCCCCCCTGGCAAGGTACTTCCCCATATTTAAGGCATGTGGCCCTGTATGGTCCAAGAGGGGGGGGGGACTGCCTGTCACTCCCTCCCTTTCATATTCTGCCACTCTGCATGACCAGAAAAAAGTCCAGTAAAGAGTGTGTGTGTGTGCGAGTGGGGGGGGGGCACACTCTGTTTTTTTTTGTGTACTCTATTTATATTCATACTAGTTTTGAAGGATCTAGTATGAATTGTAGGGGAACTGCCACATTATTTTTTTGTGTGAGCTTCCCTCACTAGCATCTACTGTATATCTAAGATATACATAAGGAGTCAGGGATAGTTTAAAAAAAAGAACATGGGAGTTAACTATTAATTAATACCAGGTTCTTCAGGTCTGGCATGAATTTTGGGAGGACCTCCTAATCAAATCAGAAAACAAAAGGTTGGAGATCCCCCAAAAAATTCACACCAGACCCTTATCCAAGCATACAGCTTGACAAGCTAGAAAAGTAGGGAACGAGTGTGCAGCCTCCCTCTCTTGAACTATACCAGGCCACATGCACTCAACATGTGGGGGAATACCTTGTTAGGGAAGGACCCCCTTGGCAAAGCACTTTGTTCCCATGTTGATGAGGACAACGGCCTTTTCCTTACAGCCTTGGACCATTGATTGTGGGAGTCTGAAAGCCTCTTTTAACAAACAAAAAAGGGGCAACCAGATACAGCCCCCCCCCCCCCCCCCTGTGAAGGAGTAAGGAGGCCAGGCTGCATGTTAGGCTTTTTTGTCGTGGGGGTCTTCCATTAACATCTACACCAGATCCACATCTAGGATAAAGGTCTGGTATAGCTAAAGGGAATCTCTGGCTGCTATGTGATGGTGACCTGTCATTTTGCAGGCAATTTAAACTTGCTGTAGTAGGTTGTATATATTGCACAGATGCACCAATTTATAGGCAGTTATTTAACCTTTTCACGCCAGCCGCACTCATATATGTGGCCTCACGGCAGGTTGGCCTTAATGCCCAGTGGCTAAATCTGTGACTACATGTAAACAGAGCTGTGCCGAGAGCATGCGCCCTGCATGCTCCTGGAACAGGTACCGGCAGGTAATGGAAAGCTCCCAATCTCTACTTGCGATCGGGAGATTTCCGATAATGTGACCGCTGTGACAGCCAATCATGCTGATCGTCATGATCGTCAACCCCGCTCCACCTCCCGACATCAAAAACCTCTCAAAGGACTGGAAGGCACCGACGTTAGGAGTTAATGGAGTTTTCCCTTTATAACTATTTCACTTTAAGCATTACTAAAATCACTTTTCCCTGCCAAATGAAATTTCATTTTTTATTATTTTTTTTGCTTTGGTACATACTCATTAGGGCAGTGCCCAGTCCCCCTATGCCATTTTTGTCATACCTTTGCCTATTAGCTTAGTAAATGACCACTACTCTTTTTTTAGCATTTGGCTCCATTTGATTTTATTAGGGTTTCGAAGCCCGAACTTTAGTTATGCTTGTCAAACTCTGTCAAAGTATGTTCGGCTCATCACTACTTCCAATATTAAAAAAAATGTGCAGTCCTTTAGGAACCATATTTATCAAACAATGTTTTTTGCTGTACAAGTGGGTGTTTAAAATTACTGTAATTGCCATCCAGAACCCCTCTCCGGTATCAGAATTGTTATAGTAATATCCCTGATACATCATTATAATAGGACATCCACTTCAATGCCTTGGTGAAGGCCCACTATTGAGGTGTAAATTGAAATCTACAGCTCAGAAGTAGAGATATAAGAACAAACATATGCTTATGTTTCAAACAGAGAATATTATTGACAATAATTTACAATTGATCCTACCATCAGTTGGAACTATAATCCAAAAGAACGGCCTTCTTTCTAGCCGGATGTCTAAATCCCTCTAATTCTGTCTCATTACCTTCACATTGTCTGTATTCTCTTGCTTTCCTGTTAGTTCAACCACCCACTCACTGCTTCAAAAGAACAAAATGGCTGCTAGTTTCTAGGGCTAATAATAAGCTTCTGACATGCAGGAAAGATAAAAGTGCAGCCAACCTATTATTTTCAAATTGTTTTTATAAAGGTGGTGTTTTCAGTGTTCAGTGTTGTGGCGATTAAGTCAACAACTTATTTATAAAGAACTATTATAGATGCATTACATAGGCTTTCAGTCTTAAATCAGCAAATATTAATATAATATAAATAGCTGCCAACATAATTGTTTAATAATGTTTTTCTATGTAAAAAAAAAAAAATGGAGATACAGCTTTGTTATAAAAAGTTCCTAAATTTATGACGTGGTTTTGGTTATCAAGGGCCAAGTTGGCTCTTTCTAGTGGTTTACTTTCTAACAGGGGCTTTTAAAATTGCATGTACTTAAAAAACCCAACAAATAAATGTAATGGTTTAATAATGAATACAGAGCTGCATTCATTTGTGTCATTTATATCTGCCTAGAGGATGAAATGATGTTGTCTAATGAGGATTGGGATTTCAAAATGTTCTTAATCCTTAACCTCCCTGGCGGTATGATTCTTTCGGATTTTAGGTGCTGAAAGCGGTACCATTATTTTGCATGTAATTCTTAAGAATAAGCAGCACAAACCAACTATTTACATATGATTCTTCTTTATAACATCTCGGGTATGATAAAGTTTGAAACACAAAATCATAAATTATAATATAATAAAAAAACTGTAAATAAGTTAAAGTATGTATGTATGTATATATATATATATATATAATATATATATATATATATATATATGTATATATATATATATATATATATATATATATATATGTATGTATGTATGTATATATATATATATCCACATATTTTATATTTATATATATAAAGTACAGTAAAACTGCAGGAAAGGGCACTGGGGGGCAAACTAATGTGAATGTATTTTATTTTGAATTGTATCAGTGTGTTTGGTGTGTTTTACATTTGAATTTGCCGTCGGTTCCACCCCCCTGCGAACGTCACGTCGCAGGAGACGGAAGCCGGGGCACACAGAGGATCGGGAGGAAGATCCGCCGCCACACACTGCTGGGATACATCGCTGGTTCCCGGTGACAAGGTAAGTAACCCTTCTATCAGGATCCAGCGATCTTCCTAGCGCTTTTGGCACTGAAATTTAACCCCCGAGCCACACTTGGGAATACCGCTAGGAAGGTTAATGAACTTTTTCCCTTTTGGTGGTCTGTTAAATACACCATTAAAACCATTTTGTTATATTTATTTAACACTTGTAAAACATACCTATTGGTTCTGCTTGAAATCTAGTGAGCTGATAAGTTGGGCCTTATGCACACTGGGCTTTTATACACAGAGCACGGGGCTCCAGCTTTTAGCATAGGGCACAGAAGTGCTGTCCAGTTCCACTTCTGGCAGCCTGTCAAACTTTATGAGAGGCTGACAGTTGCTCAGGCCGTATGGGGCTGGGCAGTGCACTCAGCGGAAAAATTTAGAGCAGTATGTGCCCAGGGATGACTGCCCCGAGTACAGACTCCTTTAGTTCTGGGCATTTGTCCCTAGGCACACACTTTTCTAAATGAAAATACCACTGAATACACTGCCCAACCCCATCCAGCCACAGCAGCTGTCAGCCTCTCTTAGTTTGATAGGCTGGACAGTGCATCTATACCCTCGGCTCATGGCTTAACGTTGAAGCCCCAAGCACTGGGGCTAAACCCCTAGTGCACATGGAGCCCTGCTGTGCACTCTCTTTCATTCCTATTATTTAGCATTGTTACCAGGTGTCTATGAACTACAGAATGCCTTTGTTGGTTCCTCCTATGTTACGGAAATGAAGAGAGAGGAAATGAGGAGAGAAGAAGGAGTTCTGTGGTCTTAGCACACTTCCTGTTCTAAGATAAAATGATTGCCCCTCAAAGAAAAACCTAATGCTCGGTTCAGATCTGTGCGTGCGCATTTGCATCATATGGGTCTAGTTCCTCAATACTCAATGTGTCCAATGTGGAAACTCTCCTGAAACCCTGTACTATGTCTTTTGGTCCTGTCCTCGCATTATGGCTTTCTGGGACACACTGTATACCACCCTCGAGACCCACCTGAGACTCTCTGGTCTCAGAACACCTGAAGTCAGCCTTTTGGGTGTCCTAAATGATTTTGTTCCTTTGACCCATGAACATGCCAGTTGTCGTTTAATCCTTTGTCAAGCTAGAAAGGCTATACAGCTTAATTGGAAGAACCCGAATCCCCCCAACTTAAAAGCGCCGCTTTAATTCAAGTATGTCACCTGTTTAATGCAGATTTGCCCAAGTACAAGATTATATAGGACAGTAAAAGCAAGTTTCAGAAAATGTGGAACCTATGGCTAGATTCCTCTATGATGTCATACTCGACAGTACCTACCTAAAGCATTTGTAAACCCAACATTTCGTATTCCTGATATGTGCCTGCTGTACCATGTACTTGTATAAAAAAGCATCCTGTTCTCTTTGTATAATTTCCTTTGTGTGCAATCCCTGGTGTTCTGCTAGTCCCTCTGCTTTCTTATTACAAACTGACCACACTAAGCAGGAGAACACACCGTGGTCGGCTCTTTAGCTGTGCCCGGAACTCAGTCTGCTCTCCTCCAATGATCAGACGTGTCCTTACATGTCCCTACTGCACAACCTTTTACTGGGAAGATTAGTGTGTTGCTGCTTCTCCTCCCCCAGCTTTTATGCAGCCAAGAACAGATTGTATGTGATCACTTATAAAAAAGGAGAAATGGTATTTATAATATATATTTTTTTTTTATATCTATACACAAATGTTTTGACTTTAATTTCTATTTTAAACTGAATAGGTTGTTTTACAAGGTGAAGATTTACAATCACTTTAAAGTGGAGTTCAACCCTAAAA
Organism: Pelophylax lessonae; assembly: GCF_965119305.1. Taxonomy (NCBI): domain Eukaryota; kingdom Metazoa; phylum Chordata; class Amphibia; order Anura; family Ranidae; genus Pelophylax; species Pelophylax lessonae. The sequence continues at coordinate 81,858,666 of NC_138773.1, forward strand.
TTATACTTACCTCCATCTTCTTGCTCCGGGTCACCTGAAAAACAAATGGATAATCGCAATTTTTTTTTTTTTACTTACCTTGTTTAGAAGAAAATATACTTACCTTACTTCCTCTTCCTCCCCTTGGCGGCCACGGCGATTCGTCAATTCCTGGCTTGCAATGATTCCTGGGAGCTGAACGTCATCGCTCCCAGGAATCAATGCGCCTGCACCGCCCCGACGTCAGTTCCGGTGCAGGCGCCGTCATACCTTGCTAAACAGCTTCTGGGCATGCCCAGAAGCTGTGCAGGGATGACGCTGCGGCACCAGAAGTGACGGCGGGGCCGGTGCAGTGCATCATGGGACCGAAGAAGATGGAAGAGGACGCAGAAGAGGATCGCGCTGGCTTCAAGCTGCCCACACCTGAGATGGCAGCACTGGACAATACATTTTCAAGGTAAGTATTTCTTCTTGCAGGTAAGTGCAACCCGGGACAGATCAGAGGCTAGCCATTGTGGAATGCACTAGCCCTGACTGTCCCGGGGGTATTTTTATTAAAAAAAACTTTCCCAGGGTGGAACTCAGCTTTAAATGCCGACTCCTAATTCCTAATATGCTTACTTTATTTAATGCCTTTTGATGTGCTTGGGGGAGGGAGGGAGGGAGTGAGAGAGTGTGAATGCTGTGTAAGTGGCATGGATAGTTTTTCCGGTTTATTTTTTTTATTCTATAATAAGATGTACTACCCATGTCTCAGCTATAGGATCCATTTGTCTTCTATTGACTTGTTTACCTTTCTATATGTCAATCAAGGCCCGTCCTGTTTTCCTGGGTCTTTTTTTTCCGCTGTCTTAACTGTATTTCATGCAAAAATTAATCAAAAACCTTTAAAAAAAATGTAAAAAAGAATGAATGTAAACCCCTCATGTCTGCTAAAGTGCAGCGTGTTTCTTTGCAGGTCAGGAACGCACACAATTTTGTGTGAGTTCCCCACCCGCAAAGATGTGAACCTAGGTATCAACAAGGGTCACATACAAATACATTATTCATCCTGTTTTGCCCCACAACAAGGATGGGATTTCGGGCAAAAGCTGCACAGCTACAACATACATATGGTGCAAAATTAGGATCATTTTTACCTCATACATCAGTCCCATGGAGCGGCCTAGAGCAGGGGTCCAAATTTTATTTACCTCAAAATCTCACAGCACAAAAATCGGCATGCAATGTAATTTTTTTTATATAATACTAAAGTGCAATTATAACCGTTTGAGGGCAGATTTTATTTTATTTTGGTATATACATTTTAAATCACAGTTTTATTATCATTTTAGTATTCATATAGAAAAAAATATTTTACAAATAAATATTTTTTTTACAGGGACATGTGCAATTTTTGTTTTGGTCCAAATATAAATTCAGACAAATATTTGGTTATTCAGGGATTTAGATGTATCGGAGTCTCCGAATGAAATGGTAACGAATTTTGTTTAAATTTGTTTAATTTTGTTTCATATACTCATTTTCTAACGAATTCCAAATTTTTAGAACAATTTTCGAGCGTGGGAAAAAAAAAAGAAAGCCGTTAACCGGCTTCTGTTACATGGACATCGGTCCTCTTAGTGCCAACCAGTGCTGCTAATCAGTGCCAAACAGTGCTGCTAATCAGTGCCCACCAGTGCCATCTATCAGTGCCCATCAGTACTGCTAATCAGTGCCCACCAGTGCCACCTATCAGTCGCCATCAGTGCCGCCTACTACTGCCTATCAGTCCCGCCTATCAGTGCCATCTATCAATGCAGCCTATCATTGCCACCTATCAGTGCTATCTATCAGTGCCCATCAGTGGCACCTATCGGTGCTCATCAGTGCCACCCATTAGTGCAGCCTCATCAGTGCCCACTAGTGCTGCCTTATCAGTGCCCATCAGTGTGGCCTCATCAGTGCACATCAGTGAAGAAGACAAATGACCTGTTTGCAAAATGTTATAACAAACTATAAAAAAGTTTTTTTTTTTAATTTTCTGTGTTTTTTTGTTTATTTACCAAAAAATCAAAAACCCCAGTGATAATTAAATACCACCAAAAGAAAGCTCTATTTGTGTGCAAAAAAATATAGAAAATAACATATAGGTACAGTGTTGCATGGCCGCACAATTGTCATTCAAAGTGTGACAGCACTGAAAGCTGAAACTTGGCCTGGGCAATAAAGGGGTTAAAAGTGCCCAGTAAGCAAGTGGTTAAGGAGCGGGCTGCCATGTCCTTAACAACCGATGACTCATCATCTGTCAGCAGGCTTCATGTGCACTGCTCTATGCATACTATAATCACATAGCCCGTAGTCCATAATCCCTGGTCCATCTCAGGAGCAAACAAGAGACAGTGGCTAGTTTCCAACCTACAGTGGGACCATGAAAAATGAACATAGCCACCCTCAAACAGGATATTGGATCACAGCAGCAAAAGAAAAAAGGAGGCTAAAAGCAATAGCGGGTACTTTTTGGAGTTAAGAATACATTTTTGAATAGACTTTTTTTCGTTTAATGCCACTTTAAGCTTTTGATCTCTCTCTCAATTTTTCAACTGAATTTTCGATGAAAAATGGACAGGTAAACACATAAAAAGAAGTATGAAGTTTTACCTGCTGACTGAATACAAAAATCCTAAATATTCATATGTAATATTTTATCACTACCTGAAATAAAACATTAGAGTGTTATTTCTTACCATACTAAATGAAGAAAATATAAACCTAAATAACTTTACATTCCCTTTGACATGTATACTGAACAAAATTATAAACACAACACTTTTGTTTTTGCCCAATTTTTCATGAGCTGAACTCAAAGACCTAAGACTTTATCTATGTACAAAAAACACCTATTTCTCTCAAATATTGTTCACAAATCTGTCTAAATCTGTGTTAATGAGCACTTCTCCTTTGCCGAGATAATCCATCCACCTCACAGGTGTGGCATATCAAGAATCGGATTAGACAGCATGATTATTGCACAGGTGTGCCTTAGGCTGGCCACAATAATGGCACTTTTCCACTGCAAGTACTGGCTCGGCTCTACTCGGCCCTTCTTGGCCCTGCTTGGCCCGGTTTGCTATTCCACTGCTGGTACCGCATGGTACGGTGTTGGAACGGTTCGGTACGGTACGGTATGGTTTGCTTTTCCACTAAAGTAGTACTAAAGTTAAGTGGGTGGGATAACAACGGGGTGGGTGGGATTCTCTGACCAATCAGTGGCTAGTAGTGACTGCATGCAAAGGATTGTGGGATATGGTACCGGGTATGGTACCTCTTGGAACCACAATCGAGTAGGTACTGTTTTTGAGAGCCGTACCGTTCGGTTCCATGCAGTGGAAAAGCGCCGCCATACCGTACCGTACTGAACCGTTCCTACACCATACCATGCGGTACCAGCAGTGGAAAAGCACAAAAGCGAGCCGAACCGTTCGGTTTCATACAGTGGAAAAGCGTCATAAAAGGCCACTTTAAAATGTGCAGTTTTATCACACAGCATAATGCCACAGATGTCGCAAATTTTGAGGGAGAGTGCAATTGGCATGCTGACTGCAGGAATGTCCACCAGAGCTGTTGCTCGTGAACTGAATGTTCATTTCTCTACCATAAGCCATCTCCAAAGGTGTTGCAGAGAATTTGGCAGTATATCCAACCGGCCTCACAACCGCAGACCATGTGTAACCACACCAGCCCAGGACCTCCACATCCAGTATCTTCACCTCCAAGATCGTCTGGGACCAGCCATCCGTACAGCTGCTGCAACAAACCAAAGAATTTCTGCACAAACTGTCAGAAACCATCTCAGGGAAGCTCATCTGCATGCTCGTCGTCCTCACCGGGGTCTCGACCTGACTGCAGTTCATTGTTGTAACCGACTTGAGTGGGCAAATACTCACATTCAATGGCATCTGGCACTTTGGAGAGGTGTTCTCTTCGCGGATGAATCCTGGTTTTCTTAGATCTTTGAGTTCAGCTCATGAAAAACGGGGGCAAAAATAAGTGTTGCGTTTAGAATTTTGTTCAGTATAAATACTTAATTTGGACTTGGATGTCACTTTACATCTCATTTAATAAAGCAGTACAAGTAAGCATGTGCAAAGTGCAGCCTATAACAGCATCCAATCAGGTATTTGCTTTCGATTATGACAAGTAAATGTCCCCTGCTCTCAAATAGTGCATGTAGGCCAGAGAGGCATTGGCTGTACCGTAAGCATCAAAGGTCTTGCTGCCCTCTCAGGAAGATGGGTATCTAACAAACTGAAAGCAAAAAGACAAGAGAAGGGCGCACCGACCTAATGCAATACCATAAAATATTTATTGACAAATTGTTAAAACAACATGCATTCTACTCACAAGAGTACGCTATGTACAAGCTAAAAAGAGAGTACCTTCAGCTGTCTAGAGACCACAGGACCATGATGCTTAGCTGTGACAGGCAAACCTGAAGGTGTCCATATGGCTAACACGTTTCGAGGGAGAACCCTCTTCCTCAGAGCCATCTGGACAGCTGAAGGGACTCTGTTTTTCGCCTGTACATAGCGTACTCTTGTGAGTAGAATGCATGCTGTTTTAACAATTTGTCAATAAATATTTTATGGTATTGCACCAGGTTGGTGCGCCCTTCTCTTGTCTATATGCTTTCGATTGTCAGATAAGCTAAGAACACTTCTCATTGGTTATTTGGTGTTACTGCATTTTGCAAAAAAAAATTTTTTCTGTGTGTGCGTGTGGTTCAAAAGCTCACCCTGTATTCATCACTTTGGCGATGCAACAATGAAAATGACAGAAATAATTGTGAAAGCATCACTCTGATTTAGTAAACACATCGCTGGCAACAACAACTAAAAAAAAGTTCATTTCTAAATGAATCTTTGGGCTTGTAATTTCCGTTGCTTTAGCCATCAGATGAGATAGAATCTGGTTATATTTCAGGCCAGACATCTGATTATCCAGAACATAAATCATTTCTTTCAACGTGAAAACCAATTCGAAAGGAAACGTTAACTCAACAATAAATGATGTATTAAATCTTGTTAAAAAACAGACTGTGCCTCACTTCAGGTCTCTTTTAATTAGTCTAGGGGAAATAGAAGACTTCCCAGGATAAGCAGGCAGAAGTAGTTCATACAGATGAAAGAAATATCTACAGTTACTGCATAAATGAGTGGGATGAAAGAAAATGATGCAGGGAATTGTGGGTTACGATCTACAATGCTGGCTATTCTAAGGCCAATGGTGTGGCTAAGCTTTCCATCAACTTTCGTTTGAAAGCATGACCCGTGGGAATGAATGGTCCACAGTAATCTACCACCCACAGCTTTAATCACATCCCATTTTCAACTGATCGAATCACCAAAACCAAAGAAGAAAGAAAAATCAAAAATGATTTCTTTTGACTGGCATCAAAATACAGTTTTTTTGCTGGAGGGCTTTGTACAGCAAGTCCATGGCAGAAAACAAGCAAAACTTCTGCTTATTTAGGCTACTAAATAAACTCAGGTAAGTTTCTTCTGCCCTGTTGTGGCAGCACATGGAAAGCCTTCTAAAATGGCAGATGGTTAAGTCTGACAAGTCTGTTTCTGATAGACACACAGCATGTAGAACTACATAAGCCAGAGGAGCGAGCTGCGGTCACGCTGTCTCCCTCGCTATCTGTCTGTTTTCCGTGCGATAACCTCCTCTTTTTGCAAACACAGTTCAGTGTATAAAACACAAGTCTGAAATAGCAATTTACAAAAAAGGAATGCTGGAAGAGGGAAGTTTTGCTTAGGTAAAAATAAAATTCTGTAATTTTTATACAGTGCCTTGCGAAAGTATTCGGCCCCCTTGAACTTTGCGACCTTTCAGGCTTCAAACATAAAGATATAACACTGTAATTTTTTGTGAACAATTAACAAGTGGGACACAATCATGAAGTAGAACGAAATTTATTGGATATTTCAAACTTTGTTAACAAATAAAAAACTGAAAAATTGGGTGTGCAAAATGATTCAGCCCCTTTAATTTCAGTGCAGCAAACTCTCTCCAGAAGTTCAGTGAGGATCTCTAAATGATCCAATGTTGACCTAAATGACTAATGATGATAAATAGAATCCACCTGTGTGTAATCAAGTCTCCGTATAAATGCACCTGCACTGTGATAGTCTCAGAGGTCCATTTAAAGCACAGAGAGCATCATGAAGAACAAGGAACACACCAGGCAGGTCCAAGATAATGTTGTGGAGAAGTTTAAAGCCGGATTTGGATGCAAAAAGATTTCCCAAGCTTTAAACATCCCAAGGAGCACTGTGCAAGATAATATTGAAATGGAAGGAGTATCAGACCACTGCAAATCTACGAAGACCTGGCCGTCCCTCTAAACTTTCAGCTCATACAAGGAGAAGACTGATCAGAGATGCAGCCAAGAGGCCCATGATCACTCTGGATGAACTGCAGAGATCTACAGCTGAGGTGGGAGACTCTGTCCATAGGACAACAATCAGTTGTATACTGCACAAATCTGGCCTTTATGGAAGAGTGGCAAGAAGGAAGCCATTTCTTAAAGATATCAATAAAAAGTGTCATTTAAAGTTTGCCACAAGCCACCTGAGAGACACACCAAACATGTGGAAGAAGGTGCTCTGGTCAGATGAAACCAAAATCGAACTTTTTGGCAACAATGCAAAACGTTATGTTTGGCGTAAAAGCAACACAGCTCATCACCCTGAACACACCATCCCCAATGTCAAACATGGTGGTGGCAGCATCATGGTTTGGGCCTGCTTTTCTTCAGCAGAGACAGGGAAGATGGTTACAATTCATGGGAAGATAGATAGAGCCAAATACAGGACCATTCTGGAAGAAAACCTGATGGAGTCTGCAAAAGACCTGAGACTGGGACGGAGATTTGTCTTCCAACAAGACAATGATCCAAAACATAAAGCACAAATCTACAATGGAATGGTTCACAAATAAACATATCCAGGTGTTAGAATGGCCAAGTCAAAGTCCAGACCTGAATCCAATCGAGAATCTGTGGAAAGAACTGAAAACTGCTGATCACAAATGCTCTCCATCCAACCTCACTGAGCTCGAGCTGTTTTGCAAGGAGGAATGGGCAAAAATTTCAGTCTCTTGATGTGCAAAACTGATAGAGACATACCCCAAGTGACTTACAGCTGTAATCGCAGCAATAGGTGGCGCTACAAAGTATTAATTTAAGGGGGCTGAATAATTTTGCACGCCCAATTTTTCAGTTTTTTATTTGTTAAAAAAGTTTGAAATATCCAATAAATTTCGTTCCACTTCATGATTGTGTCCCACTTGTTGATTCTTCACAAAAAATTACAGTTTTATATCTTTATGTTTGAAGCCTGAAATGTGGCAAAAGGTTGAAAAGTTCAAGGGGGCCGAATACTTTTGCAAGGCACTGTATATGCATTTGTGATGTAACTGCTGATATATAAGTGATGTGCATGCCTATTTTGGGCACTTGGCAAAACGGGCATGAGCCAGGCTAAGTCATCTTCGCTAGCAAATAAAAAAAAGTTTGATTCCTGAAAGTCCGAGTCCCAAATTCCTCTTAAAGACCAGTCACTGCAGATATACTGCGGCAGGCTGGCTCTCCTGCGCAAACCGGCGTACCTGTGCGCCTGCTCTCTAGCCCTGCAGCTTAGCAACTGGTCCGGCTGCTGTGATGGCCGCCAGGATCCCAGTGATCGCTGCAGGGACTTACAAAAGGCAGTGTGCCGTTGTAAATACGGCACACCGTTCATCTGTCACTGATTGAAACAGGGCTCCTGTGTTCCTGTTATCTCGGAACACAGGAGCCCTGTTTCCATCCACCAAGTCTGGCCCCTACACAGTTAGAATCACTCCCTAGGTACACATTTAGCCCTTTGATCGCCCCTGGTGTTAACCCCTTCTCTGACACTGTCATTATTAACCACTTGCCGACCGCCGCAACGACTATTTAGGGCTACGTCGCTCGCCCACGAGCCTCTAGGGGGTGAGCGCGCGCCGTCAGAGGTGCGCTCCCGCCCCCGCTCGGTCACTAACATCCCCGCGCGAGTGACCAGCGGCTTCGATGTCCGCTGGTCACTCGCGATCTCCCGCTGGAGAGGGATAAAGGCAGGCGGCTAATGTAAACAAAGCCGCCTGTCATTCTCCCTGGTGTAACTGTAGAGATCATACGATCCTGCTACGTAGGATCATATGTCTCTGCTGTTACATCACAAGCCATGCCCCCCCTCCCCCCCCCACAGTTAGAATCACGCCCCTAGGGATACATTTAACCCACTGATCACCAATAAAGTTAACCCCTTCCCTGCCAGTGTCATTTTTACAGTAACAGTGCATATTTATAGCACTGATTACTGTAGTAATGTCACTGGTACCCCCAAAAGTGTCAAAAATGTCAGTCAAGGGTCCGATCTGTCCGCCACAATGTCGCAGTCCCGCAAAAAAAATCGCAGATCAGCGTCATTACTAGTAAAAAAAAAAACAATAAAAATGACATAAATCCTTTCCATAGTTAGTAAACGCAATAACTTTTGCGAAAACCAATCAAAATACGCTTATTGTGTTTTTTTTTTAACCAAACATATGTAGCAGAAAAAAATTGGCCTAAAATGTTAAAAATTTTGATTTTTTAATTTTTTTTTTGGGGGGGGGGGGATTTCATATAAAAAAAATGTGAAAAATATTGTTAATTTTTCAAAATTGTTGCTCTTTTTTTGTTTATAGCGCAAAAAGTAAAAATTGCACAGGTGATCAAATACCACCAAAAGAAAGCTCTGTTTGTGGGAAAAAAAGGACATCCATTTCATTTGGGTTCAGCGCCGCACGACCGCGCAACTGTCTGTTAAAATCACGCAGTGCCGAATCCCAAAATAGGCCCTGGTCTTTGAGCAGCCAAATCCTCCGGTGCTTAAGTGGTTAAAGTAACAGTGCATATTTTTAGCACTGATTACTGTAGTAATGACACTGGTCCCACCAAAAGTGTCAGTTAGGGGTCTGATCTGTCCACCGCAATGCCGCAGTCCCGCTAAAAATCACAGATCACCGCCATTAGGTAAAAATCTAAAAATAAAAATGACATAAATCTTTCCCATAGTTTGTAGACGTGATAACTTTTGCGCAAACCAATCAAAATACACTTATTGGGGTTTTATTTTTACCAAAAATATGTAGGGAAATACAAATTGGCCAAAAATTATGAAAAAATTAGATTTTAAAAAAAATTTTATTGGGAATGTTATATAGCAGAAAGTGAAAAATACTGCTTCTTTTTTTTTCAAAATGTTTGCTCTTTTTTTGTTTATAGCGCATAATCAAAAAAACGCAGAGGTGATCAAATACCACCAAAAGAAAGCCCTGTTTGTGGAAAAAAAGGGCGTCAATTTTATTTGGGTACAGTGTCACACGACCGTGCAGTTGTCAGTTAAAAATAACGCAGTGCCAAATCGCAAAAAATGGCCTGGTCATTAAGGAGGTAAATCCTTCCGGTCCAGTAGTGGTTAAATAACTATTTCCTGCAACAGATTGAGTTCCTCAAAACAGACTGACAGCAATTCTACCTTTTTGTTTTCTGTCAGCCCTCAGGCTTTTTATCAATCAGCAGGATCCTATAGCATTGAGAAAGAGAGAAAAATAACTGAGAATCAGTCAGCTCCAGGTCCACTGATAGGGCAGTAGAACCAGCCCTGCCCTGCCCTGCCGGGCTCCATGAGCTCAACTAGGGGCCCAGGCAGCTTTAAAGTCAACTTCTGCCTAAATAAAGTTAACTTCTGCCTAAATGAATAGAAGGACTTTAAATCCCCCCCCCCCAATTCCAACCTGCTTTTCAGGGTGTATAAATAGATTTTCCTGGGCCCCATCAGGTCAACAGAGGGGCCCGGGAGGTGATAGCAGAGGAGGGACTTTATTTCCATTTTCGGAGCGTAGGCACACTATCCATGCCACATGCGGCACTTTACGAGATGAGTAGTTCCAGCCGCCCACTGCCTACTATGACTTTCCTGGTGGGCTCATTGGTGCACAGACAAGCGGCACCCACTGAACACATTGACACTGACTTCTATGGAAGGAAGGTACAGCTCCCAGACTGTGTGCTTATAATCACAATCATGATGATCACAGCACAGCATGTACTTTATGGCTCTGGGTCTGTGTCACATGGCTGTTGGGTGTTGACTTGAAGGCTGTACACCTAACAGCCATGTGACACAGACCCAGAGCCATAAAGTACATGTTCTGCTGTGATCATCATAATGATTAGGATTATAAGTATGAGATGTTAGTTTACACTTGTGTTTTACATCCTGCTACCTTTGAACTACATTTAGGTCTGGAAAAATATTCCATTTTTTTTCTAGACCTGTGGAGACCCGGAGGCAGCAGGGTGTAAATGGACACAAGTCCATTTACATCCAAACCCCCCTAGACCTACATGGAACATTCAATCAGGTCCACATGAAAAGCTGACAGGCGGATCTAATTGAAAAGCTTGGTTGAAACATTACTTAAGGGGATCGGTGGTAGTGTGGGGGGGGGGGGGTAAAAACATGGCTCAGCGGCAGTAAGAACTTGCAGCTGAGCCATGTTTTTGCGCCCCCCTTCAATACTCCCCTTAACCACTCCCCTTAAATAACCTTTTCGACCACGCTTTTCAATTAGGTCCGTCTGTCAGATTTTCATGTGGACCTGATTGAATGTTCCATGTTGGTCTACAGGGGTTTGGATGTAAATGAACTTGTGCCCATTTACACCCTCCTTCTTCCGGGTCTGTGCAGGTCTAGAAAAAAAATTGAGTATTTTTCCAGACCTGATAGATCAAAGGTAGCATGATGTAAATGGATACATATGAGTGCATTTTCATCTGACCACCCATAGAGACATCACAACTCATTCATAGGGCTAATGGACCCCATTGTGGATCAGTTCGGGCTAGGCACTTTGGGGTCCAATGGGTTCCGGGCTCTGACTTGCAAGGGGTTCGGGACTTCCTGATGCCATGGTCCTCAACAAACATTACTCCTTTAGAAAAACACTTGAGGGTTCAAGGTTTACACTTTAAACACCTTTTTAGGGGACAGACATATCTTTCCGGTTCAGCTCCATTTCAGCAGGGGATCTGCTCACAAATTCCCCGCTGAGCGGAGTTTATAACAGACTGGAGAAAGATAAATATCACTTAACCACTTATGGACCGGAAGATTTCCCCGCTAATGACCAGGCCTTATTTTGCAATTCGGCAATGCGTTATTTTAACGGACAATTGCACAGTCGTGCACATTCTGTACTCAAATAAAATTGATGTCCTTTTTTTCCCACAAATTGAGCTTTCTTTTGGTGGTATTTGATCACCTGTGCGATTTTTATTTTTTGCGCTAAAAACAAAAAAAGAGCGACATTTCTGAAAAAAAAAACACAATAATTTTCACTTTCTGCTATATAACATTCCCAAAAAAAATTTAAAACTCAAATTTTTTTTTTACGTTTTAGGCCAATTTGTTTTCTGCTACACATTTTTGGTAAAAAAAATTAGCAATAATCGTATTTTGATTGGTTTGCGCAAAAGTTATCACGTCTACTAACTACGGGAAAGATTTATGTCATTCTTTTTTTTTACTAGTAATGGTGGCGATCTGCGATTTTTTAGCAGGACTGCGACATTGCGGCGGACAGATCGGACCCCTAGCTTTCATTTTTGACACTTTTGGGGGGACCAGTGACATTACTACAGTAATCAGTGCTAAAAATATGCACTGTTACTGTAATAATGACACTGGCAGGGAAGGGGTTAACACTGTGGGTGATCAAGGGGTTAAATGTGAATCTAGGGGAGTGATTCTAACTGTAAGGGGGCGGGGCTTATGGAATGACCATAGAAACCTGTGATCCTATATAGAAGGATCACAGGGGCTCTGTGATCATTTAAGAGAAAAGAACGGTCAGCTGTGTTTACAACAGCCGACCATCCTTCTCTCTCAGCAGGGATCGCGGGTGTCAGGTGGCAATCGAAGCCGCCTGCCCCATGCATCGGTGTCCACGCTACCGAGTTGGGGTGGGAGAGCACCACCAGCGGCGCATGCTCGCCCCTAGCTGCCGGCGCGCGATCAACATAGCCCTACGTCGGTTCGGGCAGGACTGCCGCCCTGCTGCAGTATATATATCGGTTAAAGCAAGATAAAGCAAAAGTCCTGTACACATGATCAGAAAATCAGACTAAATTACTGCTTTCAATAATCTGATCGTTAGTACACAGCTGTCAACTGAAATTATCTGAAAGGACAAACATGAAAATTTTTCTAGTACGATTTTAATTTATTCAATAAAGTTTTCATCCAAAAATACAATACAAATGAAAAACAATACATTACATCACTTACAAATATTTATTTTATCATACAAGAATTTTCGTTCTTTAGTAACTTGTTCTTTTTTAAAATTAAACTGGTGTCCGATAATTTAATTGTGTGTGCCAGACTTTAATTTTTTGAGTCGGGTGGGCGGGGTTAAGCGTGGGGTTGGGGGGGGGTGCTGTTAGGTAGGCTGTACAGGGCCCCATGATTTCTAACAGCAGCCCTGGTCAGCTCCCACAGTGTATATAAAGGCCTGTGACAGCTGAGACTAATAATGAGATCGAGCTATATGGTAGGTTGTGTACATGGGAATGGAGGTTTAAGCCCACCTACAAAGCCTCTGCTTCCATGACCCAGAACAGAACTTAAAGTTAAAAAGCCTTCTGTGTGTGGGATCCCCCCTCAGCCCTCCCTAATACTTACCTGAGCCCCAGCTCGACTTAGCGATGTCCACGAGTGCTTCGGCCATCCGGGACTCTCCCTACAGATTTACTGAGACCCAACGGAGGCGTCATTGGCTACCACTGCTGTCAATCAAAGTCAGTTAGCCAATGAGGAGAGAGATGGGGAGGGGCCGAACCGTGGCTCTGTGTCTAATTGGATACACAGAGCTGCCACTCAGCTCAGGTGTCCCCCATAGTAAGCTGCTTGCTGTGGGGGCACTCAACAGGGGGGAGGAGCCAGGAGAGACAAAGAGGGACCCGAGAAGAGGAGAATCTGGGCTGCTCTGTGCAAAACTACTGCACGGAGCAGGTAAGTATGACATTTGTTATTTTAATAGAAAAAAAAAACGAGGCTTTAGTATCACTTTAAGATTATGGGAAAACGAAAAGTGTGTCTTCTTTATATCAGTCATAACCCTGGAGTCCATAACCATGTGTATGTGAGAAACCTAGGTTACACATACACATCATTCACAATCCTGCCAACTAGTGTCTCACAATATTCAATATACATATACAGTATCTCACAAAAGTGAGCACACCCCTCACATTTTTGTAAATGTTTTATTATGTCTTTTCATGTGACAACACTGAAGAAATGACAGTTTGCTACAATGTAAAGTGGTGAGTGTAAAGCTTGTATAACAGTGTAAATTTGCTGTCCACTGAAAATAACAACACACAGCCATTAATGTCTAAACCTCCGGCAACAAAAGTGAGTACACCCCTAAGTGAAAATGTCCAAATTGAGCCTAAAGTGTCAATATTTTGTGTGGCCACCATTATTTTCCAGCACTGCCTTAACCCTCTTGCCCATGGAGTTCACCAGAGCTTTAGAGGTTGCCACTGGAGTCTTCTTCCACTCCTCCATGACGACATCATGGAGCTGGTGGATGTTAGAGACCTTGCGCTTCTCCACCTTACGTTAGAGGATGCCCCACAGGTGCTCAATAGGGTTTAGCTCTGGAGACATGCTCCACAATGAGTATAACAAGCATGCATTACTGCATATACAGACTGATTTTACTATTGTGGATTTAGTAACACTTGTAGATACAAAGGGGAATACGATTCCACCACTCCTCATCAGACGCAGCTCACAGGCATGGGAGGGTTAAAATTCACTGTTTCATCCAAAATTGCTTAAAGGAAAAAACAATCTCATATTGTTCACTGTAGTCTTCACACATAAATCCACTCACATTTAATAAGAAAAATTGCTTCAAAATATAATAGTGTAATTGACCAGGAACCTGCACATTGATCCTAAGTAGGGTTGAGCGGACACCTAGATGTCCGTGTTCGACGGGTTCGGCCGAACTTTAAAAAAAAGTCCGGGTCCGTGTCCCGGACTTTTACCGAACTTTTCCCGGACACCGAACCCCATTGAAGTCAATGGGGACCAGAACTTTAAGGCACTAAAATGGCTCTAAAACACCAATGGAAAGGGCTAGAGTGCTGCAAATGGCAGCAAAACGTAGTTAAGAGCATGGCAAGTGCTCTGCAAACAAATGTGGATAGGGAAATAACTTAAAACAACAAAAAATAAACAGAAAAATAAAACAATGTTCTTCATCTCTGAAGGACGAGGCCCATAAGGAGTAGGAGGGAGGTTGAGGTGGTGGTGGATGTGGCGGTGTCATAGGCGTGCGCACAGGGTGTGCCTGGTGTACCTGGGCACACCCTAATCACCTAGGGCACATAGCATTATCGCTCTGTTTGCCAGTGAGGAGATGGGAAAGATCTCCCTCGCACCTGCTCTGCTCTATTTCTCTTTGCCAGCAGGGAGAGTAATGTATCGGGGCCATGTACATGTAGGCAAACACATGCATGTGTATTTCAACTTTGGGGTGCACACCCTAATGCAATAGGCTGCGCACACCTATGGGCGGTGTAGGTGGAAGCGGCGGTGGAGGAGGACCAAGGCCGGATTAAGAGCATCATGGTCTTGGTGCTGAGGATTTTGAAGGGCCTTAAGGGCCGTGCCTTGGCATGCACCCAGAGGAGGAAGGGTGCAGCCATGCATGCCTAATTCAACATGGGATGCTGTCTCTGAAGCCCATAAACACATCCATGCATCGGCAACTGTCCCTCCTTGTCCGGCCTTCGCGCTGTGTGGGGAGGTTCTGAGGGTGCTGCCTGGGGAAGCGAGCATAGAAGCCAGACTTCTGTGTTTACAAGTGACAGAAGAGCAGTCACAGTGAATATGGCCAACCCGGGGCCTATATAAAAGGTAGGGGCCTGCATGGAGCTGCAGCTCCAATAGCCCCTACGTTAATCTGGCCCTGAGGAGGAGGACGAGGTAGCCAACACTGCTTCTTTTCACAAATTTTAAATGAGGGTACACCCCAAAAGAGTGAGAAAGAGCAAAAATGGAACAATGGCTGGGTAAGGTCGGTATCCATTGCTATTCTGCACAAGGTACGGAAAAGTCCCGTGGGATCCATGCCTGGTTCATTTTAATGAACGTGAGCTTGTCCACATTGTCTCTGGACAGGCGGCTGCGCTTGTCTGTTATAACACCCCCAGCCGTGCTAAATACCCGTTCAGATAATACACTGGCTGCAGGGCACGCCAGCACCTCCAAGGCGTAAAGGGCAAGCTCAGCCCATGTGCCCAATTTGGAGACCCAGAAGTTGAAGGGGGCAGACCCCTCATTCACTACATGTAGGCGTGTGCACACATACTGCTCCACCATGTTGGTAAAATGCTGCCTCCTGCTAAGACGTTCCATCTGAGCTGCTGGTGCTGCTGTTTGTTGTGGCGTGCTGACAAAGCTTTTCCACATTTTGGCCATGCTAACCCTGCCTTCTGAGGTGCTGGCGGTGCCCTGGTTGAGTTGGCGACCTCCTCCTCCTCCTCCTCTGCCTTGTGCTTCCACTGTGGCCCCGCTGTCAGATGGGAATGCCAGCAGCATCGCGTCTACCAGCGTGCGCTTGTACTCGCGCATCTTGCGATCGCGCTCCAGTGAGTGAATTAAGGACGGTACGTTGTCCTTGTAACGGGGATCCAGCAGTGTGGCCACCCAGTAATCAGCACAAGTTAGAATGTGGGCAACTCGGCGGTCGTTGTGGAGACACTGCAGCATGTAATCGCTCATGTGTGCCAGGCTGCCCAGAGGCGACGAAAGGCTGTCCTCTGTGGGAGGTGTATCGTCCGTGTCCTCTGTATCCCCCCAGCCACGCACCAGTGATGGCCATGAGCTGGCCTGGGTGCCACCCTGCTGTGAACATGGTTCCATCTCCTCCTCCAGCTCCTCCTCCTCCTCATCCTCCTCATCCTCCAGAACTGTGCCCCTGCTGGACAATTGTGTCCCTGGCGTTTGTGTGTGCAGGAACCCACCCTCGGAGCCCCTTGCGAATGACTGCCCTGAAAGCCTTTGAAATGTTACCTCTTCATCCTCCTCCTCCTCCTCCTCATCCTGTGCCACATCATCTTCCATCATCGCCCGAATTGTTTTTTCAAGGAGGCATAGAAGTGGGATAGTTAAGCTGAGAACGGCGTCATTGCCATGGCCATGTTGGTGGAGTACTCAAAACAGCGCAACAAGGCACACAGGTCTCGCATGGAGGCCCAGTTATTGGTGGTGAAGTGGTGCTGTTCCGCAGAGCGACTCACGCGTGCGTGCTGCAGCTGAAACTCCACTAAGGCCTGCTGCTGCTCGCACAGTCTTTCCAGCATGTGCAAGGTGGAGTTCCACCTTGTGGGCACGTCACATATGAGGCGGTGAGCGGGAAGGCCGAAGTTACGCTGCAGCGCTGCCAGGCGAGCAGCAGCAGGGTGAGAACGCCGAAAGTGCGCACAAACGGCCCGCACTTTCTGCAGCAGCTCTGACATATCGGGGTAGTTTTTAAGGAACCTCTGCACCACCAAATTCAGCACATGCGCCAGGCAAGGGATGTGCGTCAAACCGGCTAGGCCCAGAGCTGCTATGAGATTTCTCCCGTTATCGCACACCACCAGGCCGGGCTTGAGGCTCGCTGGCAGCAACCACTCATTTGTTTGCTGTTCCATGCTCCTCCACAACTCCTGCGCGGTGTGTGGTTTGTCCCCCAAACAGGCAAGTTGTAAAACTGCCTGCTGTCGTTTACCCCTGGCCGTGCTGAAGTTGGTGGTGAAGGAGTTACGCTGTCCGGATGAGGAGGCGGTAGAGGATGAGGAAGCGGAGTAGGAGGAGTTAGGAACAGGAGGCAAACTGAAGCGCCCTGCAATCCTCGGTGGTGGAAGGACATGCGCCAAATTGCTATCCGCCTCAGGCCCATCCGCCACTGCATTTACCCAGTGTGCCGTTAGGGAGATATAACGCCCCTGACCGTGCTTACTGGTCCACGTATCGGTAGTTAGGTGGACCTTGGCACAGATGGCGTTGCGCAGTGCACACCTGATTTTTTTCCCCCACTTGGTTGTGTAGGGAAGGGATGGCTTGCCTGGAAAAGTAGTGGCGGCTGGGCACGACGTACTGTGGGACAGCCACCGACATAAGGTTTTTAAAACTGTGCGTCTCCACCAGACGGAAAGACAGCATTTCAAAGGCCAATAATTTTGAAATGCTGGCATTCAGGGCCAGGGATCGCGGGTGGGTAGGGGGGTACTTCCTCTTCCTCTCAAGTGTTTGGGAGATGGAAATCTGAACGCTTCCACGGGACATTGTGGAGATGGTTGTTGGTGACCAAGGTGGTGGTGTTGCTGACAGATCGTCTGTTTGCGGGGTGGCAGGTGCCGGTATCACTACAGATGTGGCTGGAGCGGCCGAGACTGCAGCAGAAGAGGAAGCAGGATGAGCCAGAGACGTTTCTTGGTTTTGAAGGTGTGTACTCCACTGCAGCTCGTGCTTTGCACTTAGATGCCTGATCATGCAGGTTGTGCTCAGGTTGAGAAGGTTTATGCCTCGCTTCAAGCTCTGATTGCACAGGGTGCAAACCACTCGTGTCCTGTCATCAGCACATTTTCTAAAGAACTTCCACTTTGGTGCGCTCGTTCCCTTGCTGCGTTGGGCAGTAGCGGGCGTAGTGTCTAGGGCACGGCCGCTCCGCTTCTGCACCCTGCTCCCTCTTCTGCTGTGCTGGTGGCTCTGTGCGACCACCGCCTCTTCCTCCAAACTACTCAGGTCACCTGCATGACGTTCATTCCATGTGGGGTCGAGGACCTCATCGTCCTCCACATCATCTTCCACCCAGTCTTCACCCCTGCCCTCCTTGTCGGTCTCCACAATGCTGAACGCCGCAGCAGTTGGCACCTGCGTTTCGTCATCATCGGAGACGTGCTGCGATGATCCTTGCATGTACTCATCTTGAGAAATAAGTGGTTGGGCATCGCTGCACTCAATCTCTTCCACTTCTGGGGCAGGGCTAGGTGGATGGCCCTGGGAAACCCTGCTGACAGAGTCATCAAAAAGAAGAAGAGACTGCTGTATGGCTTGGGGCTCAGACTGCTTGCCTGATTTGCAAGGGGGTGAGGTGAAAGACGGTTGGACATCGGCTGCAGGTGCCAACTGTGACCTTTCTGCAGTAGACTGGGTGGGAGACAATGTGAAGGAACTGGAGGCACTGTCAGCAGCAAACCAATCTACTATCGCCTCCACTTGTTCTGGCCTCATCACTTCTAGGGGCGTATGATGCCCTACCAAATACTGATGCAGGTTCTGTCGCCTACTCACACTTGAGGAAGGTGTTTCACTTGTGCGTGTAGCTGGCACAGATCGACCACGTCCTCTCCTTGCAACAGGAGCTCTAGCAGTAGCACCACCACGACCCAGGCCACGGCCCCTATTTGACGCTCTCCTCATATTTCTGAAATTTAAGATCTTGCCCTAGAAAGGTCTTTATTGAATAGCGGAACAAAAGAACAACAGTATCGCACGGGTGTATCTCACAGTCAAATATGCAAACTATGCCGCAATTAAATGTTTTTTACACCAAAAGGGTGTGTATTGAATAGCGGAATAGGATAAAAAACTGTGTATCTCACACGTACAAACACAGACTAGGCCCGATTAAATTTTTTCCTACCCTAAAGGGAGGATGAGGAAGAGGAGTATGGAACAGGCAGCACCCTCAAATCTTCAGAAGTATGAGATGAACCCCAAAAACTTGGAAAGGTGGATCTCACACGTACCGACACAGACTATTCCGCAATTTAATTGAGCCCCAAAGGTTTTTATTGAATAGCGGAATAGGAAATATGATCAAAAAAAAGTGTATGTTTTTCACACGTACAGAAGCACACTAGGCCCCAATTACTATTGTTTGTACACCTAAAAGGATGGATGAGGAAGAGGAGGAGGAGGAGTATAGAACAGGCAGCACACTCAAAGCTTCAGAAGTATGAGATGAACCCCAAAAACTTGGAAAGGTGGATCTCACACGTACCGACACAGACTATTCCACAATTTAATTGAGCCCCAAAGGTTTTTATTGAATAGCGGAATAGGAAATATGATCAAAAAAAAGTGTATGTTTTTCACACGTACAGAAGCACACTAGGCCCCAATTACTATTGTTTGTACACCTAAAAGGATGGATGAGGAGGAGGAGGAGGAGGAGGAGTATAGAACAGGCAGCACCCTCAAAGCTTCAGAAGTATGAGATGAACCCCAAAAACTTGGAAAGGTGGATCTCACACGTACCGACACAGACTATTCCGCAATTTAATTGAGCCCCAAAGGTTTTTATTGAATAGCGGAATAGGAAATATGATAAAAAAAAAGTGTATGTTTTTCACACGTACAGAAGCACACTAGGCCCCAATTACTATTGTTTGTACACCTAAAAGGATGGATGAGGAGGAGGAGGAGGAGGAGTATAGAACAGGCAGCACCCTCAAAGCTTCAGAAGTATGAGATGAACCCCAAAAACTTGGAAAGGTGGATCTCACACGTACCGACACAGACTATTCCGCAATTTAATTGAGCCCCAAAGGTTTTTATTGAATAGCGGAATAGGAAATATGATCAAAAAAAAGTGTATGTTTTTCACACGTACAGAAGCACACTAGGCCCCAATTACTATTGTTTGTACACCTAAAAGGATGGATGAGGAGGAGGAGGAGGAGTATAGAACAGGCAGCACCCTCAAAGCTTCAGAAGTATGAGATTGTGTTCACTGTACCCCACAAAGATTGTGTTCACTGTACCCCACAAAGATTGTGTTCACTGTACCCCACAAAGGTTTTGTTCACTGCACCCCACAAAGATTGTGTTTACTGCACTCCAAAAGGATTGTCTTCACTGCAACCCACAAAGATTGTGTTCACTGTACCCCACAAAGGTTTTGTTCACTGCACCCCACAAAGATTGTGTTCACTGTACCCCACAAAGGTTTTGTTCACTGCACCCCACAAAGATTGTGTTCACTGTACCCCCCAAAGATTTTGTTCACTGCACCCCACAAGGATTGTCTTCACTGTACCCCACAAAGATTTTGTTCACTGTACTCCAAAAGGATTGTCTTCACTGCACCCCACAAAGATTGTGTTCACTGTACCCCACAAAGGTTTTGTTCACTGCACCCCACAAAGATTGTGTTCACTGTACCCCACAAAGGTTTTGTTCACTGCACCCCACAAAAATTGTGTTCACTGTACCCCCCAAAGATTTTGTTCACTGCACCCCACAAGGATTGTCTTCACTGCACCCCACAAGGATTGTCTTCACTGCACCCCACAAGGATTGTCTTCACTGCACCTCACAAAGATTGTGTTCACTGTACCCCACAAAGGTTGTGTTCACTGCACCCCACAAAGGTTTTGTTCACTGCACCCCACAAAGATTGTGTTCACTGCACCCCACAAAGGTTTTGTTCACTGCACCCCACAAAGATTGTGTTCACTGTACCCCACAAAGATTGTGTTCACTGTACCCCACAAAGGTTTTGTTCACTGCACCCCACAAAGATTGTGTTCACTGTACCCCACAAAGGTTGTGTTCACTGCACCCCACAAAGGTTTTGTTCACTGCACCCCACAAAGATTGTGTTCACTGCACCCCACAAAGATTGTGTTCACTGTACCCCACAAAGGTTTTGTTCACTGCACCCCACAAAGATTGTGTTCACTGTACCCCACAAAGATTGTGTTCACTGCACTCCAAAAGGATTGTCTTCACTGCACCCCACAAAGATTGTGTTCACTGTACCCCACAAAGATTTTGTTCACTGCAACCCACAAAGATTGTGTTCACTGTACCCCACAAAGATTTTGTTCACTGCACTCCAAAAGGATTGTCTTCACTGCACCCCACAAATATTGTGTTCACTGTACCCCACAAAGGTTTTGTTCACTGCACCCCACAAAGATTGTGTTCACTGTACCCCACAAAGGTTTTGTTCACTGCACCCCACAAAGATTGTGTTCACTGTACCCCACAAAGATTGTGTTCACTGTACCCCACAAAGGTTTTGTTCACTGCACCCCACAAAGATTGTGTTCACTGTACCCCACAAAGGTTGTGTTCACTGCACCCCACAAAGGTTTTGTTCACTGCACCCCACAAAGATTGTGTTCACTGTACCCCCCAAAGATTTTGTTCACTGCACCCCACAAGGATTGTCTTCACTGCACCCCACAAGGATTGTCTTCACTGCACCCCACAAAGATTGTGTTCACTGTACCCCACAAAGATTTTGTTCACTGCAACCCACAAAGATTGTGTTCACTGCACCCCACAAAGATTTTGTTCACTGCACTCCAAAAGGATTGTCTTCACTGCACCCCACAAAGATTGTGTTCACTGTACCCCACAAAGGTTTTGTTCACTGCACCCCACAAAGATTGTGTTCACTGTACCCCACAAAGATTGTGTTCACTGTACCCCACAAAGGTTTTGTTCACTGCACCCCACAAAGATTGTGTTCACTGTACCCCACAAAGGTTGTGTTCACTGCACCCCACAAAGGTTTTGTTCACTGCACCCCACAAAGGTTTTGTTCACTGTACCCCACAAAGGTTTTGTTCACTGCACCCCACAAAGATTGTGTTCACTGTACCCCACAAAGGTTTTGTTCACTGCACCCCACAAAGATTGTGTTCACTGTACCCCCCAAAGATTTTGTTCACTGCACCCCACAAGGATTGTCTTCACTGCACCCCACAAGGATTGTCTTCACTGCACCCCACAAAGATTGTGTTCACTGTACCCCACAAAGATTTTGTTCACTGCACCCCACAAAGATTGTGTTCACTGTACCCCACAAAGATTTTGTTCACTGCACTCCAAAAGGATTGTCTTCACTGCACCCCACAAAGATTGTCTTCACTGTACCCCATAAAGGTTTTGTTCACTGCACCCCACAAAGATTGTGTTCACTGTACCCCACAAAGGTTTTGTTCACTGCACCCCACAAAGATTGTGTTCACTGTACCCCACAAAGATTGTGTTCACTGTACCCCACAAAGGTTTTGTTCACTGCACCCCACAAGGATTGTCTTCACTGCACCCCACAAGGATTGTCTTCACTGCACCCCACAAAGATTGTGTTCACTGTACCCCACAAAGATTTTGTTCACTGCACCCCACAAAGATTGTGTTCACTGTACCCCACAAAGATTTTGTTCACTGCACTCCAAAAGGATTGTCTTCACTGCACCCCACAAAGATTGTGTTCACTGTACCACACAAAGGTTTTGTTCACTGCACCCCACAAAGATTGTGTTCACTGTACCCCACAAAGGTTTTGTTCACTGCACCCCACAAAGATTGTGTTCACTGTACCCCACAAAGATTGTGTTCACTGTACCCCACAAAGGTTTTGTTCACTGCACCCCACAAAGATTGTGTTCACTGTACCCCACAAAGGTTGTGTTCACTGCACCCCACAAAGGTTTTGTTCACTGCACCCCACAAAGATTGTGTTCACTGCACCCCACAAAGATTGTGTTCACTGTACCCCACAAAGGTTTTGTTCACTGCACCCCACAAAGATTGTGTTCACTGTACCCCACAAAGATTGTGTTCACTGTACCCCACAAAGGTTTTGTTCACTGCACCCCACAAAGATTGTGTTCACTGAACCCCACAAAGATTGTGTTCACTGCACTCCAAAAGGATTGTCTTCACTGCACCCCACAAAGATTGTGTTCACTGTACCCCACAAAGGTTTTGTTCACTGCACCCCACAAAGATTGTGTTCACTGTACCCCACAAAGGTTTTGTTCACTGCACCCCACAAAGATTGTGTTCACTGTACCCCCCCAAAGATTTTGTTCACTGCACCCCACAAGGATTGTCTTCTCTGCACCCCACAAAGATTGTGTTCACTGTACCCCCCAAAGATTTTGTTCACTGCACCCCACAAGGATTGTCTTCACTGCACCCCACAAGGATTGTCTTCACTGCACCCCACAAAGGTTTTGTTCACTGCACCCCACAAAGATTGTGTTCACTGTACCCCCCCAAAGATTTTGTTCACTGCACCCCACAAGGATTGTCTTCTCTGCACCCCACAAAGATTGTGTTCACTGTACCCCCCAAAGATTTTGTTCACTGCACCCCACAAGGATTGTCTTCACTGCACCCCACAAGGATTGTCTTCACTGCACCCCACAAAGATTGTGTTCACTGTACCCCCACAAAGGTTTTGTTCACTGCACCCCACAAAGATTTTGTTCACTGCACTCCAAAAGGATTGTGTTCACTGCACCCCAAAAAGATTGTGTTCACTGCAGCCCACACACAGAAAAATGGATGTGGATCACTGACACCTGCCTATCTCCTATCCCACACCACACAGCAATATCGATTGTAGTTTGTAGAACACAGTTTCCCTAAAATTCAGCAGACTCTGTCCCTAACAGGATTGAGAAGAGATCGTAGATCAGGAGAACTAAGTGCAGACCCCACCCCACACAGCAATATCGATTGTAGTTTGTAGAACACTCTGACCCTAAAATTCAGCAGCAGCCTCTCCCTAACAGGATTGAGAAGAGATCGTAGATCAGGATTGAGTGCAGACCCCACCCCCCACACAGCAATATCGATTGTAGTTTGCAGAAGACACTGACCCTATAATTCAGCAGACTCTATCCCTAAAATGCCTACAACTCGCCCTGCCTAAACACTCCGACCTGTCCCTCAATTCTATCCGGACACAAATGTTTTTTTCCTGCCTATCTTTCCCTAATCAGCAGCCAGCACGTTGATGTGTGCTCTGTCCCTGATCTAAGCAGCATAATGACGCCGCTGCGGCTGCCTCGAACTTATAAAGACTTGGTCACATGCTTCAGACGGCCAATCACAGCTACTGAGACATTTGCAGGCATGGCTGGGATGGCTTAAGGCACACCAGTTAAACGATTGTTGATTGGCTGTTGAAAGCCCGCCATGAAAAGAGCGCCAAAGCATGCAAAACCCGGAAATAAAACGACCGAACACGGATTTTTACCCGAATATACAGTAAAGTGTCCGTGTTCGTGTTCGGGTAACAAAAATCCAATTATTCGGTACGAACACGAATAATACAGTCCGTGTTCGCTCAACACTAATCCTAAGCACTCTTTACACCAGCACAGTGATGATGTGTACACACTCCCCACCAAGTGCATTCAATCTGCTCACCTTACAAGATAGATCACTTAAAGTAAACTATAAACTTAAGACAAAACTTTTTTTTTAGTTTTGGATAGCGTGTCATTTTTACTGCTGTTTGTGCTCCCGTTAAGGAGATTCACCCTCTCTATTTGTTCTGTTTACCATTAGCATTGAAAGTGAAAGTAAACGGAAATCCCAAATTTTGGGTTGTCTCCAGAAAAGTAATAGAGGGAAAATCTTTTAATGGGCACACTAGTTCTGGTTACCTGGGGGTCCCCAAGGAATTCCCTTCTTTTGCAAGGATTTCCTCTCACTTCCTGTTTGGGAATGGGACAGGAAGTGAAGGGAAATCTCCCCAATGGGAAACAGATGGAAAAAAAAAATCTGACAGGGGTTATAACCCTCCCTTACTCCACCCAGGAAGTCCATTGCCTTCAGCAAATGGCAATGCAGGGATTAAACACATGTCTTGTTTCTTAAAAGCAATCACACTCAAAGAAGATAGTGCTCACTGCCATAATTTATTGAAATAATCACAAATAATAAAACCACTCACAAATAAAATGAAAGAACACTTGCCATGAGTTTTACCTACTATTTGGGATTTTACATATCCTTTGCTTTGCTGAGCCCTTAGCCCATGTTTCTCCCATATACATGTGCAGTCTTAATTACTAGAAGATAGATAGATAGATAGATAGATAGATAGATAGATAGATAGATAGATAGATAGATAGATAGATAGATAGATAGATAGATAGATAGATAGATAGATAGATAGATAGATAGATAGATAGATAGATAGATAGATAGATAGATAGATAGATAGATAGATAGATAGATAGATAGATACATGTTGCTTGGTCCCCACTGACACATCTGCGTTATTATGCTACCTGCTACCACTGTGTAATAATGCACAGAAAATAGGTCAAGGCAAGTTAGACAATGCATGAATCAGTAATCAGTCTTCTCCATCCCCAGTCACAAAGAACTCCAAATTAGGGCCCCCTACTCAATGCAGGCTCTGGTCTCCCTGGTGTAGAGTACATACCCCAGCAACATGTCTGTCATGATAGTCTCTCTCTGACTAGACTTCTTCTCAGAGCTCCAGTAAATTGCACAGTTAAATGCTGTCCTCTCCTCCTGCTGTTTTCAGGGAATCCTGGGTGTTGAAGTTCAAGCCTCATAGCCTCCAATGTACGGCACTTTTTTTTTAAGAACTACATATCCCATGATCCTTCTGGAGACTCTCAATGATTGGTCCATTGCTTTGCTACCAGGGAGAAGGGGTTGAAGGGAGTGGGTTTATTTACACAGCCGGCAAATGCACCTCTCCCTGATCTCAGCACATTCATTCTGTGACAACGGGGAAGGGGTGCGTGTGAAGCAGAACTTGTGACCACTGAGTTCAGCCAAAAGACAGAATTAAATCATCATAAAAACTTCCATCCTCAGAACTCTATACCTTGCAGTTGATCCAGAAGAAAGCAAAAAAAAAAAAAACTGCAAAGCATGGTACAATTAGCTCCAGCAGTAGAAATATATATATATATATATATATATATATATATATATATATTTCCCGATCCCCTGAGCCTAATTGATACTCCTTGGATCAACAATCTGTAATGTTAGTTTTTGGAATTTTTTAAAAACCAGTTGTATTTGTACAATTTGAAACACATCCAGCTTTTTGAAGCAAATTGGCTAGAAATAGTTCCTGCAGAAGTGTATTTCACATTTTCACAGCCTTAGAACAGGACTGTGTTCTTCAAACCTCAAAGTGTTATTAAACCCACTACAGTAAAATCAGTCTGTATATGCAGTAAAGCATGCTTGTTATACTCACTGTGGAACCCAAGGGCTTAATCCTCCTTATTGTGTAAAAGGGCTGTTCGAGCCTGTCTCCTCTGATTATCTCCTTCTTCCACTGACTCCATTATATTTCCTGATATTTATAGAGCCAGGGGACAGGCTGCACATGTTCCGTTTAGTGTGTATTGCTAGAGAGTTTGTTTTTTTTTTCTGGGGAGAGTGCATGTGATCAGCACAGGGCCAACCAGCACTGTCCAGACAGAGGGTCAGGGGTTCTGCATTCTCATAGGACAATCATGGGAGAATGAAAACTCCTCCTAAAAGCTTAAACCAGACACGCATAGAAGTCACAAATTTATATTTACTAAAATAATTACATTTCCATGTTGTGTGTACTGTGGGAGACCAGATATAGTGAATGCAGGATCCTGGGTTTAGTAACACTTTAAATCTCACCCCACCACTGGAAAGGGGCTATAAGTAGGAGAGAAGGGAGAGGAAGGCAGAGGAAAAGGGATATCAATGAACAGAATACTGCTGCCCCGCCTAGCGCTAGAGGGTGATCAATATCTGAAATTACAGAAGAGCCCACAGATTTCAATAATGTATTTAACCTCCCCATTTCAAAAGGTGCAATAGCACCGAAATGATTCACCTTTACTTCCTGTACCAAATTGTCTCTGCCATGCATGATGTGGGATGGTTATATAATACCTCTGGGTTCCTGAATAAGCTTAATTAGCGAAACGCATTGAACTGAACCACTCTCAACAAATGACCTACACATAAGATGGTTATGCCATATGAGTGAACATATGAGAGTTGGTACAAAGAGATATGACTTTTATATCTTTGATGTTTTAAATGTGACATTGTATAATTGGCAGGATTTTTATGTACAGTATGTTTAATATTTTAACATTTTTGCATGGACAATAAAAAAATATTAGAAACGTTTTTTTGAAAGTCCCAATAATAATTTTGTTTATTAATTACCCCACAGCTAATCAAAATCGACTACATGTTGCCCTTAACATTTTAAAGAATGATTAAAATGCAAGACAAAACTTTATTTTTTTTAAGTTTTGTGTAGAGTAGGTAGTACATTGGAACCCCAGGTTTTTATAATTTTCTGGGTCCCACGTTGGTAGATTTACCCTCTCAGTGTGGCCTATTTACCATTGTCACTGGGACTAAAAGAGATGGGAAATGCAACCTTTAACAGTTGTCACTGGAACAGAAGATGGGTGGGAAATCATCCAATGGGAACACCTGTTTTATAGACGACTGCCTAAGAGGGGACTTCCCTTCACTTTGAAGAGTTTTTCTCTCACTTCCTGTTTTGTTTAAAAAACAAAATATGGGGTAAAATCTCCCTCAAAGAATGAGTTTTAATAATTTTCTAATCATTCAAAAATGTAAAAAAATTTGGCTTTATAAATTATAATTTTTTTAGGCAAATATTCAGAATTCCTTTGATTATACAGAGGTAAAATTGCGGTTTTTGTGTTTGTCTGAGTTAAAATTAAATTTAAAAAAGACTGATCAGGATCAACCAACATTAAGAGGAAACATAGGGCAGAAATGCAATTTATTGAGCAATTTATCTATATTTACCAGACTCCACTGCAACATATTGGTCCATGCAGTCAAACAAACTACGGCAGAAGGACAAAAAAAAACTGCAGACGTATATATTATTGTCTCAGCGTTTCCTGATATATCTCGGCAATTTCAGCGGCCTGTCATGACACTTGCTCTGCTTTCCTATAACTTTATATAAAGGCAATGCAAAATTTATCTGTTAAAGAATGTCTTTTGGCCAGAATGTATTTTGAAGCATTAAAAATTTATCCAGCACAATAGCTGGATCAGCACTTTTTTGGCATCTCTGATATGTTTACAATTATATCAGTCACTGGTTAAAGCAGTCATTGCTTTTACATAGAGAATTTTATATGCTTCTGTTTATCAGGGTTTCTTCCAAAACAAAGGGCAAGAAATGTTCCAGCAACTCAACAACATCACCATATTTATTTAAAAGTTGCACTTTAATAAGTCCCAAATTATTTTACATTTTTATTGTAAGAAGAGATAAACAACTAAAAAATCGGACTAACCAGCATTCCAGTATTTTCTTTGATTCAAATCTGCCAAATCATGTTTTGAATTTTCCTAATTTAATACATCTACTTAAATTTAAATTAAAAAAAAGTGTTTCTCTTCCCCCACAAACACCAGCACAGTTCGCAAGGCATATGGGCTTGTATCTCTTCTCTACATCTAAGAGCATGTAGGCCCTCTGAATGTATATAGCTGCAAAGTGAGCATTCTACGTTTCACACATTGTGTGCAGGGACATTGACTATTTTATGACCACAACAAACTGATAAAGTAGTCTATTAAATCCTTTATCCATTATCTAAGACATGATTTTAAAGGACAACCGCACATTAGAGACCTCAATGTGACTTGGATAATAGTCAGGGTTGAATTGCCTAATTGTTCACCACATTTAGGGTGCACCAGTCAAAGGGTTATGATGTGTGGGGATTTTGCTATCATCTTAGGCTGCTAGGTGTATTATCGGACAATCTATCTGAGAATGTGGTACTGCCTAGCATAGATTGTCTTAAAATCCTATAATTTGTTTAAAGCCTTTATTGATGAAATTGATGGATAAAGGCTTTAGAGAAATCACCAAGGTTTTAAGACCATCTGTAATAGGGGCTCGTCACCAAACACTCACAGATACATTCGTTTCCAAGGTTGGGTCGCTATGTCTGTGAATGACTGTGTCCTTCCTGAGTGCAGACCTAGCCATAGGGGTGAAACAAATGCATTGAACAAAAGCCCATTAAGTGTTGACGCGACAGAGGCGCAGTTGTCATGATTTACGTGATCAACAATCAAATTTATTTCAAACACCCAAAAGATGCATTTTGTGTTTGAACCACCACTTGATCAGTTTTACAGTGTTACATAAAAAGTCAATGCTTCCTGGTTTACCAGAAATCATTGGCATGAGTACAGTATGAGTTACGCAGTACTCATGAGGAGGATTGCTGGTAAACCAGAAGGCATGGAAAAACCATAAAAGTGGCGGAACATTTTATTTAAAACTATAAAACGAAAAAAAGTGGTGGTTCGGCCACAAAATGTGTCTTTTGGGTGCCTCTGCCACATCAACTACTTAATTTATGTTTGTTATATTTTGGAAAATACTGCCCTGTTTATTCCTTTTTTGAGGTCCTAGGACTAGGTTTCCTGAAGCATCTAGAGTGACCATTGTCTGTGTAAAGACAGGAATATTCTCTACATGTCTACCTGGAAGGCTGCGTTTTACCATTCTACTTGGTAATTTGCAACTTAACCAAATGTAAGTTACATTGCTCCAAATCTAAATAAACACTGTAGTAATAGTATACCATAAGGGCTCTATTTCCTCTTTTTTCTCTTTTCCAGTAGACACCTTAGAGCCTTTTTTATGGCACAGGTCCACCAAACCACAGACATATCAATGGAGGAGGCAGTGGTGTATATGTGCAGTAAGGCCTGGTCAGGACTTTCTTCAAACAAACACTGTGAGAAGGCAGGCAGGGCCACACAATGAAGATCTCTAGAGTGAGACTAAACTGAATTATATTCTTCTGCAATTTATAATGGGGAGAAAGTTGGGAAGATGTAGAAAAAGTGAAGCTCTCCTTTATGTGTTTCTTGGATAGATTGGGGAAATGTTGGAAAATATGATTTCCTCTTCCTGTCCTAGTGACACAGGAAGCGCAAGGAATCTACCCAAATGGGCTGCTATACAAAAAAGTGAAGGTAATGTCATACCCACTAAGTAAAGTGCCCTCATCTCCTGTCCTTGTGACACCAGGACAAGAAACGAGGGGTAACAGGTGCCATTGGGCCAAGTAGACATAGAGAATGATAAGTCAGATTTTTTTTAACTCAACTGTATCACAAAACTACTATAAACATCAGATAAATGTTTTAGCCCTTTCCCTGTGCACCAATGTTAGGAAGAAAAGCTTTGTATGGAGTTTAGCTTTTAAAAATTAAACACTTTTCCCTCATCAGATCTCTCAAATAAAAAAAAAATAAAAAACTTTTCTAGGGTTACAGCTGGTGAACAAAGCTCCCACACATCTAAATACTGCCACTTCAAATTGAAGAATGAGTAAATGTCAATAAAAAGGGCTGAAGCAGGAGCAGGAGATCCTGGGAGTTTTGTCATGATCTAATGGATTGATTCATTCAGTAGAAACAAATGGAACCAGTCTTTTTTAAGCACATACTGTATAGTTTATAGATTTCATTTATGGGGTTGCATTAAGACATGAATTAAACAACCACAGTACGGTGAAAGTCCCATGATCCCACACTATAATACTGCATGGTGATTACTAATGACATTCACTCCTCCATCTGGAAGCTACTAAGTTCACAAAAAGGAGAACCTTGCTTCCTAATAAACCACAACCCAGAGGCGTAACTAGAACCTTCAGGGCCCTGATGCAAGAAACCATGAAGGGCCCCCCAGACCCCTGGCCGGGGCCCTTACCTTCAAGCCCAGGGCTCTTCCCACTAATCCTGGGGCTCTTTACACTCGTTGCATGGCCTTTTATTACGGTCCCGCAGCAGGATTCTTTCACAAGTTCTGCAGTGGGCCCCCTTCCTGCAATCTTGGGGCCTCCCCACAGTGGTGCAATGCCAGGGTCCGGTTGCAAGTGTGACCTTTGCGATCGTGGAAGTTCACCCACTGGTTTGCTACCGGGCCCCCTGGACCATGGGGCCCGGTAGCGATTGCAACCCCTGCAACCCCTGTAGTTAGGCCCCTGCCACAACCCAATTTGTCTTGTCTTATGCATATGATATGGTTTCAGGAAAATGGGTCGGTGTGGTCTCATCTAACACTATTATTCTTATTATTTCTGAAAAAGGGAATTTGATCTTCTGCATTAGAAACATTCTTGCTTGTAACAAGAGAGAATAATGGCACTTCAAATAAAAAAAACTAACACAAAGATTCAATTTGCAGTGCACACTGACAAGTGAATCATTAACAGAAGCTATTATTGTAATGGTTTATAGCTCATTAATGTTGCCTGTTAAAGGTTAATATGCAATATTAAGTTATATTGTAGGGGGAGGAGGGTGAAACCATTAGTGCAACCTAAGCATTTTCTCTTCCATCTTGTTAAGGCCCTTTAAAATATGTGAAATATGTCAGCTTGTTTTTAAACCTAAAAACAAAGAGCGCAGTTTACCAGATGAGGTGGCTGGATTCGTTTTTATTTTTCAGACTAAGAACAGTTTGATGATCCTGCCAGAAATTCCATGTCCTTGTAATGTTCCGTAACCTGAAAAGAAATTACAAACAGCTTTATCTGTCTTGTTTAAACTACAAGTTCCCTCAATCCACCATGAAATAGAGATGAATAAAGGCAGCCTAAAGGATAACCATGTATTCCTTCAAATACATGATAGCGAAATGAGTGTAGCCATAAACAGACAAGAAGTAAGTTACTGGTAGGGTCTCTGTGTAAAAAATAAAAATAAAAAACCTGAATGAAGAAAACAAATG
Organism: Pelophylax lessonae; assembly: GCF_965119305.1. Classification (NCBI taxonomy): domain Eukaryota; kingdom Metazoa; phylum Chordata; class Amphibia; order Anura; family Ranidae; genus Pelophylax; species Pelophylax lessonae. The sequence continues at coordinate 81,890,391 of NC_138773.1, forward strand.
CAACCACCAACCAACAATGTAGAAACCCCAATGCAATGGAGAGGAGGAGAGGTGTTGTAGTCCAAATCAGGGAGTAGTCTCGGCTGACAGCACTGCTCCTCTATAGATACAGTGCTGTGAGTGAGTGTTGTAACCCTTGGACAGAAAGTACGTTCTTTACAGTATTACTAGATGAAAATAAAGAAAAAAACTTAAAAAAGCTAATGATTTTCTTCTATTGGTGTCATTGAACTGGGAAGACTGAAGACATACTGTGAGTGCAGAACATCACCATGGCGCCCTGCACTCACACACTATTAATGCAAAGTGTTGCTGATGTTATCATGCCAAAGCAACTTTCTATAGCTCTAAGAACTTCCCACCGCCAGAAGAATATCCAAAGAACAATAGGAATTTGCACTAAAGACTGGATATCTGAAATAGGTTGGTATAGGATTTAAAAAAAATATACACAATGTTACCAAAAGTATTGGGATGCCTGCCTTTACACGCACACAAACTTTAATGGCATCCCAGTCTTAGTCCATAGGGATCAATATTGAGTTGGCCCACCCTTTACAGCTATAATAGCTTCAACTCTTCTGGGAAGGCTGTCCACAAGGTTTAGGAGTGTGTCTATGGGAATGTTTGACCATTCCTCCAGAAGTGCATTTGTGAGGTCAGGCACTGATGTGGACGAGAAAGCCTGGCTCGCAGTCTCCGCTCTAATTCAGACCAAAGGTGTTCTATCCGGTTGGGGTCAGGCCAGTCAAGTTCCTCCACCCCAAACTCACTCATTCATCTCTTTATTAACCTTGCTTTGCGCACTGGTGCTCAGTCATGTTGGAACATGAAGGGGAACTAAGCCCATCCCCTGAAAAAAAAAAAACCCACACCATTACCCCCCCCCCCCCCCACCAAATGATTTGAGCCAGTGTACAAAGCCTGGTCCATAAAGATATGAATGAGTGAGTTTGGGGTGGAGGAATTTGACTAGCCTGCACAATCAACTTGATCTTGCAGAGACTGCAAGCCAGGCCTTCTCCTCCACATTATTGCCTGACCCCACAAATGCGCTTCTAGAAGAATGATTAAACATTCCCATAGACACATTACTAAACCTTGTGGACAGCCCACCCAGAAACGTTTAAGCGGTTCTAGCTGCAAAGGGTGGGCCAACTCAATATTGAACCCTACGGACTAAGAATGGGATGCCATTAAAGTTCATGTGCGTGTAAAGGCATGTGTCCCAATACTTTTGGTTATATAGTGTACATATAATACACATGGGGTGGGCCATCTGGCAAGGAGAAGCCAGAACCCAGAGCGTTTTAAGGACAGTAAACAGCTGCTGTATCTTGCTTTATATAAATCCACAGTTAATACAATTATACTGCAGATACCTATAATAAAAGGTATATAAGGGTCGATCGAGATTGCATATAACTGAAGACCTTCTTCTGGGGGGAAACCTATAGATCACTGCACATTATCAATCCAAATGGAAAACACTGCAGGAAGCCTCTGATAAGCCAAAAATAGCTGATAACATAGCACTATAGGATCCAGCAACAGTAGTTTCAAAACAAATGGAAATACAATACCAAATTTATATTGCAGACAGTGGGAAAGAGCCACACTACAATTTCCCTTAGAACGTACAGGCACTAAATGGAGTATAAAATAATTATGTTCAGGAGTGTCCAACAGGCTTCTCGGCTTCTCAGCAGTTTATAAGACTTCGGTTCATGGACTCCTAAAATTCAGCATATAACATTCTAATCACGTACCATAGATAAACCAAAAGACTGTGCTCACTATGGGCAACATCACTTTATTATCACTCCATTGGATGCAAGAACAAAGACCCTTAAAAGCTAACAATTTATCAAAGTACACTTGTTGCACAAAACAATCTTCAGCTTCTAAGAATCTTTGTAGTTGCATCCAATGGAGTTATGTTAAAGAGACACTGCTCACAGCAAGTCCAGATCTTTGTATTTATCTATAATACATGTTTACAAAGCCAAATACATGGAAATCCATGTAGACTATGTAAAACTTTCAAGTTTATATTCAGGAAGCATACTTGAAAATTCTTGAGACTGATAAAAAATAGTTAAAGAAAAAAACATTTTCTGTCTTTGTAATTTGAATTAAAAAGTCTGTCCAAAATATTTGTGGTAATTTAAGATGCACAGAAATTTCAGGGATGGGACTGATTGAGTACTAAAACTGATGGAAATCCAGACACTAGCTTTAAAACAGAACTACAGTTAGATTCCAGGCATTCATATATTTGCATATTCTTAAAGTGTATGTTACCACAGTATTTAATATCCCTGATATGTGTCTGTTGTGGCATGTACTTCTGTTAAAACGTATGCTGTTCTCTTCGTATTTCTTCCTTTGTTTGAAATACCTGGTGACACTGCCAGTCCCCCTGTTTTTCTAATCCAAATTGACCACACTAGGCGTGAAAGAACATCCATCTCAGCGCAGTCAGTTGGCCAAGACTTGTGCTGACACACTCCCCTGTATAGCTATTTGCGTACTACCAGATACAACCTAATTAATTCCCCGATGTTACCACCGTATTCATAGGAAGGGACACCCATACCTCAGATGGACCCAACCCACAATTTTCCACAATTATTTAACCAGTACAGCCTTCAAAACCCAATGGACCCCCTGCCACAGCACACGAGCGTGACACCTTATGCACGTGTTGCCCCCCAAAACTGGAAGGCCTGCTTAATACCCTCCTGCAATCCCAGATGCCACAAAGCAATGCTGATGGCATTTAGATGCACACCATCTCTTCTCAGATATTGCCAGGACTCATCCTCCAGCTCTCAATGACGTATTGCCAGGTCCCCATTTCAAGTAAAAAACCTTGCTACCTCCTTGTTCACCTTTATCCTGGCTTTGTTGATCTTTTCAAGAAAGTGGGCCATATGCCACTCGGTCCTGGCAACTATATTGGACCACACAAATATGGTATCTGAAAAAAAAATTACTGAAATCGTAAAAAAAAAAATCGAACTTAATATCCTGTATTAGTTCTCACATGGAGCGCAAGCCAAGGTCATTGCCCCCGACATGCAAGAGGACCAAATCAGGGGGGCTGTCCAATCTAGAATAAAGATGCATGTCAGGCAAGATCCTAGACCACAGGATTCCTGGAACGCCCAGCCAGTGAACTCTGACCTCACTCCTGGACAAGCTTAACTGCCTACCCTCTGTCCTAACCTCCGTCCGCCTGGCACCCCTAAAAACATGAGTGACCCAGGATCTACACCAAGAATGCCTCAGAATCAGCAAGAGAAAAGAAAAAGGGGAGGGGGAAATACAGCACCCCTAAGAATCCTAACCATATCAACAACAAGAGGATAGGAAACACATTAAATAATGAAGACAGGTTGTACCCTATAAGACGGCACAACTTAACCCGACCCAACAGATAGCAAACCTTAGAAGTTACAATAAATGAGGGCGCACATATGAACAAAATCTGACTGATTCTCACCGTCAAATGCACTGAACGACCTGGTCATTAGTAATGAGAAGAATAGGTGTCTGCACTCAAACCACAGACTGAACTGAAACATTGCTCTTCCATCTGCATGCAAAAAGGAAACTCCCGGAAGATTTGGCCGAAGCCTTGGAAAAACCCCCACAGCCCAGACAGGGCAAACTGGAGAAGTGGGAACCACGCACATTTCATTCCAAGAACCCCTCCTACTGATTTGTGTTAGATTTTATTAACCACTTGCCGACCGCCTAGGGATCTAGGGAGCGAGCGCGTGCCCCCGGGGGCGCGCTCCCGCGTGGTCACGGACCCCCCCGCGCGTGTGACCAGCGGACCCGATGTCCGCCGGTCACTCGGCGATCGGCGGGGGAGAGGGAGAATGTCAGGCAGCTTGTGTAAACAAACTGCCTGTCATTCTCCTCGCTGCAAAGACACTGATAAAACGGATCTGGTATGTAGATCCGTTGATCAGTGTCCTTACAGCTAGAGCCACAGCCAATCACAGTAGAAACCACGCCCCTAGGGACACACACAACCCCTCCCTTTCAAATAAAGTTAACCCCTTCACTACCAGTGTATTTTTACAGTAACAGTGCATATGTATAGCACTGATTACTGTAGAAATGTCACTGGTAACCCCAAAAGTGTCAAAAATGTCAGTCAAGGGTCCGATCTGTCCGCCGCAATGTCGCAGTACCGCAAAAAAAATCGCAGATCGCCGCCTTTACGCGTTAAAAAAAAAACAACAAAAATGACAAAAATCTTTCCCTTTGTTAGTAAACGCGATAACTTTTGCGCAAACCAATCAAAATACGCTTTTTGCGATTTTTTTTACCAAACATAGGTAGCATAAAACAAATTGGCCGAAAATTTTTAAAAATTTTGATTTTTACATTTTTTTTGGGGGGAATTTCATATAAAAAAATGTGAAAAATATTGCTATTTTTGCAAAATTGACGCTCTTTTTTTGTTTATAGCGCGTGATCAAAAAATCGCACAGGTGATCAAATACCACCAAAAGAAAGCTCTGTTTGTGGGAAAAAAAGGACGTCAAATTCGTTTAGGTACAGCGTCGCACGACCGCGCAATTGTGCGTTAAATTCACGCAGTGCCGAATCGCAAAATACCCCCTGGTCGGAATGGGGGAAAAATCTTCCGGGGCTTAAGTGGTTAACAGAATACCCAATGTAGTGTCCCATAACCATATATCCTGTATGCTTCAACCACCCTCACCACGTTTGTTCCGGCTCACCAATTCCCCCATCCGAAAAGCCCCAAAAAAGGCCAGCACAAAGACGACCTCAAAGGCAGAAGAACAAACCCTATCCAAGTGACCCACTACAGCACCAAGAACTTCAAATGGAACCGGGCGTCGAGCATCCGCCAAAGAGCGACCCTTTCCATAATCCTACATAGCCTGCCTGGCCAGAAAAAAAAGTAGTAACCTCTCTGTGACCCGACAACTTAAACTTGAAAAACAGATCAGCCAACTTCTGAGACATAGCAAAGACAGAAAAACCTTGTTCAAAATTCCTACCAATAAAATGACGTTGGGTACTGCTGGAGGAAGCAGTGGCTGCAGTAGAGAGCAGAGCCAATGCTTTCTGTATGGCTCCTGTCACAGGCGGAGTGCATTTCATATCACTGCCTGTGACAGAGCCAGAATTATACAGGAAGCAGCGGCTCTGTCACTGACTGCAGACATCCTAAGTCTCCCGCGGCAGCCGGGAGATCGCACGGCACTTGCGGGTGTCCGTGAGCCGCCGGCCAAAGGCGGGGGACTGTCTGGAGGCCGGGGGTTGGACATGCCTGCTGTAGAATGATGATATAGAATGTCTTTCACATCTTTGTGTGCTTTAAAAAAAAAGAAAAATAAATAGTCACTCATGTTGCATAAATCCCCACTGTGCCACATCCCAAAAAGTAGCTACAAAACCAAAAGGAATTCCCCTTGGGTGGGACTTTTTAGGCACCAAATTTCATATATAAACAACAACAAAATATGTATGTAAAAATACGTTCTTTATTAATTGAACAAATTTGTTAAAATCAGATAAGCAAGCTGTATAATACTTCACATATACAGTAGAACTTGAAACCACATGACCCCCGGGTAGTCACCCGACGCGTTTCGGAGTGTGAAAGTGAACTCCTTCTTCAGGGATGCCCTTGGAGGGTGGTCTGTAGATAATTCATATATAACAGATTAAATTCAACATCTTGAACATATAATTATCCAATACATTGTAAGTAAATACAACTTACACAGTTCACTGTGATGATAAGCATAGTTAGCTTGCCTGGAGATTAAAAGCAAATGGTCAGCATGCCAATGTTGTCCATCAGAAGTGCCGTTGTGATTGTCTTAACGGCAACAACGGCACTTCTGATGGACAACATTGGCATGCTGACCATTTGCTTTTAATATTCAGGCAAGCTATCTATGCTTATCATCACAGTGAACTGTGTAAGTTGTGTTTACTTACAATGTATTGGATAATTATATGTTCAAGATGTTGAATTTAATCTGTTATATATGAATTATCTACAGACCACCCTCCAAGGGCACCCCTGAAGAAGGAGATCACTTTCACACTCCGAAACGCGTCGGGTGACTACCCGGGGGTCATGTGGTTTCAAGTTCTACTGTATATGTGAAGTATTATACAGCTTGCTTATCTGATTTTAACAAATTTGTTCAATTAATAAAGAACGTATCTTTACATACATATTTTTTTGTTGTTTATATATGAAATTTGGTGCCTAAAAAGTCCCACCCAAGGGGAATTCCTTTTGGTTTTAAAAAAAAAAATACATGTTTAATAGGGATCACTATTCTTTGGAGCCCTGTGTACTGGTAGCAGCACATGTATCTTGGCTTCATTGCTCCTTGACTTCTGTACAAGTCAAGATTAAAGTGTTTCCAAACCCACAACAGTAAAATCAGTCTGTATATACAGTAAAGCATGCTTGTTATACTCACTGGGGTTAATCCTCTGTATTATGTAAAAAAGCTGTTTGATCCTGTCTTCTCTGATCCGCCCCTTCTTCCACTGTCCCCAATCCATTTCCTGATAGAACAGAGCCTTGGGGGCACTCTGCACATGCTCAGTTTGGTGGGTATTGCTGGAGAGTTGTTTTTTTTTTTTTTTTTTCTTGGGAAGGGTGCATGTGATTAGCACAGGGTCAATTAACACTATCCAGACAAAGGGTTCAGGGGTCCTGCAGCCAGAGGAGAATGAAAAATCCTACAAGCTTTAATCAGACATTAATATAAGTCACAAAACTGCTATAACTGCTGATGAGAAAAGATATTTAGCAGTTTATATTTAGTAAAATAATTACATTTCCATGTTCTATGTACTGTGGGAGACCAGATATAGTGAATGCAGGATCCTGGGTTTAGTAACACTTTAGGCCTGGTTTTAAGTCCCACTTCCCCATTCTTTCTCCTGTTGAATACCAGAACTGTTACTGCCCACAGAGGTTTTGGGATGACAGTTGAGTACAAGACAGATTTACTTTGAGCAAAGTGAATGTTTTAGATATAGTGTTATTGTATTGTCCATACATTGTAGTATATGTAATACTGTATATGGAATGTTTTATGAAGGTGATTATTTTATTTAAATTCATTAACAAAAAATGGTTGAAGAAAAGGTTTTCATACTGGGTAACTCACTAGGCAAGATCTGGGTTCAGATCTACATTTATCCGGATCAGTTCAGTCATTACTAGCAACAATTGTCTAAAGTCTATGAGTACCTTATGGATGATTTGCTTCACCAAATGTCAGGTTGAACCATCAATCTCATGCTGTGCCTTCAACTAGTGCACTTAATATTATTTTACCTTCAGTAGTAGCGTTTCACATTTTATTGGCCATTATGCAGCTCTCAAAATCCAACCAAGAAAACCATTTTTTCTGAGGTCTATTTACAAATCATTTCACAACATTTATTAAAAGCAAGACCTACCATTATATAATTACCCGTTATTACTCGTCTTTCTTTTTTATTAATGGTTTCTTCATGATTCACTTTTCTTTTTTTGATCGCTTTGGAAATAGTGTAGGAGTTGTAATTAACTTATCTATTTGTTGATTTTCTACTTTATCGGTTCAGTGCCTGTGAACCCTATAATCAAACTACTAAATCAAATTTGCCAGAGACAGAGATTGTAAAGAAGTCAGCTTAAAAGCATTCTTTCTAACATAATAAATACGTTTTAGCCATTTTATTTATCTCCGAGGTAACTACTAATATAGCAGTCCATGCAGTAGCTATGGACTCTGTGGGCCTCGACTAGCAGTATGAAAAATCCCAAAGCACCCCAGTCTTAAATGTAAAAAAAAAAAACATAAATGTTAATTATCAATGAGAAACCTGAGCCTACAAAGATGTATGCAAGTGCCTTGATGAAATTAACCTAAAAATCAGAGGTTCCCCCAACACTTTAGAGCCCCCCCCCTTTACATCAGTGTCTCCACTTCATATCAGAAGCCTTCAGTCAGAGGTTCCCCCATCATATAAGAGGCCCCCTTCCTGTCAGACTCAGTCCTTTACATCAAGGACCCCCTTCTCTTCAGAGTCACCCCTTTACATCAGAGACCCAAATCACATCAGAGCCTCCCCATCATATCAGTGCCTCCCAATCACATAAAAACCTCCCCATCACATCAGAATCCCCACTTTATTGCAGAGTTCCATAAACACATTAAGGCCTCTTGCGCACGATACTCCTGTTTGAGCATCGTCTTTTTTCCAGACCTTTTTTCTTGTATGTATTTGCGAGTATTTGAGAGTAGTGTTGAGCGAACACGGACTGTATTATTCGTGTTCGTACCGAATAATTGGATTTTTTTTACCCGAACACGGACACGGACACTTTACTGTATGTTCGGGTAAAAATCCGTGTTCGGTCGTTTTATTTCCGGGTTTTGCATGCTTTGGCGCTCTTTTCATGGCGGGCTTTCAACAGCCAATCAACAATCGTTTAACTGGTGTGCCTTAAGCCATCCCAGCCATGCCTGCAAATGTCTTAGTAGCTGTGATTGGCCGTCTGAAGCATGTGACCAAGTCTTTATAAGTTCGAGGCAGCCGCCGCAGCAGCGTCATTCTGCTGCTTAGCTAAGGGACAGAGCACACATCAATAGGCTGGCTGCTGATTAGGGAAAGATAGGCAGGAAAAAACCATTTGTGTCCGGATAGAATTGAGGGACAGGTCGGAGTGTTTAGGCAGGGCGAGTTGTAGGCATTTTAGGGATAGAGTCTGCTGAATTATAGGGTCAGTGTCTTCTACAAACTACAATCGATATTGCTGTGTGGGGGGTGGGGTGAATCTGCACTCAATCCTGATCTACGATCTCTTCTCAATCCTGTTAGGGACAGAGTCTGCTGAATTTTAGGGAAACTGTGTTCTACAAACTACAATCGATATTGCTGTGTGGTGTGGGATTGGAGATAGGCAGGTGTCAGTGATCCACATCCATTTTTCTGTGTGTGAGCTGCAGTGAACACAATCTTTTTGGGCTGCAGTGAACACAATCTTTTTGGGCTGCAGTGAACACAATCTTTTTGGGCTGCAGTGAACACAATCTTTTTGGGCTGCAGTGAACACAATCTTTTTGGGGTGCAGTGAACAAAATCTTTTTGGGGTGCAGTGAACACAATCCTTTTTGGTGTGCAGTGAACACAATCTTTGTGGGGTGCAGTGAACAAAATCCTTTGTGGGGTGCAGTGAACACAATCTTTTTGGGGTGCAGTGAACAAAATCCTTTTTGGGGTGCAGTGAACAACATCCTTTTTGGGGTGCAGTGAACACAATCTTTTTGGGGTGCAGTGAACAAAATCCTTTGTGGGGTGCAGTGAACACAATCTTTTTGGGGTGCAGTGAACACAATCTTTTTGGGGTGGAGTGAACAACATCCTTTTTGGGGTGCAGTGAACAAAATCCTTTTTGGGGTGCAGTGAACAAAATCATTTTTGGGGTGCAGTGAACACAATCTTTTTGGGGTGCAGTGAACACAATCTTTGTGGGGTGCAGTGAACACAATCTTTTTGGGGTGGAGTGAACAACATCCTTTTTGGGGTGCAGTGAACAACATCCTTTTTGGGGTGCAGTGAACACAATCTTTTTGGGGTGCAGTGAACACAATCTTTGTGGGGTACAGTGAACAGAATCTTTGTGGGGTGCAGTGAACACAATCTTTGGGGGGTACAGTGAACACAATCTTTTTGGGGTGCAGTGAACACAATCTTTGTGGGGTGCAGTGAACACAATCTTTTTGGGGTGGAGTGAACAAAATCATTTTTGGGGTGCAGTGAACAACATCCTTTTTGGGGTGCAGTGATCAAAATCCTTTTTGGGGTGCAGTGAACACAATCTTTTTGGGGTGCAGTGAACAAAATCCTTTGTGGGGTGCAGTGAACAGAATCTTTGTGGGGTGCAGTGAACACAATCTTTGGGGGGGTACAGTGAACACAATCTTTTTGGGGTGCAGTGAACACAATCTTTGTGGGGTACAGTGAACAGAATCTTTGTGGGGTGCAGTGAACACAATCTTTGGGGGGTACAGTGAACACAATCTTTTTGGGGTGCAGTGAACACAATCTTTGGGGGGTACAGTTAACACAATCTTTTTGGGGTGCAGTGAACACAATCTTTGTGGGGTGCAGTGAACACAATCTTTGGGGGGGTACAGTGAACACAATCTTTTTGGGGTGCAGTGAACAACATCCTTTTAGGGTGCAGTGAACACAATCTTTGTGGGGTGCAGTGAACAACATCCTTTTAGGGTGCAGTGAACACAATCTTTGTGGGGTACAGTGAACAGAATCTTTGTGGGGTGCAGTGAACACAATCTTTGGGGGGTACAGTGAACACAATCTTTGTGAGGTGCAGTGAACACAATCTTTGTGGGGTGCAGTGAACACAATCATTGTGGGGTGCAGTGAACTCAATCTTTGTGGGGTACAGTGAACACAATCTCATACTTCTGAAGATTTGAGGGTGCTGCCTGTTCCATACTCCCCCTACTCCTCATCTAGCCTTTTAGGGGTACAAACAATAGTAATTGGGGCCTAGTGTGGTTGTGTACGTGTGATATACATACACTTTTTTTGGATCATATTTTCTATTCCGCTATTTAATCAAAAACCTTTGGGGATCAGTTAAATTGGGGGATAGTCTGTGTTGGTACGTGTGAGAGAGATCCACCTTTCCAAGTTGTTGGGGTTCATCTCATACTTCTGAAGGTTTGAGGGTGCTGCCTGTTCCATACTCCCCCTACTCCTAGCCTTTTAGGGGTACAAACAATAGTAATTGGGGCCTAGTGTGGTTGTGTACGTGTGATATACATACACTTTTTTTGGATCATATTTTCTATTCCGCTATTTAATCAAAAACCTTTGGGGATCAGTTAAATTGGGGGATAGTCTGTGTTGGTACGTGTGAGAGAGATCCACCTTTCCAAGTTGTTGGGGTTCATCTCATACTTCTGAAGGTTTGAGGGTGCTGCCTGTTCCATACTCCCCCTACTCCTAGCCTTTTAGGGGTACAAACAATAGTAATTGGGGCCTAGTGTGGTTGTGTACGTGTGATATACATACACTTTTTTTGGATCATATTTTCTATTCCGCTATTTAATCAAAAACCTTTGGGGATCAGTTAAATTGGGGGATAGTCTGTGTTGGTACGTGTGAGAGAGATCCACCTTTCCAAGTTGTTGGGGTTCATCTCATACTTCTGAAGGTTTGAGGGTGCTGCCTGTTCCATACTCCCCCTACTCCTCATCTAGCCTTTTAGGGGTACAAACAATAGTAATTGGGGCCTAGTGTGGTTGTGTACGTGTGATATACATACACTTTTTTTGGATCATATTTTCTATTCCGCTATTTAATCAAAAACCTTTGGGGATCAGTTAAATTGGGGGATAGTCTGTGTTGGTACGTGTGAGAGAGATCCACCTTTCCAAGTTTTTGGGGTTCATCTCATACTTCTGAAGATTTGAGGGTGCTGCCTGTTCCATACCCCCCCTACTCCTCATCTAGCCTTTTAGGGGTACAAACAATAGTAATTGGGGCCTAGTGTGGTTGTGTACGTGTGATATACATACACTTTTTTTGGATCATATTTTCTATTCCGCTATTTAATCAAAAACCTTTGGGGATCAGTTAAATTGGGGGATAGTCTGTGTTGGTACGTGTGAGAGAGATCCACCTTTCCAAGTTGTTGGGGTTCATCTCATACTTCTGAAGGTTTGAGGGTGCTGCCTGTTCCATACTCCCCCTACTCCTCATCTAGCCTTTTAGGGGTACAAACAATAGTAATTGGGGCCTAGTGTGGTTGTGTACGTGTGATATACATACACTTTTTTTGGATCATATTTTCTATTCCGCTATTTAATCAAAAACCTTTGGGGATCAGTTAAATTGGGGGATAGTCTGTGTTGGTACGTGTGAGAGAGATCCACCTTTCCAAGTTGTTGGGGTTCATCTCATACTTCTGAAGGTTTGAGGGTGCTGCCTGTTCCATACTCCCCCTACTCCTAGCCTTTTAGGGGTACAAACAATAGTAATTGGGGCCTAGTGTGGTTGTGTACGTGTGATATACATACACTTTTTTTGGATCATATTTTCTATTCCGCTATTTAATCAAAAACCTTTGGGGATCAGTTAAATTGGGGGATAGTCTGTGTTGGTACGTGTGAGAGAGATCCACCTTTCCAAGTTGTTGGGGTTCATCTCATACTTCTGAAGGTTTGAGGGTGCTGCCTGTTCCATACTCCCCCTACTCCTCATCTAGCCTTTTAGGGGTACAAACAATAGTAATTGGGGCCTAGTGTGGTTGTGTACGTGTGATATACATACACTTTTTTTGGATCATATTTTCTATTCCGCTATTTAATCAAAAACCTTTGGGGATCAGTTAAATTGGGGGATAGTCTGTGTTGGTACGTGTGAGAGAGATCCACCTTTCCAAGTTGTTGGGGTTCATCTCATACTTCTGAAGGTTTGAGGGTGCTGCCTGTTCCATACTCCCCCTACTCCTAGCCTTTTAGGGGTACAAACAATAGTAATTGGGGCCTAGTGTGGTTGTGTACGTGTGATATACATACACTTTTTTTGGATCATATTTTCTATTCCGCTATTTAATCAAAAACCTTTGGGGATCAGTTAAATTGGGGGATAGTCTGTGTTGGTACGTGTGAGAGAGATCCACCTTTCCAAGTTGTTGGGGTTCATCTCATACTTCTGAAGGTTTGAGGGTGCTGCCTGTTCCATACCCCCCCTACTCCTCATCTAGCCTTTTAGGGGTACAAACAATAGTAATTGGGGCCTAGTGTGGTTGTGTACGTGTGATATACATACACTTTTTTTGGATCATATTTTCTATTCCGCTATTTAATCAAAAACCTTTGGGGATCAGTTAAATTGGGGGATAGTCTGTGTTGGTACGTGTGAGAGAGATCCACCTTTCCAAGTTTTTGGGGTTCATCTCATACTTCTGAAGATTTGAGGGTGCTGCCTGTTCCATACCCCCCCTATTCCTCATCTAGCCTTTTAGGGGTACAAACAATAGTAATTGGGGCCTAGTGTGGTTGTGTACGTGTGATATACATACACTTTTTTTGGATCATATTTTCTATTCCGCTATTTAATCAAAAACCTTTGGGGATCAGTTAAATTGGGGGATAGTCTGTGTTGGTACGTGTGAGAGAGATCCACCTTTCCAAGTTGTTGGGGTTCATCTCATACTTCTGAAGGTTTGAGGGTGCTGCCTGTTCCATACTCCCCCTACTCCTAGCCTTTTAGGGGTACAAACAATAGTAATTGGGGCCTAGTGTGGTTGTGTACGTGTGATATACATACACTTTTTTTGGATCATATTTTCTATTCCGCTATTTAATCAAAAACCTTTGGGGATCAGTTAAATTGGGGGATAGTCTGTGTTGGTACGTGTGAGAGAGATCCACCTTTCCAAGTTGTTGGGGTTCATCTCATACTTCTGAAGGTTTGAGGGTGCTGCCTGTTCCATACTCCCCCTACTCCTAGCCTTTTAGGGGTACAAACAATAGTAATTGGGGCCTAGTGTGGTTGTGTACGTGTGATATACATACACTTTTTTTGGATCATATTTTCTATTCCGCTATTTAATCAAAAACCTTTGGGGATCAGTTAAATTGGGGGATAGTCTGTGTTGGTACGTGTGAGAGAGATCCACCTTTCCAAGTTGTTGGGGTTCATCTCATACTTCTGAAGGTTTGAGGGTGCTGCCTGTTCCATACTCCCCCTACTCCTCATCTAGCCTTTTAGGGGTACAAACAATAGTAATTGGGGCCTAGTGTGGTTGTGTACGTGTGATATACATACACTTTTTTTGGATCATATTATCTATTCCGCTATTTAATCAAAAACCTTTGGGGATCAGTTAAATTGGGGGATAGTCTGTGTTGGTACGTGTGAGAGAGATCCACCTTTCCAAGTTTTTGGGGTTCATCTCATACTTCTGAAGATTTGAGGGTGCTGCCTGTTCCATACCCCCCCTACTCCTCATCTAGCCTTTTAGGGGTACAAACAATAGTAATTGGGGCCTAGTGTGGTTGTGTACGTGTGATATACATACACTTTTTTTGGATCATATTTTCTATTCCGCTATTTAATCAAAAACCTTTGGGGATCAGTTAAATTGGGGGATAGTCTGTGTTGGTACGTGTGAGAGAGATCCACCTTTCCAAGTTGTTGGGGTTCATCTCATACTTCTGAAGGTTTGAGGGTGCTGCCTGTTCCATACTCCCCCTACTCCTCATCTAGCCTTTTAGGGGTACAAACAATAGTAATTGGGGCCTAGTGTGGTTGTGTACGTGTGATATACATACACTTTTTTTGGATCATATTTTCTATTCCGCTATTTAATCAAAAACCTTTGGGGATCAGTTAAATTGGGGGATAGTCTGTGTTGGTACGTGTGAGAGAGATCCACCTTTCCAAGTTGTTGGGGTTCATCTCATACTTCTGAAGGTTTGAGGGTGCTGCCTGTTCCATACTCCCCCTACTCCTAGCCTTTTAGGGGTACAAACAATAGTAATTGGGGCCTAGTGTGGTTGTGTACGTGTGATATACATACACTTTTTTTGGATCATATTTTCTATTCCGCTATTTAATCAAAAACCTTTGGGGATCAGTTAAATTGGGGGATAGTCTGTGTTGGTACGTGTGAGAGAGATCCACCTTTCCAAGTTGTTGGGGTTCATCTCATACTTCTGAAGGTTTGAGGGTGCTGCCTGTTCCATACCCCCCCTACTCCTCATCTAGCCTTTTAGGGGTACAAACAATAGTAATTGGGGCCTAGTGTGGTTGTGTACGTGTGATATACATACACTTTTTTTGGATCATATTTTCTATTCCGCTATTTAATCAAAAACCTTTGGGGATCAGTTAAATTGGGGGATAGTCTGTGTTGGTACGTGTGAGAGAGATCCACCTTTCCAAGTTTTTGGGGTTCATCTCATACTTCTGAAGATTTGAGGGTGCTGCCTGTTCCATACCCCCCCTATTCCTCATCTAGCCTTTTAGGGGTACAAACAATAGTAATTGGGGCCTAGTGTGGTTGTGTACGTGTGATATACATACACTTTTTTTGGATCATATTTTCTATTCCGCTATTTAATCAAAAACCTTTGGGGATCAGTTAAATTGGGGGATAGTCTGTGTTGGTACGTGTGAGAGAGATCCACCTTTCCAAGTTGTTGGGGTTCATCTCATACTTCTGAAGGTTTGAGGGTGCTGCCTGTTCCATACTCCCCCTACTCCTCATCTAGCCTTTTAGGGGTACAAACAATAGTAATTGGGGCCCAGTGTGGTTGTGTACGTGTGATATACATACACTTTTTTTGGATCATATTTTCTATTCCGCTATTTAATCAAAAACCTTTGGGGATCAGTTAAATTGGGGGATAGTCTGTGTTGGTACGTGTGAGAGAGATCCACCTTTCCAAGTTGTTGGGGTTCATCTCATACTTCTGAAGGTTTGAGGGTGCTGCCTGTTCCATACTCCCCCTACTCCTAGCCTTTTAGGGGTACAAACAATAGTAATTGGGGCCTAGTGTGGTTGTGTACGTGTGATATACATACACTTTTTTTGGATCATATTTTCTATTCCGCTATTTAATCAAAAACCTTTGGGGATCAGTTAAATTGGGGGATAGTCTGTGTTGGTACGTGTGAGAGAGATCCACCTTTCCAAGTTGTTGGGGTTCATCTCATACTTCTGAAGGTTTGAGGGTGCTGCCTGTTCCATACCCCCCCTACTCCTCATCTAGCCTTTTAGGGGTACAAACAATAGTAATTGGGGCCTAGTGTGGTTGTGTACGTGTGATATACATACACTTTTTTTGGATCATATTTTCTATTCCGCTATTTAATCAAAAACCTTTGGGGATCAGTTAAATTGGGGGATAGTCTGTGTTGGTACGTGTGAGAGAGATCCACCTTTCCAAGTTGTTGGGGTTCATCTCATACTTCTGAAGGTTTGAGGGTGCTGCCTGTTCCATACTCCCCCTACTCCTCATCTAGCCTTTTAGGGGTACAAACAATAGTAATTGGGGCCCAGTGTGGTTGTGTACGTGTGATATACATACACTTTTTTTGGATCATATTTTCTATTCCGCTATTTAATCAAAAACCTTTGGGGATCAGTTAAATTGGGGGATAGTCTGTGTTGGTACGTGTGAGAGAGATCCACCTTTCCAAGTTGTTGGGGTTCATCTCATACTTCTGAAGGTTTGAGGGTGCTGCCTGTTCCATACCCCCCCTACTCCTCATCTAGCCTTTTAGGGGTACAAACAATAGTAATTGGGGCCTAGTGTGGTTGTGTACGTGTGATATACATACACTTTTTTTGGATCATATTTTCTATTCCGCTATTTAATCAAAAACCTTTGGGGATCAGTTAAATTGGGGGATAGTCTGTGTTGGTACGTGTGAGATCCACCTTTCCAAGTTGTTGGGGTTCATCTCATACTTCTGAAGATTTGAGGGTGCTGCCTGTTCCATACTCCTGCTCCTACTGCTCAACCATCCTTTTAGGGGTACAAACAATAGTAATTGGGGCCTAGTGTGGTTGTGTACGTGCGAGATACATAGACTTTTTTTGATCATATTTCCTATTCCGCTATTCAATAAAAACCTTTGAGGATCAATTGAATTGCGGGATAGTCTGTGTCGGTACGTGTGAGATCCACCTTTCCAAGTTTTTGGGGTTCATCTCATACTTCTGAAGATTTGAGGGTGCTGCCTGTTCCATACTCCTCCTCCTACTCCTCATCCATCCTTTTAGGGGTACAAACAATAGTAATTGGGGCCTAGTGTGGTTGTGTACGTGCGAGATACATACACTTTTTTTGATCATATTTCCTATTCCGCTATTCAATAAAAACCTTTGAGGATCAATTGAATTGCGGGATAGTCTGTGTCGGTACGTGTGAGATCCACCTTTCCAAGTTTTTGGGGTTCATCTCATACTTCTGAAGATTTGAGGGTGCTGTCTGTTCCATACTCCTCCTACTCCTCATCCATCCTTTTAGGGGCAGAAACAATAGTAATTGGGGCCTAGTGTGGTTTTGTACGTGCGAGATACATACACTTTTTTGGATCATATTTCCTATTCCGCTATTCAATAAAAACCTTTCTAGGGCAAGATCTTAAATTACAGAAATATGAGGAGACCGTCAAATAAGGGCCGTGGCCTGGGTCGTGGTGCTGCTGGTAGAGCTCCTGTTGCAAGGAGAGGACGTGGTCGATCTGTGCCAGCTACACGCACAAGTGAAACACCTTCCTCAAGTGTGAGTAGGCGACAGAACCTGCATCAGTATTTGGTAGGGCATCAAACGCCCCTAGAAGTGATGAGGCCAGAACAAGTTGAGGCGATAGTAGATTGGTTTGCTGCTGACAGTGCCTCCAGTTCCTTCACATTGTCTCCCACCCAGTCTACTGCAGAAAGGTCAGAGTTGGCACCTGCAGCCAATGTCCAACCGTCTTTCACCTCACCCCCTTGCAAATCAGGCCAGCAGTCTGAGCCCCAAGCCATACAGCAGTCTCTTATTCTTTTTGAGGACTCTGTCAGCAGGGTTTCCCAGGGCCATCCACCTAGCCCTGCCCCAGAAGTGGAAGAGATTGAGTGCAGCGATGCCCAACCACTTATTTCTCAAGATGAGTACATGCAAGGATCATCGCAGCACGTCTCCGATGATGACGAAACGCAGGTGCCAACTGCTGCGGCGTTCAGCATTGTGGAGACCGACAAGGAGGGCAGGGGTGAAGACTGGGTGGAAGATGATGTGGAGGACGATGAGGTCCTCGACCCCACATGGAATGAACGTCATGCAGGTGACCTGAGTAGTTTGGAGGAAGAGGCGGTGGTCGCACAGAGCCACCAGCACAGCAGAAGAGGGAGCAGGGTGCAGAAGCGGAGCGGCCGTGCCCTAGACACTACGCCCGCTACTGCCCAACGCAGCAAGGGAACGAGCGCACCAAAGTCAGCTCAAAGGAGTTCTCTAGCGTGGAAGTTCTTTAGAAAATGTGCTGATGACAGGACACGAGTGGTTTGCACCCTGTGCAATCAGAGCTTGAAGCGAGGCATAAACCTTCTCAACCTGAGCACAACCTGCATGATCAGGCATCTAAGTGCAAAGCACGAGCTGCAGTGGAGTACACACCTTCAAAACCAAGAAACGTCTCTGGCTCATCCTGCTTCCTCTTCTGCTGCAGTCTCGGCCGCTCCAGCCACATCTGTAGTGATACCGGCACCTGCCACCCCGCAAACAGACGATCTGTCAGCAACACCACCACCTGGGTCACCAACAACCATCTCCACAATGTCCCGTGGAAGCGTTCAGCTTTCCATCTCCCAAACACTTGAGAGGAAGAGGAAGTACCCCCCTACCCACCCGCGATCCCTGGCCCT
Source organism: Pelophylax lessonae (assembly GCF_965119305.1). Taxonomy (NCBI): domain Eukaryota; kingdom Metazoa; phylum Chordata; class Amphibia; order Anura; family Ranidae; genus Pelophylax; species Pelophylax lessonae. The sequence goes on from NC_138773.1 coordinate 81,908,866, forward strand.
GAATGCCAGCATTTCAAAATTATTGGCCTTTGAAATGCTGTCATTCCGTCTGGTGGAGACGCACAGTTTTAAAAACCTTATGTCGGTGGCTGTCCCACAGTACGTCGTGCCCAGCCGCCACTACTTTTCCAGGCAAGCCATCCCTTCCCTGCACAACCAAGTGGGGGAAAATATCAGGTGTGCACTGCGCAACGCCATCTGTGCCAAGGTCCACCTAACTACGGATACGTGGACCAGTAAGCACGGTCAGGGGCGTTATATCTCCCTAACGGCACACTGGGTAAATGCAGTGGCGGATGGGCCTGAGGCGGATAGCAATTTGGCGCATGTCCTTCCACCACCGAGGATTGCAGGGCGCTTCAGTTTGCCTCCTGTTCCTAACTCCTCCTACTCCGCTTCCTCATCCTCTACCGCCTCCTCATCCGGACAGCGTAACACCTTCACCACCAACTTCAGCACGGCCAGGGGTAAACGACAGCAGGCAGTTTTACAACTTGCCTGTTTGGGGGACAAACCACACACCGCGCAGGAGTTGTGGAGGAGCATGGAACAGCAGACAAATGAGTGGTTGCTGCCAGCGAGCCTCAAGCCCGGCCTGGTGGTGTGCGATAACGGGCGAAATCTCATAGCAGCTCTGGGCCTAGCCGGTTTGACGCACATCCCTTGCCTGGCGCATGTGCTGAATTTGGTGGTGCAGAGGTTCCTTAAAAACTACCCCGATATGTCAGAGCTGCTGCAGAAAGTGCGGGCCGTTTGTGCGCACTTTCGGCGTTCTCACCCTGCTGCTGCTCGCCTGGCAGCGCTGCAGCGTAACTTCGGCCTTCCCGCTCACCGCCTCATATGTGACGTGCCCACAAGGTGGAACTCCACCTTGCACATGCTGGAAAGACTGTGCGAGCAGCAGCAGGCCATAGTGGAGTTTCAGCTGCAGCACGCACGCGTGAGTCGCTCTGCGGAACAGCACCACTTCACCACCAATAACTGGGCCTCCATGCGAGACCTGTGTGCCTTGTTGCGCTGTTTTGAGTACTCCACCAACATGGCCAGTGGCAATGACGCCGTTCTCAGCTTAACTATCCCACTTCTATGCCTCCTTGAAAAAACAATTCGGGCGATGATGGAAGAGGATGTGGCACAGGATGAGGAGGAGGAGGAGGATGAAGAGGTAACATTTCCAAGGCTTTCAGGGCAGTCATTCGCAAGGGGCTCCGAGGGTGGGTTCCTGCACACGCAAACGCCAGGGACGCAATTGTCCAGCAGGGGCACAGTTCTGGAGGATGAGGAGGATGAGGAGGAGGAGGAGCTGGAGGAGGAGATGGAACCATGTTCACAGCAGGGTGGCACCCAGGCCAGCTCATGGCCATCACTGGTGCGTGGCTGGGGGGATACAGAGGACACGGACGATACACCTCCCACAGAGGACAGCCTTTCGTCGCCTCTGGGCAGCCTGGCACACATGAGCGATTACATGCTGCAGTGTCTCCACAACGACCGCCGAGTTGCCCACATTCTAACTTGTGCTGATTACTGGGTGGCCACGCTGCTGGATCCCCGTTACAAGGACAACGTACCGTCCTTAATTCACTCACTGGAGCGCGATCGCAAGATGCGCGAGTACAAGCGCACGCTGGTAGACGCCATGCTGCTGGCATTCCCATCTGACAGCGGGGCCACAGTGGAAGCACAAGGCAGAGGAGGAGGAGGAGGAGGTCGCCAACGCAACCAGGGCACCGCCAGCACCTCAGAAGGCAGGGTTAGCATGGCCGAAATGTGGAAAAGCTTTGTCAGCACGCCACAACAAACAGCAGCACCAGCAGCTCAGATGGAACGTCTTAGCAGGAGGCAGCATTTTACCAACACGGTGGAGCAGTATGTGTGCACACGCCTACATGTAGTGAATGACGGGTCTGCCCCCTTCAACTTCTGGGTCTCCAAATTGGGCACATGGCCTGAGCTTGCCCTTTACGCCTTGGAGGTGCTGGCGTGCCCTGCAGCCAGTGTATTATCTGAACGGGTATTTAGCACGGCTGGGGGGCGTTATAACAGACAAGCGCAGCCGCCTGTCCAGAGACAATGTGGACAAGCTCACGTTCATTAAAATGAACCAGGCATGGATCCCACGGGACTTTTCCGTACCTTATGCAGAATAGCAATGGATACCGACCTTACCCACCCATTGTTCCATTTTTGCTCTTTCTCACTCTTTTGGGGTGTACCCTCATTTAAAATTTTTGAAAAGAAGCAGTGTTGGCTACCTCGTCCTCCTCCTCAGGGCCAGATTAATGTAGGGGCTATTGGAGCTGCAGCTCCAGGCCCCTACCTTTTATATAGGCCCCGGTTTGGCCATATTCACTGTTACCGCTCTTCTGTCACTTGTAAACACAGAAGTCTGGCTTCTATGCTCGCTTCCCCAGGCAGCACCCTCAGAACCTCCCCACACAGCGTGAAGGCCGGACAAGGAGGGACAGTTGGCGATGCATGGATGTGTTTATGGGCTTCAGAGACAGCATCCCATGTTGAATTAGGCATGCATGGCTGCACCCTTCCTCCTCTGGGTGCATGGCAAGGCACGGCCCTTAAGGCCCTTCAAAATCCTCAGCACCAAGCCCATGATGCTGTTAATCCGGCCCTGGTCCTCCTCCACCGCCGCTTCCACCTACACCGCCCATAGGTGTGCACAGCCTATTGCATTAAGGTGTGCACCCCAAAGTTGAAATACACATGCATGTGTTTGCCAGCAGGGAGAGTAATGTATCGGGGCCATGTACCTGTAGGCAAGGAGAAATAGAGCAGAGCAGGTCCCAGGGAGATCTTTCCCATCTCCTCACTGGCAATGCTATGTGCCCTAGGTGATTAGGGTGTGCCCAGGCACACCCAGCACACCCTGTGCGCACGCCTATGTCACCGCCACATCCACCACCACCTCAACCTCCCTCCTACTCCATATGGGCCTCGTCCTTCAGAGATGAAGAAGAACATTGTTTTATTTTTCTGTTTTTTTTTGTTGTTTTAAGTTATTTCCCTATCCACATTTGTTTGCAGAGCACTTGCCATGCTCTTAATTACGTTTTGCTGCCATTTGCAGCACTCTAGCCCTTTCCTTTGGTGTTTTAGAGCCATTTTAGTGCCTTAAAGTTCGGGTCCCCATTGACTTCAATGGGGTTCGGTGTCCGGGAAAAGTTCGGTAAAAGTCCGGGACACGGACCCGGACTTTTTTTTAAAGTTCGGCCGAACCCGTCGAACACGGACATCTAGGTGTCCGCTCAACCCTATTTGAGAGTATTCGCGTGTATTCGCGTGTATTCGCGAGTATTGAGGCTTAAATTACTGACCAAAAATGCAGATTTTTCTATTTTGTTCTTACTGAAGAATACACAGCGCTTGTTTACGCGCCTGTGTGCATAGGCACATTACAATTAATGGGCTGTATTTTAGCTCAAAAAGCTGTACTGAGCATTTTTAAGCCGCAAGATGCCCAAACAGGAGTATCGTGTGCAAGAGGCCTTAAGTTCCCCATCACAGAAACCCCCAATTACAGTGCCCCCAGTTACACAGCCCCCACTCCCCATCACAGAGAGCCCCCCAATCACACAGTTTCCCCCCCCCCCCCATCATAGAGCCCCTACAGGTTAGAATGGGGAGGGGGGATTCCTACATATTTAAATGAGCCAGAAAGGTCTAAAAATGAAGCTCCTGTTTTAAAAAGGGAAATGTTTGAAAACGGGAATCCTTGCATATTAGAATAGGAAGGGGTTCAGGAACCTGTTTAGTATAAGGAAGAGAGGAGATCCTGGAAGAAAGACCGTCCAGTATTAGAATGGAAGGTAAGTTCAGAACACCTCTAAATATTAATATAGAGGAGGGTCAGTAAGCAAGACCCCCCAAAATAAGAATGGGGGGAGGCTCAGAAAGAAAGACCTTTTCAATATTCGAAATGGTTGAGGCTCTCGACATTAAAATATTGACATGTTCTGGAAGAAATACCCTCAATATTAGAATTTAAGAATGTGAGGAGGTTTCTCACTCAGGAATGCCTACAGCATATCTGCTTAAAAGGATCTGTCACAAAGAATAGCAGACAAACATTGAAATTATCACCAGCACAGCCAGCTAGTCCTTGCATTGACCTAGAAGCCAACCAATATGGAGACAATTATAGTCCAACTCCATGCAACTAAAAAGTGATCCCTCCTAGTCCTTACTCCTTCCCGCTGCTAGACCTGTTCACGCAGTATTTTCTTCTTCCCCACACTTAAGCAGTCTAAAGTCATGACGTCATCTAGACCAATGTAGGGTCAATTCTGCAATGGATAGTCCACCCCTGGAGAGTTGGGAGCGTAATCTGCTGGTGAGTGGAGGATCAGCTAAGCAAAAAATGTTTCTCCTCTCCTTTAAAACAAGAAAAAACCTATGCAGTGTTCACATAGTCCCAATTTTGCATTTTCATAGAGTTGAGTTTTAGGGGTGGCTATGACATTTGGCTTTTGTAAACCACTGACTATTTATGCATAGGGGTACCAGACTCAGTTTTTGATTTTAACTTTATACTGAATTTTATGTGATGTAAATTTTTTTTTTACATTTTAGAAGAAATTGTTTTCTTTTTTACTAATGTACCTGAAAAGTCCCATCAAATGGAGCTTGTGTACTCTCAATATTAGAATAGGAGGGGGTTCTGGAAAAAATACCACCCTAATATTAAAATGAACATGTGGGAAGGTGCAGCGTGATACGGCGGGCAGAAAAACACACAGAGTACTAGTGCAGCAACAAGAACATATTGTAACAGAAGTTCAGCAATACAAAGAAGAACTGGTAGGAAGGCAACCTGAGTGGGAACACTAACAAGTTGTAACAGCAAAGCAGCAGTAGAGTGGTGGATCACAGGTGCTGACAGCATTTGCTTTGAGGAGCAGAATGCGGCCTGGCCAGTCTGCACCCAAATGGGAAAGCTTCCAAGAAGATGCTGTGTCCTTGCATTCACTCTACTTCCCTGGAACCTTTCTGTAATGCTAAGCACTGTCTCTGACAGACGGGTGACCTGTCCCTACTCTTGCCACTTGCAAAATGTGCACCAAACCCAGGGGCTAGGTCTATAAATAGACTTTGGCTGATACAGATGGCGGTCAAAGTCACATGGGGTGCAGCATCCAATCAGATAGCTGCTTACCTTTTACCAAGGAAACCATAGAGGAACTAGGTTCCTTTCGACTTTATTCTTTATCTTCATTGCCACTGCAGACTAGCGCCACCTGCAGTGGAGAAAATAGACTGCACCTGCCTACAAGCGAAGGCACAAGAATCAAGAGTCCCCCGTCGTAGAATGGGGCAATATTCAGGAAGAAAGAGCCCTTGATATAAGAATAACAAGATGTTCAGGAAGAAAGATCCCTTCCCTTCTCCACCCTAAATATTAGAATAAGGAGGAGAGGTTCAGGAAGAACGGTCCCTAAATATTAGAATGTGAGAAGGTTTAGAAAGAAATACCCCTCAATATTACAAAGGGAAAGGGTCAAGATAAAAGACTCCTCATTATTAGAATGAAGGAGTTCTGGAAGAAAAGAGAAGAACCCTCCATCTAAATGTTGTTTAACCCAGAGAACTCTTGAATCAGAAACGAGCTTGCGTACTCCAGTTTACATACTAAATGAAAGCTAGCAGTGCAGATCTGAATGACCTTTTACAGAGCCATACAAACTTGCATTGAGAAAGTAATCTGTAACTTACATGGTGTGTGTATAAGGAAAGACAGATTATCCAGCTAGATATTGATTCCAAGATTCATTTAATTTAAAAAGTCAATTTGCTGGAAATTCCCCTGGGACAAGTGCCCTGTGCCTGTGACAGATAGTAATGCTCTGGAACGCTCTTCAATTGCCAATTTCCTACATGTGGGAACTAAGAGCAATGGTTAGCCCCCGTGTTTCACTAGCAGTGTCTTTTAAAGAGGTACTGTCATATGTCCAGTAATTAACATTATTTTTGTTGCAGTGTAGCAACCAATCAGCACCAAAATGTTAAAAGAAAAAAATCTTTGTCTCAAATGTCTCAGGCAATTTCTCAATGTTGGTCGGCTCCTAGGTCATTGCAAGGACTAGCAGGCTGTAATAGTGGTGGTTTCAGTACTTGTCCACTACATAAGTTGTGACAGGTCCTTTTGAACAGATATAGAGTGCGTCACTTGAAAAACAGCAGGCATTTTTAAAAAGTTGTCAAGGTGGATAGTCTTCATGTAGGTTTGTACTTTTGAGCCAAGCTTCCATTCATATAGCTGGCTATTAAAACTGTACTCCAGGCAGAAATAAAAGACACAAATGAATGCATTTCAGTATTAAATAAGGAAGAATTCCAGGTATGGCATTTTTTACATAGTTACATTGGTCCAGCTTGATGTAGCCAGTCATAAACTGTACCTGTAGTATCCCTCTGGAAGCTGTAAATTACTGTGGTAGACACCATGCTTCAGTGGTCCCAACTAGCTTACAGGTCCCATGTTAAGCAGCTGCCCTACTGCATTCTGAACACAGAAGATTGATATGGGTACTATTCGAGAATGGTTTACATTTTCTCGATAAATGCAAAGCATTCTCTGATTGAACAAGGTGGAGAGGTGGTGGGGGGACATCACACTCTCACCTCATCCAAACAGAGAATGCTTTCTGTTCATTGAAAAAATGCAATACAATTGCGCTTGTGTGAAACAGCCAATCTCCTATGTTTAGAAAGCAGGAGGGCAGCCTGTTACCATCATGGGATCCAGAAACCTAGTGGAGATCACTGGAATATTGGTGTCTACTATAGTGGATTCCAGCCTCTAGAGCAGGCTTTCTCCAACTTTTTTCACAAGAGAAACCCTCAAATTTATGTTCAGGTCTTGGGTAACCTCTGATTAAGCTAGTTCATTGGAGGTCAATGAGAAAAATACACCTTACATTGGTGGCTGTTGGGAAGAATGCAACATTTACAAATAGTTAAAAAGATTATTAGTGTTATGCAGCTGGATCTGTCAACTGGTATTGACTCTGGTACTATGCAGGCACCATCAAATGATCAATTAGCCACAGCTCAAGGAACCCCGAGCAACCTCTGGAGGAACCCTAGGGTTTCACGTAACCCTGATTGAGAATGGTTTTCCAAGGGATTCCACAGGTATGGTACATGCATATTTACATTGGTCCAAGCAGAACCATTATAACTATGTTAAAAAACAATGACTAGAATTCTGTCAATGTATTTTAAATGCAAGCAGTGTAATTATCTGAATTCTTCTTTTTTTTTTTTTTTTCAATCTCCTGTTTAGCAGAGTTGAGACCAGGAGAGAAAAAGCACCTAAAAGAGCCAATCAGTTCATCTGCTGAAAAGAAGCATGTTGATGTAAGAAGCAAGATGAGTGACAGATAGATGAACCCATCGGTCTACTGTTTCTTCTTTCACTGTCCAGTCACAGGCCAAGGAAGAGACCTATAAATGTTAGGGCCCTTTCATATGGGCATTTAGTTTAATCTGTCAGTTTTTCAGATGGATTCAGACTGAACCAGAATGTATGTCTATGAGTGGGCGGATGTAAGCAGATAATCATCTATTTACATCCACCTTCATCGGTGTCCAATTAGGTCTGTATTTTTAAACAGAACACTGCATTCTTTTCTGTTTAGACAATTCTGAATGTATGTAACTGGATGCTGTCTGTACCTCCATTCATTTGTGTCTATTTTGAGGACTGGTTCCCTGGACTGGACTTTACAATCACTTTAAGCCCCATTCACACTAGTCTGCTCTGAATTTGTGGGCAGAATGATAAAATAAACATCACATGCCTGACGAAGGGGTCTTGCATGGCTCTGAAACGTTGCACTGTTTCTAATGTGATCCTTTTTGCAATAAAGCTTTTGGACTGCTTTTGCAAGATCCATGGTGTGCTGGCGAATATGTATGTACATGTATTTGTGGGCAGAATCAAGCATTTCTGTCCTTGTTTTCAGAAATGCAGCAAAACAGGCAAAGCACTTGTAGTGCCATCATTTGGCACCCCAAACCTGGTGCAACTTTCCTACATTTTTTGTATGACAAAAAATGTTCTCTGTGTTTTAGACCTTAAAGAGAAGCTCCAGGAGCATGCAGAAGAAATTAAAAGTCAGCAGCAGTACTGTAGCTGCTGACTTTTAATATTAGGACACTCACTTACCTGTCCTGGAATCCAGCGGTGACTTCCCCCAAGCTGATTTTTCAATTGCTATCGGCCGGGTGCTGCCGCTGCTATCTTCACTAAGGTAAACCGACAGTGAAGCCATGCAGCTCACAGCCGGTTATCTACTGCGCATGCCCAAAGCTTACTGCGCTCTCTAAATGGGCCAGCTGCAGAGGAAGGAGGAGGCGGGCCGAACTTCCTTCAGAGTTTGCCGCGGCAAAACCAGGTACCCGCAGAGGCAGATGAGCGGAACTTCCCCCTTTGGGTGGAGCTCCGTTTTAAAAAACAAAAAAACAAAGCAGTTTTCTTCCTTTTTACTAACTGATTCCGTTTGCCTTGACTATTTTTGCTATGTTGTTAACCCTATGTGCATCCTAGGTGACGGGGTCTTGCTTATTACAGTATTGTAAGCTTTTATTGTTGTACCCCTTGTGATACATGCAAATATGAATGTGTGATATGTTCTCTGTACTTTTGTCTTTTGATAAATAAGGAAATAAAAAAAAAAATAATAAATAATTGCGACCATTTTTCGTGCATAGGGCAGCCATTCAAGTGAGTGGACTACCCTATGCATGACATGCAAAACTACTGTGCAAAAAATGCGCAAACAAAAAAAATGTGAGCGGGAAGGCCTCTGTGAGCAGATCTCCTGCTAATAAGGGTTGAATTGCACAAATATCTGAAGTTCAGCTTAAGGCGAGTCTTGGGGTTTCTGTGTATTAATTTATGCTAGTGGAGTCCTGCTTTTTCTGTGAAAAGGAACACAATGTTAAAAGAATTTGAGCATACATTTATTTGCAGCCATAAGGTTTGATGATACCTTGGTATCAGTGCTTGTCAATAGGATAAAAAAAAAAAAAAAAAAAAAACATTTTCTATATATGAAAGAGGTGTAACATAATAATGATGTCTTCGGGCAAAGGAGGTGTATACAAGACATACTGCAGTGTATTCTGTAATTCTTTACCAACGCAGACTCAGCAACCCAGCTGCACACTAAATACAATTGCAACAGCACAGAGTAACCTTCTTCATTAAGGTTCCTAGGATCATTACTTTCCAATCTATGCTCTGCATCCACCTTTGAACCTCCTGTTTCATTAGTAAATTGAATAATAAATGAAGACGGCTATATAATAAAACTCCTAGCAGAGAGCTTTGGCTGCATGTCCGCACTCTGTACAAAGGACAGGATAAAAGAAGCCCCTGGCGCGTGTCATCAGACAAAAACATTTAGCAAGTTTAAAAAAAAAAGTTTGGATAAAATTAATAATAACACATGAAGTCTATGTTAAACGAATCACTAAAATTGTATTTAGCACTACTCCCTTGGGAGCTGGTGGTTACTGATTCCCCAAGGTTACCCATAGCAACAACATCCCGGTTCAGCATTTTCAAAGTGCTTGGCTCAGTCAAGAAACATTCCAGGGGTTTTTGTTTTTTTGTAGTCTTATTTGAGAACTTGGATAGGAGAAGGGATGAGTGGGATACTCCAACTTGAATAAACTATGCACAATTTGCTGGGACATCTAGAGATAACTGAGTGCGGCAAGGCGGCTGCTTCACCTTGTCACTAGCAGTGAAGAAAGAATTTAATGGGCTTGTATTGCTCTTCTTCAGGGCCCAACTAGGCACCCCCTTTATCCCTATTCTTCAGGGTTCTACATGGCACCCCATTTACTGTACTTCTCTCTGTGTGAGCTAGCTCCTTGATCCCCTGACTTCACTGGAGTGGCCCCCCTTCCTGGGCCGACCCTTTGGCAAGTCCCACAGTACTCACAGACACTGTTTTTCCCGAGAGAATCTGCCAGCAACTCAACCATCTGCTACACTGGATCCTCTGCAGCTCAGCTCCACACCTGGTTCACTAGGCCGACTGCCCAAGACCACCTTCCTCATACACAGCAGAAGGCGAGACCAGCCGTCTGGCTCCTCCTGGGACTTTGCTTCCCTAAAAAGGCACCCTGTCACATGTCCCCCTGGCTTTTATGAGCAATCCCAGGATGCATTGCAAGAATGCCCTCCCACTGGGACTCCCACAAAAGCCAATGTGTCACTGGCTGGGTTTCCTCCGCTGTCCAGCAAGCACCCTTATTGGATACAGTAGGGACACTCCCTCAGACCCAGTGAATAACACCTGGAGACATGCAACAGGCAACCTAACATATCAGACTCCCCTGATAAGCAGAAGGAGCAATAGATGCTTTTTCCTAGCACCTACCTAGGAGGGTGCTACATGTATATACACTTTAACATCTTAATATGGTTTTAAAATAAATTTCAATAGCTTTAAATTTGAAGTTTTAATTGTAATATAAATGAACCCATAATGATCCTGCCATGAAGTTTCTTGTTCAGACACTTCCTGTTACAGGGCAGCAATGCTCTCCAGTTGTGCTCCTTTGTTGCCACTCTGCCACGTGGACTTCCTGATTGAGATTACAACACACATTGCGCAGGCATGTTCTCCTGTTGTCACCATCAGGGAACCTGCTCTGAGAAACAATGCGGTCAACAATGGAGTAATGCCTGGTTCACACCTATGCAGGTGGCAGTTTGCATATTCCAGGTGCATTTTGCAGTTTTCAATTCAGGTTTCTGATCCATTGAAGTCTATGTAACCAAAAACCAGAATAAAGTCCCTGGTCCCTGGCCCTTTATATAAAATGCACAGATGTGAACCTGACCCATAGGAAACCATGTTAACTGTATGGACTGTAGTGTGTTTCTGCAAAACTGAAAATGCCCTAAAAAATGCATAGGTGTGAACCAGGCCTTAGTGAATGTAGAAAGGAAGTGTCTGCAGAGATGCTGCCTGAGATCAGCAACCCCTGAGATACCAGTTGATTTACTAAAACTGTAGTGTGCAAAATCTTTCAAAATCTGGTGCAGCTGTGCATTGTAGCCAACCATCTTCTAACTTCAATGTGTTTAATTAAATTGAAACTAGAGTCTCTATACTAGAACATGTTATACTTACCTGCTCTGTGCAGTGGTTTTGCACAAAGCACCCCAGATCCTCCTCTTCTCGGGTCCCTCTTAGGAGCTCCTGGCCCCTCCCTCCTGTTGAGTGCCCCCACAGCAAGCAGCATGCTATGGGGACACCCAAGCTGAGCCGCAGCTTTCTGTGTATCCAGGCAGACACGGAGCCGCGGTTTGGCTCTGTCCCCTCTCTTTCCTCATTGGCTAACTGACTATGATTGACAGCAGCATGAGTAAATGGAGCCCCCACGGTCTGGTTCCTTTGCTTTGTAGCACCCTCCTAGATAGGTGCTAGGTAGTGTAAATAGTTTGCTCTGCCTGCTTATCAGGAGAGCAGCAGGTAAACCATAGTCTGCTCCATCTGCTTATCAGGGGAGCCTGATCAGTTATGCCTGTTGCATTTGTTCATGTGTGATTCATCTGATCTGAGGAGTGTCCCCACTGTATCCAATAGGGGAGCATGTTGGACAGTGGAGGAAACCCAGCCAGTGACACACAGGCTTTTTTGACTATCCCAGTGGGTTGGCACAAGCAGTGGTGCATCCTGGGATATGTTATAAAAGCCAGGGGCACATGTGAAAGGGTGTCTTTGGCAAGAAGCCAGGTCCCAGGAGGAGGGTGACGGCTGTCTCTCCTCCTGTCTGTATGGAAGGTGGTCACAGGCGGTCAGCCTAGTGAGCCAGAAGTGTGGTGCTGAGCCAGGGGGTCCGGTGGATACTGACGAGTGGAGCTGAAGGCAGAGCAACCTTGGAAAAAACAGTGTCCATGAGTAGCGGGAAGCTTGCCAGGGGTCTGCCCAGGAAGGGGACCACTCCAGTGGAGAGTCAGTGGACAGGAGCTAGCAAGCACAGAAAGTGAGAAAGGGGGTGCCAAGTTAGGACCCTGAAGAGAAACTAATTCAGGATAATATTCATTATCTTCACTTCAGTGGCAAGGTGAAGCAGCGGCCTTGCCACACACACTACAGTCATTTGTCCTCAGATTTGTGCATAGTTCATAGCTGGAGTATCCCACTCATCCCTTCTCCCATCCCAGTTCTAAAATAAAACACAAAAACCAAAATCCCCTGGACTGTTCATTGTCTGAGCCAAGTGTCTAAAGTGATATGTTTCTACAGACTGTTGCTATGGGTAACCCAGGGGAATCCAGAAAGTGCAATTCTCAGCAGCCCTCTAGGGGGCAGTGCTACAGCTACATTTGCTGTCTTCTACTTGATTGTAAGTGATTATTGTTATTTTTTAAAGCCATATTTTACATACTATACTATCAAGATCCTCATTTTATTTTATATGAGCTGGGATTTACCTACAATGGAGTGAGCTTCATCAGCCAATGACTGATTCCCATTAAACGCATGACCATTTTCCTTAAGATGAGCGGCCACTGCACTCAGGGTTGGACATCGGACATAGAATGCATTAAGATAAAAAAAACCTTCTGCATTTACAACCACTTCAACCTTTGACATAAAAAAATTGAAGGTGATTGATTTCTATGCACAGCTGCACTAGATTTTGCACTCTCCAGTTTTAGTAAATTAACCCCATAGTAATATTATAAACCGCTTGCTGACTGTAAAACTTACATATACAGTGTCAAGGTGGCTCTGCCGCACAGGATCATGTACCTAGTAACTGATCCTGCACTTCCAGGTCTTGGGCGCACATGCGCCTGCTGGCAGCCCGCTCCTGCTGCAGTTATACACAGCAAAATGTTTACATTCCTTGTAATAGTAATAAAAATGATCAAAATAAAAAAAAAAAAACTGTGTAAAAAAATAAATAATAATAAATTAAATAAATAGGAAAGAAAAATTAAAGCTCCCTGTCCCCATTAGCTTGGGCGCATAAGTGAACGCATACGCAAGTCCCGCCCACAAATGTAAACGCTGTTTAATCCACACATGTGAGGTATCGCCATGATCGTTAGAGCGAGAGCAATAAATTGAGCCCTAGACCTCCTCTGTAACCCTAAGCTTGTAACCTGTAGAAATTTTTCAATTGTCGCCTAAGGGGATTTTTAAGTACCAAAGTTTGTCGCCATTCCACGAGCGTGCGCAATTTTGAAGCATGACATGTTGGGTATCTATTTACTCGGCATAACATTATCTTTTACATTATAGAAAAAAATTGGGCTAACTTTACTGTTTTCTTATTTTTTAATTTAAAAAAGTGCATTTTTTCCAAAAAAATTGCGTTTGGAAGACCGCTGCGCAAATACGGTGATATAAAGTATTGCAATTATCTCCATTTTATTCTCTAGGGTCTCTGCTAAAATATATATATATATATATATATATATATATATATATAATGTTTGGGGGTTCTAAGTATTTTCCTAGCAAAAAATACTGATTTTAACTTGTAAACAACAAGTGTCAGAAATTGGCCTGGTCCTTAGGTGGTTAATGGTCAGGAGTAGGGATGATCGAACGGTTCGGGTCGACCATCGGTTCGACCCGAACATTGACTGTTCGAGGTTCGGCCGAATTTAGAACTTTTTGGTGAAAAAGTTCGGAATTCGGCAACCAGAACCAACCAAAATGCAATGGGCCAGGAAATGGGCTTTAAAAGCCTGTGATTGGACCAGAACCATTAGCAAAAGCCAATTGAGGGGGCAGGAGAATGCTAGGAATGTGATTGGAGTGACTAGGGGGTCCATAGTCCAATCATTAGTGAATACGCTCCCCAGTATATAAGATAGCCCCCGCCAAATTCCTAGCATTGTTATACAGGGACATGGAAGAGAGTGGAAGCAGTTCTGTTAATTTTACTTTAAAAGTGTCATTTAGCATTTATTAGTGTGAGGAAAAGGATATCTAGTGTAGTTAGGGTGCTCTTTTACACTTTAGTTAGATGCAAACATTTAGTTTCTGTAGGGAAAGTGTGAAGTGTCAGGGTGACCGTAATGTAGTGTAGAGTGAACTGACATTGACTGCTATGGCAGGGTGACCAAACCCTTCCATATCAGGGTGACCGCTATAGAGAAAAGCTAGTTTCTCTGAAGTCACTTTCGCTGCAGTAATATGACTTTGCCCCTGTCAGCTTGCTTTTTGGCTGCAGGCGTCTATAGGGATTTTTTGAACACATGTTTGGAGTCAGGCATGACATCTGAATATGTGTATAGGGGGTATATATATATACACACCCATGTATGTATATATACACCTGCACATATATAGGTGTGAAAGGAGCAGAAAAAACGACTTGCGCTAATGAAATAATTAACACCAATATAGTTACGCTCCTATCACACCTATATATGTGTATGTGTAAAATACATATAAGTATGTGTGTATATATACCACTATACACAAGTTCAGATGTTTTGCCTGCCTCCAAAGAACCCAAAAAAATGCCCAAAAAAACGCTTGCTACTAAACCGGCAAGGTGTGAAAAGAGAGAAGCCACTAACCTGTTCTATAAGTGACCTAATACAAACAATCTTTTTTTTTATGGTTCTGGACATGCTACAGAGCTGAAACTTCACAGGTACACTTTTTAGACCCCCAATTTTTTTATTTTTTTCAATAATTGTCTCTCTATCAAAAATGAAAATTTTTAATAACTTTTTTTTGTGTGATTTTGTGTCTGGGGGGTCTAAAAGGTGTACCTGTGAAGTTTCAGTTCTGTAGCATGTCCAGAACCATTAAAAAAAAAGATCATTTGTATTAGTGCAAATATAGAACTGTAATATGGCTTCGCTCTTTTCACACCTTGCCGGTTTAGTAGCAGGCGTTTTTTTGGGCATTTTTTTGGGTTCTTTGGAGGCAGGCAAAACATCTGAACTTGTGTATAGTGGTATATATACCACTATACACAAGTTCAGATGTTTTTCCTGCCTCCAAAGAACCCAAAAAATGCCCAAAAAATCGCTTGCTACTAAACCGGCAAGGTGTGAAAAGAGAGAAGCCACTAACCTGTTCTACAAGTGACCTAATACAAACAATCTTTTTTTTTATGGTTCTGGACATGCTACAGAGCTGAAACTTCACAGGTACTAAAGATACTAAATCCAAAGAAATTTTTTTTTTTTTTTTAATGGTTTCAATAATTGTCTCTCTATCAAAAATTACAATTTTTAAGAACTTTTTTTTGTGTGATTAATAGTCCCTGGGGTATGACCCAGAACCCTAGGCACTTTTTAGGGGCATTTATTTGGTTTTATGGCTTCAAAATGGTGTTTTTTTATTACCGAAGTTCGGGTCCCATTGATTTCAATGGGGTTCTGAAATCTGGGCCGAACTTTCGGGAAGTTTAAATGGTCTGGCCGAACCGAACTTTTGAAAAGTTCGATCATCCCTAGTCAGGAGGACCATGCGGAACTACTCGGAGCAGTAAAGCTGCCACAAGAGAGCCAGGAGGCTGAATGTTATGTTTGTTGCATTGATAGTGGACAGGGAAGACCTGAAAACTATTTCTGGCGTGCAGTAAACTCACTGATTTGGCACTACCATTGAGCTAAGAAATCCCAGTGTGTCACAATATACTGTACATACATATGTATATAAACAAGGTCCATAAAGACATGGATGAGTGAGTTTGGGGGGTGGGGGGGGGGAAAGAAATTGACTGCACAGAGTCTTGACCTCAACCCAATAGAACACCTTTGGGATGATTTAGGGCAAAGAAAGTGAGCAGGCCTTCTCGTGCACATCAGTGCCTGACCTCACAAATGTGCTTCTGGAAGAATGGTCAAACATTCCCATAGACACACTCCTAAACCTTGTGGACAGCCTTTCCAGAAGAGTTGAAGCTGTTATAGCTGCAAAGGGTGGACCAACTCAACATTGAACCCTACGGACTAAGACTGAGTTGCCATTACAGTTCATGATGACATGTAAAGGCAGGCGTCCTAAAACTTTTGATAATATAGTGTGTGTTTATATATATATATATATATATATATATATATATATATATATATGTGGAGCGAGTTTTCCTTCAATTAAACAAATTAGTGACTCTTTAAATAGACCCTTATTAGCATTTTTTGTCTTTTTCTTGACAACCTTTTTTCATGGATCACAAGGACTTAAAGACAGCTGCTTATCCAAGAAGACAGAATGAGCCTGTTTTCATTCCTTAAAGCTTTGTATAACCTGTTCCTTCTAGTTAACTTTTTCAATTGCTGTGCAGTTTTTACTGGGAAAGGAAATTCAAGCTAATGATAAAAAGCCCTGCCCAAGAAATTCTTGAAGCTGATTCACTGTTCAGTGGATAATAATTCCAAATGAAGGATATTATATCTTGCAGTTTGAATTAAATAGATTAACTCAATCTTTTTGTCAACTGAATGAACATAGTGGTTGGACTGCCTCCAATATTCCTGTTAAAAGATTTTTTTTAGAGATAAAATATCATTGTCCTGGCTTATGTCTTCATTTTGGTCTTGTCGCATTTCCTATTTTTGATCTTTTAAACACTTCTGGACCAGAAGATTTTCCCCCTTAATGACCAGGCCATGTTTTGTGATTTGGCACTGCGTATTTTAACGTACAATTGCGTGGTTGTGCAACGCTGTACCCAAAAAAATTGATGTCCTTTTTTCCCACAAATATAGCTTTCTTTTGCTGGTATTTGATCACCTGTGCGATTTTTATTTTTTGCGCTATAAACAAAAAAAGAGCGACCATTCTGGGAAAAAAAACAATATTTTTCATTTTCTGCTATATAACATTTCCAAAAAAAAAAATTAAAAATCAAAATGTTTTAACATTTTAGGCCAATTTGTTTTCTGCTACATATTTTTAGTAAAAAAAAAACCGCAATAAGCGTATTTTGTCTGGTTTGCGCAAAAGTTATCGCGTCTACTAACTATGGGAAAGATATATCTCATTTTTATTGTTTTTTTTTTTTTACTAGCAATGACGGCGACCTGTGATTTTTTTTTGCGGGACTGCGACATTGTGGTGGACAGATCAGACCCCTAACTGACATTTTTGACACTTTTCGGGGGACCAGTGACATTACTACAGTAATCAGTGCTAGAAATATGCACTGTTACTGTAATAATGACACTGGCAGGGAAGGGGTTAACACTGTGGGTGATCAAGGGGTTAAATGTGAGCCTAGGGGAGTGATTCTAACTGTGGGGGGAGGGGCTTGTTAAATGACCTGGGGGGAGGGGCTTGAATACAGAGACCTGTGATCCTACATAGAAGGATCACAGGGGCTCTATGATCATTCCAGGGAGAAGAATGGTCAGCTGTGTTTACAACAGCTGACAGTCCATCTCTCTCAGCGGGGAACAATCGCAGGTGTAAGGAGGCAATTGGAGCCGCCTGCCCCATGCATCGGAGTCCCCGCTGCCGAGTGGGAGCGGGAGCGCGCTGCCGGCGGTGCATGCTCACCCCCTAGCTACAGGCGCGCGACCGACGTCGCCCTACGTCAGTTCACGCAGGAGGGCCAGCCTGCCACAGTATATATGCACAGTGTCATGTACCTCTGAAAGGCCAACCAAAGGATGAAAACTGACAAAACTAACACAGATCAGCTTGTGCTTTGTGTGGTCAGTTTTGAACAAGGAAGAAAGGTGACTGGCAGATTCAACCAAATACTTCAGATGGAGGAAGTACCTGAAAATAATAGAGACTATCATTTTTAAAATACACATATGTGAACACACACATAGAAAAAAATTGTTTAGTATAACATACTTTAGAGCAAATTTGCACTGAAACAGATATATGTAAGTGCTGCCTATAGTGACCGCCTTCTGAAAACGCTTGCTGCCTGGCTTTGAGTTCATATGATAAATCTAGTCTGCAATTCTTGTAATTCTTAGTAATAAACAGATTTTGCATAATATCTAATTAACTTGCATTTTTTAACAGAATAGGTACACCGTCAAGGCGCCCTTTAAAAAGTATAGACAATCTTGAGGCACCCCATTCTAAAATGTAAAACCCAAATGACACCCAACATTAAAGGTGATTTATTCTTCCAAAGCAAATACACTTTTGCAAACTGGTACTGACTAGTTTTCCAATGTTTCTCTTCTCCCTCAGTTTTTCTCCATCACTCAGCTAATGTGACCCCAATGCTGATGAAGAGGGACAGGGGAGGGTCAAACAAGGATGCTATGCAGCTGACTGGCATTCTCCACATCAACTGATGATGCCAATGGTCGTTAGGATGCTGGCAGCTAGAATGGTGCACAATGAAACCTGTGGCTTTGTGTAACTAAAGGGCAGGCTTCATCCACATGCCGGATTGTATACAATTTTTGGGCACTTTTTAGGCATTTTGGCAAGGCACCCCTGAAGAAACCTCAAGGCACCCCAGGATGGTTGAAAAAGGTTGCTCTAAAGGACAGAAGGAGAAAGAAAGAAGGATGAACATACTTTATATATCTTTGTACATTTAGCTGGCTATAAATAGAACAAGCACAGGCATTCTAAATAGAACATGCATACATTTTTTATTTTGGTTTATTTTATTTCACGCTTTCATTTACTGACTTCTCTTTTTAGGTAAAGTTTAGATGCTTTAGGGTAAACACAATACGGCACGCTGAGACATTCATAACCACAGTGGGAATGATTGTGCTAATTGCCTGATATCGGGTGCAACATTGTTATTATTGACTTTATACACAGAGAAAAACATGAATGGAGGTAAGTATACTGGATTACATTGATTGGGACTCAGCTCAGACTGACTCACATGTTTAAAGTATTGCTGTCAGGTGATGAAAACATCAAAATTAAGGCTGCCTGCAAAAAAATAGCTTTTATATTCACCTCTTGGAGCCTGGGTCTTCCATCTTCCTTCCATACCAGCGCTGCATCCTCTATCAGTATCTTCAAATTTGGCACTTCCATGAGTTACGAATGTCTAGTTCTTCAGTCACTTACTGGTTCTATCCTCTGACCCCTATATCACTATCAAATCGGTTGATCAAGGTTAGCTGGAGGCAAGGTAGAAGACACTGGCCTACAGAAAGAGGAGTATAATCCCTCATCTGTTCCAGGGAACTTTTCATCTTTATCTTGTCACCCTTCGTGAGAGCTTTAACCTTAAGAACAGACACTTTCACCCTCTTTCTGCCCAGACCATTTTTCACACTTTGCATGCTTGAGTAATTGTCATTCAACGCTGTTCCCAAATAAAATTGTAATCTTTTTAAAACAGTTAGAGCTTGTTTTGGTGGCATTTAATCACCACTTTTTTTGCTATATAAACAAAAATATGTAAATATTGTAATGTTGTGAATAAATATTTTTTTGAAGTTATTTCTCACACATAGCTTAGACATACTTATAATTACACCCCAAAACACATTCTGCTGTGCCTCCCAAGTAAAAGGATACCACAAGAGCAAGACCAAAATCCAAGGAGCATCTTTTGGTGTTTCAAGGAGCATAAATTATGTATAATATATGCATCAAATTTCTTAAATACCTATCACATTTTTTAGAGGCCCTGGAGCACCAGGAAAATGGAAACAACCACAAAATTGGAAAGCAAACAATCCAAGGTATTTTCTGAAAGGCATAGTGAGTCATTTTTTGCCAAATGTTTTTGTAAAATGCAGGAAAGAAAATGAAACAATTTTTTACACAAAGTTGTCAATTAATAAGATATTTCTAAAACACATCATAGGTATACTTAAAATTATACTTCAAAACATGCTATTTTTTTACAGCCTAGCCACATCAAGGGACCCAAAATCCAATGAGCACCTTCAGGCATTGCAGGGCCGTAAATTACACCGTATTTATCGGCGTATAACACGCACTTTTTCCTGCTAAAAATGGAGGAAAAAGCAGCAGTGCGTGTTATACGCCGATATTAAAAAAAAAAGTGCCAGGAAACATCGCCGAGAGCAGAAGGGGTGGGCCGGGCCGGGCCGAGGAGAAGGAACGACGAGCTGTCATTAGAGCAGAAGGGGCGGGCCGGGCCGAGGAGACTTCCGATGACTGCGCTCGCTCGTTCTCCCTTCTCCTCAGCCAGGCCCGCCCCGCCCCCTTCTGCTCTTATGACAGCTCGTCCTTCCTTCTCCTTGGCCCGGCCCGCCCCTTCTGCTCTCGGCGCTGCTTCCTGCCCTTTTTTAAAACATATTCGGACAGTTCCAATGGCGTTTGCGAGGCTGCATATTTGGACACTGCATATATGGACACTGCTGGTGAGCTGCATATATGGACACTGCATATATGGACACTGCTGGTGAGGCTGCATATATGGACACTGCTGATGGGCTGCATATATGGACACTGCTGATGGGCTACATATATGGACACTGCTGATGAGGATGCATTGCTGGACACTGCTGATGAGGATGCATTCATGGGCACTGGTGAGATGTCATTTGATTTGAAAAAAAAAATGTTCTGAGTTCAAAGCAGTTTATTTTAAATTTAAGCTTTTTTCCTGAAATTTCTCTCCAAATATTGAGGTGCGTGTTATATGCCGGCGCATGTTATATGCCGGCGCGTGTTATACGCCGATAAATACGGTAATTTGCTGACTACCTACCACATTTTTGGAGGCCCTGAAGCACCAGGACAGTATAAACAGCAACAAAATGATTCATTTTTTTCTGAAAATAGGTATTTCTGAAAAACATAACAAGTTTTGTGAAAACTTCATTTTTTGGTACAAGTTTGTTTGAAAATGCAGAAATACAATGAAAATTTATTATTTATTATTTTACACAAAGTTGTTAATTTAATAGGATATTTCTCACACACACAGCATAGGCATACTTGAAATGACAACTCAATTCCTATTTTTTCATAGCCACTTTCCTGGTCAGGTTTTGCTGTTGAATATAGCATGGCTTTCGTGATAGCCCCCTTGAATTTTGGCCTGGTAAACGGGCTTACATTCCAATATTGATGTCATGGACTTCAATCCATATACATAGGATCCTCCTGGTATCAATTCCCAGTCCAATCCAATAATTTTTGATTGGGATCAGCAGCCACTGTATCCCATTCTCTTGACATATTATATATTCCTATACATATTGTTTATCATGTTTATATACGTATGGGTACAATCTATAAATGATAATTATGTGAATGAGGTGGATGCTTGGTTTTAGCTGTGTATGAAGTAACAGTGTGGTTTGGTACCATTTTGGGCTTACATATTTGTATGTTTTTTGATACAATTAACAAAATAATATGATGATTAAATTTAGCCCAGTAAGTTGTTATATATGGTTATCCATTTTTCTCTGGTGGTTGAGTTAATTCGGGCTTTTATAACTCAGTTTTTTTATCAGGCAATATAGCTTAGTGTAACATCTTAGCAGTCCCAGTTTCTTTATGCCAAGCAAGCCTAGCCTACTGGTACATGACTGCCCCCAGGAAGTACAGGAAGCTAATGAAAGGAAGAACAAAAATGTTCTTGTGGTTCCAGGAGGTCAATTGTCCACAGGGGATTGCTGCGACTGATGTCTCACAGCTACGTAGTCAGCAGGATTTGCAGATGCGTCTGTTCAGGTGAAGGTAGACACATGGTCAGCAAGCAGGCAAAGAATTGGTCCAGACATCAGGTAGAAACATAGTAAATAAACAGACCAGGTTTAGTTCAGGCAGTAGAAAAATGTAGTACTGTTTTGGTGTCGGGATGATCAGGATCATTGTTGCTGACTGCACTGGTCTGGTGACAGTGGGACTTTCGTAGCAGTGATCAGGAATACTGTTGCTGGCTTACAATGATCTAGTAACACTGGAAACTAGTGTGGCAGCAATGAGGAACACTGATGTTGGCTAACACTGGTGTGGTGACACTGCAATTGGTGTGGCGTACATTAGCCTGGTGACAGGCGTGGTGGCTATCAGGAATATTGTAACTGGTGTGGTAGTGATTTGGGAAAATATGACCAGTATGGGTGTTTAAGGACTAGTGTGGAGGTGATCAAGGACACAGTAACTGCTGTGGTCGTGAATAGGGACAATATGATTGGTGTGGCTGTGATCAGGGATACTGGGACTGGTGTGGACGTGTTAGGGAAACTGTAACTGGTGTGACAGTGATCAGGGACACTGTAGCATACTGACTGGCAACACTGGTCTGGTGACATTGTACTGCTGTGGTAGTGACAATGGCTAGCAACACTGACAGAGTGATATCAAAGCAGCCAGCCATTGTTCATTAACACCGCCACAGCAATACAATGTCACCATAGTGACATTGCATATGCTCTAGTAACAGTATGTACAAAAAAAAAATGATTTACAATTTTTTTTACAATTCGTTTTACATGCTCTAACCAGAGAAGTGCAGTGTCACTATAGTGTTACTGTATTGCTCTGGGGATGATCAGGGTTTTTTTTGCACTATGATTGCTTATCACAGTGATGATCACTGTATAAGTAATCTTTTTAACCCTCCTCTTGTGTTAGGGTCAAAACTGACCCGTTTTCAGGTTTTGAATGTCTATAAGTATCACATAAATTTGTTTATTGCATCAAGATTTTTTTACTTTGTCAGGAACCTCTATTTAAACAATGTAATAGAAAAATAATCCTTTTCACTAAATTATAAAATACTGTGGTGAAAATTGAGACGTTCATGGTGTTAGGGTCAATTCTGACCCAGTTATAATATAGGATTTTAGGACACTAATAAGTGCCAAAACTGAAATCATAAACACTCTCTCTGCTTAGTAAAAGTGACAGCCAACCCCCTCTCAACCCTGTGAGCTGTAGTTAGGGAGGGGCCTATCTCTTTTCCTGCTTGTCTGCTTCTCTAAATAAAGTGAAGAAACATAGGACAAATTCATTTCAGAGTTGCTGACTTTATTTTACCATTTTTTCAATTTGACAATGAGAGGTATGCTATCAAAAGAAAGGTCTAGGGGTCACACCAAAAATATTAAAACCAATCTTTTCAAGGATAAAGAAGCCTAACAAGGTAACCAAGAGGTAAGAAACACATTTGATGATAAATAATTATTCAGAGGGTATTTTATGGCTGATTTAAAACACGGGTCAAAACTGACCCTAACATCATGGATAGTAACGAAATTCTAACATAAGAGGAGGGTTAAATGTGTTTGTCATCCATTCATGATGCCACTTTTTACTATTGTGATTGGCCACAGCTATCACATTGTACATTGTGCTGCTGTAATTGGCCCTTTACCATGTGATCATTGTGACCAATACATAGATGACAGTAGTAAGCAGTGGCATAATGAATAACAGCCAGTGTTTACCACTTTTCACATTATACCAGGGCCAATCACAGTGGCCTGGTACCCGATCAGTGACCCGATGTGTCCGATCACACCACTGCATGACCCCAAGGCTGTGCACAAGTGCCAGAAATAGGAGGACACATAGGTGTGTCCTCCCACTTAGCCCACCTGTCTGCATATGTGCAGGGACTAGGCTGAACGCGGTAAAGAAAACCTGTCATAAGTGACACATGGAGGTTTCTATTCATGATTTATCCTTTTGAAAATTCTAGTCATGCTTTCCCAGACCTGGAAAAAGTATACAGGTAAGAACTATAAGAGCTATAAGTCAGAAAACATTGAAGGCAGAGAATTAACATAAAAGCCAAACAGCCAGAATGTCTAAAAAGATAGCAACAGGAGCCTTCTGATTTCTCTCCGGACAGATGCACTCTATTAAACAATAACTTAATTCAAAAGAGGTTTTGTTTTCAGTATTCAGTGGGGGGGGGGGGGGGGTCAAGGCTAGGTCCCCACCAGGATGTGTGGTATGTAATGTAGTGGCAATGCTGGAATGCATGGGGGATTTTTTTAATATGACCATTAAAGGTCATCTAACCTTTTAAGATTGTACACTACACCGGCATTTCTCAACCTTCAGTCATGGAACCCTTTAAATGTAAAATCTCGAGGCAGCCCTGATGTAATTGCAAGTTTACATCAATGGGAAACCTGAGCTTGGGATGATGCGCACAACTAGCTTGATGAAATGAACTTCACATTAGAAGCTTCCATCACATCACAAATGTCCCTCCATCATAGATTTCTCTCATCACCTCATAAATCTAACCCGTCAAATCAGGGGCCCCCTATAAATCAGAGTTCCTCATCACAGTTTCCCATCTTCCCACCAGAGCCCTACCTTACTCCAACAGCATGGCAGAGGGCGGGAGGTAGAACAGGTTTGGACAGAGGTACACTTTGTCCTATCCTAAATGCCATGGATGGCCCTGCATGCGGCCTGTCCTAGATCAGTGCATAGCCAGCTTTACTGGTATCTGAGACCCTCTACTGATCTGGGAAATCTTTTTTTCTTTTCTTTTTTTCTTTGTGGAGCTCTGCATGTCGAAACCCTGTGAACAAAAAGTGAACAATGAAATCTGGTACAGTAATGGTACAATCTCCTAAGAGGGAGGGCCTCAAACCCTGACTGCCCCCCCCCCCGGACAAAAAACACCTGACATGGGCAATGCACAATATGGTCTACCTAGACTATAGGTAGGTGGACCTGCTGAACCCTTCAAGTAGTTGGTGGGGGGTGGGCTCTCCAGAAGAAAGACCCCATGCTTGGAGAGAGGAAAAAGACCCAAAGGGTGCAGATCCTCCTCTCTGACATCACAGCAGGCCCTGATAACCTGTGCCCTCAGACTTTGTCCATAAAAAAATAAAAACAAACACACATAGGTTGTTAATGCATGTGATAAATAGTGAAAAATAAGTAAATGTAGCAACCATCTGTGTTTTGAATCTGGGTCAGGGAGAATGGAATCACTCATCAGGCAGCACCTCTGTTACCTACTCCTACTTGCTGGAACCTTGGAGAAGTTTCCAGAAGAATGAGGGGGAAGTAAGGAGGCACTGCCTGGAGAATTCATGAGGGTCCCAGCCAATTCCCAGAAGGACTGAAAGAGGGCAGGCACCTTATCTATACTAAGAGTGAAGAAATGTCATCAGCACACAAAGGATTGCTCGAAAGGGTCCAAAAGGTTTTATCATGGGTACATAATATCCAGCAACGTTTTGGAGCCACACAGGGTCCCTTCGTCAGGTAGTGACCATTTTCATATATATATACTCAGTGTCAGCCCAGCAGGGGCAGTGTGGAGTTTGGGTGGAAGCTGGAGATGGAGTGCTGAGGAGGCTATTAGAGGCCCTTGAGGGTAACCCCCTAGCCTGGGGGGGGGGGGGAGGTGACCTCAGCCTAGGGCTCAGGTGCAGGAGGATCCTCTAATAATACAAAGAGGAGGCCTGTCCAGTGGCACGGGAGCAGGTGTGAGGACAGCACGAGCCAGCAAGTACATCCAAGAGTTCTTCAGGGACAAGACAGACAGGTGACTGATGAGTGAGACAGTCGGGGAGGGCTGAGAGGCAGCCGTAGAGGACTAAGGAGTGGCAGTCTGGGATGGCTGTAGAGTCAGTCTGGGAGGACTGTGGAAGATTAGCTAGGAGGGCTAGAGAAAGGGGCAGCTTCAGCCAAGTGGTCTGGCAGTGCCTGAAGAGGTGGAGCAGGGATCAGTAGCAACAGGAAGGTAGCTGAACACTGGGACTTTTTTTACACATCAAAGTTGCCTATGGTCCTTGTCTGTAAAGGCATTTTACTGGATCTGGTTGAGTGCCTTGTGAAATCCCCCAAACAGGGTTCCAGCTGGGCATGAGTGTTTCTCCAAGCAAGATTTGTGCAGAAGGCAGGAGTGTATATATTGACTGTATATATTTGTGTCCCTAAAGCAGCCTTTTTCAACCAAGGTGCTCAGGCACCCTGGGGTGCCTTGAGTTTTCTTCAGGGGTGCCTCGGCAAAATGCCTAAAAATTGCCCAAAAATTGTATAAAAGCCGGCGTGTGAATGAAGTCTGTCTTTTAGTTACACAAAGCTACAGGTTTTCATTGTGCACCATTACAACCTTCTTGCTGGCGGCATCCTAACGACCAATAAAATCATCAGTTTATAAGGAAGATGTTGGTCACCTGCACAGCATCCTTGTTTGACCCTCCCCTGCCCCTTTCCAGCAGTTTTGGGGTCACATTAGAGTGAGGGAGAAGAGAAACATTGGAATACTACTCACTACCAGTTTGCACGTTTATTTGCTTTGGAAGAATAACTCACCTCGTTTGGTTTCCTGCATGTGTTGATGTTGCTGTATTATGTGAAACTAATAGAATTGTTTTTAGAAGTTAGAATGGGTTGCCTCAAGACTGTCCAACACAACCCTAAAGAGTTTGCTGAAAAGTCCAGTCCAGTGGGCATCCCAAAATACCACTATCCCCATCAAAGTTTATTACCTCTAATAAACAAAACAAACAAAGTTGCTGGACCATTTCCTGACTCAAGTGTGCTGTGTAAATTTATTGTGCCTAGCTGTGCATGGTGGGTGATCCCTATACACCAACGGCTCCTATGGTGGTAGCATTACATAAAGAGTACCAAGTGCAGCAATACAAGGCAGACCTTTTGGCTTGCATAAAACCTTCCCCTAGACTTGATATAAGGCCTGCCCAAGAAGCATGTGCAAGAAAAGCAAAAAAATGTGTGACACTTTGCTAGGTAGCACTGCCCAAAGTGTTTTCCTGGCACCCCTGGGACACCACCCTCAGTGGGCACATCATCCATATTTCCTTGCCTCTCAGGACCTGGACAGATAAATGCAGCCCCATTCCTATCAGATAGTCATTAGCACTTACAGAGTCCTGTCTACACTCATAAAAAGCCTGGAAAACCAGGTCTTATTTGGGACATCTACTTCACACCAGCACAGCCGCCAAAGCTGTACCAGGCTGACTCTTGTGTTGCAAGGCAATGGAGTCTCTTTATATTCTTAGGAGAACCAACTGAAGTCCAGCAGCTTTCTCTAGAAGAATACACATAGAACTCACTAGCTATATTCTAACCTATCCAGGACTGTGAGTGTCACATTTTATATATTCTTATCGGAAGAGACAGTGTTGAAGAGGTCAGGCAGAGTTCAGGCATGTCAGCAGACAGAGTTGAGACTCCCTCAAGAAATAATTGAGCCAAAGAAAATTGTTTGGGAGTTACTAAAAGAACCAATGACTGCTTTCACATAAAAAGTAAAGACAGGCAGTAGCCATTATAACTGAAAATATAGAAGAACAATGTTCCAAAAAAAAAACACATTCTATCAAAACCTGGATTAGACACAGCGTAGGTCAATGGTATGGGTACATTGGCTGCTATGTGACAGATATTAATACATATCAAACAGCAACCTCCATCTTCTCGCTGCACTGCAAGACCAACATGTCATTTTAGTCTATTAGGAAATGTGTATTCTAATGTAATACAATATCTCAGCAAGGAGCTCTGTTACTCTGTTATTGTGTGAACTCACAAAACTCTTTCACGATTGATGGACACAAAAAAATACAGGGAATAAAGAGACAAGGTGCTGACACAAAGAACAGGTTTTTAAAAACTAAAGAAAGGGTACAATGCGCATTTTCCTGTATTTCTAAAGGGACGGCAATAATTGTGACATAAAAAAAGTGGACAAGGGTGATTAGAACAAGCCAATTATGTCACAATTAAACATTTTGTCAAAGACAGCGGGTCAGTAATTTGCAAAATACATATGACACTGAAACATTATATTAGAAAAAACCCTTAGGTAAAGTGTCCTCTGTATGTAAATGCCCCATGACCTTGTACTTTCATCCAAATCTCCCAGTTAAAGTGATATTAAAGAGGAAGTAAACCCTCCTCTGCAACTTGTACCTATAGGTAAGCCTATGATAAGGCTTACCTATAGGTACTGTAAATATCTCCCAAACATGTACCGTTTAGGAGATATTTACTTTGCATGCAGCCAGTGATGTCACTGGCGCATTCGCTCTGAAGGAACGGATGCTCGTGCCGTTCCTTCAGAGCCCCGTGCCGTGGCCGTCGACTCCCGCGCGCATGCGTGGGAGTGACGTCATCGCGGCTCACGCCAATCAGATGGCCGATCAGTCGGCACTTCGGGGCTTCGTTCTAAGGTAAGTATTTTATAATGAGCTAGTATGCGATGCATACTAGCTCATTATGTGTTTGTCTTTCAGGTGTTTGTCTTTTAAAAAAAAAAAAAAAAAATTCTGAGGTTTACAACCTCTTTAACCACTTAAGCCCCGGAGGATTTTCCTGCTAAACGACCAGGGGGTATTTTGCGATTCGGCACTGCGTGACTTTAACGGACAATTGTGCGGTCGTGCGACACTGTACCTAAACGAATTTGACGTCCTTTTTTTCCCACAAACAGAGCTTTCTTTTGGTGGTATTTGGTCACCTGTGCGATTTTTTGATCACGCGCTATAAACAAAAAAAGAGCGTCAATTTTGCAAAAATAGCAATATTTTTCACATTTTTTTATATGAAATTTCCCCAAAAAAAATGTAAAAATCAAAATTTTTTAACATTTTTGGCCAATTTGTTTTATGCTACCTATGTTTGGTAAAAAAAATCGCAAAAAGCGTATTTTGATTGGTTTGCGCAAAAGTTATCGCGTTTACTAACAAAGGGAAAGATTTTTGTCATTTTTGTTGTTTTTTTTTTAACGCATAATGGCGGCGATCTGCGATTTTTTTTGCGGTACTGCGACATTGCGGCGGACAGATCGGACCCTTGACTGACATTTTTGACACTTTTGGGGTTACCAGTGACATTTCTACAGTAATCAGTGCTATATATATGCACTGTTACTGTAAAAAAAACACTGGTAGTGAAGGGGTTAACTTTATTTGGGAGGGAGGGGCTGTGTGTGTCCCTAGGGGCGTGCTTTCTACTGTGATTGGCTGTGGCTTGAGGTGAAAGGACACTGATCAACGGATCTACATAGTAGATCTGTCTGATCAGTGTTTTAACACCGAGGAGAATGACAGGCAGCTTGTTTACACAAGCTGCCTGACTTTCTCCCTCTCCCCCGACGATCGCCGAGTGAGCGGCGGACATCAGGTCCGCCGGCCACACGCGCGGGGGGGCCCGTGACCGCGCGGGAGCGGGAGCGCGCCTCCGGCGGCGCGCGCTCGCTCCCCAGACCCTCCCAGGCTAGTGACGTTAATTAACGTCACTCTGCCTGGTAGGGGCTGACCGCCGCAGTAAATTTACTTGCGGCGGTCGGCAAGCGGTTAAACTCTCTAATTTTAAGCATTTTTAGCAGCTGATTTAATCACTTATTAAGCATATAACTTTTTATCTTTTATTCGTTGCCTATGTTTTATTTTAAGCTAGTGCCCTGACTGTTTCCTGCTTCAGGGTGGCTCCTTTCTCTTACAACATCCTAGTGAATTACCCTTGCATCAGTGGTAATACTAGAACCTTCAGGGACCCAGTACAGGAAACCATGAAGAGCCCCCCTGGCCCCCTTCCCATATCCTGGGGCCCTTTACTCCCATCGTGGGACCTTTTATTGTGTTCCTGCAGTGGGCCACCTTCCTGCCATCTTGGGGTCCCCCAATGAGGTAAAATGCCAAAGCGCAGTTGCAAGTGCAACCTTTGTGACCCTGGTTGTTCCGTGTCAGCAGTTTTTTATTTTTTTTTTACAATTTTTTTTTTATTCTTTACTTTTAGGACCTCTGTTGGGAGGCTAAACAGACCCCTGATGTCTCACTTTTGAGACAGAGAAAGGGACTGATGACAGATTCATCAGTTCCTTTCCCTGCACCCTCAACTGCACGGAATGAATGGACAGGAATAGTTATGTACAGAGTTTACCGTTCATTCATAAACTGAGGCATAGCCCCAGCTATGAATAATTAAACCGAGGCAAAGCCCCAGCTGTGAATTAATAAAAATAAAGAAAGAAAGAAATTAATTGGTACCGATCACTGACTGTATTCATTGAGACACATTTACCCGCCCCTTCCCCACTCTCCATCCTGACAGATCCACAGCTGCAGCCAGCGTGAGGTGGGAGGGGGAAACCTGGGGAGGGGGGCGAAGTTGGGCCCGGGGGAAGCACACAGGGCCGAGGGTAGCAGGACAGCAATAGGGAGGCGGCGAGAGCAGCATGTGGAGGAGACTTTGCCCTCCATTTCCCTCCTGCTGACACTGAATGTCTAAGGGAGGGATAGAAGGAGAAAGGCATTTACATGGCGGGATCGGTTCCTCTACATGCCACCCCCGTTACCCTTCTATACAGGTATACATGGGGGCCACATGGGCCCCCTGGAGCATGAGGTAGGGTTGCAATGGCAACCCCTGTTACCCCTGTGTGTATGCCCCTGTCTTGCATGTGTTAGGCCTGCCAGAGACGCCAATTGCTCCTCCGGTTCCCTGACCAATAGTCTTGTTATCCTGGTATCAGGTGGAGGAGCGCATAGTATCCTGCAGCCAAAATATCGGGACCTCAAATGAAAGTGCAACCAGCAAACTCAGGGAACAACAAACAAGAAAATGACTCACTGACCCCAAGGGAGCAAAGTCCAGAAGAGTGCTCCAGAGTGAGCCAAGTTCGTTAACCAGAGTCGATATAATCCAAGGGGGTGATCCGAAGAGAGGTCAAGAGTGGGCCAAGTTCGATAACCAGAGTCAGTACAATCCAAAGGGGTGATCCGAAGAGTAGTCAGGGTAAGCCAAGGTCAGCAACAAGAATAAAACATAAACAGCAGACAAGCAGGAAGCAAAAACCTATACTAAAGCGCCAGCAGGAAGTGGAAGAGGGTATTTATGGGTTATAGAATCAGGTAACTGACAACAACTGGCCACTGGGTGGAGCAAGAGTCTCATACCAAAATGTAGCTAATAATGAGAAGCTTACCCAGAATTGGAATCACCCAGTGGCCCAGGCAGCAGGGAGACGACCCAGAACACACCTAATCACCAGATAGACTCCCATCCAAGGCGTGTCAGCATGCAGGCATTAGAGCTATGTCTCCTTACACTGTGTGCATTAATAGAAATACAAAGCTGCTAGGCCTTCTTCGACTTCCTCCCACCCTTTCTCTTCTTAAGCTGGAGACAGCACTGTCCATTGTTAACTCTTTCTTGTGAAGATCAAAGGATCAGGGAAACAGCCCTGGAAAATCAGAATCCAGCAGCATTGAAAGCTGTCAACTGTAAATGCTGAGCTAAGAATTTTATACTATACAGTTTCCTGAAGAATATTTATTTTCTTGTGCTCATTCTGAGGAAATTGACCAAGCTTTTAGCTCCACATTACCTAAGCACATAGACCTTTATCTGGACAGAATAGGGGTCCAATATAAACCATTCCATATGTATATAAAAAATATAATATAAAACATTATTAAAACAATACAGGTAAACATACACATTCCAGACCATCAAGTCTGAATATATTAAACTTGTTAGGACCATTTTTCTTTGACATTATCAGGGGTTTTTTTCTCAAAGAAAAGGTGCAGGAATTAACCCCCTTCTCCTAGATCACACTTGTCTCCACCCCTAGAGCCAAACCAAGAGCCCCCTGAAGAACAGGGAACCAAGTATAATTTAGGAGGCTAGCATGAGCCCTTAGAGTTAATTGAAGTAAAAGCAATAATAGACCCACTAAATTCCTCTAGCAACAATAGACAACCCACCCATATCCAGCAACAATAAACAGGCCCGCATATCTAGCAAAGAGACACCCCCCCCCCCCCTCAATATATACAGCAAAGTGATATCCACATACATATATCCAGCAAGGATATGGCTCAATCCAGCAAAGAGACATGCCCATATATCCAGCAAAGAGATAGTCCAATCCAGCAAGGAGACACCCCATATATTCAAAGAGATAGCCCAATCCAGCAAAGAGACTCCCCAGATATTCAGCAAAGAGACATCCCCAATCCAGCAAAGA
The DNA here is from genome assembly GCF_965119305.1 of Pelophylax lessonae. Lineage (NCBI taxonomy): Eukaryota > Metazoa > Chordata > Amphibia > Anura > Ranidae > Pelophylax > Pelophylax lessonae. The sequence continues at coordinate 81,940,747 of NC_138773.1, forward strand.
TACATCCCAACCCAACAAAGATACATCCCAATCCAACAAAGAGATATCACCACATATTCAACAAAGACATGGCCCAATCCAGCAAAGAGATATCCCCAATACAGCAAAGAGACATCCCCATATATTCAGCAAAGAGACATCCCCCAATACAGCAAAGAGACAGCACAATCCAGCAAAGAGTCATCCACATATATTCCAGCAATGTGACAGCCTAATCCCGCAGAGACATACCAAAATACTCAGCAAAGAGACATCCCCAATCCAGCAAAGAGGTAGCAATCCAGCAAAAAGACATCCCCAATCTGGCAAAAGACAGCTCACATACGTACAGAGTGCAGGGTTCAGGAGTGCGCTATGTATAGGGCGCAAGGCTCAGGAGTGCACTATGTACAGGGTGTAAGGTTTAGGGGTGTGCTACGTAAAGAGGGCAGGGTTCAGGAGTGTGCCAGGTATAAGGCACAAGGCTCAGATGTGTGCTATGCAGGGTTCAGGGGTGTGCAGGACTGACAAGTATGCTATGTATTGTGTACAGGGCCAAAGAGTGTGTTATGAACAGGGTGCAGGGTTCAGGAGTAAGTTATGTACAAGGTACAGGTCTCCGGAGTGAGCTATGTACAGGGTGCAAGGTTCAGAGTGTGCTATGTACAGGGTGCAGAGTTCCAAATGCACTTTGTACAGGCTGCAAGGCTTAGAAGTTTGCTGTGTACAGGGTGCAGAGTTAACAACTGCATATTTTACAGGCCAGTTTACTGAAAATTCCCCTCAGACACACCTAGCATACCTTTCAAGTGCAAAGCACCCCTTCTCACCCAAATCCTTTCTTTTACATCTGGAGAGTGCCATAGAAAGGCGAGAGGAGTGGAAACAACTTATGGTTTCATAGCTTGTACAGGCTGCGTGTGTGGGCTTCAGATGGCCCTATTCAGCAAAGAGATATTGCCAATCCAGCAAAAAGACAGCCCAATCCAGCAAAAAAACAGCCCAATCCAGCAAAGAGACAGCCCAATCCAACAAAGAGACATCACTATATATTCAACAAAGAGCAGCTACAACATACGGTTTCATAGCTTGTACAGGCTGTGAGGGAAGGCTTCAGAGCAGCTGCCACCAGGACACTAGAGCAGCTGTGCACATCCCCCTGCCCCTCCCTCCTCTGCTCTCAGAGGAATCGTGCAGGGCAGGAAGGGCTGTGCAGAAACCGGCTGGAAATTAGCTTGCGAACCACCGGCAGAGGAACCTGTCACCTGTAAACACAGAAACTATGCTTCTGTGTGTGAGAGTGAAGTGACAGCAGTGTGTGGTGGGCAAGGGGCTAGCACCAAAGGTGGCGGAACTCTGTTCTGGGACGTTACAGCTGAAAAAAAGCCCTGGATATTATGCATCATAATGTCAGTGGTCAGATCCTCCCCTTCAGGAGGACATAAGGTGTGATTGCAACCACATTTGCCTGCTTAGAGTCTGACGCATTTTGAGGCTTACTGTAGTTCTTCCTCAGTAGCTACACAGTGGACCTTTATATAAATAAACAGGAAAAAATGATGTATACCTCAACAATAACCGTAAGCTATAAGCTATACTTCAGCTGCTTACAATATATGCATATCATATGGTCAATAGCTACAGGCCTGAACTGGAACTAGATAAAAACATGGTTGTTGACTCAAATCACATATCACTCTTGTTAGACCTTTATCACGTCATTGGACAGTCTGGTCATGATTTGATTCCAGTACCCAAAAAACTTCAGCCAACTCCACACCAAGTGATAGAAGGTGCCAGTGGCAGCCTGGCATTTGTTGTGAAGTGAGGAGACAGTCAGGTTGATGCGATGTAGCCTCTGAGGGGTCTAATATATCCTATTTAAAGATTTATATTGGACAAATTTGTCCTTAGTAGAAATCATAAGTCTAGTATATTGAGATATCGCATACTCCAACTCTGAAAGTGCAGGTATATCATTCCTCCACATCTGGAGTCACGAAGAAGTTGTAAGGCTATGATATAAGGTTTTGGTTAGAACAGATGCTCTCAACATCTTTTCTAAGGGATATTTTTGAGGGGTAGGTGTTTGGGGGAATTGCACCCTAACGGCATACCCAATTTGGAGATAGCTGAGGAAATGCCAATTGGAGAGGCCATATTCCTCTTTCAATGAGTCAAAGGTACAGCGGTCTTCTGCCATAAAGATATAATTGAGAGTCTGAATGCCCATTCTTTTCCAAACAATGCTATCAGAATTATTAGTTAAGTGAGGGAGCATAGGGTTTCCCCAAAAAGGGTAATCAGGGGACCAGGTCTCCAAAGTACATGTTCATTTATTATTGTCCACCATGCTTTAATTGTTGTTTTAATCAGTTGAGTTAGTCAGGGAGGATTGGGGGGCCCCTATGACACTTTTAACCAACTAGATCACCAGTGTCAGACCAATATGGGTTGTTACAATCTATTATAATTTACATAAGGTTGGAATTTTCTTTTGGACGAGCACTGTGATATATTTTCACTTTCCCTGCCCTTGCCCCCCTCCCTTTTTTTTTTCTCTTCTCAATTTTCTCCTTTACTTTTTATGTTTACTTAGCTTTTCGGCACATTTACCACAGAGGTGGTTTTGTGTTACTAGTCTGTAACACTCTCCTAGTTAGGTGCTAGGCTGCTGAGTAAATTTAGTTATTTTCGGCTCTTCTGTAATCAGTGGAGCAATTGCTGATTGTTTTGGATTGATCAGGCTCAATTGATTCTCCCTGCCTTATGAAAGGCTCCGGAATATGGGAGGGCAGCAGGTCAAATGAGTAGCCTGAATATTTATGGGGTCTCCGCAAGTGCCTGGGGAGGTGTGCCCAGTAGGTGGCTACCTAGCACATAAATAGTCTGGGATCTGGAGCAGTTGGGTTATTTTCCAAGAAAAGAAGGACGATTTCTTCCCTCCCAATCAGCCCAGCTAAAATTTACAAGGGGATTTCACCTAGTATCTGGTCTAAAGAGTCTGCCTGTTACTGGAAGGAGACATCCAAGTATTCAGGAACCCTGTGAGTACAGACCTGAGTGCAGGATCTGGATGACTGTTGCTGCTGTTTGTCCTTGTGCATTAATACTAAGGATTGCCTTGCCTCAGACATTGCCTATGGTGTCCCAGTGCTGTCTATTTTCTGGACTATTATTAAAGGGATGGCTCTAAGAAATAGATGCAAAGTAAAGAGTGCCCTCCAATTACTGCTCAGCACTTTTGGAGTATTCCACAGCTCCCAGTGTACTATCCAAGTTTTTTCAACAATAAATATAAAAAGGAACCCCTAGACCAGGGATCCTCAAACTATGGCACTCCAGCTGTTGTGGAACTACACATCCCATAAGGCATTGTAAAACTCTGACATTCACAGACATGACTAGGCATGATGGGAATTGTAGTTCCTGAACAACTGGAGGGCCATAGTTTGAAGACCCCTGCCCTAGACTGTTTATTGAGCCAGAAGAGGAAATGTTGATGCATGCCTGGCTGCCACTGCACTAGTGGGGGAAAGGAATCCATGGCAAATATGCACAATCTACCCTTGCCCCTGAGACTTGCCCTTCTTGAAGAGGCTTTCTTCTAGTGTACCATTTAACATATTTTTAAAGATCATAATATAGATTAAATCTTTCTTGGCTGATCTTGACAAATCGTATTGTTATATTTTGCAAAACTTTAATAAAAATATTGAAAAGAAAAAACATATATATGAGATTTATTTATATATATACGTATATGCAGTTAGTTCCTATGGAAACAGGTTATAGCAATAACATTTCACTTAAAACTGAATGCACAATAAATGTCCTTGGTAATGATAAGTAGAATGCACTTCAACCAGAAAAAATTAAACAGGTATTTAAAAGGCAACATTTACAAGAGTCACTTTCACTAAGTACTTTAACTGATTAAAAAAAAAAAAACCTAACTTTCTTGCACTCTTCCCCAACAAAAAAACAATTTTGAAATGTTATACTCTTAAAAGTAATTTGAATTATAACTGCTTCAGTAACTCATCAGTCTGGAATCCAGTGAGATTTTGCTGTCCTGCCTCACAATCTAAAATAACAGGTCCTCCTGTTCTGTGTATTGTGTGTGCAATGCGGTGCAGCTCCAGTGAAGAGTCATTACGAGAAAAGATTTGGTTTTAGACTTTTTTTTACAATTAGTAAAAGGTATACAGTCAACATGTTTAGGGGATTTGAACTCTCCCTTTTTAAAGCTTTTGGTGGTAATTTTAGGCTTTACCAGAGAACCTCTTTTGCAATTCATAGACTGTGAGTTTAATGACAGAATGGGTTTTCTTTAAAGGCCAGCTCCAGCCAAAAACTGATAATTCATCACTGATGGACTGAATTATATCTCTTTAGTGTCATGTATTCCCCTCAATGGTTCACACTCCATCCAACTGCCTTAAAGGATAAGTTCATCTTTGGGAAAAAAAAAAAAAAAAATGCACCTATTTTGCATTATGCGTTTATTATTTTTCCCCCAGGCCTGCAAAGCATTGCACTTGTGATCAATGGATTGCAGGTGCAATGTCAGGCCCCTGCAGACACAACCTCCAGCTTTCTTGCCCATACCTCTGTATGGGCCTGCTGATTGAAAGCTGGAGGAAGTGCCAATGGACTATGAGTGCGCTCATCAGCTCTCTTGCAGACCTTTGAGAACTACAAGCCATCTGCTGCAGTGGAAGAAGGGGCTTGTAGTTTTTCATTCATAGGTTTCTGTGAATGAATGACACAGCAGTGCAGAGTTTGAATGTGACAGTGCTTGCACGGGAGAGGAACACCCACCCACTGTTATCGGGGGTATTTGGGAAGAGCTGCAGCATGTTACATGTTACACCCTAAATGCTAGTGTAATGTGTTGTATGCTCCAAAAATTAACTTTTTTTTTTTTTTTTAATAACAATTTATTGAAAACATTTGCAAGCATACAGAATAGTACACAACAATTGCATGAATGGAAAAAAAAAAACAGTAACAGGAATTGTAACAGACTCACGCCTAAGGTCTGGGAAATAAAGGTACCTAGTGTGAGTTGAACATAACATAGGCCATTTAGAAGTACAATAATCATACACGACCAGAAAAATAGGTATGCCCACGGGGGGATTGAGGTAGGCCCACCCTAATTATCACAAACAGAGATAGAAATTGGAAAGATAAGGAAAATGTAAGGGGGGATGAGTACCTTGGGGAGCGGACACCCCCAATGGGGATCACGCTGTGTCCGAAACCCCAGCGCACCCAAACAAGGAAAGCAACTAGTGCCCTCATTGAAGCCAAGAGGGGGCAGAAAAAGAGGTTGTAAGGAAGGGACGAGATGTGGGCAATGAACTTATCCTTTAAACATTACAAACCATAATGCTCCACTAATAGCATCTTTAAAATATAGAATAAACCTCCATTAGGAAATGCCATTGCAGTGAAACCTTATGAAGAGGCATGGAGACACATGCAGAGAGACTTAGCAAGCTGGTAAGTGATTAAAAACACTGATAGTGGGTAAATAGCTCATCTTCAACCTGCATTAGGAAATGCCATTGCAGTGAAACCCTCTTATGAAGAGGCATGGAGACACATGCAAAGAGACTTACCAAGCTGGTAAGTGATTAAAACCACTGATGAGTGAATAGCTCACCTTGAACCTTCATTTGTAGCACTTTGGGTTGATCCATAGCAAGTAGATGCTCACCATGGAATAGTATTTTGCTTCCCTTATTTGCTGATATTTGAAGATAAGGGAAACTATCTGCTCTGGTACATGGTAAAGATGTCCTTTGGACATCATATTAGTCCACATGGAGACCATTTAAGGAAATTCTGGTTTCTATCAAAGAATACAAGCTCCCCAGCTCTAACTCACGGACCTTAGGAATATCAATAAGGAAAGTATAGTCCTTCCACAGCTCAAACATGTTTACATATAGTAATTATATCTTGGTGAATTTGTAGATGTGTGCACAGGAGAAACCAAGATAAAATGCTTGACCCTTGAAACGCGTTAGCCTTTGGATGCTAAGATGGCTTCCCACACCACTGGCTAAGCACTGCGGATCTTGAGGTGGTCTAATCTGGCCTCATTATGTAGCTGAGAACACTGAGAATAAGGGTCATCTGATCACAAAAAAAATATATATTTTTTTTTAATTATATATATATATATATATTTATATATACAAACATATCGCCTGGCATTTCTATTTTAAACTGGGTGGGTTGTTTTGCAAGGTGAGGAATTACATATACTTTTAGCTTGGACAAGGATCCACCACTGCCTGCTAACTAGACAATGAAAGAGTAGCTTCACACAGATAAAGTCATCTTTATGCTCTACACTCCTATAAGTAATAAGTATATTCGCAGTATTGAAGTAACAGCACTGTGCAGAGCAAAAGAGTCCCGAATTGCTTACAATGCTGAAACTCTCTCTTTCTCTCCTAGTCAGAGTGCTGTTGCGAATGGGATTACAAAACTAGACTATGCAATAAATATAACCAAAATAACTGGGCTAGTCTTAAAGTGTATGGAAACTCTAACATAGAATAGTTGCATATGCTTTGTTTTTCTTTTTTAGATTTGAGGTTATTGTAAAGGGTCATTTTTTTTGTTTTTTTTTTTTTAATAACAAACATGTTATACTTACCTGCTTTGTGCAAGGGTTTTTCACAGAGCAGCCCCAATCCTCCTTTTCTGGGGTGCCCCGGTGTCACTTCTGGCTCCTCCTCTTGATCGGGTGCCCCCATGGAGAGTATCTTTCCATGGAGGCACGCACACGAGTCCCGCTGCTGCATCCATTGACACAGATAGCAGGACTCGGCCCCGCCTCCCGCTCTCATGTCACTGGATTTGATTGACAGCAGCGGGAGCCAATGACTCTCTCTGCTATCAATCCATCTAATGAGGACCCGAGACAGTGGCTGGAGCTGCTGGGCTCATGCTCGTCGCTGGAACGTTCAGGTTGAGGTAAGAATAAAGGGGGGTTATCTATACAACCTTAAATATATTGGAGAGATTACACTGTAAGTAATGGAAGGGTGGTATTATATAAATTTTCCCCCTCCTCCCCCCTCCCTCCTCAGTATACCTAGATTTAGAGCCACTATAAACTGTGCTTTTTTTTTTTTTGCTTTGTATATTATATACTTTTTTCTCCACCTGCCCCATTCCTCTGGTTCCCCCCTTGGACGGGACGCCTTGGTTCCCTATGTTTGCCCTCCAGGCTGGTCTTTGTGGATTCCGTCTATTGCTACCATATTGATGTAACCTGTGTAGTCAGTATATACACTATATTACCAAAAGTATTGGAACGCCTGCCTTTACATACACATAAATTTGAATGGCATCCCAGTCTTAGTCCATAGGGTTCACTATTGAGTTGGCCCACCCTTTTTCAGTTATAACAGATTCAACCCTTCTGGGAAGGCTGTCCACAAGGTTTAGGAGTGCGCCTATGGTAATATTTGACCATTCTTCCAGAAGCACATTTGTGAGGTCAGGCACTGATATTGGATAAGAAGGCCTGGCTTACAGTCTCTGCTCTAATTTATCCCAAAGGTGTTCTACCCAGTTGAGGTCAGGACCCAAACTCGCTCATCCATGTCTTTATGGACCTTGCTTTGTGCACTGGTACACATTTATGTTGCAACGAGAAGGGGTCATCTCCAAACTGTTCCCACAAAGTTGGAAGCATGAAATTGTCCAAAATGTTTTGGTATGCTGATGCCTTAGGAGTTCTCTTCACTGGAACTAAGGGGCCAAGCCAAACCCCTGAAAAACAACCCCACACCATAATCCCCCCTCCACCAAATGATTTGGACCAGTGCACAAAGCAAGGTCCATAAAGAAATGGATGAACAAGCTTGGGTTGGAGGAACTTGACTGGCCTGCACAGAGTCCTGACTTCAACCTGATAGAACACCTTTGGGATGAATTAGAGCGGAAACTGCAAGCCAGTCCTTCTCGTCCACATCATTGCCTGACCTCACACATGCACTTCTGAAAGAATAGTCAAACATTCCCTTAGACACTCCTAAACCTTGTGGACAGCCTTCCCAGAAGAGTTGACGCTGTTATAGCAGCAAAAGGTGGGCCAACTCAATATTGAACCCTATGGACTAAGACTGGTATGCCATTAAAGTTTATGGGCGTTTAGGCAGGCGTCCCAATACTTTTTTAATATACTGTAACTTGAATTATACTAATAATAAAATACATATACACACCTAATTCTTTGTTTGTTTGTTCAATGACAATTGTGTTGCTCCCCTATAAGTACACAGTCCTAAAGAAGTTATTCAGTGAAATGCGTTGACCATTACATGCTGGACAAGATCATCTGGTATATACAGATCGTCGTGATACCATCAAATTTGATTGCCACTGATGTCCTGCATAATTTAGGGAGAAACAATATATAGAAGATATATTCCTCTAAGTGAATTTTGTAAAAATCTTTTATCCAGAAGTTTTTTTAACATGTTTATTAATAAAATGTTTCTTTTATCTAGAGTTGTGTGTCTCATGCTGTGCCTTTAAAGTCCAACAATTTTCTGTACAAGGTATTCTTGTCATTATTTTTGGTAAATTGATTATCTGCTTGCATAAAAATCAAAAGATGCTTCCTTATAACTAGCGAATGATTAAAGCTAAATATTACAAGATATAAATAATGACAAAAAAGTATGGCATTGCTTGCAGGCAAATGGTGTTTATGTGCATCAGTGTGTGATTGCCCATATTTTGCTTCAGAGTATATTGCAATTTTTTTACTGACAATGACTTATTTTACCATTCATTTGAATCAAATAAGATTACAGATACTAATATAGTTATACAAAAAGTACTATTGTTACATACAGTCAGACCCTAAGTAAGAGATATGGCAGTAGAAAAACATTTATAAATGTTTACTTGCTCTCTTGCTTCCCATGCCTGGAACACAATCAATTTCTAAAAATTGCATTCACATTCACACAATTGCTGTCATGATCTGGGTTCAGGCTCCGAGATCAGTAGCTGTACCAGGCAAGTCACCCGGGGGGATGACACAGGCTCACCTAAAGGTGCGGAGTCTAAATACTAACTGGTGTTCATTAGAGCTCCTGATGGTGGATATGGGTTTTGCTGCTCGTTAGTACCAGGTTGCAGTCCTCAGGATTGCCCCATCAGGAGGTGAGCAAGCCAGGGTCCAGTAGCAGATATAGCAGATAAGGATCAAACAGAAGCGTAGAAGGCAAACAAGTCAAGGGTCAGTACCAAGTTGTGGCAGGTTGGGATCAGGCAGAAGCATAGTCGAGGAACAAGCCAAAGGTCGGTAATGAGTGGTAGCAAAAATATGGAGGACAGCAGGGAAGACAAGCAAGATATTGGCTGGAGAGAGCACAATAATCTGGAAAACAGGAAGTGCAGAGACATGGCTTAAATCAGGAAGTTCATGGGAGGAGCAAAGAGTTGCAGGATCAGCTGAAGTCAAGGCACAGGGCATAGTTGTCCAATGGATTAGAGAGGGTGCTGTCCAGCATCTCATGTAGCTCAGCAGAGGTCCCAGGTTCAAGTCCAGGCCCTGACAATTGCATACTTTTCATTCACACAGATTAAGCCTCAGAAGTTAGTATTGTTAGCAATTAGAATAATATAAATTAGTTATTAGCACCATTCTTGTGCTAATGTGAGCGATCCCTCTTACTACCCTTTTTCGGGGGGCAATAGGGCTAAAAATGTATATCAAAGGAGATAATTATACACAGTATATATATATATATATATATATATATATATATATATATATATATAAGGTGTTGCCTATTGGTTCCAACATTTCCCCGTCATTTGCTTGTGCATATATGCAGGATTTGGAGAACAAAATACATCTTTTTTGGATGATATGTTTAAGAAACATTGCATCTATTGGTGGTGCTATATTGATGATGTGTTTGCAACATGGCGAGGCAACGTTAGAACTCTTCATCTCATTGATGAGGTAATAAATAATTCCAGCCAGGACATAAAATTTAAGATTTGTATTGGAGGATCCAAGGTTGCATTCTTGGATACTGTGATTTATATAGAAGGAGGGCAGATTGAATCCGATCTCTATGTGAAACCAACTGACAGGAATCAGCTCCTATTATTTGACATCCACCATACGTTTTTAGATTTATCACTAGAAGTCGTGCAGTACGAGGATTGTCAGTAACAAAGTAAGACTTGCTAAACGGTTGGCTGGAATGTGTCAAAAATGTAGGGGCCGAGACAACCCGGAAAGAAATATACAACGAGAGTTAAAGAGAATGGAACAGAGTAGTGTCTTAGAGGTGTCACATAGAGACAGACAGAGAAAATGTGGGTACAGTGAAGAGATTTTTATGTTCATAAAAAGAGAATGGCCCTTGCTGCAGAGATCCTATCCAGAGATTGAGGATTTTCAAGTAGTACCTCTGAAAGCTTACCGTAGAAATAGAACATTACGGGACATGTTAGTACACACTAATTTTCGGGGCCACAAGAGTAAGATAAAGAGAACATTTTTAGGCAGAAAAACGAATTGAAACTTTCCATGCCTTAACAGCATACAATGTGGTCTTATAAAGAAAGGAGTATTTTTTTTAACACACCCAATTAGTGGTTAAAAATACAGGATATGTGGGTACTACCCATGTCAATCATCTTATGTCAGTTATGTGTTATCTTGTCCCTGCAACTTATTATATGCAGCGGAGACTACTCAGAAAATCAAAGACTGATTGTCACAACATCCTTTCTCAATCAGAGGTAGACAACCAGGGTTACCTGTACCTAAACATTTCATGGAACACAATCATAAGGACACAGATGGCAGGTTTTGATTTTGGAGGAGATCCCAAGAAACAGGAGAGGCGAAGATCGGATTTAGAGACAAAAAACAACAAGAAGTCTGGTGGATTAACAAGTTACTGTAAATACACTATATTGTCAAAAGTATTGCGACGCCTGCTTTTCCACGCACATGAACTTCAATAGCATCCCAATCTTAGTCTGTAGGGTTCAATATTGAGTTGGCCCACTCTTTGAAGCTATATCAGATTTCACTTTTCTGATAAGGCTGTCCACAAGGTTTAGGAGTGTGTCTATGGGAATGTTTGACCATTGTTCCAGAAGCGCATTTGAGAGGTCAGGCATTGATGTTGGACGACAAGGCCTGGCTTGCAGTCTGCACTCATTCATCCCAAAGGTGTTCTGTCGGGTTGAGGTCAGGACTCTGTGCAGGCCAGGCAAGTTTCTCCACCCCAAACTCACTCATCCATGTCTTTTATATCTATTATATCTATTCTTGTGATTTTTGGTATTTTGTGTATATTTTGCATACAATAAATGTGCATATATTTGTTTGTGAACATTTTTTAGTATAGCTTATGCTTTTTGATTTCTTTTTTTTTTTATTTCTTTTTATATGAAAGGAATTAGAACTACTTTCTAAGATTGTGTGATAGACAACCATTAATATATTAAAATGCTGTGATTTTTGTATTAATTTGATTTATGAGGGTCAAAACTTGTTCTTTGAATACATATTTCCTTAGTTGATTAATTTGTAATGATTGATGTTGGGCTTGTATAATTAGTGATATGGGATGCACCTGTGGAGCCATTTTTCTTGTGTTTATTTAAATGCTTCTTGACAATGGTGGTTTGCAACAGCTTAAAAGAGCATGATATTGTTTGATACTGTACAGTTTCTTGGCTTTATCCTTTTTGTAAGTATACACATGGATTTTTGAAGTAAAATATGTTTTGGATCATGAAGATATCTTATTCTATCCTTTTTGTATGATATTGGCTGAACTATAGGAGCCCGCTATCTATGAGATTATCCAGGTGGATTTTTCAGGATTTGAAAGTGATGGGAGTGACTTACCTTACAATAGTGAGTCCTTTCCTTTTCCTTTGTGCCTTCTTCTGTGACTCCCAGTAATTCCAAAAAAGGGCCACATAGCACTCCAACAACAAATATTGACATATACATAAAGTGCTCCAATCCTTTAAACCCACTACCACCCTCACCTCACCAGAGAGAAATAAAATGTCAACAAAGGAAAAGGACTTTCAGTGCTTAAGATAGCTCCTCTCAAGTACTATCAGACCAATGGAGGGAACTTCATATCCACCTGCACTCCTTCATCTCTTTCCTTGGAGTCAGCGTGTGTTCCATGGACATGCATAGGTGTTTGCACAGGGTTTGCCAGGTGTGCCCAGGCACACCCTAATCACCCTGTGCAGCACAGATTCCCCCTACTGCCCTGGCCCCCCTTACCCCCACAGCTCTTCTGGCTTCCCTCCTCTCCTCTCCTCTCCAGATGGCTGTTGTAGGGGAAAGGGGCCGGTAAATATATAATTTGCCGGCCCCCTCCCTTTTTGAATAAACATAGTGAGTGATCAGTAGGGATGATGGAACGGTTCGGGTCGACCATCGGTTCGACCCGTACATTGACTGTTCGAGGTTCGGCCGAATTCCGAACTTTTTGCTGAAAAAGTTCGGAATTCTGCAACCAGAACCGACCAAAATGCAATGGGACAGGAAATAGGCTTTCAAAGCCCGTGATTGGACCAGAACCATCAGTAAAAGCCAATTGAGGGGGCAGGAGAATGCTAGGAATGTGATTGGAGTGACTAGGGGGTCCATAGGCCAATCATTAGTGAATACGCCCCCCAGTATATAAGATAGCCCCCGCCAAATTCCTAGCATTGTAATACAGGGACGTGGAAGAGAGTGGAAGCAGTTCTGTGACTTCTGCTTCAAAGTGTCATTTAGCAATTTTTAGTGTGAGGAAAGGGATATCTAGTGTAGTTAGGGTGCTATTTTCCACTATAGTTAAATTTAATAATCTAGTTTCTGTAGGGAAAGTGTTAAGTGTAAGGGGACCGTAGTGTAGTGTAGGGTTAACTGACTCTGACTGCTATGGCAGGGTGACCAAACCCTTCCATGTCAGGGTGACCGCTATAGAGAAAAGATCGTTTCTCTTAGGGCACTTATAGAACAGCGATATGGCTTCTCGCCTGTCACCCTGCTTTTTGCTGCAGGCGTTTATAGGGATTTTTTGAGGACATATTTGGAGTCAGGCATGACATCTGAACTTCTGTGTAGGGGTATATATACACACACTCATGTATGTATATATAGGTGTGAAAGTAGCAGAAACCTATGGTTGCGCTAATGAAATAATTAACACCCATATGGCTTCTCTGCTATCACACCTATATGTGTGTATGTGTATAAATACATATAAGTGTGTGTGTATATATACCCCTATACAGAAGTTCAGATGTTTTGCCTGTAAAAAAAGGTTGGTGCGCTGAACTTGAATTTTCACAAATGAACAATACATACAAAAGTAATAGTGAAAAATTCAGAAGAAAAAGTCCATTCTCATTGTGGCAACGTGCAAATGAATAAACTTTGAAGTGACTTGAAACAAATTGTGAATCCTGTAACTTGATTGAATGTGTATAACCACCACGTGAAACGATCCCCACCACCGACAAGCTGTTCTTCTTACCAGATAGACAGATATATACGTGAGTTGATTGATAGTACAACTACTCACTCCCCATGCAGCTTCACCCGAGGTGTGTGTGTAAGCCGCTTACCAGATAACAATATGGTTGAGCATGGGAATGTAATCTCCTCTCTTCTGAATTAAGGCTGTCTGTTGGTATGACGATCCAAATACAAAGTATAGTGTCTCCTTGTGGCTCCGCAACGAATATGTAAGGAATGCAAGAGGACCAATAGTGCATTACCCCCGATTTATTTAAGAATAAAAGCAATTGCACTTACATGTCTCTAGGTGATCACAGGCATAAACATTGAGACGTTATATCGATACAGGAACGCTCCCGTGTCCGGCTGCAGCAACGGACGAACGGGATGACACGAGTGACGGCGCGGCACGCCTCCTCTCTGACGCGTTTCCTCTTACGAGACTTCCACCGAGATAGGAATCTGTCTGTGATCACCTAGAGACATGTAAGTGCAATTGCTTTTATTCTTAAATAAATTGGGGGTAATGCACTATTGGTCCTCTTGCATTCCTTACATATTCGTTGCGGAGCCACAAGGAGACACTATACTTTGTATTTGGATCGTCATACCAACAGACAGCCTTAATTCTGAAGAGAGGAGATTACATTCCCATGCTCAACCATATTGTTATCTGGTAAGCGGCTTACACACACACCTCGGGTGAAGCTGCATGGGGAGTGAGTAGTTGTACTATCAATCAACTCACGTATATATCTGTCTATCTGGTAAGAAGAACAGCTTGTCGGTGGTGGGGATCGTTTCACGTGGTGGTTATACACATTCAATCAAGTTACAGGATTCACAATTTGTTTCAAGTCACTTCAAAGTTTATTCATTTGCACGTTGCCACAATGAGAATGGACTTTTTCTTCTGAATTTTTCACTATTACTTTTGTATGTATTGTTCATTTGTGAAAATTCAAGTTCAGCGCACCAACCTTTTTTTACATTCATACCACTTATATATCTTGGTAGCAGCTTTACGCACGTTTATCAGCGCACCTTTATTTTTTCACAGATGTTTTGCCTGCCTTCAAAGACCCCAAAAAATGCCCAAAAAAAAAACCGCCAGCTGCAAAAACACACCTGGGCGTTTTTGTAGCTGGCGTTTTTTTGGGCATTTTTTTGGCGTCTTTGGAGGCAGGCATAATATCTGAACTTCTGTGTAGGGGTATATATACACACACCCATGTATGTATATATACAAATACACATATATAGGTGTGAAAGTAGCAGAAACCTATGGTTGCGCTAATGAAATAATTAACACCAATATGGCTTCTTTGCTATCACACTTATATGTGTGTATGTGTATAAATACATATAAGTGTGTGTGTATATATACCACTATACAGAAGTTCATATGTTTTGCCTGCCTCCAAAGACCCCAAAAAAATGGCCAAAAAAAACGCCTGCTGTAAAAACACACCTGGGCGTTTTTGTAGCTGGCGTTTTTTTGGGCATTTTTTTGGGCGTCTTTGGAGGCAGGCATAACATCTGAACTTCTGTGTAGGGGTATATATACACACACCCATGTATGTATATATACACATATATAGGTGTGAAAGTAGCAGAAACCTATGGTTGCGCTAATGAAATAATTAACACCCATATGGCTTCTCTGCTATCAAACCTATATGTGTGTATGTGTATAAATACATATAAGTGTGTGTGTGTATATATACCACTATACAGAAGTTCATATGTTTTGCCTGCCTCCAAAGACCCCAAAAAAATGGCCAAAAAAAACGCCTGCTGCAAAAACACACCTGGGCGTTTTTGTAGCTGGCGTTTTTTTGGGCATTTTTTTGGGCGTCTTTGGAGGCAGGCATAACATCTGAACTTCTGTGTAGGGGTATATATACACACACCCATGTATGTGTATATATACACATACACATATATAGGTGTGAAAGTAGCAGAAACCTATGGTTGCGCTAATGAAATAATTAACACCCATATGGCTTCTCTGCTATCACACCTATATGTGTGTATGTGTATAAATACATATAAGTGTATGTGTATATAGATTTTGTAGGATTAGAGTCAGGTGTATGATTAACCAATTACACCAAGCAGGTGGTACTGATCATGAATTTCATATGAAGGTTAAAACATTCTCAGCAACAGCTGTGTAGGAGGCTTAAAACTGGGTGAGGAGCAGCCAAACACTGCTACTAAGGTAGAGTTGTGTTAGACAGTTCATTGTCACAGGTTATGCACCATAGGTGTGTGTGTGTGTGTGTGTGTGTGTGTGTGTGTGTGTGTGTGTGTGTGTGTGTGTATATACAGTATATATAGAAGTAAAGGTCTCATAAATGGTGCAACCATGGTCCATTATTTAGCGGGTTCCACAGGGACACTGAGCTTTGAAGACAAACACAAATACTTACAAGTTCTATGTGGTTACTGCACATCAGTTCTATGATCACCTAAGGCACTTTTAGTCATGTACAGGTTCAATTTAAGATCAATATCTACAGAGCCTCAATGTATGCATCCTCAAAAATAATTCTGAAATTATATCTTCCATGTTTTTATCCTGAAAGGTTTACAAAGCTCTACAACAGACTCTCCATGTTGTGCTGCCATAGTAACAGGCAAACAGCATGCTGGTACACAGGACTATAGAAGGATTAATAGTGCATCACTTGTAGAACACTCCTACTTAAACTATGAGTTATGTGAAACAAGTGCAGGCTTAAAGAAGAACTCCCATGAAGCTTTAAAAACACAATAGTGCTCCAGAAAAATGATGTTTAAATACCTTTTATTTTTTGTTGTAAAAAAACACAGTCATTATCTACAATAAAATCCTCTATTTCTTTCCTCAAATGCATCATATCTCCTCCTACCCATACTCAGTCTCTATTTGTGGGCATTCCTGTAGCTGGGCAATGGCAGAGCACAGCTGCCTCCACCCCCCTGTAAAGTGAGCACCCCTGTCGGGGTAACAAGCCATAAACGGTGTTGATTGAAGCGACATTATACTTTGCTCTGATGTCAGCACACATGGCTGACATGCCCGTCCCTCTTCGATCCTTGTGATGGTGCTTGTCTCAGACAAGGGCTTGGTGCCTGTTGTAGCACCCTCTAGTGTGCTAGACTAGGTGTACATAGTTAGTTTGCAGGCCTAGGTTAAATCTGGGTCAGGGCAGAGTGACTCAGGGAGGCTGTATTACTTAGCAAGCAGCATCTCTGGTGACTCTCCCTGCTTTCCGAAACCTTGAAGAAGCTTTCAGAAGTATAGGGTGGAGTCTAAGAGGAGTTGTTTGGATTACTGATGAGGGCCCCAGCCAATCTCTAGCAAAATGGGCTGGTATGGGGCAAGCCACCTCATTAATACTCATGAGCCATGCCGGCAGATGGAGTTGGGTGGAAGAAACAGATGGAGATGTAGTGCTGAAGAGACTCTCAGGGGTCCTTGAGGGCATCCCCTAGTCTGTGGGGGGGGGGGGGGTAATTTCGGGCCTGGGGCTCGGGTGCTGAAGGGACCATCTACAACACACGGAGGACTAACTGCCAGCTGGAGTTCTGCAAGCAAGTGTGCTGGAGGAAGTGAGGAGTATATAAAGACTGTTTATAGGAGAAGTTGTGCCTGAAGTTGTTTGAAGTCAAGTGGGTATCCCATAATACCCCTATCTACATCCAAGTTTATCACCCTCAATAAAACAAACAAAACAAAACAAAAAAACAAAAACAGAATTACTGGACAATTTTCTGACTCTGGAGTGACTGTGAAAATTCAGTGTGGGGGATCCCAGTTCACTGTGGCTCCTTAAGGGGTGCACTACAGTGTCTTGTTCAGACAGCCGTGGAGTGGTATGGGGGAGATAAACAAATGACAAAATACAAGCAAAGAATAATGGATACAAAAACGCGTGCATAGATTGCATTTAAAGAAACAAGGTGGATCTGTTCATGACAGAGAAAAAAAGAGGTCACCAAATACTCTCGCTCAACCCAGCCACAGTGTGGACATCCTTCCCCCATAGGCCAGTCGGCGCTTTATTTACCCTGAGCGAGGAACGATTCCACACTGTTGTTCTTTGCCTGTCTTTTTTCATTTGTTTATTTGTTCTGTTTAGAACAATTATACCACTCTTCGTCAAGTACATACGAGGCATCCAAGGTCCTAATGAAGCAGATGCATATGCGAAACGCATAGACTATATACATTACTGCTATTGTCTACTGTAATCCCTGTATAATCGCATTCAAAGTTTTATACTGTTGTGTCTTGTATCTGTTTCTTTAAATTGTATGGGACATACAATGGAGATACAGGAATTCCAACAATCCTCTCCCCCCAAACTGATAATGCTGCTGTTCAAATGTCTCTCTGTTGCTCATTCATCCAAAGTGGGGGCACCCTAATACAGGAGGTGTGTTACTGGCTGGATCATCAGATATAAACAGATGGAAAAAAGCTTAAAAAAGAAAACTAAAGCAGCCACTGATTGGTAACCTGCAATAAATTACATTTTTGGTTTTGGGTTTAATATCGCTTTAACTTATATATTGGCACTTTTCCACTGCAAGTACCGGCTGGGCTCTACTCGGCCCTGCTTGGCCCGGTTTGCTTTTCCACTGCTGGTACCGCATGGTACGGAGTTGGAACGGTTCGGTACGGTACGGTATAGGTTTGCTTTTCCACTAAAGTTAAGTGGGTGGGATAACAACGGGGTGGGTGGGATTCTCTGACCGATCAGTGGCTAGTAGTGACTGCATGCAAAGGATTGTGGGATATGGTACCAGTTTGGTACCTGTTGGAACCACAATCGAGTAGGTACTGTTTTTTCAGAGCCGTACTGTACCGTACCGTTCGGTTCCATGCAGTTAAAAAGCGCCGCCGTACCGTACCGAACCGTTCCGACAATATACCATGCGGTACCAGCAGTGGAAAAGCACAAAAGCGTGCCGAACCGTTCGGTTCCATGCAGTGGAAAAGCGCCATATGTGAACTAATAAAATCTTAACATGTATGGAAAGCTTCAAAACTGTTTTGGATCTGGATTCGGATATATGCTGGATCAGCTGCAAGGCCACTCTGTCATAATTTCCTTGTCTTGATACTGTGTATGACAAAAAACAGAGCACGGGTATAATTTGTATACCAATTTAGTGTGTGTATATGGCTGTGCATTTAACTGTTTCGTAATTACAGGTATTACCGTTTAATCATAATTGAAAACAAAAATTGTATACTTACCTGATGGTAATTCTCCTTTCCTGAGGCATAAGCATGATAGCATTCACGTACGGGTATAGGTTCCTCCCCTCGCCCCCAATCAGGACTGATTATACTATATAAGGCAGCATTCTCGTAACTATACTCAAGTGCGAAGCCCCAATGAGAAGGAGCTGTATGCTATCGTTCTTATGCATCAGGAAAGGAAAATTACCGTCAGGTAAGTATACTATTTTCCGATTTTCCTAACACAAGCATGACAGTAGACACATATGGGATGTAGCGCACCAACAAAAAAAACATGGGGGAGGGGGGGGCATGCTGAAGTGTTTTAATTAACATATCCTTAGATTAATTTAGAACGGAAGTCTAGGGAGGATATTCATTTTGACGATAGCCGATCTATCAAACCATAAGAAGGGGCCATGTTCCCATTTAGATAAGTCAGTTTTGACTGTCTGCAAGAGCGGAAGAAATTTTTTGACATAGAGGTCCAACAATTTAGCTGGAATTTGTATCCCTAAATAGGTGATAGAGTGAGGTTCCCACCTGAATGGGAAGTTCTGTTGGCAAAGGGCAAATGTCTGCGGTGACAAGGAGACATTAAGCGCTTCGGATTTCGAATAGTTTATTTTAAGGTTGAAGATAACACGAAAAGTGTCAAGATCCCGCAAGAGGTTGGGGACAGTAGTAACAGTGTTCATGAGGAACAGCAGGATGTCATCGGCATAAGCCGCCAGCTTATAGGATTTGCTTGCGACGGTCACTCCACTGATGTCAGGGTTAGATTTAATTCTACGGAGTAACGGTTCTAAGGTGATAAGAAAAATAAGGGAGGATAACAGGCAACCCTGACACGTACCATTCGACATGGAGAAGGTATCCGGCAGGTGATTATTAACCCTCACCCTCGCTGTGGGAGCGGAGTATAGGGCCAATATGAATCTCAACATTGGTCCGGAGATACCCAGGGCGTCAATGCTGCAGCAATGTAGTCCCAAGCTATCCTGTCAAATGCCTTCTCCGCGTCGAGCGACAGGAGGAACCCAGGTGTCCGGGAGGAAGTAAGCCAGTGATGGATGTTGAGGGCCTTGATAGTATTGTCACGGGCTTCGCGGCCTGGGACAAAGCCCACCTGGTCAAGTGAAATTATGTTGGGGATATGGGGGAGAAGCCGGTTTGCAAGTACCTTGGCATGAAGCTTTATGTCAACGTTAAGAAGGGAAATGGGCCTATAATTGGAAACTACTGCTGGGTCTTTGCCTGGTTTGGGGATAACAGTGATGTGTGCCTCCAGGAAGTCATGGCCAATGGAAGGGGAGGTGGGGAGGGCATTTAAGGTGTGAACTAGGGGTGATAGAAGTGTATAAAGGAATGTTTTATAATAGCTACCGTAAGGTCGTCTGGACCAGGACATTTACCTGTTTTAAGTTGTGAGAGGGCAGTTTGGACCTCAGTCGCCAAGATTGGTTCGTCTAGAGTTGTAAATGACTCAGCAGATAGGGGCGCAGGTGAGTAGTGATGTAGGAAGTTCCTAATCCGATCTGCCCTATCCGCTGTGGAAGAATGATCTAAGCCAGTAGGAAGATTGTAGAGAGTCGAGTAAAATTAAACAAATTGTGCAGCTATATCAGGATTAGAGGTGACTTTCCTACCTTGTTGATCTGTGATGAAGTGGACTGTCCTGGCAGCCTTTCTAGACTGAAGGGCACTAGCTAAGAACCTCCCCGATTTATTGCCATATTCGTAGAAAAGGCGTTTTTGCAATGTGAATTTGCACCTGGCTGACAAGCTTAATTCTTCTAGTAGGTCTTGACGAGGCTGCATGAGTGCCTCCAGAGCCTGTGAGGCCAGGGAGCGTTTGCAAGAGCGTTGTAGGGATTGAATGGGATTGGTGAGCGTGGCTATATGGGCACGTCAAACTTTATTTCGCTTAGCTGCCAGGGCTATAAGTTCCCCCCTGATAACGCATTTATGCGCTGCCCACAAAGTGGTAGGTGACATCTCTGGGGTGCGGTTTTCATCAAAGTAGTGGAGAAGTGTAGTGGTCAGTGCAGCTGCACGTGATGGATCTGACAGAAGGGAGTTATCCAGGCACCAGTTACACGAACGCCCGAGCTCTGAAGTCAGGGCAAGCGTAAAGCTAATTGGGTTGTGGTCCGACAGAAACATGGGGTCAAGCGAATCTTTCATCAAAGAAGATAGGGCGGATTGCGAAATGAAAAGGTAGTCAATCCTGGAGTATTTTTTGTGTGGGTGTGAAAAGTAGGTGTAATCTATAGTGTCTGGGTACACCACGAGTCATGTAACGAAAGGTCTTTGAGCATGGTTTTGATAGCTCGAAAAGCTGAGTAGGGTAAGGAGGAAGAGCCCGAAGAAACGTCAATAAGAGGGGAGAGAGCAACATTGAAGTCTCCCCCCACGACAAGCCTGCCTGCATAAAATTTGGTTAGAAGAAGGTAAAGTATTACGAAAGAAGGGGACCAGGTTTTTATTTGGCGCATAAATATTCGCAAAGGTGAAGGGTTGGCCATGGATAGTGCCTTTTACAAAGAGGAATCTGCCATTGTCATCAGCTTTTGATTCCTAAATAGTCAGGGGATAGTATTTTGAAAAGAGGATAGACACTCCTTTAGATTTTGATTCACTTGTGGTGGAGTGTAGGACTGTGGGAAAGTGGTAATCATGTAATTTAGGTACCTTATCTGTCCTAAAATGGGTTTCTTGCAGAAACACAACATCTGCCTTCGTCTGACGTAAGGAGAGTTTAGATCTCCGTTCGGGTATGTTCAAGCCTCTGGTGTTAAGTGAGACAACTTTCAAGGAGGGCATGCCCGAATCCGTAACAGGGGCGAGCGCATGGGCGGGGGATGGGGCGGAAGCCATCGAGCAAGGGGAGGAGGGCGGGGGGGTAAGAAGAGAAATAAAAAGGGGTGGGGAGAAAAGACTGAAAGAGAGAGCGAAAGAAGTAGGTTAGGGTGCAGAACGAGAGTTATAGAGAGGGAGCGGAGAGGGTAAACAGGGGGGGAGGGGGCGGTGACAGGGGGACCTGCCTACCTGTCAGAAGCGCTACCTCAAAATCAGGAATGTAGGGTGCGGTGCAAAGTGATGTCAGAAAAAATTGAGAAGGTTGTGTTGGCGCATACTGAGTGGGGGTTGGAGTGGACCTTGCCGGACAAGGGAACACAATGGGAGCCCAACAATGGGAGTCTCAGCCAATGGACATATTGCAATGTCGTTAGTGGAGGGTAAGTATGTGAGTATTTAGCGATGTGAGCCAAGTAGTAGGGGTGTATGTCACCGGGGGGGTAAGAATCAAAGTGCTTCAAAAAGAGGACAGTGAGGATGTATCTGAATGTGCAGCCAGGGGTGTAGCTCCAGAGAGCATTGCATGCGAGATGGATCTATGAGGGCGTCGGGAAGGAAGGCAAGAGGTGTATAGTCATGGTCAAAAGATCAAACCGTGAGTAATGTCTCACATATTAACCATCTAAACGTATGGTTAACTACAATAGAAAGATCTCATACTACAATGGAATAAGGAAGTTCCCTCCTGATATGGGAGAAGACATGCCTCAAACCACATTCCTAAGTGAATACCAACTAGCATAAGAGGGATAGAGGGATAGAGGGGTCAGCATAACCTAGGGCAAGTGGGTGGGTGGGATGGAAGAGCCACAAGGGATGTCCAACCATCCGACCCTCCACGGCCATTGAGTAGGCCTTAGCAAAAACAATTAAACATAATGCTAACTGGGGGTAAGCAGTGTGCACACGCAAAGCAGGAAACGTTCAGGGAACTCCACCACTTGACACGATCGTGTGGGTGCACTTCATACCTGAAATGCATTTCAATAGATAAACAATGTTTGAAACCTGCAAGGCTTGTCCATGACGACAGGACCCCTCCCGTGCGGCGACGCGTCAGCAAAAACATCGGCGACACAGCCAGGGAGGGTGTCGTCATCATCGAGACCCATAGTGGTATTTAGACACAGAACCTAGAGCGCAAGAGAGAACATAAAAATATAGCCGCAGATGGCAGACTCCCCAGGTAGCATTTGGTGTTGCCACTAAGGGGAGTATGCCATAGCAGTAGCACAGCGGAACAAGTACATTACCGTTAGAGATCAAAATAACTGCATTATAAAGTACCAGATACGGGTGCTAAGAGCAGTGTCTTGTAGGAGTCCATTGTAGATAAGTCTCCAAACCTCTGCTAGGAGAGAAAATAAAGTGGAGAGCGAGGGTGAAGAACCGCTAGATAAGGGAGGTGTAGCAACCTGAAAGAAAAAACAAAGATAAAGAACTGCGCAGTAGTGGGCACCTGGGCAACGGGGCATCAAAGAAGCTGGAGCAAAGGTACATCTGGCATTTCTACCTGAGACAGTCCAAGGGTGGAAAGAACTTTGTGGGGGGGCAAGAAGCAAGGGTTAGTTAAGATCCTGGAAGCATTAAGCACGGAAACAGGACACGGATTTTGGAACAAGGCAGAGCATTTGTCTTGTACATGATGTGGAGGTGGTTCCAACAGGATGGGGCAAAAGGCTCAGTCCTCCCTGCGGGCCCACAGGTGCTGGGGTGGGGGGGGGGTTTAGTAGGGCTAGCAGCGTGCAGTGGACCCCAGGGGTGCCACACCAGATCTGTGTCCTGAAGGGGAGAGCTGGCGTCTGAAGCGGATGTCCTGAGCCTCCATGGGTTCTTCTCCATTCAGGTTGTGCAGTGCCGTGCCCCCCCTGAAGGCTGCATACCAGTTTGGGAGGTCTACCAATTGAATGCCCAGGCTGGAGCAGAAGTGGGGGAGCTCCTCAGGTACCTTTAGAAGGGCCGTGCGGCCTTGAGACGTGGCTGACAGGCAGAAAGGAAACTTCCATTTGTAGGGGATGCCCTTAGCATGCAGAATATCCAATATGGGGGCGCAGATCTCTATGGTGTTGTAGTGTAATATTAGAGAGGTCTTGATAAATCTGGATAGTGGCCCCTTCATGCTCTAATTGCATACTGTTTCTGGCTTTGCACAAGATATCTTCTTTCAATCCGTAGTCCACAAGACAGCACACCACGTTGGTACTTAAACACAAACTTTGGTACTTAAAAATCTCCATAGGCGTTGATTTAAAAATTTCTACAGGTTACCAGTTTAAAGTTACAGAGGAGGTCTAGTACTAGAATTATTGCTGTCACTCTAACGATCGCAGCGATACCTCACATGTGTGGTTTGAACACCATATACTTATGTGGACGCGGCTTGCATATGTGTTCACTTCTACGCGCAAGCTCAGAGGGGCGGGGTGCTCAAATTTTTTTTTTCTTATTTATTTTATTTGTTATTTTTACACTGCCCCTTTAAAAATATTTTTTTTTTGATCACTTTTATTCCTATTACAAGGAATGAAAACATCCCTTGTAATAGAAATAAGCAGGACAAGTCCTCCTTGATGTGAGATCTGGTGATGTGGGATCTGGGGTCAAAAAGACCTCACATCTCACATTTACACTTAAAAGCAATAAAAAAAAAAAACATTTTTTATTTAAAAAAAAAAAATTGACACTTTAATGTGGAAGTGATATTTGATGTCACTTTGTGGGGGCCATTTTGCACTCGATCGACTTCCTGCCCATTCACACAGCAGATCGGATCGCTTTCCCTGCTCATGATTGCTCTGGTAAGCGGGGAAAATGACCAGAAAGGCGGGAGGGGGGTGGGCACCTCTCCCACCACCCATAAAAGTGATCCAGTGGTGGATCAGCCGCTGGGACCATTTTTATCGTAAAGAGGACCGATCGTCAGTTAGGACCGTATAATACGTTAAATACAGTTCTGTAAGCAACACCTTATTTTCTGGCAGTGCCCCTCCCGAGACGAGACTCTCGATCCACCCCTGACTGGTACAGGTTCACTTTAATGTCTAATTCATAATTAAATGTTCAACTGAAAAAGAGCTTGGTTCTTAGAATTCTATTACAAATGATGGTAATGAGGGCGATACAATATTTTCTTGTATTCAGATGAAAGGTTTTGTCAGTTTACATTTGTTATGACCTATATTATTAAAGTACATTAGCATGTCTTCCATTTCTACATTCTATGTCACTATGACATAATTGAATGTATATCTATAAGGATTGCTAGCAAAAGCACTCGGAAATAGAAATAATTACAGTATAAAAAAAGAAATACACAGCCTATGTAATTACATTTTAACATGGTTTTAACGCGGACATATTATTGAAATTTACACTTCACATAAATCATTTGGACACATGTTAGAATTACCAAATCACTTCAAATTATTTCGTAAAAAGCACCTCTTTTTTAATAGGAAAAAAAACACTGCTTATGAACTTTCAACCTTGGAACCCTAGTTCATGGTTTCAAAGGGGACTTACTATTGAAACATGACATAATCCCGAAGGGCAATGTGTTTAGTTCCCATTTAAACCTAAACTTTAGGAAGATATTTAAAGAAAAACACCAATGAATCAAGAAAGGTATTAAAAAAAAAAAAAAAACAATATAATTTTTTTTTTAATGTAGCTTGAGTAAAATTTGGCCATAGATGATTCGATTTTCTTTCTTGCAATCCGCTCAATCCCTCCTGCGGAGCAATTTTGTTATCCCTCCGGGGGTTAAACTAGCAATATGAAAAAAATCCAACAGGCTGGTTGTACTCAAGTTGAGCGATTGATTAACTTGGGTACAGTCCGCCTGCCCATAAATGGTTCAGATGGTAAAATAAGTTAAATTCAAACCACCCAAAGTGTTTGTATGCTGGTATCCACTCTGGTTTATAAAGTCATAAATTACTGTGTGTGTTTTTTTTTTTTTTTTAAATGGCAAGACTACAGTAAATACCTTTTCTTACACTGCAGCTGTGTGGACATCACCCCCATCCGCTCTCCTTCTTTTTTTTTTTTTTTTATGGTTACAAACACTTTAAGTTCCAGAATTTGACTATTGTAATCCCTTTTATTGTTACACTCATAATGGGAGAGGAAGGGGCAAAACCTGGGTGTGCTAACATGGCCTTTCAAGCAACAATTCCAATGGAGGAGAGAGATGACCTCATCCATCTCTTGGTAATCCTTTACTGTTCATTCACAGGCTGGACAGGTGACCTAATTGTGTTTTTCTAAGTGCAGTCTAGAAATGTCAGTTCGTCAGGCTGGATGACGTGTATGTCAAGACTGTAGAGACCAAAGTACAATTGCATTGGTAGGCAAAACAGTATACTGTATACACTATATTGTCAAAGGTATTGGGACGCTTGTCTTTACATGCACAGGAACTTTAATGGCATCCCAGTCTGTGCCCTTAGGGTTCAATATAGAGTTGGCCCACCCTTTGCAGCCATATCAGCTTCAACTCTTCTGGGAAGGCTGTCCACAAAGTTTTAAGAGTGTGTCTATGGTAATGTTCAATCATTCTTCCAGAAGCACATTTGTGAGATCAGGCACTGATTTGGATGAGAAGGCCTGGCTCCCAGTCTCCACTCTAATTCACCCCAATTGACCTCTATCAGGTTGAGGTCAGGACTCTCACTGATACTGACACTGATGTTGGACGATGAGGCCTGGCTTGCAGTCTGCACTCATTTTTTCCAAAGGTGTTCTATCGGGTTGAGGTCAGGACTCTCTGCAGGCCAATCAAGTTCCTCCACCCCAAACTCGCACATCCATGTCCTTATGGACCGTGCTTTGTGCACTGGTGTGCAGTCATGTTGGAACAGGAAGGGGGGCCATCCCCAAATTGTTCCCACAAAGTTGGAAGAATGAAATTGTCCAAAATGTTGTGGTATGCTGACGCCTTAAGAGTTTCCTTCACTAGAACTAAGGGTCCAAGCCCAGCCCCTGAAATACAACCCCACACCATAATCCCCCCTTCAACAAATGATTCCCATATCAGAGTAAAGGGGGCTGAATACAAATGCATGCTACACTTTTCAGATATTTATTTGTAAACATTTTGAAAACCATTTATCAATTTCCTTCCACTTCACAATTAGGTGCCACTTTGTGTTGGCCTATCACAAATCCCAATAAAATAAATTTACATTTTAGGTTGTAACATGAAAAAATTTGATAAATTTCAAGGGTTATGAATTCTCTTTAAGGTAATATATATATGTATATATATATATATATATATATATATATATATATATAGTAAAACCTTGGGTTGCGAGCATAATTCGGTCTGTAAACATGCTTGTAATCCAAAGCACTCATATATCAAAGCAAGTTTTTCCATAAGAAATAATAAAAACTCAGATGATTCATTCCGCAACCATTTATTTATAAGTCTTTCCATTTTTATTCCATATAAAAAGATTATAGCAATGTGATACCTTGTGTAACCAAAAAATGTCCATCCACAAATGGCAGCCTCCAAAAGGGGATAAGAAGCAAAATTCAGCAGGAGCTACAGGGTATAAAAGAGAAGAGAGGCGCCTCTAAGTGTAGCAATATGGTTACATTTAATGAAGGTACAACATTGAGCAACTCATATGGTTGATGATTAAAACAGACGCATCTAAGTATACAAGCATCCGGAGTAAAGCTGTCCACATAGACCATCCTCCACACCGCTGCCAGTCTGCAATCGTGACCGGGAAGACTACCCTGCAGTAGAGCGATCTGAAAGCGAGGCTTGAAACGATTGTGAAGGGCATGGAAGGGATGATGTCGATGATGGTGCGGAGGATGGTCTATGTGGACAGCTTTACCCCGGATGCCTTCATACTTAGATGTTTCTGTATTAATCATCAGCCATGTGAGTTGCTAAATATTGTACCTTTAGTAAATGTAACCATATTGCTACACGTAGAGGCAGGGGCACCTCTTTTCTTTTTTATACTCAGCTGTGACATGACGCTACTTGTTTATCAAGTCGAAATGTATTAAAAAATGTTGTTTGTCATGCAAAACTTTCTCAAGCCAAGTTACTCTCAATCCAAGGTTTTACTGTATATCAACTGTGTAGATTGTCAACCAAATTCAACAGATAAAATGTAAAGACTTAAAAATAATATTAAATATCTAGATAATTCTTTTATGTTCCAGTGCACATGTAGAACTGTTGGTTTATGGCACATATAAAACCTACCTTGTAGATGTAGAGCCATTTATCCAGCTTGCACAGGAACTGTTAGAGCTTATTAGTTTTGTCAGTGCAAGATATGGTTTCTGTGTTATAGGGTCCAGGGAGCATTAACACATGAAAAGGTTAGGTCGAGAAAAAAGGGCTTTGTACATATAGTTACACCTCTGAATGGCTCTCAAATAACCTTTTGAGACATTCACTTGATTGACATTTCTTTTATTTAAACTCTTTTAGTTTAAATAACTGGCCTATAAATATATATCCTCCCAGGAGATTTAACACGGGTACGCTGTTTTCTGATCCAGAAAATTTGCGTTCTATAGAAGCCCAGCTACATAGCTGTTAGGTCAGACTTTTCTTTTGCCTCTGTTTAACCCTGGCCACGTAGATATATATACA
Organism: Pelophylax lessonae; assembly: GCF_965119305.1. Classification (NCBI taxonomy): domain Eukaryota; kingdom Metazoa; phylum Chordata; class Amphibia; order Anura; family Ranidae; genus Pelophylax; species Pelophylax lessonae. The sequence goes on from NC_138773.1 coordinate 81,969,013, forward strand.
CACAGACCTTCATAGGAATGAACAAATAATTATTGTACAATACCTGGCCACTGCTACCTACGGATGTGTAAAAAGTTGGAAAGAAAGGATGATTCTCTTGCAGTTTGTTCTTAACACCCATATGAGTAATGGCAAATGTATTTCTTTGTCAGCAGTGATTTATTTTGCAGCTTTGAGATTTAACTGTTGGAAAAATATAGTGAAGGGTGTGAAAAAAAACACTCAATTGTGCTTCTGTATGTTCTGTACAGGGTATTGTTAATAACTCCAGACAGCACAGTATGTCACTTTGTCCTATTCACAAGAAGCTTAAAAGCTGCTTCAAGTGCTGACATTTACACAATGCAGCTTCCGCACATGCATATTCCTTTTTTGTTAGCAGCAGAAGAAAAAAAATTCACATGGTAAAAACACTACCTTGTCAATAAGGGTTTTTCAGAACTGCGCACAGTACTGGCCGCTGATGTCCTATGTCGCACAAAATAAAGGAAATAGCCACATTTCTGATAATGGAAGGTGTCAAAGGCATATACTGTATAAAAAGCTCCGGATGAAAACTAAAACAAACCTGTCACTACATCTGACAAAGACATTAACTTTTGAAGGGAAGGTACTACTCTTTGTTGCTTTCATTTGCTGATTCATTCATGCATGGCACCCCACAAGTATGTAATGGGGAGTACGTGTCATTTTTTTTTTTTTCGAGTAATCCCACCTATGGTGGCCCTTCGGACTATCATCTTAGGTCAGTAAGACATATATAGCTAAGCCAGGGGTGTCCAAACTAAGGCCCTCCATCTGTTCAGGAACTACAATTCCCATCATGCCTAGTTATGTCTGTGAATGTCAAGGTTTTACAATGCCTCATGGTAATTGTAGTTCCTGAACAGGTGGAGGGCCATAGTTTGGACACCCTTGAGCTAAGCAGTGGGTGGCAGGAAAGGCGTAATTAGTAGAGCAGCAGGAAGTGCAGATAAAAGTATTAGTGCTCAGTAATTTTAACTCATAATCCCAAAAATATTGTGAAATACTGCTTTCCTTTGCAGAAAAGAATGTGACTATATGGGAAAAGAAGAGCTGGGGAGTCATGTTTTTTCTACCAAATCATATATTTTCTGTTTGTGTAAGTAATTTGTAAGTGCTGTATCTATCTGGACTAAAGTAGAAGTTCTGAACAACTGATGTGTTCTGCATGGTAGAAGATGTTCTGAAAATATGCTTACTATGATAAGGTATAAAAGAAGATGTACCCATGTCTTTGCGCAAAAGTTTTGTTCTGGATATTAGTAAACTGGACTGATCAACCCTTCTTTCTGTGAGGTAATGATATAGCCAACACCTGTGTAGACTTATCAACTGGTTCTGGTCAGGGTTGAGTGCTTACCTGTTGGAGGACAGTCCACCTGCTTGGCATAGGAAAGATTTTTCTGGATGCACACACCTGGTAGCCTAGGCCCCTACGTCTGATGGGCCTTGGGTGTTTGGCAGGACCTCCCCTACAGATTGCCTTGGAACCACTGGAAATGGAGAGGCATCCTGTAAATATATGATGTGTGTTTCCTAACATGGTTCACAGGCTAATAGAGTGAGGAACATAATATACTGTAGTGTAGTGAACAAGAGGAATGGTTACTGGAGTCTCAGTCCCACCATAACGGAAAAGTCTGTGGGAACTGGCTTAATAACCTGTGGTAAAAAATTAGGCTCCTACAATTGTGCCTTTTGGACATCAAAGTCCACAGGTAAATGTGCAGCGTCCTCCAAGGCTGTCTTCATTCAATACTCGTAGTGCCAATAGGGCTGTATACACATAAAAGAAGAGGCTAGGTGGTAGGGGTCACAGCATATAAACGATAAAGGATGCAGGGAGACTCATAGTGTAGTATTCAGATGTAACATTTATTACAAAAAGTAGTCACTTACATTTGGATAAGCAAATGCCGGCTCACTATGCAAAAACGCTGTTCCGTTCCGGCTTCCGGTTTCCGGCTACCGGTTTGCGTTCCCTACCTTACATTGGCATATTTAATCATTTGCGAGATACATTACTGAAGGTATTAACCCTATTGGACTTAGGATCCAAATTTCGCCAATACTCAAAATCTCCCAATTGTTTTGCAAAATAGTTCATACTTTGTCTGAACCTACCCACAACATTTATGTTTCCTGCACTGCGCACAACTTACTGGTTGTCAATGGGTGACAGCCAGTAAGTCAAGAGACTAGGACTAGGAATATCATAGATGCCGAGATCATGCCACCCACGTTAATCATTCTTTCATTGTTTCTGCTATCTACAGGTCTGTGATCTCCCAAAGATAACTAAGTGAAGAATAACCTTAAGCTGGACATAGATGGTTAGAATCTCAGCAGGAACCAGCCGAGATTCGAGCCATGTATGGGCAAGCTGAATGTACTCAAATTGATCGATCAATCGATCAACTTGGGTACAACGAGCCTGCCTGATTTTATATGCAATTATCACTATGTTCTCCCAGCGGGGATGGCTCCCCTCCTCCCCTTCCCCTGGAAGAACACAATTGCTCGGCGTGCTCAACTGTCTGTGTTGATGTGGGTATGGAGCAAATTTTGGGTTGCAGGAAAAAAATTTGCTCCGTGTATGACTGGCCCTAGTAAAATTAGGCTGGCTTGAGTGAGAACTTTAGGGACAAAAGCTGCAGATAACGATAAGAGGTTTGCATCTGGTGGAATATCATACATCTCCTTTAACCTCATTTAGTCAGCAATGTATATACCACATCCAATTTGTGGTATCCTTTGCAATTTTTTTATTGATTAAAAACATGGAGTTCAAATCCATTTTTATGTCAGTGCACAGGTCTCCTAATAGTCTAAAAGCAGTTAAAAGGAAAAAAACACTTTAGCCCATATGGTTTTTCAATCTGCAGATATCATTTGAGCTACTCTAATCGGGACTGGATTTTTAAAACTCATTCATTGCCTAGCAATGCACTAAATACTGTTTTAATGATATCATACAACACAGCCAAGGCTACTGAGAATAGCGAAGATAACTAATAAGACTTATGTACATGTTTGTGATTTTTGTATCCCTTAATGAGTTCTAATTATAAGTCAAGCCCCTTACAGAAGGCATTGCAGTATATCTAATAGAATACTATGAATTATTAATCTGCCCTAGAGCTGTTAGCATATTTTATTTAGAGATAAGATAAAGCAGCTTGATCAAAGTCATACAGATCTCATAACATGTCAACTCTCTTTGGTGTCTTACCCAATCAATTCAGCTCTCCCTTATTAAATTAACCTCTGTTGCTTTTACAAAGGGGCTTGATTAAAGGCAGACTCTACTTAAAATGAAAATCTCCTTTCTGCTGGTCATACCTTTGTGTAGAAGTATAAATACAGTAGACAGCCCCTCTTGCAATTCTTAAGTTGTTACTGAGGTCAGAAGTTACCTCAACGTGACTACCTGCTAGTAAAACTTGGCATCACACAGTGATTGTGTAGTCAACATGAGGATCAAGACAATTATAAAGCCCTGTAAATATCATAAATTATTGTTTACAAAGCAGTCAATGCACATTTTGATCAATTCACATACTACATTCGTGCCACACCCCCGGCTTCAACCAACGTTAATTACAGTTTAACCACCTCACCGTCCTGAAAGCACATGTACTTATGCATCTGATGGGTGACTACTGAAGTTTTGCTTCATTGGTAACCTTCCCTCACCGAAACTGTGATTGGACAAGGAACGAGCAGCATCACAATAATGAGGTTATCTTAAGGGGCTTCCCTTCTGCAAGCATGATCATAGTTTTTGGACTGAAGAAACTGTACAAACCAATTGAGTCTTGTCTGGCTCAGAGAGCTGCGCCTCCCTTCTAGACAATTACAAGCAACAAATATGAAAAAAATATTCTTGTACGTACAGTATATTGCTTGTATGTATATTAAAAAATTTTTAATGATAGTATTTTTGGAGTAAAAGGTGAGTTTTTCAGAACTTAGTAGCCTGGGGCAACACAGAGGCTTAACAGTTAGCCTTGCACTACTAGGGTCATTGGTTTGAATCCCACCCATGATGCTACCTACCTTGCATGTTCTACTTGTGGATGAGTTGGTTTCCTCCAGGTACTCCTGCTTCCTCCCACAATCTTAAGACATGCTGTTAGGTTAATTGGCCCTAGTATGGGTATGCTTGTGATGTAGGGACCTTAGAATGTAAGCAGGAGCTGTTGTGAACATGCAAAATACACAAATCAGTAAAATAATAAAATCTATAAAACCAACACTGTCACCACTGACTATTATTCAACAGGTAGGTTGTCCCCTTTGACTATTGAAATTGATACCCTAATTTTCTAGTTAGGGTACAATGTACCATAAAGGTCCATGGGTCCAACTGGGTCCACTGGACCAAGGCAAAACTTTGAGAGGGTCGGCAAATTGACGCCCGAGATTTTTTTTCAACAGTTTTTTGTGTCATCAGCTTGAGGCGAGTTACGGGTGGCATTTCCCTATCTTAAAAATTGGAATATGTGTAGCGCTAACAAAAAAAGTTGATATCTATAAACACTGAATGTTGAACAAAAATTATAAAGTACATAAACAATGGTAATTCACAGATATATTGTGATATATATAAGTGTCCAACGTAAATAGTGACAAGAAAATGTCCAAAAGAAATGTAAAATCCACACATATGTAATGCCAAAGAAAACCAAAAATTGGAGGAAAACACAGATCTTGGCAGGTGAGTCTCTGTATCAAAGATGAAAAGATACACAGTGGGAAGTCACATCAGTAGAGGGTGATTCATCAAATGAGCAGATTCAAGGCTTACCGAAATATATGGGTCACCCAAATTAATGGATAGACCTAAATGCGTTTTGATGTATTGAGAAAAATTCTTCCAGATGTCTCTCCTCCAATCAGACACGGTATATGCTCAACAATCAAGAAGCAGACGGTATCATGAAATGAAGGAAGGATAATGGAGACATAGTGTAAAACTGTATATGGTAATATTCAAGGAGTATTCACCACATGTGTAGGAAAACATAAAGGTGCCAAAGTGAAGCTGAGAAAAAACAGATAGTTCTCAGCAGGTAAATCCCAGGGAATATAGATGAAGAGGAAGGAAAAAAAAATCACCAGGAAAAATAAAGAAATCACAGAGTAAGCAAACCAGCAGCTTACCAGATTATGTGGGTCAACCAAATGAATGGATAGACCAAACAGGCAAGATGTAATACTGACAAGCTCCACAAGATGTCTCTTCATCCACTGTAGAATATTGGGTGCTCAGCAATCAAATGACGACCGATGATATTAAAAATGGTGACAGGGACATAGTGTGATACCGCTTGAAAGCACTCTATTTATTAAAAGTATGCAAGTACACTCACATTTGAAAAGAAGCCAGTTCGCATGAGGTATATCATAAAGTGCACAGCGGCGTCTCACAGCACGCTGTCTCAACAAGGAAGTCGGCTGGTGGGGGCGTGGTCTCGTCACGTCCAATGTCGCGCTGGCCCGACCGGTTTCGTAATACGTCTGACGTCATCAGATTTCCCCATCTTATACTGCTGCCTGTAGTGCAAACTGAGTGTCTCCTCCTGGAAATGTCCCTCGCGGGATCATGGTGTGCGCAATGACATCAGACATCAGCGCACTCCATCTCACGCAGGGCAGGCTGGATCTTCTAGGACGGTGCTCGCGGCAGACACAGTAGTGACAGGAGGACTGAAGACAGAAAGTGGGTGTTTGGTGGACCAGTCTGGTGGTGAGTTATGGAAGAAGATAACAGTATATACAATATTTTCTAAATGTTATATTTATATAAAATAATGGATGTGGGGACAATTTACTTTAAAGCCCCACATTTCTTGCATACTCCCCTTTTCACCACCCTCTTTTATCAAGAAAAAAATCTTAAATGAACTTTTTCCTTTTATTTTCAGTTTGGTCCAATGACATCACATCTTCCACCTTTTTTTCTTCTGGTGAGGGGTGGTCCCTAAATGCTGCAGTGAGTGGAGCCATGTACTGAAGTGTTCTTTCATGGGTCCAAATCTCTCCTTTGGCTTTCTGGAGGGCTGTAAGCTACAGATCTTGTGTAACATTTTATGGTGGCAGCCTTAGTTTCGAAGTATATAACTTAAAATGCAATCAACTTTAAAGCCCCCCTGATTTTCAACACCTCCCTTGAAGCACCCTCCTGCCACCCCTCTTTTATCACAAAAATATCATAAATTTTATTTCCCTTACTTTTTAATTTTAGTCCAGTGACATCACATCTTCACTTACACACTTTTTCCTTCTGGAGGTAGGAAACGCAGAGAGTGGTAGCATATAATGAAGTGGCGTTCCTCTCTGAAGAGTTCTCCTAAAAGTCCAAGGTGGCCTGATTGTGCATCCCCCAAGGGGTGGGCACTTGACACCCTGGGCTTGTGAAAAGTGATTTCAGTGACTCTGGACTTATTCCTACGGAAAAGCCGCACCATCTAATGGCATAAAAGACTTAATGTGGGGGGCAGTGCTGAAAATAGAATGAGTATTGCAGCAAGTATTACATTTTAACAGCCTTTGGACAATTAAAAAAAAAAATAATCTTTGCACTTTTATACACTTATGCTTTAATTGATTCTCACCCCCCCCCCCCTTCCCTCAAAAAAATGGCATCTAGCCTAAAGCCCCCCAAACATACTTGAGTGTGTTTCTGCTCATCTCTCTATGCCTGACTACGCTCAACACCCAGAATCCCATTCTTTTGAATTATTTCTGTTCACACTTGTATGCTCATGCCCTCTACGCCCTACACTCCAAAAAGTTCTTGAGATTTTCTTAGCATATTTAGGCGTTTTTTGCTCCCATAGATTGCAATGGGATTGCCTGTAAATGTGCGTGTAGCTGGGGTGCAGCAAAATAACGCACTCAGTTCTAGTGCAATAAAAAGAACTTCTTTTTTTTCCCTTTATTTCAAGTTTGGTCCAATGACATCACAGCTTGCACCTTTTTTTCTTTTTTTTTCTTTCTTCTGGTGAGGGGTGATCTCTAAATGCTGCAGGGAGTGGCACCATATATTGAAGTGTACCTTCAGGGGGTTCAAATCTCTCCCGTGGCTTTCTGGAGGGCTGTAAGCTACAGGTCTCATGTAACATTTTATGGTGGCATCCTTAGTTTTGAAGTATATAACTTAAATACAATCAACTTTATAGTCTCCCTGATTTTCAGCACCTTGCTTTGAAGCACCCTCCTGCCACCCCTCTTTTTTCACAAAAATATTATAAATTTTATTTCTATTACTTTTTCATTTTAGTCCAGTGACATCACATCTTTACTTACACCTTTTTTCCTTCTGGAGGTAGGTAATGCAGAGAGTGGTGCCATGTAATGAAGTGGCGTTGCTCTCTTTGAAGAGTTCTCCTGTGAGTCCAGGGTGGCCTGAACGTGCATCCCCCAAGGGGGTGGGCAATTGATAACCTGGGCTTCTGAAAAGTTATTTAAGTGACAATAGACTTATTTCTACGGAAAAGCTGCACCATTTAGTGGAAGAAAAGACTTACTCCGGGGGGCAGTGCTGAAAATAGAATGAGTATTGCAGCAAGGGATGCATTTTATATTTTGACAGCCTCTGGACCATTTATTTTAAAATAAAATAAAAATTCACTTTTATACACTTGTGCTTTAACTGGTTCTTACACCCCCCCCCCCCCCCCACCCAAAAAATGTAATCTAGCCTTAAACCCCCTAACATACCTGAGTGTGTTTCTGCTCATTTCTCTATGCCTGACTACGCTCAACACCCAGAATCCCATTCTTTAAAATTGTTTCTGCTCACACTTGCATGCTCATTCACTCCATGCCTATGCCCAAAAAGTTCTTGAGATTTTCTTAGCATATTTAGGAGTTTTGGGTCTCATAGATTGCAATGATATTGCCTGTAAATCTGCGTGTAGGTGGGGTAGAGAGTGGTGTGGCAGAATAACAGACTCAGTTCCAGTGCAATGAAGAACTTGTACTGAAATAATGCAGAGACAGTTCACAAATAACCTGGTGGGAAGGTAGCCCAGCCAAAAACACTCACAGTTCCAACAGCATGTAGAGAGCAGACTATCCATCTGTCAGCGCCTGTAGAGAGGGAAAGAATATGGCCTGGCTGTCTTGTGCCCTACTGGCAGGTGTTCAGAGAGGTTGCGCTTTCACACGTTTTGGTAGGTGTTTTTATGCCTGAAGAACTACTGTTCTATAGAACTTCTCTCCTTTCCTTGCCCAGCTCAGGAAACAAACTGCTGAAGCTTGATACACATGCAAAAATGCCTGTAATACGCTTAAAAAAAAAAAAAAAAACTTCAAAATCAACAGGAATAAGCTCAGCTCTGGTGTGAATATTGAAGCTCCAAACTCAAAGCTACAAAATGCTCAACATTAACCACCTACCGACCATCTAACTGGGAATGTACGTCATGATTTTGATGTTAAATACCGGGGTTATGGCAGCAGCTAGCTGTCATAACCCCAGTATCCTTTTTTTCCCTTGTGCTGTCAAACCTGCCCCTTTGGAAACTGCAAAAAACTGGCTGATCCTGCCACCTCCTGTGTCCCCCTCTCTGTGCTGACCGCAATAATCATGGCTAATGAGCCCTGACCTCCGTGGTCAAGCCTGCGTGCCTCCGTCATCCGTAGCTCTCCTCTCTGCTCTCCCACCCCCACCCTCACCAGCTCTGTGTGTCTGTGTCTCTGTCTACAGCCCCCCCCCCCCATGCTGCTGATAATAAACCAGTCAATTGTCACTTCCAGCCCCTCTCTGTTAAGCTCCTATCCTGCACTGTATAACTGCTTGTAGGAAAAACTATGCCTCTAAATACCTTTTTGAGAAGTGTCTTTAGTTCTGTCACATGACTCCCGGCTGCTGTAATACTACAATCCAGGTCTACAGCAGGAGGAGCCGAGCGGCCAGCTCAGTGGTCACGTGACTCCCGGATGACATCAGAGGGAGAGCTCGGCTCCTTCTGCTGTAGCCCTGGATTGTGTTATCAGAGCGTCCGGGAGTCACGTGACGTGACCAGCCTAAAGACACTTCTCAAAAAGGTATTTAGAGGCATTGTTTCATACAAACAATTATACAATGCAGGATAAGAGATTAAGGCTACGTTCACATGTAGCGGACCGCGGCAGAATCACCGCGATTCTGCCGGCGATCCGGAAATCATTGCAAATCGCGGGATGCCTGTGCGTTGCCGTTGATTTGCAATGGCACCCCAAACGCTGTGTGATGTTGCCGCGATTTCCGCCTGCCGAATCGCGGTAACATCGCGCAAACAAAATCGTGGGTCGCATGACGCCCCAAACAAGCTCTTGTACCTTTTTTTGGGAGCGTCATGTGACCCGAGATTTTGTTTGGGCAATGTTCTTGCGATTCGGCAGGCGGAAATCGCGGCAACATCGCACAGCGTTTGGGGTGCCATTGCAAATCAGCGGCAACGCACAGGCGTCCCGCGATTTGCAATGATTTCTGGATCGCGGGCAGAATCGCGGTGATTCTGCCGCGGTCCGCTACGCTAACATGTGAAAGTAGCCTTAAAGAGAGGGGCTAGCAGCAAGGCAATAGTTTAGGGTTACAAACCCTTTAAATACCATAGTTTGTCGCCATTCCACGAGCGTGCGCAATTTTAAAGCATGACATGTTAGGTATCTATTTACTTGGCGTAACATCATCTTTCACATTATACAAAAATTAGGCAAACTCTCCTGTTTTTTTTTTTTTTATTAATTAAATTTTGAGATTGAAAAACCAATGCACAAACACAGTGTGCCATTTTATTCTCTATAGTCTCTGCTAAAAAAAAAAAAAATATATAACATTTTTGGGTGTTCTAAGTAATTTTCTAGCAATAAATACTGATTTTTACTTGTAAACAACAAAGGTCAGAAAAAGGCCTGGTCTGGCACCTGTTCACACCTGAGCATTCCAGTGCCTGTCGCTAGATGTCTGTTGCTCAAAAGAGTACAGCACCTTCTTTTTACCCTGGGCATTTTTGACTCCATAGACTTCATGGGAGCGCCTGTGAAAATGTGTGTTATGCACGCTTTTCAGAAGCTCCATGAGGATAAAAATGTGCGATCCTGCCCCAAAGAAGTTCCTGTACAGCAAATCAATCCATACAATACCACATTATTATTATTATTATACAGGATTTATATAGCGCCAACAGGTTGCGCCGCGCTTTACAATGTGAGGGAAGACAATACAGTTACAATACAGTTCAAAACAGGAGGAACTAGAGGGCCCTACAAAAAAGCACCCAAAAAAAGCCTTTGAAATCACTTGACTACGCTATGCTCAAGTGTGAATGAAGCCTAAGTCAGTTCTTGTAGAAATGTATATGAATACATAAATGCATGTATTCTGTACTTTGTGAATTGCTGTTATGTCATTTACAGAGAAGCTCTTACTAGATGAAATGGAAGATCCCTATGCTATTAGTGAAACACAGCAAAGAATTATCCTGTCATTAGAAATCTTCTCGCCTCCTGCTTGTTATTAAAGATAGACTCTGTCAAATTGAGCGTCTCATCCTCATGGATCTCGCCCTTCAGAAGTGAAATCCCTATCCGGCACCATTCTTCCGAGTGACAGCACAGAGCTGCGTCTGGCAGATTTGTCTTTGTTGGGTGTGATTAAAGTACGTCCGATACCTCCAACACACACTGATACATTCACATATGAACAATATCCTTCCCGTAAATGTATGTGACAATGTTTTGATGAAAACAGCCTGATGTGGGCTAGTAAATATTATCAAACTGTGATTATTTTTTTTTCTCCTTATTTAAAGCAAGTAAGCATCTGTATAAGGCGCTGACATAAACAGACACCCCCATAGTCAGAAACACATTTCAAGGTGTTAAAGAGATCTTGACATGGAAACATGAGTTTCACAGGGTTAGCAAATTTTGGTATGCATTAGTGAGGTCTGCTAGATTTAAAGAGACCCTTTCATCAAGCTAAAAAATTGCAGGTAAAAGCATGGAAATCTCAAGTATTTTAAATGCTTACTTGCATCCCTTTGCATAAACACTTTTTATTGACTTGCAATTTACCTCTGAACTTGCTAGCAAATTTGACTTCTTCAGTAAGAGTGAAATCCCTAGCAAAGCTCCCTCCCTCCCAAATCCTCATAGCCTCCTTGTCAAGGTCTTACCTTGCTGTCTTGTTGGCAGCCATAGTGGACATATGCACACTGCTGCATCTTATAGACTCTGATTGCATCATCACTTGCCTGCTGCCTGGACATTGCACAGTGATGATGCTGCACACCTTGACTATATCTATCACCTGATGGGTTGCAGTCCTTGCCTTTGTGTTTGTGCTCCAAGGTGCATCTCTGCTAGCAGTCTTCTGTTCTCTGTGTTCCTCCATGTATGACCTGGCTTAGCTGACGACTCTCCAGGCTCTCGACCCGACATTGGCAGAAGACCTGGCATTTGAAGACGCTTTTGGACTCGACCAGAGGCGTAACTAGAACCTTCAGGGCCCCGATGCAAGAAACCATGAAGGGCCCCCCAGACCCCTGGCCAGGGCCCTTCCCTTCAAGCCCGGGGCTCTTCCCACTAATCCTGGGGCTCTTTAATCTCATTGCATGGCCTTTTATTATGGTCCCGCATCAGGATCCTTTCACAAGTTCTGCAGTGGGCCCCCTTCCTGCAATCTTGGGGCCTCCCCACAGTGGTGAAATGCCAGGGCCCGGTCGCAAGTGTGACCTTTGAGATCCTAGAAGTTCACCCACTGGTTTGCTACTGGGCCCCCTGGAGCATGGGGCCCGGTAGCGATTGCAACCCCTGCAACCCCTGTAGTTACGCCCCTGGACTCGACCACGGCTTGGATGACTACCCACTTCTGGACTTTACCCCGGCTTGTTCCTGCTCCCACTTCCTCACTCTTGCTGTGCGTTTATTGTTGTTTGCTCCAATAAACTGCTTTATTTTACCTGCATCCCTGTGTGGTCTGGTTTCCTGGCACCATGACACTCCTCTTCTGGGAGTGTTTAATTGCCGTCTGTTCTGGCCCAGCTCTTCTGCCCCTCCCTTCAACTCCCCATAAAATCTTTTATGTAGCTGCCAGGGCATGAGTGAAGGGAGTGCTATAGAGCACTAAGCAGTGAGAACTGCTCTATAGCACTCCCTTCACCCTCCCTTCTCCTGGACCTGCAGGCAGCTAAACATCCCTTAACCTCCCACAGTGCCTCCCTGCTCCCATCATGCCCATAGTGGCTCACAGCATCCTCAGGCCCCCTGAGAGTCCTCAGCCTCCACAATGTCCCCCAACCTCACACAGGGCCTCCCAGCTTGCTACAGAGCCTCCAGCTCTCCATAGTGCCCCCAACAACCAACAGTGCTCCACAGTGCCCCCCCCCCCCCCCAGAAACATCATCCCCTACAGGGGCAACAAGTCTGTTGCCAAGTTCCCTAACCAACTCCACTACTTTCACATAACCTCATCCAAAGCCCTCCAGCATTTTAATGCATGTTTTCCCATATTTTTATTGCATGAGTATATACTTTATTTTTTAGGCCTCATTCACATGGATGTACCTATGCATACACCCATTATATGATTCCTTTCAACATTGTACTTTTATGCACATCATTTACCTATAAATTCTCAGTTACATAGACCCCTAAAAGCCTTGAGACTGCTACTGGGTGCTGCTATCTTGAATGTGATGTCCACAACCCCAGCAGACTCAGAGCTCAAGTGATATGAATGCAGGTGTGTGTCCCCCAAACATAGACAGTGTGCATTCGGGGACAAACACCCACATGACTGTCAAATTTGGACCAGTGGTTATGCCCGTGCAGCCGCTGTGTCCTAATGGACAAGAATGGGACTGCCTGAACATAGATGCACATAGATGCATGGGGCACGTGTGCATCCTGCGCAGGCAAAGGCATCCCCTCACACAGGTGTACGCATAGGTACACATGTGTGAATGAGGCCTTGGTGTTGGGGCATTAAAAGTTTTGAAAGAATTTACCAGGCCTTGATCTCAAAAGAGTTGAGAACCACTGCTATAGAGTGTCACTTGAGGTCTTAGTCTGCTGGGGCTGCGGACATCACACCTAAGATAGCAGCACCCAGCAGTAGTCTCAAAGGTTATAGGGGTCTATAGAACTGAGGATTTACAGGTTAATGATGTGCATACAGTAAATGTACAATATTGAAAGGAATCATCTGGCTAGATAGTTTCTTTAAAGCGGAACTAAGCTCAACGATTTAACAGTTTCAACAAACAGTTACATTCCTGCTTGGAATGTAACTGTCACATTGGTTGGTTTCTTAAAATGGCTGGTGTCATAACTGATCACATATGCAGCTCTGTGGCAGTTGCTTTAAAAGTAAATTTTACCCAGAAATTATATTTTAGTTTTGGTGGTTAACGGTAAGAAGCCTATTTACTAAACCTTCCTTGGATGAATGTCACATAGCACCCTCTAGTGTACAAAGTTGTTGGTTGGAAAATTTAGCTCACAGTAACTTAAGTGAGTCGGGCGAATTGCTATGGGTTCTGATGTAGTTCCAGCTGGAAGGCTCTACAGATCAGGCTTCTGGCATCCCCCCTGGTTCTAGAAACTACCAGAAAGTTCTAGAAGCTAGTGGGTGGAGGTGAGGGGGCGGTGATCTGCATATTCATGGAAATCTGACAAATCTCTGGGCAGGAGGCCTGGCAAGGTGGTTGAATGGGCTCATTAATATTAAAGAACCTGGCCAGCGAGGGTTGTTGTCGGGTGAAAGGGGTTGGATCTTATCCAGGAGACACCCTGCCCAGTGAGTAAAGATCTGACCAGCAGGAGGCCTGAACAGCAGGCTATGCAAGCAACAGGATTCAAGGGACAGTGTGAGTACCTCTACCTATCACTTCCAGGGTCAATAAGGGAGAAGGCAGCTGGACATAATAGTCAGCCAGCTTTTAAAGGGACAGTGTCACAGTTTACATAAGACCTTGGCTCTGGGAGAGAACCGGTGGGCTGATATTTTCTACTAAGGGGATACAGTACTCCTACATACAGTTGGGACTTCACAAGTTGCACTAAGGGGACATAGAACTCCTGCCAGCATTTGGGACATTGGATACTATTCCTGTAGGAACTGAAACTATTCTGCAGGGAGTACAGTCTGGGATTCCTTTTTGTTTTCTGCAAACAGTGTATAAAGAAGTTTGTCCTCACATTTATTGAATTCCGCTTTTGGGCATCCCATAATTCTTCATCCCTATCCTTGTTGTTATTTCCATAATAAAACAACAAAAACAAGCCAAGGACTGGTTTTCTGTGTCTGGATGCAAGTTGAAAAATGCATGTTGCCTGGCTGTGCAGGAGTAGGGGGACCCAAAATCCAGCAGCCTTTTGGAGGGTAGCGTTTCAGTCACATGCGTCAACTGTTTAAAATTTCCCTGTATTTTCTCAAACATTATGACTTTGTCATGTACCTGATAGGAGACTGAAATGATGAGGTTGGTCTTTCTTGTATCTCTTGCCCAGGCACCACTGGAAGTAAAACAGATAGGAGTAACACGAGTGCTGGTAGTTTTTGATAGCAGGACCTTGGGCTGGGGATACAGACTTGAAAGATCCAGCAGAACATCTAGTCAGGAACACCTGCACTGCTGGATTGTCCGGCCGGGGTTAAGGAGGAACTCCACTGCTACTGCAGGTTCAGGAGGCAGAGCTTTCAGAACTCCCAGTGAACTTATGGCAGGAACACAGAGATGGCTGAAGCAGATGCTGGATGCAGCCAGAGCAGGCACATGGTGATAGCATGGAGCTGGATCAGCAGAGACAGAAGGTCAACATCAGGCAGACGACAAATTACAGAGATATTATTAATTTTGATTACTATATTTATTTGAAATATATTCTGTATACATACACCGGTCAGCCATAACTTTTGACCACCCACCTAATATTGAGTAGGTGCTCCTTTTGCCACCAAAACAACTCTGACCTGTCAAGGCATTGATGCCACTCGACCTCTGAAGGTATTCTGTGGTATCTGGCACCAAGTCGTCAGTAGCAGATCCTTTAGGCAGAGTTGTATAAAGTACTCAAAACCCATACTTGAGTAAAATTGGAAGTGCGCGATCAAAAAGTGACTTGAGTAGAAGTACTAAAGTATTCAACATTTTTTGTACTTAAGTATTGCAAGTAGTTTTTTTAAAAATTTTGCTACTCAAGTACTGAAAGTAAAAGTACCAGTAGTTTTGAAAAAAAAAATTGCTACTCAAGTACTAAAAGTAAAAGTACAAGTACTGTGTTATGTAGTTATTAAAGAAAGAAGTAAAAAGTTTGAACATCATATTGTTTTTTATTATTTCAAATGCAGCTTTTATTTATGCATACAGTAGCTTTTATTTTCGTATGCGCTGATAATACACGTTTTGAGCTTCATGAAACCTGCCATCTACTGTTCTGGCAGTGGTCATTTTTTTAATTGTAACAAATAACTATGCAGCACAAAAAAAAAAAAATATCGGAGTAGAAGTATTGAAATCATTGAAAAAATGTAGTGAAGTAAAAGTGGAAGTAGGAGAAAAAAATTCTACTTTAGGAAAGTACAGATACCGCCTTTCGGTACTTAAGTACAGTAGTGAAGTAGTTCTACTTAGTTACTATACATCTCTGCCTTTAGGTCCTGTAAGTTGCAAGGTGGGACCTCCATGTATCGGACTTGTTTATCCAGCACATCCCACAGATGCTCGATTGGATTGAGATCTGGGGAATATGGAGGCCAAGTCAAGACCTTAAGTCCATTGTTGTGTTCCCCAAACCATTCTTGAACCATTTTTGCAGTATGGCAGGGGGCATTATCCTGCTGAAAGAGACCGCTGCCATCAGGGAATACAGTTTCCATATTTGGTCAGTAACAATGTTTAGGTAGATGGTGTGTGTCAAGTAACATCCACATGAATGGCAGGACTCCAAGTTTCCCAGCAGAACATTGCCAAAAACATCACACTGCCTCTGCTGACCTTCCTTCTTCCCATACTGCATCCTGGTGCCATCTCTTCCCTGGGTAAGTGATGCACATGATACCAGTCATTCATATAATATAAAAGAAAATGTGATTCATTATACCAGACCACCTTCTTACATTGTTCCGTGGTCCAGTTTTAATGCTCACGTGTCCATTGTAGGTGTGCCTCCTTTCCTGAAGATGCCAAAGTGGGGAAAATACTTTGGGAGGAGCCAATCTTGTGACATCATCACGTTTGCTGACAGCTGGATCTCGCAGCTGAGCTTGCAAATGTCTTTTCACTGACTTGTATAGGCTAGAGATTTGTAAGTGCGTTTACTTTTTTAAATACGTTTTATTGGATTGTATGTACTGCATTATGAGATTCTCCTGTCTTAATCGGGTCCATGGATGTCACTGTGGGAATAGTTTCATGCTCTATATCAAAGTGGAAGTTGCAGCGCTCTGAGGCGGTTAATCGAGCCATTATACTGAACATACAAATGCTTGATTGATCTCTGAGTTGTGAGATCTCTAAAGTTGGTAAGCTGCTTGATGTGGCACAGGAGCACTTTCACTGCTATTTTCTATAGCACTTTATGGACATGGCGGAGGTCATATTACTCTTACAGCTGTGGATTTGTACTGTCGCATTGGGCCTTTTCTTTTGAATATCTAGACTTTCTTATAACGTTAGCTCTTCATTTATATTATTAATTATTGTATATTGATTCACAACTTCATAGAATTTTAAAGAGGTGTATGAGTTGATGCATTTACAGTATGTTTGCACATTTGCACACGCTTTTTCTGATATGCAGTTTTTGGCACTAATGTTTATGTTTTCATACATGTGAACTTTTTAAAGAGTCAAGCCCACTTTTTCTTCTTTTCTATTTAAGAACTTATGTATGAAGAGTTGTAAAGTTACTAAGAGGTCCACCTTAATTTTTAAGACTTAGAGTAAGTGTTATAGTTCCGTTAGGGTGAGGGGAAAGTCTTAAGGTGTGTTTGAATGTAAGATATAGGTTGGAGGTCAAGTAACATTTAGGAGCAATATTTTATGAACAGATACTTCCACTATCAAAATCCGTGTGCCATGAATTATGGCTCTGAAAACTGTCTTCTTTTTTTAGGCACTTCCAAAACAGAGCTGCTGATTCAGACATGGCACACTCATGTACAACGTGGTGCCTGTACAGTTCTTGGCTCTCGCCTTGTGAATAGCTATAAAGTTACAATCCTGCAGTCCAGTTACAAGGGGGAGGAGACTAAGGTAGGTTGACCAGACTTCCCCGGTTTCCATGGACAATCCCCGAACTGAGAACACTGTCCCCATACCAAGTCTGTCCCAGGTTCTGTCCTCTGATTCAGGAGCGGCACCCATACCTATTGCTGACAGCCTAGCAGGACCTGCAGCAGTGTGACCATCCATCCAGCACAGGCAGGGATTGGTGGCAAGCAAGAGGCCAATAGACGCAGTGACAGTAAGAGTGAGTGGAACTGTAAAATCAAAGCTGTTATGTTGGGGATGGGTGGGACCGATATGCAAAGCTCCACCCCCTTTGTCAGACAACCCGTATATAGACAAGCAGCAATTGTTTATAAATTTGGTGGGCAGGGACTAGGTAGCAGGGGGCATGACCAATTGTAACTACTGTACAGTATGTGCACCCACAGTGTTGAATAATTCAGGTTTAGTATGCACTGCTGTGGGTGCACATGCAGTAGTTACAATTAATCCTGCCCCCTTCTTCCCAATCCACCAATTTATAAACGCTGGCTGTTTGTCTATGTGCGGGTTGGTTGTCTGACAAAGGGGGTGGAGCTCCGCATATCGGCCCCACCCATCCCTGACATCAGAGGTTGGACTTGACAGCTCCACTAACCGTAACTGTGGCTGTTCGCCCCCTGCTTGCCCACTAATACCTGGCTGTGCTGGGTGAATGTTCACACTGCTGATTGTCCTGCTAGGCTGCCCTCATTTATTATCCATCGAATGCAGCCATTCTTCCCTCTGCTCCTGTATGCTGCTAATCAAGATTTTAGAAGATAAGTGTGCTTAATTAATTGGTGTCTTTGCAGTTTAACTAATTCCAGAACCTTGCACTCTGTACAATGCATTCTTGAACTTTGCACTCTGTACAATGCATTCCTGTTTATCTTTTTTTTTTTTTTTTTTACTTTATTTTTATTTGCATATAAAATCTCAATATACAGAGTTCCACCAATTTGATTTGGATTCGCAAGTTACATAATTAAATTATGCATCAAAAAGGCACACAAAAGAAATACATATACATTTTTCCCTTCCCACCCTCCCCCTACCTCCCAGAATTCCTCCCCTTCTTGCCAGCCGTTTCGCTCTAGAATGCCTCCCCATAGTAGATATGCTAATTGATTATTTCGATATATTTAGTTGATTTTTTAAATTCTTTCCATTTCCCCCATTTTCTTATCATATTTCTTGGGATCTCCTCTTGTGTATTACATAGGTATTCCATATTATAGTTATTATTTATCTTTTTACACCATTCCTTTATTTTCGGGCTCTCCTTTTCTCTCCACTTTTTTGGTATGGTTCCTTTTGCTGTATTCAGCATTGTTGGGACCAGAGTCATTTTATATTTTTTTAAAGGTATTGTTGTTTTGTGAAATAGGCATGCCCATGGATCGTCCGGCACTTTTATTTCGGTGATGTCTTCAATCAGTTGTCTTACCTCTAGCCAAAAATCTCTTATTTTGGGACAGTCCCAAAATAAATGATAAATTGTACCTATGTTGCCGCAGTCCCGCCAGCATTTATCTGTCTTGCCTGGTTGGTATTTATTTATCACTTCTGGGGTGATGTACCACCTATATAGACATTTATAGTTTAATTCTGTAGTGCTGATATCTATGGCTGTGGATCCCGCCATCCCCAGTACTGTCCCTAGCTCCTGTCCTTGCAAATGTGTTCCTATTTCTTTCTCCCATTTTCCTATATATGGAGGTTTCTCCATACTGTGCCATTCCGTCAGCATTTTGTAAATCTGAGACACTCCATGCCTTTGCATGGGAGAGTAGCTGAGTTTCTCGATATTGTTAAGATTTTTTTCCGACCTAATCGGCTGTGGTAATGAGCTGACAAAATGTTTCAGCTGGAGATATCTCCAATTATCTATTTTTATATTGTTATTTTCTTGTTTTAATTTCTGAAGTGTTTTTATGTGCCCTTTGTGTAAAATATCTTTTAATTGAGTGTTCCCTATCCAGTTTCCCCCCTGTTCTTCCTCCCCAGGTGGGAAATATTTAGTGCCATTTAATGCTATCATTGGTGAGTTATATTCCCATTTCAGTTGCTTATTTATTCCATCCCATATTTTATAAACTACTTTTGTCAATTCATGTGCTCCCTGCGTTTCCCTATATTTTGGTGGAATCCAAATTGTTTTGTGTAGCTGATTATTATTTTGTGTACATTCTATCTCTACCCATCTTTTTTCTCTCCTTTCTATTTTTGTCCAGTCCACCATTCGTGTAATAATTACCGCCTTATAGTACCTCTCTATGTCTGGGGTGGCTAATCCTCCCTGTGGTTTGCTTCTTGTCAGGATCTTGTACTGTACTCTGGGTTTTTTCCACTGCCATATATACTTTGTCAGTAGGTTTCTAATTACCCTAAAAAAATTTGCGGGGATGTTTATTGGCAATAGAGAGAAGATATATAAGATTTTTGGCAAGATAAACATCTTAACAGCATTGTTTCTTCCAATCCATGAGATTTGACCATTTGATTTCTTTCTTATTTCTGTTTTAATTTCGTTCAGTAACGGTATATAATTAGCTTGATATAATTTTTCAGTTTGAGGAGTTAAATATATCCCTAGGTATTTTAATTTTTCTTTTGTCCACGTATATGGGAAGTGTGTTTTTATACTTTGTTCTTCCTGAGTATTTAACCTTATGTTGAGAATCTCTGATTTTATTGGATTTATTTTAAAGTTTGACAACTTTCCATAATCTTTTAGCTCCTTTTGAATATTTGGGAGAGTAATCCTTGGATTTGTGACAATGAAAAGCAAGTCGTCAGCGTATGCTGCGACTTTGTGTTCTTCTTGATTAACCTTCACTCCTTTTATGTCTACATTTTGTCTAATTTTTGCCAGTAATGGTTCCAGGGTTAACACGAACAATAGGGGTGACAGGGGGCACCCCTGTCTTGTCCCATTACTCATTCCAGATTTCTCTGATAAGCTTCCGTTTATTTTTATTTTTGCTGTGGGGTTGTTATATAATGCTTCTATCCATTGCCTCATTCTTAGCCCAATCCCTAAACTTTTTATGGTTTCTTTGCGGGGAGTGGCCTCTCTTACAGATGCGAACTGTGTGGGGGGACTGGGGGAGGGGGGGTCGGGGGAGTGGGGGGAGGAGGAAGGGAGAGGGAGGGGAAGGGAGGTAAGCTATACAAAGGAAGCAGGATAGCCCCCCCCCAAAGCCGGAACGTCCTTCCAATTGAGGAGGGAGATATATCGTGCTAACCCACTAGAGCACCACCCCAAAGGAATGGGTATCAGGGAGAATGACCCAAAGAAACAACTAAATACCCTAAGATCAAAAATTGATCAGAAAAATATCAACATGAGACGGAAGGGGACGGAGGCGGGGGGGAGGGGAGGGGGGGGGTAGGGTGAGAGAGGGGGGGAAGGGTAGGGATAGGGAAACTCTCCATTGCCAAAAAAGAAAAGAAATTTTAAAAGCCTGCCAGACTAACAACATTGGTAGTATGCTGTTAGTGGAATTTAAATCGATCCGGTGCCCCCCTGTTCGAGGAGGAACTGGATCAAGTAGAAGGAAAAAAAATGAAAGATGAACAACTAAAAATAATAACGTACAATGTAAGAGGATTAAACTCCCATACAAAAAGGTATAAGATATTGGAAGAGCTGAGGAGAGAAGCAGCAAATATTGCTTTTCTACAGGAGACGCACATCTCTCTTCACTCGAATTTAAAACTTTTCTCTAAACACTTTCCTAAATGGTATTATGGAGACTCACCAATAGAACGTGCAAGAGGAGTAGCAATAGGAATAGCTGGAAATACAGAATTCTCCTTAGAAGAAATGAAAACAGACCCGAATGGTCGATACATTTTCCTTAAGGGACAAATAAGGGGGATGGAGCTGACATTGGCCAATATCTATAACCCAAACAAAAAACCAAGTGAATATCTGGGGAGAATCCTGTATGATCTAGAGAGCTTTAAAAAAGGCTACCTGATAGTGGCAGGAGATATAAATTTTTGTTTAGATACAAACGTCGATAGTACATCGGGAGTAAGGACGTTAGGAGACCAAAAACTGAGGAAAATAAGGGCAAAGTTACACCAGAGCCAATTAGTAGATGCATGGAGGGTTCAACATCCAAAAAAAAGAGACTATACTTACTACTCCTCAATACACTCGATGTACTCAAGACTGGATTACTTTTTTATTGACCACCGCCTGTTGGAATTTGTAGAAACTACAGAAATAGGTACAATCACACTGTCAGACCATGCCCCCCTAACCCTAACAATCAATACACCGACACACCACAAAAGTATGGGAACATGGAGGTTAAATGAAGAACTAATTCTAGATGAAGAAATAGGAAACAGACTAGAAAAAGAACTAGAGCTATACTTTCAAAAGAATGATACGCCAGAAATATCATTCGCTACACTCTGGGAAGCACACAAAGCGTATATCCGAGGGATATTAATAGCCAGTGCCTCAAAAAAAAAAGAAAGAGAGGTCCAATCAAATCAATACACTCATAAGAGAAATATATGATCTAGAACAAAAACATAAAAAAGAATTTAAAAAAGAAATAGAGGAAAACCTTATAATTAAAAGAGATGAATTAAAAGATCTATTGGAAGAAGAATCTAGAAATCACTTCAATAAGATAGCTAGATACAGATACAACTTTGGAAATAAACCAGGGAAATCCCTAGCAAGATTACTGAGGAAGAAAAAATCAAAAAATTATATAGAAAAAATTAAAAACAGTAAAAATGAAACAGTAAATTCAACCACAGAAATAGCTAAAGCGTTCCATGCCTTCTATAGTACGCTATATAACGTCCGGAAGAAAGAAACCTCAAAAACAAGGCAGGAAAGAATAATTAATATCCAAAAATATATTGAGGAAGCAAACCTGCCCAAGATCCCAGAAGATAAATTGGAACTTCTTGAAGCGCCAATTACTGAAAGTGAAATAAGAGAAGCATTAAAAACCACTCAAAATGGAAGGAGTCCAGGTCCGGATGGATACACAATAAAGTATTATAAAAGATTTAAAGAAATATTAATACCAAAAATGCTAGAATATCTGAATAAAATAGGGAAGGAAGAACTAAGAGAAGAATCTCTAATGGCATATATAACGGTCATACCGAAAGAAGGGAAAGATCAAACCCTATGCTCTAGTTATAGGCCAATCGCGTTGTTAAATACAGATACAAAATTATTTGCGAAAATTTTGGCAACGAGATTAAAAGATTTATTAAAAATGTGGATCCATCCGGACCAGACTGGATTCGTTCCAGGTCGAGAAGGTAAGGATAATGTTATACGCACCTTGCTACTTTTACAAAAAACAACAAAACATGAAGTCCCCTCCATCCTATTATCAATTGATGCCGAAAAGGCTTTTGATAGGGTTGACTGGGACTTCATGAAAGAAACTGTACAATGCATTCCTGAACCTTGCACTCTGTACAACACACTCCTGAACCTTGCACTCTGTACATAATGCATTCCTGAACCTTGCACTCTCTACGTAATGCGTTCCTGAACCTTGCACTCTCTACGTAATGCATTCCTGAACCTTGCACTCTGTACTCCTGGACCCTGCCCACCTATGCTGGGATCGCCATTGAGGTATTTGTAAATCGCTATCATGTCCCCTCCCAGGCATCTCCTCCCCAAGGAGAATAAATTAAGCGCTTGTAATCGCTCCTCATAATTAAGGTCCTCCAATCCCCTAATTAGTTTAGTTGCCCTTCTTTGGGCTCTCTCCAGTCCCAGCACATTCTTTCTGAGGATTGACGACCAGAACTGGACAGAATACTCCAGGTGTGGCCGGACCATGGTTTTATAAAGTGGTAGGATTATAGCTTTGTCTCTGAAATATATCCCCTTCCTTATGCATGCTAATATTCTGCCGGCTTTGACAGCTACAGCTAGACATTGCATGCTATTACTTAGTCTATGTTGTACTAGAACCCCCAAATCCTTCTCCATCCTGTATTCCTCCAGAGGTTCCCCCCTAGAGTATAATTTGCATTTATGTGTTTTGCCCCCAAGTGCAATACCTTACACTTCTCTACATTAAATCTCATTTGCTACATAGTTGCCCACTCTGTTATTTTTGTTCAAGTCATTCTGTAAGATTTCTATATCTTGATGAGAAGTTATTGCCCTGAATATCTTTGTGTCATCCGCAAAAACTGAGCTTGAGCTACTGATTCCGTCCTCTATGTTATTGATAAATAAATTGAACAAAATTGGTCCCAGGACTGAGCCCTGGGGGACCCCACTTACCACTCCAGACCAGTCTGAGTACGCGTTATTTATCACCACCCTCTGGATACGCCCATGTAACCAGTTTTCTATCCAAGAACAAACCTTGAGGTCGATGCCTGCAGACCTTAGTTTGTAGATTAAGCGCCTGTGGGGAATAATAATAATAATAATAATAATAATAATAAAATGTAAAACATGTACATCAATTGTACATTTTATTATGATTATATATAGGGGGTTTCATAACTATTGCCCATTGCAGCTCTGAAATATTTCTTACATTTTGCAGAGAGGGTTAAACCATCTACAACTTTTTTTAATCAAAAAAACATAGGCAAAGAAACTCACATTTCCATGCACTTAAGCAGTGTGGGCTGATACAGGCTCATCCGACAGGAAGTATGAATGACCGTCCTGGATACGATGTTCATGAACAGGCTCCTCCCCCATACGCGTTGCGTCACTAGATTGACTTAGTCAGCAGGAGTTTCTTTGCCTATGTTTTTTTGATTAATAAATAGTATTCAGAGAACACTAGAGGAGTTTCACTTTGTCTTATATGAATGATATTCTGGCCTGTTTGTCACCTGTATCCTGGAGCATGGAATTTGAAGGGGGAGAAGGTCTTCCTTACCTATCCTGATACCCTTGGGTATAGATGTTTATCTGACTCATTGGAATATATGAGCCAGACAGTGAGGTGAGCTGCTATTGAGCACAAATACACAGGGCACCTATGTGTGGAGTGAAGCACTAGCACTTTTCACCATTCATTGCGCAGCACAGAAGGATAGATTATGTTTGACTCTGGAATTCTTTACTTTTTTTGCACTATTCCTTATTAATATTATTCTGTATTTATTTAGTTTTTTGATTATCTCACCTTATCTCTCGGGTTTTTATTATTTATTACCATTTATATTCCATTTCACTTAGTATTTTTTATGTGATTATATGTGGATTATTCTCTTTACTAATGCATGTGAATATTTAGTTGTTGTTCACTTTATTGACTTTCTTACCTTTGGTGCGGCATATCATACAATAATTCCATAAACACATACCACATACACTGCATATATCTCATTTGAGCAAACTATGCTTATAAAATAGTTTACCATTTGCCAATAAAAAAAAAAAAAAAAAAAAAATTTGTCCCCGGATTAATTTTTTAAAATCTGGTCACCTTAGACTAAGGAAATGCTCCCACCTGTATGCAGCAAACTGCGGACATCACCTCTGCCCAGGCAGTCACTTGTCTGGAACTTAGAGGAGCTTCAGTCAGTTCTGCAAAAAACTACAAAAACTGTAGCTGCTGATTATTAATAAACAGACACTCACCTGTGCAGGGATTCAGAGCCCTCCTCAACCCAGACAGTTCTTCACCGGTCTTTGGGTCCCCAGCGCCGACATGTTAACTTTAGGAAGCTGACTTGTGGCTTCAAAGCCGGTATCCCGAGTCACTCTGCGCTTTGTGAATGGTCCCAGGGCAGGGAGAGGGGAGAAGACCTTCTCTTAAGATAGCCTAGGTCAGTGATGGCGAACCATGGCACCCCAGATGTTTTGGAACTACATTTCCCATGATGCTCCTGCACTCTGCAGAGTAGTGGAGCATCATGGGAAAATGTAGTTCCAAAACATCTGGGGTGCAAAGGTTCTCCATCACTGGCCTAGGTGATCCGAGCAGAAGTGGGAGTAGGTACCTGTCAAAACTGGGTACCCGCTCCCCCCCCCCCCAAAAAAAAAGTTCCAAATATGACAGGAGAGGAGGGGGGAGAGTGGAACTTCCCCTTTTGGGGTAAGTTCCATTTAATCACTGCTTTTTAAAAACATTTTTTTTTTTTTTTTAAACAATTCTCTTTCTGTATATTTTATCTTGTCATAAATGTATTCATCCAAACTTATGTAGCACCCTCTAGTGTGCTACTAGTGTTAGTACAGGCAAATTTAAGTTGTGTGAGTCAGAAATTTGATTGGGTTACTGTAGGTCAGGCTGGGTGGCTCTACAGATGCAGGTCTCTGGTACCTCCCCCTGGATCTAGAAGCTGGTAGAAACTTCTGGAAGTTAGTGGGCAGAGGCCAGGAGGTCTTGATCTGCATACTTGAGGGAACTTGCCAGGCAGTATGTCCTGGCAGGGTGGTCAGGTAAGGCCTTAAATAGGGTGGAGCCATGACAGCTAGGAAGTCAGGAGGAAGATGGAGTGCTGCTGAGCTGTCAGTGGTCTAGAAAGGGGACCCCCAGGTCTAGGGGGGGGGGGGGGCTCTCTGCCTCCAGGGTGGGCTCAGGCTGGCTTGTGAAGGCCATTTGAGAAAGAATCTTGCCTAAGGAGCAGAAGGGAGCAAGGAGGACAGAATGAGTACATCAGCACACCCAAGGATTTGTAAGGGGAAATATTTCCATATGTAGTAAGATTTCTGAAGAACAGCTCTGTGCTTAACCCTCTCTATCCCTTTCCCTGGAAGATCTTCAGAGCAGCCAGGTGGGATAGTAGTTCCTGCAGGCAGCGGAGCTGGTAGCAGTTCTACAAAGGAGAGGAGATACTCCTGCATTCAGTTTTACAACAGCCTGTGCTTTTTTTTCTAAAGGGGGCTGAGAGCTCCTAGTCCTTAAGGGACTTTTTTGCTGCTCCTCCTGAAGGATTGAAGGTGTCTAGGAGAGAGAGCAGTCTAGGATCATTAGTTTGCATTGAGAAAGGAGGCTGTCCTCATCCATTGTTTCTGTCAAGGGGGGCATCTTAAAACCCCTCTACCCCATCCAAGTTATTATCCCTGTAGCACTGTCCCCGTAGGGCCTGCTGAAGGATGACTTGACGGGCTCCCCCAGTTACCAGCACATGGTTACCTTGAGATATAGTTCATTGATCCCTCCTTGCTCCTGCTGCCTGATCACACAATAAACATTCTAGGGGTGTTGTTTTTTTTTTATGTTTATTTAGTACTTGGATAGGAGAAGGGAATAGTGGGATACTCCAATTCGAACTATATACATCAGCTGAGGACATCTATCTCTAGACCTCAAAGGTTGATTGGAAACTGCTGGGCTGCTTTATTCACACCACCAAGTGTAAAAAGGGTCTTTTGTTCTTCACTTTAGCAAGCAACTTAATGGATGACAACTTATCTTCAGGACACTCTCACTAGCATCCCCTTTCAACCGACACCCATCCACTGACTATCCTAGGAGCAGGGGTGGCCCCCCTTAGGTCAGGCCCCTTGACACGAGATTCTGTACTCACTGTACTGCAGAGCCAGATCCTCCAGTGTCTCCCCTCTTTAGTCAGCTCCTCTGGACCTCTCTCAGTTCCTCACTGCTACTCTTCAGGCCCTCAGGACGACCCTCCTTAGGCCTTGTGACACCTCTACAGAGAAGGAGGCAGCTGCCCCCTCCCTCCGGGACTCCACTATCCAGCCGAAAGACCTCAAGCACATGTGCTCCTGGCTTTTATACAGTATCCCAGCATGCACCAAGGCAATTTTCCTCTGCTAAATCACCTGGGCTGTATCCAAAGCCTGTGCACCCATTTGTCAGGTTTTCTCCCACTGTCAAATATGCCTCCCTTTTGGACCAGTGTGAAACACTCTCCAGGCAGGACAAGTTTCATCCTGAGCACAATGAGCAGACCTCACTAATGGATCCTGCTTTTGGTAGGCAGAGAACAATACCCTTCTGGTAAGCAGACAGAGCTTAGAACTATACTTTCTCACTAGCGCCTATCTAGGTGGGTGCTACTTCCCTAATAAAAACAACAAAAACAAGTCAAGATATTGACTTCTTGTGTCTGGATGTGAGTGAAAAATGCTTGTTGCCTAGCTGTGCAGGAATAGGGAAGGCAGTTATCAGCAGCCCTTGTGGGGGTAGTGCTACACTTAAAACATTACTGAAAGGTCTGCTTTCACCGATATCAGATATAATCCTGGGATATTTTTTTTTTCATTTACATAAAATATGATGAATGAGCCTTGTGCACGATTGCTAGATGGAACCATTGAATAGGCATGTTTCTGTTTGTACGTGTAGCACCCTCCTAGATGGGTGCTAGTTAGTGTTAATAGTATGCTCCATCTGCTTATCAGGGGAGCAGCAGGTAAACCATAGTCTGCTCTATCTGCTTATCAGGGGAGCCTGATCAGTAGTTAGGCCTGTTGCATGTGTCCATGTGTGATTCATCTGGTTCGAGGGAGTGTCCCCACTGTATCCAACAGGGGAGCCTGTTGGACAGTGGAGGAAACCCAACCAGTGACACACAGGCTTTTATGACTATCCCAGTGGGTTGGCACAACAGTGGTGCATCCTGGGATATGTTATAAAAGCCAAGGGCACATGTGACAGAGTGTCTTTGGGCGGGAAGCCAGGTTCCAGAAGGAGGGTGACGGCTGTCTCTCCTCCTGTCTGTATGGAAGATGGTCACAGGTGGTCGGCCTAGTGAGCCAGAGGTGTGGTGCTGAGCCAGGAGGTCCAGTGGATACTGACAAGTGGAGCTGAAGGCATAGCAACCTTGGGAAAAACAGTGTCCGTGAGTACCAGGAAGCTTGCCAGGGGTCTGCCCAGGAAGGGCACCACTCCAGTGGAGAGTCAGTGGACAGGGGCTAGCACACACAGCAAGTGAGAAAGGGGGTGTCAAGTTAGGACCCTGAAGAGGAAATAAATCAGGATCATATTCTTTTACTTCACTTCAGTGTCAAGTTGAAGCAGCGGCCTTGCTGCACACACTACAGTCAGTTGTCCTCAAGATTTGTGCATAGTTCAAAGCTGGAGTATCCGACTCATCCCTTCTCCCATCCCAGTTCTAAAATAAAACACTAAAAACCAAATCCCCTGGACTCTTCATTGTCTGAGCCAAGTGTCTAAAGTGAATATGTAGGAATTCCCAAACTAGATGAGAAAAATATAGCGCTTGCTGATGTATGCAGGAAACTAAGGGAGTTGGTATACAATATATCTAAAATTTCTAAAACCATAAAATGGGCTGTGCCCCTAAGACATATATATATATATATATATATATATATATATATATATATTGGATAATAAAATAATTAATGTGCCAAAATCAAGTCCAACAATTCACTGTGATAATAAAGTGCGGAGTGATATTCAGAATAGTTCATAGGTGACTCATTAGTGAATACTCCAAAAAAGCCAAATAAAGAAGAAAAAAGTGCTGGTGCTTGGTGCTGGTTCCTCCAATGGGACAGGATGTCGGATCATGCAGATATTAGGGATAAGGTGTAAACTTACCAGATAAGGTGGGTCTCTACTATCTTACGGCAAAGAGACCAGTAGAGCTTTGGTGACCCTCCAGGTCTGAATAGTGGCAACTGCTGGGCTCCTCTCCCTCTTAGCCGGAGTGCCCCAAATGGGGTGTGCGGGTTCCGTACGGTTCCTCCGGATATGTTTATAGGGAAAAGAAGGAAGGCTCCGGATGGTGTGTCATGGTCTTACCTTCTTGCTGTTCTTCGTTTGACATGTGCTGGCGGCCATCTTGGTTTCTGGGTTTCTTGTAGCCTCCCACCCTGCGGCTCCTCCTTCCCACTGGGAGGAGCTGGATGCCTAGCTCATATATATAGGAGGTATATATATATATAGGAGGTCTGTGGCTTCAGTTCCTTGCTTGGTCCTCCTGTGTTCACATGCTTCTAAGACTGCTGCTGCTTCTGGTCCCTGATCCTGGCTTCGTCTGACTACCCTGCTGGTTCCTGATCCTGGCTTCGTCTGACTACCCTGCTTGTTCCTGATCCTGGCTTCGTCTGACTACCCTGCTGGTTCCTGATCCCGGCTTCGTCTGACTACCCTCCTGGTTCCTGACCTCTGGCTTCGCAAGGAATCTACCTCGGTTTCGCCATCCGTTTGGACTTCTGCTTTACAGCTTGATTTTCAATAAAGCCTTCTTATTTTCACTTATCTGTTGTTGTACGTCTGGTTCATGGTTCCGTGACATTAGGACCAAGCCATGAATTCTGACGGTACAGGGCCATCCTCGCTACCCACGCTGGTTGCCAGACTTGATCAGCAGGATCACCTGTTGGGTCGGTTCGCCGTGGCGTTGCAAACCCTGCTTGAACGCACGGCTCATTTCGCTCCCGTTGCCGATGGGTCGGTTGTCGCTCCTGGGCCCGCTCCTACTGCCGCTCCGGTTGTTGCGCCAGAGTCTACCCCGACACCTGTTGTTGCGCCTGCGGTGTTTCGGGGTATGACCGGTTCTGCCCCCCTTCCACAGCGCTTTGGGGGAGAGCCAACTCAGTGCCGAGGTTTCCTTAACCAGGTGGGCATTTATTTCGAGTTGCTGCCACATGCCTTTCCTACTGAGAGATCAAAGGTGGGCTTCTTAATTTCGCTGCTCTCGGACAAGGCCTTGGCCTGGGCCAGCCCTTTATGGGAGAACAACAATCCGGTGGTTGCCGAGTTTTCCGGTTTTGTTGCTTCTCTTCGGAGGGTATTCGATGTGCCGGCTCGTGCTGCCTCTGCTGCGAAGCTCCTTATGTCCATCAGACAGGGTTCACGATCCGTAGCTGAATACGCCATTGAGTTTCGTACCCTGGCAGCAGAGGTGGGCTGGAATAATGAGGCTCTGGTCGCTGCTTTCTCTCATGGTCTCTCGGATGCCTTGAAGGATGAGGTTGCAGCTAAGGACCTACCAGTGGAGCTCGAGTCTCTTATTTCTTTCTTGATTTTGATTGACACCAGACTCAGGGAGAGACCTTCCTTTAAGGAGAGTCTGCGGAGGCCTCCTAACAGATTGGCGCCTACCTTTGCTGTCCCACCCGTGCCTCCCTCTCCTCCCACGCCTCCTGGGGATGACTTGGCTGGGGGTGAACCCATGCAGCTGGGCTTTGCTCGCCTGTCCGAGGGGGAGAGGGTACTCCGAAGACGCGAGGGTCGATGCATGTATTGTGGTCTCGGTGGGCATTTTCGGTTGGCATGTCCGAACCGTCCGGGAAACGCTCGCACCTGAGATCCTGTCGGGGGCAGATCTTGGGTGGAGTCTCCTCGTCCCCGGTTTCCCGTGTTGACAAACCACTGATCACTGTTGTCCTCTCCTGGGTCGGGGGCTCAGTGACGACCCAGGCGTTGGTGGACTCTGGTGCTGGTGGTTTGTTCATTGATAGTGTGTTCGCTGCCGCCAATTCCATTCCTCTGCAGGCCCGAGGTTCTCCACTGGCTCTTGAGGCGATAGACGGCAGACCCCTTCTGCCGCCACACGTGACTCATGAGACCCTTCCAGTGGGGATAGCCATTGGTGCCGTTCACAGAGAGTCGGTCTGCTTCCAGGTTATTTCGTCTCCACACTACTCGGTGGTCTTGGGGTACCCCTGGCTCCAGAAGCATAATCCGACTTTCGATTGGAGATCGGCCGAGATCCTCTCGTGGTCACCGCAGTGTGGGGCTAGTTGCATCCATGGGCCTGTCAAGTTGCTGTGTACTTCCTCGGACTCTCTGTTGCCTCCTGAATACGAGGAGTACCGGGATGTATTCGATAAGGTGCGCGCGGTTGCCCTACCTCCGCACCGCCCATACGATTGTGCCATCGAGTTACAACCTGGTGCCGTTCCTCCTCGTGGCAAGGTCTATCCACTGTCGGTAGCGGAGAATGAGGCCATGGAGGAGTACGTGAAGGAGGCGCTTTCACGCGGACACATTCGCAAATCCTCGTCCCCGGCAGGGGCTGGATTTTTCTTTGTGAAAAAGAAGGGCGGTGAGTTGAGGCCTTGCATCGATTACAGGGGTCTCAATCGCATCACGATCAAGAACGCTTACCCAATACCCTTGATTTCCGAGCTGTTCGATCGCCTTAAAGGGGCCACGGTCTTTACCAAACTCGACCTGAGGGCGGCATATAACCTCGTAAGGATCAAGGCGGGCGATGAGTGGAAGACCGCGTTTAACACCAGGACCGGTCATTATGAATCCTTGGTTATGCCCTTTGGGTTGTGCAATGCGCCCGCAGTCTTTCAGGAATTCATTAACGATGTTTTCCGTGACCTGTTGCAGCAGTGTGTGGTGGTCTATTTGGATGACATCTTGGTATATTCTGAATCCATGGAGACCCACATTCTGGATGTCAGACGAGTGTTGCAACGGTTACGAGAGATCAAGCTGTTCGGTAAGCTTGAGAAATGCGAATTTCACCGATCCCAGGTAACCTTCTTAGGTTACATCATTTCCGCTGAGGGGTTCTCCATGGATCCTGAGAAGGTTTCGGCTGTCTTACAGTGGCCCCAGCCCAGTGGTCTTTGCTCCCTGCAGCGCTTTTTGGGCTTCGCCAATTATTATCGGAAGTTCATCAGGGACTTTTCCATGCTAGCCAAGCCTCTCACGGATCTGACCAGGAAGGGCAGTAATTCCCAGGTCTGGCCGCTCGAGGCCATCCGAGCTTTTGAGGCTCTAAAGTCCGCCTTTGTGTCGGCTCCGATTCTGTCGCATCCCAACCCTGGGTTGCCCTTTGTCCTCGAGGTGGACGCGTCTGAGACGGGAGTAGGCGCCCTTCTGTCTCAGCGTAGAACACCAGAGGGTCCTCTGCTTCCTTGTGGGTTTTACTCCCGGAAACTGTCTTCCGCGGAGTGCAACTATCAGATTGGTGACAGGGAGTTATTGGCCATCGTGCAGGCCCTTAAAGAATGGAGGCACTTGCTCGAGGGTTCGGTGGTTCCGGTCCTCATCCTGACGGACCACAAGAATCTGACCTACCTTTCTGAGGCCAAGAGATTGACACCACGTCAGGCCAGATGGGCTCTGTTCTTGTCACGTTTTAATTACGTGGTTTCCTACCTACCCGGTTCCAAGAACATCAGGGCGGATGCCTTATCACGGCAGTACTCCGACCTGTCCAGGGAGGAGTCGATTCCGACTTCGGTCATACCTCCGAATCAGATCCTGGCCGCCATTCGCACCAGCCTGACCTCTCCCCTGGGTGAGCAGATTTTGGCGGCTCAATCTGGTGCTCCCTCTGGGAGACCCAACGGCAGATGTTTTGTGCCTGAGGAGTTGCGCACTCGGTTGTTGCGAACCTACCATAACTCCAAGACCGCGGGGCATCCTGGAAAGAATCAGCTGTCCTGGGCTGTTTCACGTCTGTTCTGGTGGCCTTCCCTACGTTCCGACATCGCCGCATATGTAGCGGCATGCTCCGTTTGTGCCCAGAGTAAGTCCCCTCGGCACCTTCCGTTGGGCCTTCTGCAACCCATAGCCACCGGGGAGCGCCCATGGTCACACCTGGGGATGGATTTCATTGTGGACCTCCCTGCATCCCAAGGCCATACGGTCATTCTCATGATTGTGGATCGATTTTCCAAAATGTGCCACTGTGTTCCTCTCAAGAAGTTACCCTCTGCACAGGAGTTGGCCACGATTTTTGCCAGGGAGGTCTTCCGGTTGCACGGTCTGCCCAAGGAGATTGTGTCGGATCGGGGGAGTCAGTTTGTGTCCAGGTTCTGGCGCGCCTTTTGCTCCCAGTTGG
The DNA here is from genome assembly GCF_965119305.1 of Pelophylax lessonae. Taxonomy (NCBI): domain Eukaryota; kingdom Metazoa; phylum Chordata; class Amphibia; order Anura; family Ranidae; genus Pelophylax; species Pelophylax lessonae. Next base: position 82,002,024 of record NC_138773.1, read on the forward strand.
GGATTCATCTCTCCTTCTCCTCGGCCTACCACCCTCAGTCCAATGGGGCCGCAGAACGATCCAATCAGGCCTTGGAGCAATTCCTTCGTTGCTATGTCTCCGATCACCAAGACAATTGGGTTGACCTCCTGCCTTGGGCTGAGTTTGCCAGGAACACGGCGGTGAACTCTTCCTCTGGGACGTCTCCCTTCATGGCCAATTATGGGTTCCAACCTGCCGTGTTACCGGAGGCATTCTCTCCCCAGGATATTCCGGCTGTGGAGGATCACCTTTCCGTCCTACGTGCTTCTTGGGTACAGATCCAGAAGTCCCTTGAGGTCTCTGCGCAGCACCAGAGACTCCAGGCTGATCGCAGACGAGCGCCTGCTCCTTCCTACCAGGCCGGAGACCGTGTATGGCTGTCCACCCGCAACCTCAACCTTCGAGTGCCCACTCCCAAGCTGGCGCCTCGCTTTGTTGGTCCCTTCCGAGTGCTTCGCAGGGTAAACCCGGTAGCCTATGCCCTTGCGCTTCCTCCTGGCATGCGGATCTCCAACGTGTTTCATGTCTCCCTGTTGAAGCCACTGGTGTGTAATCGTTTCACTTCCTCGGTTCCTCGGCCCCGTCCGGTCCAAGTGGGCAATCGTGAGGAGTATGAGGTGAGCAATATCCTGGACTCACACCTGGTCCGCGGTCGGGTGCAGTTTTTGGTTCATTGGCGTGGTTATGGTCCAGAGGAGCGTTCCTGGGTTCCCTCCGCAGATGTCCATGCTCCTGCCTTGCTCCGAGCCTTCCACGCACGCTTCCCTCAGAAACCGTTCTTTACTCCGCGGAGGAGGGGCCCTTGAGGGGGAGGTACTGTCATGGTCTTACCTTCTTGCTGTTCTCCTTCGTTTGACATGTGCTGGCGGCCATCTTGGTTTCTGGGTTTCTTGTAGCCTCCCACCCTGCGGCTCCTCCTTCCCACTGGGAGGAGCTGGATGCCTAGCTCATATATATAGGAGGTCTGTGGCTTCAGTTCCTTGCTTGGTCCTCCTGTGTTCACATGCTTCTAAGACTGCTGCTGCTTCTGGTCCCTGATCCTGGCTTCGTCTGACTACCCTGCTGGTTCCTGATCCTGGCTTCGTCTGACTACCCTGCTGGTTCCTGATCCTGGCTTCGTCTGACTACCCTGCTGGTTCCTGATCCCGGCCTCGTCTGACTACCCTCCTGGTTCCTGACCTCTGGCTTCGCAAGGACTCTGCCTCGGTTTCGCCATCCGTTTGGACTTCTGCTTTACAGCTTGATTTTCAATAAAGCCTTCTTATTTTCACTTATCTGTTGTTGTAAGTCTGGTTCATGGTTCCGTGACATGGTGCAGTACCATTAAATCAAGTTTATTGTACAAAAATTGCTGACAAAAGCTGGTATAGATTAAAAAAACGCTGTGCAATACCCTCTAATGGATGTCTGTAGCGTGGAGAGCGGCTTGCGTTCCAGGCTAGCTTCCGGGTTTGACGGCGTGCGTTCCACCTGACGCGCGTTTCGTCAGAGTGTAGTGACGTCTTCAGAGGTCACAGACATCTATACCAGCTTTTGTCAGCAATTTTTGTACAATAAACTTGATTTAATGGTACTGCACCATCCGGAGCCTTCCTTCTTTTCCCTATAAACATATCCGGAGGAACCGTACGGAACCCGCACACCCCATTTGGGGCACTCCGGCTGAGAGGGAGAGGAGCCCAGCAGTTGCCACTATTCAGACCTGGAGGGTCACCAAAGCTCTACTGGTCTCTTTGCTGTAAGATAGTAGAGACCCACCTTATCTGGTGAGTTTACACCTTATCCCTAATATCTGCATGATCGGACATCCTGTCCCATTGGAGGAACCAGCACCAAGCACCAGCACTTTTTTCTTCTTTATTTGGCTTTTTTGGAGTATTCACTAATGAGTCACCTATGAACTATTCTGAATATCATTCCGCACTTTATTATCACAGTGAATTGTTGGACTTGATTTTGGCACATTAATTATTTTATTATCCAATATATATATATATATATATATGTCTTAGGGGCACAGCCCATTTTATGGTTTTAGAAATTTTAGATATATTGTATACCAACTCCCTTAGTTTCCTGCATACATCAGCAAGCGCTATATTTTTCTCATCTAGTTTGGGAATTCCTACATATTCACTTTGCACTTTATAGCAGCTGCTCAGCCAATATATATATTCATTTTTATCCATCTACCTTAGTAACCATCTGGTTAGGCACTCCTAAGCGCGAGAAATATATTCCACTGAATATATACATTTGCAAGTGTCTAAAGTGATAAGTTTCTACAGACTGTTGCTACGGGTAACCCAGGGGAATCCAGAAAGTGCAATTCTCAGCAGCCCTCTAGGGGGCAGTGCTACATACACATTAGTGACCTCCTGATAAACCTGATACTAAAAAAAAAAGCAATTCTGATCCTTTTTCTGTCCCGCTCATGCCAATCACTTCACCATTCACCTGAACAGGTATGATCACTGAGCCAGGCATGGATCTCCAAGCTCACCGCGGACATCTATAGGCACTTTTTCTTCTTTGCTGAATAAGATTAGTTGTTTTATAATATAAACCATTCTTACTATACTGAGTATTTTGAGTTTGATACATTGCTAAATGCAACCTCATTTTAAACATGTGCTCTCCAGCAGGTAAAAGAGGAATGGGCGGCTTTTTATCCGACCTAGCCAACAAAGTCATTCTTAAGCCCAGCAAGAATACAATACCATTTAGATGTAGTTTCCATAAAGGAGGTAAAAAAAAATCAGTAAAATGCTTTCAGAGGTATTTGCTTGTTAAAGCTCTCAGCAAAGGTCATGCGGAGTCTCTGGCTGATTCTCTTAATAAAAGCTTTGAAGTGAGGAAATTCTGCCAGCAATGGGGAAAGATAGCACCAGAAAAACTGAGACGTGGAGGCTTTGCTGGGATTTCAAATAAAAGTTCAGCTTCTAGATAAAAGTTTTCTACTTTCTTTGGACGATGCCATTAAAGCAGGGCTGTAATTCTGTTAGAGAGTAGAGAAAATACGGCCATCATTATGAATGATTTAGGTGTGTTTTGGTAATGTGATATTACGTGCATCATAGGTGTGCAAAGTCTATTACAATAGGGTGTGCACCCCAATACTAAAACAAACATGCATGTGTGTGTCTACATATATATGGCCCCAGGACATTGATCTCCCTGCTGGCACAGTGAAAAAGAAGAGCGTAAGCACTTCTCTTATGGCAGAGCCGGTAAGAGAGAGATTTTTCCCATCTCCCCGTCTGCACACAGAGGGATAATGCTAATGCGCACAAGGTGATTAGGGTGTGCACAGGCACACCCTGTACACCCTGTGCGCATGCTTATGAAGTGCATGCATCCTTTTTACCAGCTAACCTAAACTAATCTAAACCTAATTCACAGATGGACGATTACCTCAATCTTACAGTCGTGGTTCCAGTGTTTGTTTACATCTAATGCCACAGGTCCTCACTCTCCTGGTCATGACCATGCATACCAATAGACTTTTATGGGGCTGTCTCCAATCATCTCTGGTCTTTGCATCTGTAATGCGCAGACAGAGCCAGGAAAGTGAAGACTTGCACCTTTAGATGTAAACAAACAGCAGAACCATGGTCGTCAGATTGAGGTAAGTATGCATCTGTGCTTATGCGTAGCTCAGTTTATAGTTTATATTGCTGGAACGGTCCCTTTGTGCCAGAATGATTGACTCCTGTATATGCACAGGAGAATACATTCCATGCAATCAACACGGCCGAAGACTGGCCCCCAGGAGAAGCCAGGGAGAAGATACCAGCACTGCTGGGGAACCCTTTGTGGGCATTGGACTGGTGGAAAGGAGGTAAGTATGATGACTTTAGTTTTGCATTAAATCCCAACCCCATGAACTCATCTTGCCAGAGTTCCCTGCGTGCTCTTTCTACTATCTCAGCTGGCAAAAGTACGTAGTGCTATCATGTACGTGAGATCATGTGACTTTCTCCCATGTGACAGTACTCAAGTCTAGCAGCCAATCACTGGGTCTGAGCAATGTCACATAATAGAAGGAGGGACACCACAGCTCCCGATAGTGCCTTTAGCACCAGTTGAGACATGGGATTTTATTGCCAGCTGTGACAAAGGAAGGATTGATAGGGCAGCACTGGCCAGGTAAGTATTAGCAGGTTTATTTTAACCCCTTCAAACCTAAGGGCAGAGGCGTAACTATAACCTTCAAGGCCCTGGTGCAAGAAACCATGAAGGGCCCCCTGACCTCCAACCTTGGGCCTTCTCTCCGAGCTCAGAGCCCTTCCCACTGGTCCCAGAACCCTTTACGGTCCTGCAGCAGATCCCTTTCACATGTGGTGCAGCAGACCCCCTTCCTGCAGTCTTTGGCCCCCCCGATGGTGGTGGAAGGCCAGGGCCCAGTCAAAAGTGCGACCTTTGCAACCCTGGTAGTTCCACCAATGGTATCAGTGTGGACTGTGAATAGTGTCAGTCAGTAGAGCAGTGAACACGGTCAGCAGAGCAGTGGACGTGGTCAGTAGAGCAGTGGACATGGTAAGTAAGGCAGTTGACATGGTCAGTAGCGCAGTGGACATTGTCAATATGGCAGTGGACATGATCAGTATGGCAGTAGATGGGGTCAGTAGAGTAGTGGACATAGACAGTAGGGAAGTGGACATGGTAAGTAGGACAGTGGACATGGTCAGTATGGCAGTGGACATGGTCAGTATGGCAGTAGACGTGGCCAATAGGGCAGTGGACGTGATCAGTATGGCAGAAGACATGGTCAGTAGGGCAGTGAACATGGTCAGTAGGGCAGTGGACATGGTCAGTATGGCCGTAGACATCAATCTATTTTATTTTACAATTTTATTTGTTCTTGCTTTTACAATTTTTTAGGAGCCCCGTTGGGGGGGCTTTGCTGAGATATCAGAGGGAGAGGGGAGAGGGGATCCCGGTAGCGCTGCAGGGGGGGGGGGACCAGGGAACACACAGGAAACAAGTAACCTGGATACAGGGCCAGTGCAAGAATTTTTGTGCATTTGGTGCATTTTGCAGCTCCCAGTTCTCCACCACCATCCTCCCGCCAAACCTTCCACACAGAGTAACTCCTTCTGTATTGCTGCCATTTGAAAACCTTATTAGATTTATAATCACCAACATCTCTAGAAAATTTATTTTTATTTTTTATTTTTTTGGTCAGAGTCCTCCTTCTCTATGTGTATCCTAAGTAATTCTGACTTATTTTTATATTCTTCACTACTATTCGGCTCTAAAGGAAGATGGCCTCTTCAATTTGAGTTCTGCCACCGTCTCCAGTGAAGAAAAGCTAAGTCCTAAATCACAGTCTTAAGTTTGCTCCCCCTAAACCCCTTAACAAGTTTGAAACATTTATAGACGCACAGAAGTTTGTCCGCAAAATGAATATAAAAAGATACATGCTGACAAATCCTGTCTGTCCTAGACAAAATTATACCATGGGTGTGAGAAACACCATGTTTTCTAATGCTTCAACTTTCAATCCCCCAGGCCAGGTGGCCCCGTCTTTGTCGGTGTTTAGGGATTTGATGGCCAAAGACCTTGACTCATTACAGGTCAATAAACTTAGGTGTAAACCAGCCTTCAGTAAGGAGTTAAAACTCCTGAAGAAAAGGGATGACATCATAGTAAGGCCTGCTGATAAAGGGGGGGGGGGGGGCATTGTCATCCTGGACACTGCAGCCTATAATATGGAGATGAATAGACTTTTGTCGGATCAAAAAACCTATGTGCCTTTGGCTGGGAATCCCACAAATGCATACAAAAAAGAATTGACATCATTGGTTAATAGTGTCTTTCAGAGAAAACTTTTAACTAAGAAAGAGAAAGCCTTTCTAGGATCCCAGTCATTTACTACTTACCAAAGGTACATAAGGATCCAGTAAACCCACCCGGGAGGCCCATTATCAGTGGTATTGATTCGATGACCTCCCGGGTGGGGAAATACATTGATAACTTCCTGCAACCTTTGGTGACAAAAACCCCTTCATTCTTACGTGATTCTATGCAGGTCATTAATGAGTTGGAAAACATCAGCTGGAAAAACAATTATGTCCTAGCAACCGCAGATGTTTCTTCATTGTATACTATAATCTCCCACGAACACAGGAGAGAGGCAGTTTCATACTATTTGGAAAAGGACACATTACTGAGTTTCCAGAGAGAGTTTTTGTTGTCCCTTCTCTATTTTGCGATGGGCCATAACTATTTTTGGTTTGATAATACCTACTATCGTCAAAACCGAGGGGTGGCTATGGCCGCTAATTTTGCACCCAGTATGGCCAATCTTTTCATGGCCAAGTGGGAGGAGGATGTCATCGGTGGTGTGCCTAGGCCGGAGCTAGTGCTCTGGTGTAGGTACATAAATGACATCCTCCTCCTTTGGGATGGAGACGTTGAGTCACTAGACCAATTTATGGCAACTTTGAACACCAATGATAAAGGCATTGTCCTAAGACATGAGTCAAGTAAAATTGAAATCCATTTTCTCGATCTGAATATCAGAGTGGTGGATGGCCATATTGTTACCTCCACATTTTTCAAGGTGACGTTCCTGTCAGTCAGTTCCTATGATTAAAGCCCAATTGCTCTAACAGAAATTATTTTTTGAAAGAGGCTCTCTCTCTCAGACAAAAATTTGTGGAGAGAGGTTATAGTGAAAGGGAGTAAGACATAGCCCTATCACGTGCAGATCAACGGGACAGGGCAAAGTTGTTACAGCCGAAAGTGAGGGAGAAGAATGAGGGGTATCAACATGCCTTATTCTCCTACTACTCGGTACAGCATTACTCGATAAAAAAGATCTTACGCAAGCACTGGTATGTGCTGCGTAACGATGGGGTTCTTGGTCCTCTATTATACCCTCCCCTTCCCCCCCTTTTTTTTTTGTGTTCATTATCTAATACTATGTATCTCCTCCAAATATACTTTCCTTTGGTTTGACTATCTTACATTAAGGTTGTTTGTATAACGTCCAGCTGGTAATTTAATGTATTTTAATATAATCTGTAGGGAGATTTTTCCTTGTTTTGTATTGGAACATTTTTTATTGATTTATTTTTTAATATTATGAATTAGTCCAATTCTGTGCTAGTAATTTTTATTGATATGTTGTATTTTATTGTTCTTGTTTGTAAGAGTGGCCGGCTAGTGTAAGCTGTTCAGTTTTGTGCTGCTTTGTTTTCGACCGGCAGGTGGCACCCCCATCCGGATCGCAGCTCTGAATTACCGTTATCAATTCAATTTATAGACATGTGATGATGTCTTGGTAAAGTATATACTTAATACACCTGTGGCTTAGTTTTGATATTTGACACGGATCCTTATAAGTGTGTAACGAGTATATTAGATTAAAACTGTTATGGATAGATACGATAGGAGGGGCAAAGTGGGACTTTAAAGGTGCAAATGATGGAGAAAAATCTGGATTCTCATAAAAATCACATTTTATTATACATGAAGGACAAAAGACATAACAGACAATACTTTAAAATGGTAAAAGCACAAGAAAGCACTCGATTACGTCAACTCTACATGTTTCGCCATCTTCATAATAGCTTCTTCAGGAGTTTTGATAGACATTTCTCGAGAGTAAACATTCTAAATTTACAAAAGAAAAAAGTGAAAATAACAAGACAAAAAAGGCAAAAAAAGGGGCATATATCAATGGTCCTATATTGAAAGCCCCAGAGCTATAATTTCAACAAAGATAACATTTAAGCATGAACAGAATGTGCCTTGAGAAAACCTGAACCCTTGATTGCCGGGCATAGCAATGACGTGGATACAAGGACAAGGGTGGGTTGTCCTTGTGTCCTTGTATCAACGTCATTGCTATCCCCGGCAATCAATCGAGAAATGTCTATCAAAACTCCTGAAGAAGCTATTATGATTATAAAGATGGCGAAACATGTAGAGTTGACATAATCGAGTGCTTTCTTGTGCTTTTACCATTTTAAAGTATTGTCTGTTATGTCTTTTGTCCTTCATGTATAATAAAATGTGATTTTTATGAGAATCCAGATTTTTCTCCATCATTTGCACCTTTAAAGTCCCACTTTGCCCCTCCTATCGCATCTACTTATATTCAGGGATGTAGTGCCTCTAACTTTTCTCCTCTCTGGCAATATATTTAAAAGAATTCTAAAACTGTTATGGGTTCACTTTGATTAATATATGAAAGCTTTTTCAGCTCTTGGAACTCATAGTTTCATTTCCGGTTTCAGGGTTTTACTTTGACCAATCTAGAAGAGTCCTGCAGGCCTTTGGAATGCATATGGCTTCATTTCCTCCTTCCCGTTTATAAAAAGCAGCGCCCCCCGTTGGGCAACGCCCCAGACTACGTCAATCGCGTATGACGAAACGCGTTGGGAAGAGCCCATGGTGGACGGACGCATGTGCTATCGGGGAGTAGGGCGGCCATCTTTTTGGTTGGAAATGAAGTCAAGAACAACAATTGCATATGCCGCTGCCACTCTGCATTGATGTAAGCTGCTTTTTTCTCTCTTAAATAAAGCTATATTTAATATAATACGCTATGAGAGGCTTTTCTGCTTATATTTTGGGAGACAATAATAGTGACAGGCTGGTTGTGTTATTCTGATGAGAGTGGTGAATTGTAATCCAGAACCTCGGTTTCTATTACCTGCAGTCTGCAATCTGTGACCCGTTTGGTTCTAACTGTCTGGTAAGAGCATATTTATGAAATTCCTGGTGATTGATCTCTTTCTCTTTGCACTTACAAGCCTGCTGGTGTGATTTGGATTTTGGAAATTGCACATGGACTCACATTATTAATTATTATTCATTATTTTTTATGGACTCAATGCTCCTGTTGTTGGATTAGCGCTACACCACCACTTATATTGCCTTTATTGGTTTTTCAGAATAATTTTGTGTTAGCTGATTTTCATTCTTTAATTTGCATTATAATTTACTGTAATAGTGAATTTCTTTGAAATTAGCGCAGCATTACACCTTCTAAACACGTTTTCAAGCCAGCACGGCCGCCTGCAGTGCGGCCCGTGCAGAAATAGTGATGGCGTGGCTCTCCTATGTCCTACGCGTTTCCCCCGAATGGGCTTCCACTGGGAATGGAGCTTGGCCAATATGATACAATATGAAGCAGTAGATTTGACAAAGAATGGTTTTAGGCAGTCAAAATGAGTATTGGCTTTTCCTAGCCCCATGGGTGTCTTGAGTAGAAGAAAGATTACAGAAGCCCACACAAAAAGAAAAGGAAATTACATCACAAGAAGGGGAAGGAAATCACAAAGTCACAAAGAGGCAGCATACCCAATTAACTGAAGAACTATACAGGCTATATACACAAATAAAACTGCATTTTCCATATACTGCATTGCAGCACATTCTCAAGTGGGACATAAACTTCAAAAATGTGGAATTAAATTCATGGATGAAAACCTATTGCTATGAGTTGACTCATGGACTTGCATTGTGAGAGGGAACAGTAAATTACAAACATTGTGAAAGCATGAAGTAGGTCCTTTGAATATTATCAGCAAATATGTTGCACTCTGCAAATACATTATTACAAATATTAGAAATTTTAACACATGTTGATAAGACTTTATACAACTTTAAGGCCTGGTCACAATATATGTGTTGTGCTGAGCTGCACAGCTTTGCCCAACACAGTTCCTAATAACTAATTGTTTACTCACTTGCAATATGCTTTTGAACTTCAGAAAGGGTCAATTCCCTAGCACAGCCACAATTCCCCCTCCCTCCTCTTATAACCCTCTTCTAATCTTGAGGGATTAATGATAGTCTGCGCTGGCCCAGCTCTTCCTTACCTCCCTGTACAACCTTTTAGGTAACTTCAGGGGAAGGAGAGAAGGGGAACACTATAGGGCACTTATGTCAAACACAAGACCTGATGGCCGAATCCGGCCCATCAGGCCTTGTCATGTGGTCCTCTCAGCCAGTTTTGCAGCCAGAACGTGGTGGAACACCATTCTGCCACCTCCGTCTCTCACCCTCCGCTCCTGCTCCCCACTGTCACTTGTAAACACAGAAGCCTTCTGTATTTACAAGGGACAACTTTGCTCTCAGCTGTTTATGGATCTAAAAGATCCTTGCACACACTCACAGCAGAGACAGATCTCCAGAATCTGAGAGAGAGATCAAGGCTCCTGCAAGGGGAAGCTCAGCTGCCTACACAGGGGGTACTAGCTCCGAATACACATGGAGGTACTAGAGCCGAAAACACAGGGAGGTTCTTGAGTGCCAAATATACGGATAGAAGATGGGTAGTACAGTCGCCTACACAGAGAGATACGTGAGCCGAATACACAGGTAGTAGAGCCACCTACACAGGGAGGTACTAAAGCCCGAAAACGCAGGTAGTGGAGCCACCTACACAGGGAGGTACTAGAGTTGCCTACACAGGAAGGTAGTAGAGCTGAATACATGGGTAGTACAGCCACCTACACAGGGATGTACTAGACTCAGGCCAGGTAGGAGATAGAAGAGTTGCGAGGAAGCTTTGGGGGGAAAGGAAGTTGGGGTTGGTATTGCACACTGTGCATAACGCACCCCTAAACCCTGCACTCTGTACATAATGCACCCCTAAACTCTGTACTCTGTACATAGCGCCCCCCTGAACTCTGTACACTGTACATAGCACACTCTAGAACTCTGCACTCTGTATGTAACACATTCCTGAACTTTTCACTCTGTACGTAGCACACCCCTAAAACCTGCACTCTGTACATAGTGCACCCTGAACTCTGCACGCTGTACATAGTGCACCCCTGAACTCTGCACTCTGTACATAGCACACTCATGAACTCTGCACTCTGTACATAGCATACTCCTGAACACTGCACTGTATACGAAACACATCCCTGAACTTTTTACTCTGTAGGTAGCGCAACCCCAAACCCTGCACTCTGTACATAGTGTACTCCTGAACTCTGCACTCTGTACGTAACACACTCCTGAACTCTACTTACTGTACATAGCACACCCCTAAACCCTGCACTCTGTACATAGCACAGTTGTGAACTCTGCACATAGTGCACCTCTGAACTGTGCACTCTGTATGTAATGCAGTCCTGAACTTTGCACTCTGTGCCTAATGCATTTCCGAATCCTGCACTCAAGATACAAGCGGCCCTTTGAGGGCAACCATACTGATGATACAATCTGCAATTAAATTGAGTTTGACACTCCTTCTATAACTCAGAGTCTGCTGTGGCTGTTGAATTCACATCCAGATGAATACCCAGAAGCAGTCTAAGGACTTTTAAAAATCTACACAAGGAGGGTGAATAACATGCATATAATTTGTTAAATTCACATATGAGCCCATGTGAAGATTGCTTTTGCAAAGAATAGTCTAGCAATAGGGTGTCTTGAAGCTTTAAACTCCATTTATTTGTTGAATGAACTAAAGTTAATGTCTTTTTTCCTTAGACCTCCTCCTTTACTGTAAAATATCTACTACTACATGACAGGTACTATTTAAACACAAGCAATAGCACAACTCCCACATTTAATGTAATTCATGACACCACTTACATAGGGCTAAGTGTATTGCACGCTGCATTTATAACACAGATTTTTATTAGAAACATGTTTCTAATTAGAGCCTGTCAGTAATAAGTGCTAAGTTTTCGTCTCTCATTAGTGCAACACTAACACATCGGCTTGGATAACAGAAGCCTTCTGTGATGTAAAAATTTGAGTTAGAAGACAGCAAGAACCCAATCAAAAGACAAAAGAGTAAAAATGTGTGGACAGTAATTTAACATAGTGGAACACAGGGTTTTGTAAACCATATGGTTTATCTAAACAACCGGTAAACTCAAAATGCAAGTTCTTTTATGTAGAAGATCTGTGGAAAGAAACATAGAAGAGTGATGGCAGAAAAAAAACAAGTAGTCTTTTAATAACTAATAAAAATAAATATGTAAGTGTAGCTTGCATATCAATAAAAGCAGAAATTCACACAAAACAAACCAAAATATAGTCATACACCTGCAAAATGTAAAGGCAGTAAGTATTCCTTTAAATTTTGGAAGCGCCATTTGGCACCATTTGGGAGAAAGGGCAATGGGCCATTTTTGCTACCAGGTATGTCCATACGATCATGATTCCTTACCAAAAATCTATGCTCATGGAATTTATCAATAGTCAAAGTTATACACGAATGTTCATGCATAGGCTATAGCAAACATGTACAAAATGTATTGACAAAGGTGCTTTGTATAGAATGTACACCCACTCCAGTGTCTGAAAATTTGCCAGCTAAGCCTCGACATGCCTGCATTGAAAATTGACATTTTTGTTTGGCTTTTGAGTCTAAGGCCCCTTTTACACGATCGGACCGGACCTTTTTCAGCCGGACCTGATCGGGCCACCCATCCTACTCTATGGAGAGGCGGATGTCAGCGGAGATGTGTCCGCTGATACCCATCTGTCATCCGATCTGACAAGATCCGCTTAAAACAGACGGATGGCGATACGTTCGCCATCTGTCCAGCGGGTCGGATTGGATGGGATTGGATGAAAACGGACAGGCTGTCCATTTTCATCCAATCTCCCCATAGAGGAGATCGAGGCTCTGACAGGTCCGTCTCTGCACAGTGAGCAGAAATGAACCTGTCATCCGCCTGCTCAGCAAGGCTCCGCGGAGTCCGCTGAGCCGATCCGCCCAGTGAGAAAGGGGCCTAAACATTGCTATTTTTCATTTATGTGCATACCCAAAAAATAAAATCGTAATTTACAGATCTGTTAATTGCAGCATTGTAGAGGGGACTTGTCAGACCCTTGAACAGCTAGGTCACTGATTTATGTGTGAGAGCAGTTTGTAATAAGTGCTCACTGCACACTAAGTAAGGGTCCTTTCACATGGGCTTTCCGTCCGGTGGACTCCATTTTGCTCATCCGCCGATCCCCGCTGAGCAGGCGGATGGCAGGCCTGTCTCTGCTTACTTTGCAGAGACAGACCCGTCAGATCTTCTATGGGAGATCGAATCAAAACGAACCGCCTGTCCATTTTCATCCAGTCCTATCTGATCTGATCTTCTAGACGGATGGAAAATTGGGTTTCCATCCTTCTGAATTTCACAGACAAGATCTGATCGGATAGCAGCGGGTGTCAGTGGACATGTCACTGCTGACATCCGCTGCTCCATAGGGGTGCACGGAGCATCCAATCATGTCTGCCTGAAAAACTGACAGGTGGACCTGATTGGAAAGCCCGTATGAAAGGGGTCTAAAGTATTTTTGTGTTGGTTGTGTTAATTATTTCCTTGGTTAAAGTAGTATAACCTAACCCCTTCATGCCTAAGCCTTTTTCTGACACTTGTTGCTTACAAGTTAAAATAAGTCTTTTTAGCTAGAAAATTACTTAGAATCCCCAACCAATATATACATTTTTTTAGCAGAGACCATAAAGAATAAAATGATGTTTGTTGCAATATTTTATGTCATACTGTTTTTGCGCAGCAGTCTTTCAAATTAATTTTTTTTAAAAGAAATACACATTTTTATGAATTAAAAAAAGAAAAGAAAACAGTAAAGTTAGCCTAATTTTTTTGTATAATGTAAAAGGTGATGCTACGCCAAGTAAATAGATACCTAACATGTCATGCTTTAAAATTGCACACACTCATGGAATCGAGACAAATGGTATCTAAAAATCTCCATAGGCGGCGCTTTGAACATTTTTAAGGGTTACCTGTTAAGAGTTACAGGGGAGGTATTGCATTAGAATTATTGCTCTCACTCTAACAATTGCGCCAATATCTATATATATATATATATATATATATATATATATACCGTGTTTCCCCGAAAGTAAGCCCTACCCCGAAAATAAGCCCTATCTCGATTATCGGGGCGGGCTGCAATATAAGCCCTGCCCCGAAAATAAGCCCTAGTTTAGTGTATGAAAAATCCTAGGATGCACTTTATTAGCATTTTAAATAATGTCCAGTATGTTTTTGTAGTATAATACTGTGAAATACCTTCCTTACATGGCCGCTCTGCTCTCAGCTGATTCCCTGCTGTCTTTCTCCTCTCATACCGTAGCTGTCAGAGGGGGATCTCAGCCCCTCCCCTCTACAGTGTACACAGAAGTGCCGTATGTTCGATTAGAATTGTGGGAAATACCTTCGGTACATCGGCGCTTCCATGACCCCCAGCTGTCAGCCAGGGAAAAGAGGACAGCAGAGCGGCAGATCAGCTAAACTTATTCTAATCTAATCTACCCAGCTCTTCTGTCTGTGTACACTGCAGAGGGGAGGGGCTATGATCCCCCTCTGACAGCTACGGTATGAGAGGAGAAAGACAGGAGAGAGAAGGAGATTAGTTTAAAAAAGAGCAGCGATGTACCGTAATGAAGGTATTTCACACAATTGTATTACAAAAACACTCACTGGACAGTATATAAAACACTAATAATGTGCATCCTAGGATTTTATATACACTAAACTAGGTTTACACGGGATTTCTGGCAGGCAGGGAGGGCAGAGAGGGACAGAACATTATAAGACCTACCCTGAAAATAAGCCCTACTGTGTCTTTCGGTGCCAAAATTAATATAAGACCCGGGCTTATTTTCGGGGAAACACGGTATGTATGCATTCACATCGCGAGCACAGAGGGACGGGGCACTTTACACTTTTTTATTTCTTTTTCTTATTTATCATCCCTTGTGACAGTAATATAAGACCCCATATCCCTCCCATGCACTTGAAAGCATTTAAAACACCAAGTTTGGCTGTTTTGAATACTGTCATGTTATTTAAATCTGGTGTATTTAAGGCTCCAGTAATCAGAAGTGATGTCATGACATCACTTCCGGGTTACTAGATCCGAGACTCGATCAAAGCCGATTCCAGCTTTGTTCGGGTCGTCGCCCATTTGGCAGATGTGCCGGCTGGTTGCTCGGTTCTCCCAGTGGGACGGGATACCCGGGCGGAGCATCGAATGGCAGCGGGAGGGGGGTGTTGTCCCCTCCCGCTGCTTGTGATAACTGCCGAGCTGCTTATTAGTCACATCGGTTGTTATAACATGAAAGCCGACTGTCCCCTCTAAAAAACAGTACCGAGGTGATGCTTGCAGCTGCAGGCATTATCCTGGTACAACCCCTTGAAGTCAAAGGACGCATATTTGCATGCAGGGGCTAAGCTTTTTTGGCTCTACTATGGATCACAGGAGTGCAGTTCATTCTAGACTCCTGTGACCTACTTTCAACCGTCATGAGATCACTCAGCTGGTCCAGGCAGGGGAAAGATCCCAACTTTACAGTTGGGATCTACCCAGATGCCTGAACCGGCTGCTGGCTCAGCCTCTTAGCTGTGCCACTGGGAGACTGAGCCAGCTGCTCCATCCCGTCCCCAGCGCTTCAGTAAATGCTGGAGAGGCAGAGCAGACAGCCAGTAACTGACAGTCACACCTCTCTGGTTAGAGAAAAGGGGAGAACTTTGTGATCAGTGGTGTTTGATAAGAGGCAGGTGCAGAGGCAGCTGGGAAAAATTTGATGCTGTGTCCACCTAGGTGACTATAAGATTTATTTTTCTTAATGCCATACTTCTCTTTTAAGTAGGGTTGCACCAATACCATTACAAGTACCGATACTTTCTGTCAAGTACTTGCCGATATCGAGTACCAATATGTTGCCGTGCGATTTGCATCAATACAAATAAAATGGGCTCAAATTGCACTGCAAAGAATCACATGCGATTTGAACATGAAGGCTGTGTGATTTCTGTCCGAATTGCATGTGATTTCCCCCACCACTCCTGTGTGTGTGGTGTGTATGTATAAAAAGGGAAGTGCCATTAAGTGAGCAGTTTATTAAATATTTTGCAACTCAGTTATTTTAGAGGCTGCCATAGTTGGCTCCTATGAGGCACTAATGCATCTTTTGCTTGGAGGAAGCAGGGCTCCATACCCCATCACTATATCTATGCGTGCAACTATTAGAGCATGGGTAATTTCTCCCCACACACCATTATGGAAAAATCCCCAGCTATCACATTTCTATACATACCCTGACCCTATTATATGGACCAAATTTGGTATTAAAAAAGTGAGCGATATTGTTGGGAATGGCACACTGCTGCAATTAGATGTTCTTAAATCCAAATTTAAATTGCCTAATTCTAACCTGTTTCGTTATCTGCAGCTTCAGCATGCATACAATTCTCAATTTAGTACTACGGCACTCACATTGCAGGAGGGTGATTTGGAGTCTGTTCTTCGGGACGATTCTCTAGACAAGGTTTTGTCCAATTTTATAAACATCTATTTGTGGATGTGAACAGGGTCCTTACACCTTGCAGAGTAGCTTGGGAGGGGTTGTTCCCTCAGTTAGACTGGTATGACCATTGGGAAATTAATTTCTCCAGACTGGTATTGGCTAGAGACCATCTTGCTCAATACAAATTCCTGCATTGAATATACTTTCCTCCAGCTAGATTGGCTAGGATCTTTTCCCCTTAGTCATCCTGTTGCTGGTATTGTACCTCATGCAGGGCGGATTTTATACACATCTTTTGGGAATGTGCGGCTATACAGTTTTGGCTGGAGGTAACGGAATGTATAGAGGAAGTTACTACACTCTGTGTCAGGCAAACTGTTGAAGTGTGTCTCCTGGGATTAGTTGATGCCCTGGTCCCTAAAGCCTCGTACACACGCGTCGAAAATCGGCAGGGAATTTTCGTCCGACGACCGATCTGCCGATTTTCGGCTTGTTAGTATGATGCTTCCGACAACCGACTCCGATTTTTCGGCCGAAAAAAATCTGGTGTGCAGGCTATAAAATTTTTGTCCGCCGTCAAAACACGGCCGATTTTTGTGCAGTCAGTACAGATTTCGACAGGGAAAAATCTAATGAGCAAGACTGGGCATGCTCAGAGAAGAAAGAACACAAAGAAAGCAACCCAACACATGACATCACTTCTGAAGTAGAATTTTGTCGGGCCAGAAAATTTGTGTGCAGTCTAGGCACATTCCAACCAACAAAACACAACTCTGGACAAAAGACGGACGATCGGTCGGCCGATAATCGTTGCGTGTGTACTAGGCTTAAGAAAGTAACGTGTACCCTTTTGACTATACTATTTTATTATGCTAGAAATATGATAGTTTTCTGTTGAAATAAAGCTACACCTCTTAGCCAATAAATTTGATAAAGATTCCCTTGATGAAAGTTGGGTACTTGTGTACTGAATCCAGGGTCTGTTGTTTAAATTATCTGGATCCATAAAATGCTATTAGAACTGGGAGCCAGTAGAAGTCACATTATACAAATCTGAGTCTGCGATAAATTCGATATAGAATTACTGTTATTTATATAATTACTGTTATTACAGATGTATATTAGCCTTGGAGCAATACTATTGGCCTATTGCTGAAGTGTTGTATGCTAAGTGTGTCAGGTGTCTCCTGGAAGTCAAATGTGTTCTGTGTTGTGTTTTTCTTTTTGTATCGTTATGGAAACTGAAATAAAAAGAATTTTCCCCAAAAATGTTAGAACTCACATTAAGTACACATCTGGACAAATGCAAAATCTGCATAGTGTCCCGATCCCGCAGATGATAGAAAATCACAGCGGCTCCCGCAGTACACAGAGCATGGAAATGCAATTATTTTAGTAAATGTAAACTGCTAAATTCTTTTTCTCATTAGCAGTTAGAGCAATCTTGTGACTTCTATCTGTGTCTGGGTGAAATTTGTACGAGGAGTTTTCATTCTCCTTTGATTGTCCTATGAGGCTGCAGGACCCTTGACCCTCTATCTGGACAGTGTTGATCACATGCACTCTTCCAAGAAAAGAAAATCTCTACCAATACACACCAAACCGAGCATGTGCAGCTTGCCCCCAAGGCTCTGTTCTATCAGCAGATAGATAGGGGACTGTGGAAGAAGGGGAGGATCAGATAACACAGGATCAAACAGTCTTTTTATACAATGCAGAGGATTAAACCCTTAGGTTCCACAGTGAGTATAACAAGAAAGCTTTACTGCATACAGACTGATTTTACTGTTGTAGGTTTAGTAACACTTTAAGATGCCACTCCTTGATGAGCATTAGTTAACTGGTCTCATGTGTTAAAAGGGATCAGGTAGAAAGATATGAGAAGGCATGGCTCCCAGTCTCTGCTCTAGTTCAACCCAAAGGTGTTCTACTGGGTTGAGGTCAGGCCAGTCACGTTCTTCCACCCCAAACTCGCTCATCCATGTCTTTATGGACCTTGCTTTTTACAGTGGTCCAAATCATTTAGTGGAGGGGGGATTATGATGTGGGGTTTTTTTTCAGGGGTTGGACTTGGCCCCTTAGTTCCAGTAAAGGGAACTCTTAGGCATCAGCATACAAAGACATTTTGGACAATTTCATGCTCCCAACTTTGTGGGAAAAGTTTGTGGTTGCTGCTCCAACATGACTGTGCACCAGTGCACAAAGCAAGGTCCATAAAGATGTGGATGAGCGAGTTTGGGGTGGAGGAACTTGACTGTCCTGACCTCAACCCAATAGAACACCTTTGGGATAAATTAGAGGAGAGATTTGGAGCCAGGCCTTCTCGTTCACATCAATGCCTGACCTCACAAATGCGCGTCTGGAAGAATGGTCAAACATTCCCATAGACACACTCCTAAACCTTGTGGACAGCCTTCCCAGAAGAGTTGAAGCTGTTATAGCTGCAAATGGTGGGCCAACTTAATATTGAACCCTACGGACTAAGACTGGAAGGCCATTAAAGTTCATGCGCATGCAAAGGCAGGCGTCCCAATACTTTTGGTAACGAAGTGTATCTTACAGATACTAGCCCAAGGGGCAAATGCCTTCCATTCCACTCCTCCCCTGCTGACCTTTTTATAGCATGAATTATTGATTTGCCGACTAGAGTAGACATATATAGCTAGAATTGTATAATCATCGAATGACAAATTCCACAGAGTTTATTGCGGTTGAGTTCCTCTGTAATCTGTACTGCAGACATTGCTTTGTCGAAGTGTCATGCTGCATTCCTCTACTCATGCCCCTTTTTCTAAAACAATGTTAACTCTTTAATCTGCAGGCTCAGTATTGTTCCTCCTGGTCTGTTTCCTAAGCGGGGGTTTTAGAAATATAGAATCCCTCCACCGGCAGCACATTGCTGGTTAAGTGTTTCTTTTTCAATCATCCTTGCTACAATTAACACAGTCTGCAAGTCTCCTGCCAGCTGCCACCAGACTTCTAATACACTACTATGTTCTGACTTGGTATGCAAGAGGCATCTTCGGTGTTTTGAGTTTTGCAATTATGTGTGATTTGGATATGCTTTAGTGTTTTGTTGTCACTACAGTGGGTGAAGCAATTTTGTCTGAGCAAAACCTCCCATCCAGTCGCATAAATGTCAATAATGATGTATTTAACTCAGCTTCATTGCTGCGCTTACCGAAATAATATTTACTGCTGGTGCTTTCTAAGGCACTTCTGCCTCTTTGTTGTATAATTTCACCATCACCGAAGTGGTTTCAGGTAAACACGCAGCATTGTTCAGACAATGGCAGCGGTCATTGATGAGCTTGTTAATATCTCTGAAAGCAAGATACCTATGTGAGAAGCTTCAGATTAAAGCTGCTGTTCTCTGACCCCCGGGCTTGCATTCTGGAGCAGTGATATCATTCATGTTGGTTATTTTCCTTGCTACAGATCCTGGGTAATCGCCAACTCTGCCAAAAATGCACTTCTTTATTTTAGTGTCATTTTTAGTTTCCTGTGATGTCTTTGTGTTGTCCAGGATGGTGGCAAGCTGGATTAGCTGCCATTTCCCATCATGCTGGCCAGGATCTCACATACATGTTCTGGTGAGATGTCTCTGCCATTTTGTGTCTCATTTACTTTGAGTCTAATGGGTCATACACATTATAAGATTTTTCTGAAAACTTTTTCCTTTAGACTTACCAAAACCATATAATATGAGGTCAAACCTAAACACTTTCAATTTGAATGCAATCTGGCAGGCCCTTGCACTACATAGAAAAGGTAAATCTGAAGGAAAAAGTCTTCAGAAAATCTTATAGTGTGTATGGCCCATAAGAAGACCCAATCCCATCACAGCACCCACAGTTTTTTGGCACAAGGCCCACCTTCTTAAGGAAAGAATGTCCACACAGAATGCTGCTTTAACAATTTACTGAAGAAATTCAAAACAATAACTTGGCATTCATCAAGTCAACTTCTTCATTATTACAGTGTAGAACACTTCAGTGCCAACAACTCAAACTAAAGTCCGTTCATCTTCCCGAATGCTCCTTCATGAGTCCCCCCAGCAGTGGATACTCACATGGAGTCTTTTCCATGGCCTAGGTCAATTTGGCCTACCTCTCTGCCGTTTTTAACCTTACTTGCTGTAAGGCCCCGTTCACATAGGGGCAACGCTACTTCGCACCGCGACCTCCGAGGTCGCGGTGCGAGCAGCGCGCCGCGACCTCGGAGCGGCTGCCACGGACTTCATAACATTGAAGTCTATGGCGGTCGCCTCCTGGTCGCCCCAAAGAAGCTCCGGACCCTTTTTCTAAGTCGGAGCGACTTGTGTCACTCCTATTAGAACGGGTCCGCAGCTTCCTTATGGGAGGCGACCTACGGCGACCTGTGAGGCGACCAGGTCGCCTCACAGGTCGCCTAAGTGTGAACGGGGACTTAGTCATAGTTAGCCAAGTACCATCCACCTTCTACACAGCCCTAACACACCAGAATATAAAGGGCACAACACTCCGCCCACTTTTTTGGAATTATTTTAAACCAGGGAAAGAGGATTGTTTATATTTTGTTAGATGGGCAAAAAATTATGTTATACAGTTAAAAGATATAATGGTAGAAAATAGAATGTGCACTTTTTTTTTAGTTAACACAGAAATGAGGGAATATGCCACTTGATAAATGGAGATATATACAATTGCAACACTTTGTACACTCCCTCCCACAGCCTCTGCGGGAAGGGATAACATGAGACCAATGGAGAGATTGTTTGGTATTACACATTGCATATATGATTTTACTTGGGGAAACAGACCCTTCATAACCCTCTTAAATATGGGAACAGGAATTAGGACCCCTCCGAGATGAGGAAGAAAGAAAGAAAGTTTTGAGATTAGCTTGTTACTCATCGGTTGATTCAAGGACAACAGAGTTGCGTTTTACAAGCTTTTTACTAGATGGTATCTCACCCCACAGAGAGCTAAGAGGTGTGACGTAGAGATATCCCCGACTTGTTGGAGGGGATACAGGGCTCCAGGAACCTTTGCGCATCTGTGGTGGAAGTGTCCAAAGATACAAGTTTTTCGGGAAGGGGTCAGTAGGGTAATCTGCCAGATTACAGTAGACGGTATTCAGGCAGAACCTTGGAGTTGCCTGTTTCATAACACAGAGAAAAAGGCGATGATGTGCCCCCCTAATTGAACGCAGCTAAAAGCCTTATACTGGCATTTTGGTGCTAGCTAGAAGCCCCGAGTATGAGGGACTGGGTCGTAAGGGTGGAATGGGTAAGGTTCATAGAAGAAACAATGTATACAGTGGAGGACCTCTGTGCAAAATATCTGGACATATGGGGAGACTGGCCAGAGTTTAAAAAAACGGAGGACTACATGAAAATGCTGGGTGTGGAGACTAATATTGCAGACAGTTTAGAGAGCAGGGAAATCTGGGCCTAAGAGTTTAGCATTAATCTTGGAAGGTACAAGAGAGAAAGAGCATGATAGAAGATAAGGGTAGCAGAGAACGAAAGAGAAGGACGAGATAGATTTTTTTTTGGAAAAACATACTGATATATATTGCATTAAACATGCAGTAACACACTGAAATATACTGTGTTAAACGTGCAGTAATGCACTGATTTATACTGCTTTAAATATGCAGTAACGCACTGAAATATACTGCGTTAAATATGCAGTAATGCACTGATATATACTGCGTTAAACGTGCAGTATTGCAGTAGTATATACTGTATTAAACGTGCAGTAAAGCACTGATATATACTATGTTAAATGTGCAGTAATGCACTGATATGTACTGCTTTAAACGCGCAGTAACGCACTGATATATGCTGCGTTACACGCAGTAACGCACTGATATATACCGTGTTAAACGTGTAGTAATGCACTGATATATACTGCGTTAAAGGTGCAGTAACACACTGATATATACTAGGTTAAAGGCACACTAATGTACTGATATATACTTCGTTAAAGGCGCAGTAATGCACTGATATATACTGCGTTAAACGTGCAGTAACGCACTGATATATACTGCGTTAAATGGGCGGTAACGCACTGTTTTTTACTGCAGAAAACCTGCCCTGACAAATTAAACTGACACTAAAGTAAAAATGAATGGTCACTACACTCACAAGACTGACACTAAAGTAAAAAGGAATGGTCACACTACGCTCACAAATACTGACAATTAATAATTCGGGTGTTCGTTGAACGGGCGAAACGCATGCTCGGGCTGAACTGTTCTCCCAACTCTACTAATTACTAATATTATCATCCTACAAATTGGTAGCTCCAATATTTACTTGCTCCTGCCTGTTCATCTTACGAAATCCTCACATCATTTTTTTCTAATTGGCTCTAAATCTTGAATCTTAGCTAGGCCTGTGTCAAACAAAATTTTCCCTTATCCTCATAGAGAGTGTCAAGCACATAAACTCCTTCTTCCAGATGCATTGCAGGCATTACATAAAACTTAGACCAAAGATAAATTGTGTGATAATATCGATGGTTTACTTTCTGATTTTCAGCTTGTTTCCTTGAGTTGTTCTTGGGGAATGTAAGCACAATCACATGCATAGTCATATGTAGTGTTGAGCGAACACGGACTGTATTATTCGTGTTCGTACCGAATAATTGGATTTTTTGTACCCGAACACGGACACGGACACTTTACTGTATGTTCGGGTAAAAATCCGTGTTCGGTCGTTTTATTTCCGGGTTTTGCATGCTTTGGCGCTCTTTTCATGGCGGGCTTTCAACAGCCAATCAACAATCGTTTAACTGGTGTGCCTTAAGCCATCCCAGCCATGCCTGCAAATGTCTCAGTAGCTGTGATTGGCCGTCTGAAGCATGTGACCAAGTCTTTATAAGTTCGAGGCAGCCGCAGCGGCGTCATTATGCTGCTTAGATTCAGGGACAGAGCACACATCAACGTGCTGGCTGCTGATTAGGGAAAGATAGGCAGGAAAAAACCATTTGTGTCCGGATAGAATTGAGGGACAGGTCGGAGTGTTTAGGCAGGGCGAGTTGTAGGCATTTTAGGGATAGAGTCTGCTGAATTATATAGGGTCAGTGTCTTCTACAAACTACAATCGATATTGCTGTGTGGGGGGTGGGGTGAATCTGCACTCAATCCTGATCTACGATCTCTTCTCAATCCTGTTAGGGACAGAGTCTGCTGAATTTTAGGGAAACTGTGTTCTACAAACTACAATCGATATTGCTGTGTGGGGGGTGGGGTGAATCTGCACTCAATCCTGATCTACGATCTCTTCTCAATCCTGTTAGGGACAGAGTCTGCTGAATTTTAGGGAAACTGTGTTCTACAAACTACAATCGATATTGCTGTGTGGTGTGGGATTGGAGATAGGCAGGTGTCAGTGATCCACATCCATTTTTCTGTGTGTGAGCTGCAGTGAACACAATCTTTTTGGGCTGCAGTGAACACAATCTTTTTGGGCTGCAGTGAACACAATCTTTTTGGGCTGCAGTGAACACAATCTTTTTGGGCTGCAGTGAACACAATCTTTTTGGGCTGCAGTGAACACAATCTTTTTGGGCTGCAGTGAACACAATCTTTTTGGGGTGCAGTGAACAAAATCTTTTTGGGGTGCAGTGAACACAATCCTTTTTGGTGTGCAGTGAACACAATCTTTGTGGGGTGCAGTGAACAAAATCCTTTGTGGGGTGCAGTGAACACAATCTTTTTGGGGTGCAGTGAACAAAATCCTTTTTGGGGTGCAGTGAACAACATCCTTTTTGGGGTGCAGTGAACACAATCTTTTTGGGGTGCAGTGAACAAAATCCTTTGTGGGGTGCAGTGAACACAATCTTTTTGGGGTGCAGTGAACACAATCTTTTTGGGGTGGAGTGAACAACATCCTTTTTGGGGTGCAGTGAACAAAATCCTTTTTGGGGTGCAGTGAACAAAATCATTTTTGGGGTGCAGTGAACACAATCTTTTTGGGGTGCAGTGAACACAATCTTTGTGGGGTGCAGTGAACACAATCTTTTTGGGGTGGAGTGAACAACATCCTTTTTGGGGTGCAGTGAACAACATCCTTTTTGGGGTGCAGTGAACACAATCTTTTTGGGGTGCAGTGAACACAATCTTTGTGGGGTACAGTGAACACAATCTTTGTGGGGTGCAGTGAACACAATCTTTGGGGGGTACAGTGAACACAATCTTTGTGAGGTGCAGTGAACACAATCTTTGTGGGGTGCAGTGAACACAATCATTGTGGGGTGCAGTGAACTCAATCTTTGTGGGGTACAGTGAACACAATCTCATACTGAAGGTTTGAGGGTGCTGCCTGTTCCATACTCCCCCTACTCCTCATCTAGCCTTTTAGGGGTACAAACAATAGTAATTGGGGCCTAGTGTGGTTGTGTACGTGTGATATACATACACTTTTTTGGGATCATATTTTCTATTCCGCTATTTAATCAAAAACCTTTGGGGATCAGTTAAATTGGGGGATAGTCTGTGTTGGTACGTGTGAGAGAGATCCACCTTTCCAAGTTGTTGGGGTTCATCTCATACTTCTGAAGGTTTGAGGGTGCTGCCTGTTCCATACTCCCCCTACTCCTAGCCTTTTAGGGGTACAAACAATAGTAATTGGGGCCTAGTGTGGTTGTGTACGTGTGATATACATACACTTTTTTGGGATCATATTTTCTATTCCGCTATTTAATCAAAAACCTTTGGGGATCAGTTAAATTGGGGGATAGTCTGTGTTGGTACGTGTGAGAGAGATCCACCTTTCCAAGTTGTTGGGGTTCATCTCATACTTCTGAAGGTTTGAGGGTGCTGCCTGTTCCATACTCCCCCTACTCCTAGCCTTTTAGGGGTACAAACAATAGTAATTGGGGCCTAGTGTGGTTGTGTACGTGTGATATACATACACTTTTTTGGGATCATATTTTCTATTCCGCTATTTAATCAAAAACCTTTGGGGATCAGTTAAATTGGGGGATAGTCTGTGTTGGTACGTGTGAGAGAGATCCACCTTTCCAAGTTGTTGGGGTTCATCTCATACTTCTGAAGGTTTGAGGGTGCTGCCTGTTCCATACTCCCCCTACTCCTAGCCTTTTAGGGGTACAAACAATAGTAATTGGGGCCTAGTGTGGTTGTGTACGTGTGATATACATACACTTTTTTGGGATCATATTTTCTATTCCGCTATTTAATCAAAAACCTTTGGGGATCAGTTAAATTGGGGGATAGTCTGTGTTGGTACGTGTGAGAGAGATCCACCTTTCCAAGTTGTTGGGGTTCATCTCATACTTCTGAAGGTTTGAGGGTGCTGCCTGTTCCATACTCCCCCTACTCCTAGCCTTTTAGGGGTACAAACAATAGTAATTGGGGCCTAGTGTGGTTGTGTACGTGTGATATACATACACTTTTTTGGGATCATATTTTCTATTCCGCTATTTAATCAAAAACCTCTGGGGATCAGTTAAATTGGGGGATAGTCTGTGTTGGTACGTGTGAGAGAGATCCACCTTTCCAAGTTGTTGGGGTTCATCTCATACTTCTGAAGGTTTGAGGGTGCTGCCTGTTCCATACTCCCCCTACTCCTAGCCTTTTAGGGGTACAAACAATAGTAATTGGGGCCTAGTGTGGTTGTGTACGTGTGATATACATACACTTTTTTGGGATCATATTTTCTATTCCGCTATTTAATCAAAAACCTCTGGGGATCAGTTAAATTGGGGGATAGTCTGTGTTGGTACGTGTGAGAGAGATCCACCTTTCCAAGTTGTTGGGGTTCATCTCATACTTCTGAAGGTTTGAGGGTGCTGCCTGTTCCATACTCCCCCCTACTCCTAGCCTTTTAGGGGTACAAACAATAGTAATTGGGGCCTAGTGTGGTTGTGTACGTGTGATATACATACACTTTTTTGGGATCATATTTTCTATTCCGCTATTTAATCAAAAACCTTTGGGGATCAGTTAAATTGGGGGATAGTCTGTGTTGGTACGTGTGAGAGAGATCCACCTTTCCAAGTTGTTGGGGTTCATCTCATACTTCTGAAGGTTTGAGGGTGCTGCCTGTTCCATACTCCCCCTACTCCTAGCCTTTTAGGGGTACAAACAATAGTAATTGGGGCCTAGTGTGGTTGTGTACGTGTGATATACATACACTTTTTTGGGATCATATTTTCTATTCCGCTATTTAATCAAAAACCTCTGGGGATCAGTTAAATTGGGGGATAGTCTGTGTTGGTACGTGTGAGAGAGATCCACCTTTCCAAGTTGTTGGGGTTCATCTCATACTTCTGAAGGTTTGAGGGTGCTGCCTGTTCCATACTCCCCCTACTCCTAGCCTTTTAGGGGTACAAACAATAGTAATTGGGGCCTAGTGTGGTTGTGTACGTGTGATATACATACACTTTTTTGGGATCATATTTTCTATTCCGCTATTTAATCAAAAACCTCTGGGGATCAGTTAAATTGGGGGATAGTCTGTGTTGGTACGTGTGAGAGAGATCCACCTTTCCAAGTTGTTGGGGTTCATCTCATACTTCTGAAGGTTTGAGGGTGCTGCCTGTTCCATACTCCCCCTACTCCTAGCCTTTTAGGGGTACAAACAATAGTAATTGGGGCCTAGTGTGGTTGTGTACGTGTGATATACATACACTTTTTTGGGATCATATTTTCTATTCCGCTATTTAATCAAAAACCTCTGGGGATCAGTTAAATTGGGGGATAGTCTGTGTTGGTACGTGTGAGAGAGATCCACCTTTCCAAGTTGTTGGGGTTCATCTCATACTTCTGAAGGTTTGAGGGTGCTGCCTGTTCCATACTCCCCCTACTCCTAGCCTTTTAGGGGTACAAACAATAGTAATTGGGGCCTAGTGTGGTTGTGTACGTGTGATATACATACACTTTTTTGGGATCATATTTTCTATTCCGCTATTTAATCAAAAACCTCTGGGGATCAGTTAAATTGGGGGATAGTCTGTGTTGGTACGTGTGAGAGAGATCCACCTTTCCAAGTTGTTGGGGTTCATCTCATACTTCTGAAGGTTTGAGGGTGCTGCCTGTTCCATACTCCCCCTACTCCTAGCCTTTTAGGGGTACAAACAATAGTAATTGGGGCCTAGTGTGGTTGTGTACGTGTGATATACATACACTTTTTTGGGATCATATTTTCTATTCCGCTATTTAATCAAAAACCTCTGGGGATCAGTTAAATTGGGGGATAGTCTGTGTTGGTACGTGTGAGAGAGATCCACCTTTCCAAGTTGTTGGGGTTCATCTCATACTTCTGAAGGTTTGAGGGTGCTGCCTGTTCCATACTCCCCCTACTCCTAGCCTTTTAGGGGTACAAACAATAGTAATTGGGGCCTAGTGTGGTTGTGTACGTGTGATATACATACACTTTTTTGGGATCATATTTTCTATTCCGCTATTTAATCAAAAACCTTTGGGGATCAGTTAAATTGGGGGATAGTCTGTGTTGGTACGTGTGAGAGAGATCCACCTTTCCAAGTTGTTGGGGTTCATCTCATACTTCTGAAGGTTTGAGGGTGCTGCCTGTTCCATACTCCCCCTACTCCTCATCTAGCCTTTTAGGGGTACAAACAATAGTAATTGGGGCCTAGTGTGGTTGTGTACGTGCGAGATACATACACTTTTTTTGATCATATTTCCTATTCCGCTATTCAATAAAAACCTTTGAGGATCAATTGAATTGCGGGATAGTCTGTGTCGGTACGTGTGAGAGAGATCCACCTTTCCAAGTTGTTGGGGTTCATCTCATACTTCTGAAGGTTTGAGGGTGCTGCCTGTTCCATACCCCCCCTACTCCTCATCTAGCCTTTTAGGGGTACAAACAATAGTAATTGGGGCCTAGTGTGGTTGTGTACGTGCGAGATACATACACTTTTTTTGATCATATTTCCTATTCCGCTATTCAATAAAAACCTTTGAGGATCAATTGAATTGCGGGATAGTCTGTGTCGGTACGTGTGAGAGAGATCCACCTTTCCAAGTTGTTGGGGTTCATCTCATACTTCTGAAGGTTTGAGGGTGCTGCCTGTTCCATACCCCCCCTACTCCTCATCTAGCCTTTTAGGGGTACAAACAATAGTAATTGGGGCCTAGTGTGGTTGTGTACGTGCGAGATACATACACTTTTTTTGATCATATTTCCTATTCCGCTATTCAATAAAAACCTTTGAGGATCAATTGAATTGCGGGATAGTCTGTGTCGGTACGTGTGAGAGAGATCCACCTTTCCAAGTTGTTGGGGTTCATCTCATACTTCTGAAGGTTTGAGGGTGCTGCCTGTTCCATACCCCCCCTACTCCTCATCTAGCCTTTTAGGGGTACAAACAATAGTAATTGGGGCCTAGTGTGGTTGTGTACGTGCGAGATACATACACTTTTTTTGATCATATTTCCTATTCCGCTATTCAATAAAAACCTTTGAGGATCAATTGAATTGCGGGATAGTCTGTGTCGGTACGTGTGAGAGAGATCCACCTTTCCAAGTTGTTGGGGTTCATCTCATACTTCTGAAGGTTTGAGGGTGCTGCCTGTTCCATACCCCCCCTACTCCTCATCTAGCCTTTTAGGGGTACAAACAATAGTAATTGGGGCCTAGTGTGGTTGTGTACGTGCGAGATACATACACTTTTTTTGATCATATTTCCTATTCCGCTATTCAATAAAAACCTTTGAGGATCAATTGAATTGCGGGATAGTCTGTGTCGGTACGTGTGAGAGAGATCCACCTTTCCAAGTTGTTGGGGTTCATCTCATACTTCTGAAGGTTTGAGGGTGCTGCCTGTTCCATACTCCCCCTACTCCTCATCTAGCCTTTTAGGGGTACAAACAATAGTAATTGGGGCCTAGTGTGGTTGTGTACGTGCGAGATACATACACTTTTTTTGATCATATTTCCTATTCCGCTATTCAATAAAAACCTTTGAGGATCAATTGAATTGCGGGATAGTCTGTGTCGGTACGTGTGAGAGAGATCCACCTTTCCAAGTTGTTGGGGTTCATCTCATACTTCTGAAGGTTTGAGGGTGCTGCCTGTTCCATACCCCCCCTACTCCTCATCTAGCCTTTTAGGGGTACAAACAATAGTAATTGGGGCCTAGTGTGGTTGTGTACGTGCGAGATACATACACTTTTTTTGATCATATTTCCTATTCCGCTATTCAATAAAAACCTTTGAGGATCAATTGAATTGCGGGATAGTCTGTGTCGGTACGTGTGAGAGAGATCCACCTTTCCAAGTTGTTGGGGTTCATCTCATACTTCTGAAGGTTTGAGGGTGCTGCCTGTTCCATACCCCCCCTACTCCTCATCTAGCCTTTTAGGGGTACAAACAATAGTAATTGGGGCCTAGTGTGGTTGTGTACGTGCGAGATACATACACTTTTTTTGATCATATTTCCTATTCCGCTATTCAATAAAAACCTTTGAGGATCAATTGAATTGCGGGATAGTCTGTGTCGGTACGTGTGAGAGAGATCCACCTTTCCAAGTTGTTGGGGTTCATCTCATACTTCTGAAGGTTTGAGGGTGCTGCCTGTTCCATACTCCCCCTACTCCTCATCTAGCCTTTTAGGGGTACAAACAATAGTAATTGGGGCCTAGTGTGGTTGTGTACGTGTGATATACATACACTTTTTTTGGATCATATTTTCTATTCCGCTATTCAATAAAAACCTTTCTAGGGCAAGATCTTAAATTACAGAAATATGAGGAGACCGTCAAATAAGGGCCGTGGCCTGGGTCGTGGTGCTGCTGGTAGAGCTCCTGTTGCAAGGAGAGGACATGGTCGATCTGTGCCAGCTACACGCACAAGTGAAACACCTTCCTCAAGTGTGAGTAGGCGACAGAACCTGCATCAGTATTTGGTAGGGCATCAAACGCCCCTAGAAGTGATGAGGCCAGAACAAGTTGAGGCGATAGTAGATTGGTTTGCTGCTGACAGTGCCTCCAGTTCCTTCACATTGTCTCCCACCCAGTCTACTGCAGAAAGGTCAGAGTTGGCACCTGCAGCCAATGTCCAACCGTCTTTCACCTCACCCCCTTGCAAATCAGGCCAGCAGTCTGAGCCCCAAGCCATACAGCAGTCTCTTATTCTTTTTGAGGACTCTGTCAGCAGGGTTTCCCAGGGCCATCCACCTAGCCCTGCCCCAGAAGTGGAAGAGATTGAGTGCAGCGATGCCCAACCACTTATTCCTCAAGATGAGTACATGCAAGGATCATCGCAGCACGTCTCCGATGATGACGAAACGCAGGTGCCAACTGCTGCGGCGTTCAGCATTGTGGAGACCGACAAGGAGGGCAGGGGTGAAGACTGGGTGGAAGATGATGTGGAGGACGATGAGGTCCTCGACCCCACATGGAATGAACGTCATGCAGGTGAACTGAGTAGTTTGGAGGAAGAGGCGGTGGTCGCACAGAGCCACCAGCACAGCAGAAGAGGGAGCAGGGTGCAGAAGCGGAGCGGCCGTGCCCTAGACACTACGCCCGCTACTGCCCAACGCAGCAAGGGAACGAGCGCACCAAAGTCAGCTCAAAGGAGTTCTCTAGCGTGGAAGTTCTTTAGAAAATGTGCTGATGACAGGACACGAGTGGTTTGCACCCTGTGCAATCAGAGCTTGAAGCGAGGCATGAACCTTCTCAACCTGAGCACAACCTGCATGATCAGGCATCTAAGTGCAAAGCACGAGCTGCAGTGGAGTACACACCTTCAAAACCAAGAAACGTCTCTGGCTCATCCTGCTTCCTCTTCTGCTGCAGTCTCGGCCGCTCCAGCCACATCTGTAGTGATACCGGCACCTGCCACCCCGCAAACAGACGATCTGTCAGCAACACCACCACCTGGGTCACCAACAACCATCTCCACAATGTCCCGTGGAAGCGTTCAGCTTTCCATCTCCCAAACACTTGAGAGGAAGAGGAAGTACCCCCCTACCCACCCGCGATCCCTGGCCCTGAATGCCAGCATTTCAAAATTATTGGCCTTTGAAATGCTGTCATTCCGTCTGGTGGAGACGCACAGTTTTAAAAACCTTATGTCGGTGGCTGTCCCACAGTACGTCGTGCCCAGCCGCCACTACTTTTCCAGGCAAGCCATCCCTTCCCTGCACAACCAAGTGGGGGAAAAAATCAGGTGTGCACTGCGCAACGCCATCTGTGCCAAGGTCCACCTAACTACGGATACGTGGACCAGTAAGCACGGTCAGGGGCGTTATATCTCCCTAACGGCACACTGGGTAAATGCAGTGGCGGATGGGCCTGAGGCGGATAGCAATTTGGCGCATGTCCTTCCACCACCGAGGATTGCAGGGCGCTTCAGTTTGCCTCCTGTTCCTAACTCCTCCTACTCCGCTTCCTCATCCTCTACCGCCTCCTCATCCGGACAGCGTAACACCTTCACCACCAACTTCAGCACGGCCAGGGGTAAACGACAGCAGGCAGTTTTACAACTTGCCTGTTTGGGGGACAAACCACACACCGCGCAGGAGTTGTGGAGGAGCATGGAACAGCAGACAAATGAGTGGTTGCTGCCAGCGAGCCTCAAGCCCGGCCTGGTGGTGTGCGATAACGGGCGAAATCTCATAGCAGCTCTGGGCCTATCCGGTTTGACGCACATCCCTTGCCTGGCGCATGTGCTGAATTTGGTGGTGCAGAGGTTCCTTAAAAACTACCCCGATATGTCAGAGCTGCTGCAGAAAGTGCGGGCCGTTTGTGCGCACTTTCGGCGTTCTCACCCTGCTGCTGCTCGCCTGGCAGCGCTGCAGCGTAACTTCGGCCTTCCCGCTCACCGCCTCATATGTGACGTGCCCACAAGGTGGAACTCCACCTTGCACATGCTGGAAAGACTGTGCGAGCAGCAGCAGGCCATAGTGGAGTTTCAGCTGCAGCACGCACGCGTGAGTCGCTCTGCGGAACAGCACCACTTCACCACCAATAACTGGGCCTCCATGCGAGACCTGTGTGCCTTGTTGCGCTGTTTTGAGTACTCCACCAACATGGCCAGTGGCAATGACGCCGTTCTCAGCTTAACTATCCCACTTCTATGCCTCCTTGAAAAAACAATTCGGGCGATGATGGAAGAGGATGTGGCACAGGATGAGGAGGAGGAGGAGGATGAAGAGGTAACATTTCCAAGGCTTTCAGGGCAGTCATTCGCAAGGGGCTCCGAGGGTGGGTTCCTGCACACGCAAACGCCAGGGACGCAATTGTCCAGCAGGGGCACAGTTCTGGAGGATGAGGAGGATGAGGAGGAGGAGGAGCTGGAGGAGGAGATGGAACCATGTTCACAGCAGGGTGGCACCCAGGCCAGCTCATGGCCATCACTGGTGCGTGGCTGGGGGGATACAGAGGACACGGACCATACACCTCCCACAGAGGACAGCCTTTCGTTGCCTCTGGGCAGCCTGGCACACATGAGCGATTACATGCTGCAGTGTCTCCACAACGACCGCCGAGTTGCCCACATTCTAACTTGTGCTGATTACTGGGTGGCCACGCTGCTGGATCCCCGTTACAAGGACAACGTACCGTCCTTAATTCACTCACTGGAGCGCGATCGCAAGATGCGCGAGTACAAGCGCACGCTGGTAGACGCCATGCTGCTGGCATTCCCATCTGACAGCGGGGCCACAGTGGAAGCACAAGGCAGAGGAGGAGGAGGAGGAGGTCGCCAACGCAACCAGGGCACCGCCAGCACCTCAGAAGGCAGGGTTAGCATGGCCGAAATGTGGAAAAGCTTTGTCAGCACGCCACAACAAACAGCAGCACCAGCAGCTCAGATGGAACGTCTTAGCAGGAGGCAGCATTTTACCAACATGGTGGAGCAGTATGTGTGCACACGCCTACATGTAGTGAATGACGGGTCTGCCCCCTTCAACTTCTGGGTCTCCAAATTGGGCACATGGCCTGAGCTTGCCCTTTACGCCTTGGAGGTGCTGGCGTGCCCTGCAGCCAGTGTATTATCTGAACGGGTATTTAGCACGGCTGGGGGCGTTATAACAGACAAGCGCAGCCGCCTGTCCAGAGACAATGTGGACAAGCTCACGTTCATTAAAATGAACCAGGCATGGATCCCACGGGACTTTTCCGTACCTTATGCAGAATAGCAATGGATACCGACCTTACCCACCCATTGTTCCATTTTTGCTCTTTCTCACTCTTTTGGGGTGTACCCTCATTTAAAATTTGTGAAAAGAAGCAGTGTTGGCTACCTCGTCCTCCTCCTCAGGGCCAGATTAATGTAGGGTCTATTGGAGCTGCAGCTCCAGGCCCCTACCTTTTATATAGGCCCCGGGTTGGCCATATTCACTGTTACCGCTCTTCTGTCACTTGTAAACACAGAAGTCTGGCTTCTATGCTCGCTTCCCCAGGCAGCACCCTCAGAACCTCCCCACACAGCGTGAAGGCCGGACAAGGAGGGACAGTTGGCGATGCATGGATGTGTTTATGGGCTTCAGAGACAGCATCCCATGTTGAATTAGGCATGCATGGCTGCACCCTTCCTCCTCTGGGTGCATGGCAAGGCACGGCCCTAAGGCCCTTCAAAATCCTCAGCACCAAGCCCATGATGCTGTTAATCCGGCCCTGGTCCTCCTCCACCGCCGCTTCCACCTACACCGCCCATAGGTGTGCGCAGCCTATTGCATTAAGGTGTGCACCCCAAAGTTGAAATACACATGCATGTGTTTGCCAGCAGGGAGAGTAATGTATCGGGGCCATGTACCTGTAGGCAAGGAGAAATAGAGCAGAGCAGGTCCCAGGGAGATCTTTCCCATCTCCTCACTGGCAATGCTATGTGCCCTAGGTGATTAGGGTGTGCCCAGGCACACCCAGCACACCCTGTGCGCACGCCTATGTCACCGCCACATCCACCACCACCTCAACCTCCCTCCTACTCCATATGGGCCTCGTCCTTCAGAGATGAAGAAGAACATTGTTTTATTTTTCTGTTTTTTTTTGTTGTTTTAAGTTATTTCCCTATCCACATTTGTTTGCAGAGCACTTGCCATGCTCTTAATTACGTTTTGCTGCCATTTGCAGCACTCTAGCCCTTTCCTTTGGTGTTTTAGAGCCATTTTAGTGCCTTAAAGTTCGGGTCCCCATTGACTTCAATGGGGTTCGGTGTCCGGGAAAAGTTCGGTAAAAGTCCGGGACACGGACCCGGACTTTTTTTTAAAGTTCGGCCGAACCCGTCGAACACGGACATCTAGGTGTCCGCTCAACCCTAGTCATATGTACACATTTTCGGGGGTATTTCACACATCCTTTATTTTTACAGCTTGGTGTAAATTATTCATTATGTTAAACAAGGCTTAGTTTGAAACATAACCGCATATGCCGTACATTACCTGACACTAGTATATTCTGCCATTCAGCACATTAAAGGAAAAGTATGCTAAAAAGTATAGTGTAGCATGTTCAATGAAATCCATCGTTCAACAAAAACAGCAAATGTATTTTAAACTAATGGTTTTACCTACTACAGTATCAAAAGTAATTTATTTTTCAAATGTCCAAAAATAGTGTTTTCCTGGAGTTCAGCCTTAAAAGAGAAGTATGGACAAAGCTTTTCTAGTCATACTTCTCTTGTGGGTCACAAGAGTGCACTTAATTTTGCTAAAGTGCATTATCAGCTAATGTCACAGAGCCACTCTGGCCTCTGGAAGGATCCCGACCATATTGTCGAGATCCACCCAAATGCCTGACTGATAGCTGGCTCCAGCGCTCAGCACACAGCTGAGAGCTGAAGCCATCTGTGCCAACCCCCTCTCCTACCCAGCGGTCTTGGAGCCAACACCATCACACCGATGCTGCAGCATAGAGGTGAGTATAAAGGTTTGTATTTTTCTATACCCCAAACTTTTTTAGCTTTTCCATTTTTATCATAAAGAAATGTTTGATGTTCTTGCATGTTTAATTGTTGGCCTTTTCACATTTGTGTTTTTGTATTCATTTGAAAAGGAATGCTGTTGTTGTCTTCATTTGGTCTAATGTACTGGACAATGTCTAATCCATCCTTCACCATGGCAACTGCTTTGTTGGACTTCTTCACTACTGGTAAGGAGTGCAGCTGGGCATGTGGATCTATATAGTATGACTTGCTTTGATTAATTTATTATGTTTTGTTTACTTACATTTTTAAATATATTTACCTTTTTTTATGTCTAAGTATAACAAATTATGTATGCAGTTATATTTAACAATGTAGGTAAAGATAATTGAAAAATACAAACAAATATATATATATATATATATATATATATATATATAGAAAAGTGTAAAACAGCTGCGCTATGCACCACTATATAAACAATCGAATGTTACAGATGATTGAATAAATTACATAAATTAAATAAAAAAGCAGCTACACAAAGAGATCCTGAAATAATCACATAGTATAAAGGTTTAAGAATTGTAGCGCTTATAATACTAAAAAGTCCACATAATTATTAAAAAGGAAATGTCCTTTAAAATCAGTATGACAGCAGATATCCCACGTGTAGATTAGCAATGGCATTCACAGACTCTCCCACGGAAGACCAAGTGAGATAAAACCACCACCAAGAGAGGAATCTTAAATACCCTTAACAGATCTCAAAATCTTATAGGCAGTGTGTATCAATAGATATCAACAGGCATAAGATATTCTCCCAGCGGATATCCGTAGTCAAACGTATCCCAAACGCTGATGTTCCCCTGTGGATCTTATCTCAAAAGACACAAAGGGAGCCTCTCATAGCGTAATACGTCCAAAATATTCCTTTATTTTGCTTAAAACATATTAATCACACTCACATTTAGGCAGAGTGGCAGCAGTGTTTAGTGTCTCCACATGTAGCTTGTTTCCAACCAGAAAGATGGCCGCAGTTGTCCTCCACTGCGCATGCATCCGCCTCCACCAATGAGGACACCCGACGTACGTTTCGTCATATGCAATGACGTCGTCAGGGGCGTGGCCTCATGGTGGAGGGACACACTTCTTATAGAGGCAGGACGAGGCGGATTGGTCGACTTAAAGCCGAAAATAGGAGCTATGCGCTCCATTGACCGGATATTAGGAGAGAAAGTCTATAATACCATGCGGTTGACCCAAAAGAGTATACCACACAAAAAAAGGGTGATAAATTCCCACAAGGACATCCAATAAGATGTACATTAATAAATCTTTGATCTCTTGGATAATATAAAACTTAATGTGGATAGGCATGCGGAGTCTAGGGACGGCGCCATCTTGTGGCCAAGCGAAACAGCTACAACCTGCTACCAAAAACATTGTACATTACATTTAAAACAAACAAAACAATAAAAATATTAATCATCAGCAACGCGGTGCATTAGCCACATTACATAAATTCACATTATAAATAATTGAGACTTCTATGA
Source organism: Pelophylax lessonae (assembly GCF_965119305.1). Classification (NCBI taxonomy): domain Eukaryota; kingdom Metazoa; phylum Chordata; class Amphibia; order Anura; family Ranidae; genus Pelophylax; species Pelophylax lessonae. The sequence goes on from NC_138773.1 coordinate 82,038,703, forward strand.
ATCCATTAGTAATGATAATCAACAAAAAATGGAGATGGAGTAATAAATCAATCATAACAAAAACATCACGCCTCCCTCCAACTGGAATATTGTATGGGTGATTTATGCATTATTTATAAATGCATTCAAATCCCACTCAACATTAAGTCCATAAGGGGCATAAGCTTTAATACGATAAATCCAGGAAGTCTCCAACCTGGAAACACCCCGCGTGAGATTACTCCCCCGCCAATTTCCTACATATCTGTCAATCCCTAAGAAAAGGGTACCCGCTGGGTTCCTATTATGATGTGTATCGCAGTGGCGGGAGACACTATGTTTAGGAAACCCATTACTTATATTTGTGATGTGCTCATTCAAATGGACTCTAACCATCCTAGTGGTCCGTCCAATGTATTCCAATCCACATAGGCATCTGATAAGATACACCACGTGCCTGGAAGCACAAGTAATGAAGGTATTGATTTTATGTACTTCTTTAGTGACCCCCGTCTCAAACTCCTCACATTTTTTCCTTCCTCCTGTGTTTATTTTGCAAACCGCACAGGATCTACAAGGAAAAAATCCCACTTTATCCTGAAAGAAGGAAACCCTCCTCAGGGGATTAATGATATTGGGGGTAACTTGTAACCTCAGGGGCAGTACGCCTCTAAAGATCACCTGCGGCTCTTCCGGCAAAACAGGGCCTAAAACCCCATCATTCCGCAGCACAGGCCAATGTTTCCTCAAAATCTTTTTGACGGAATAATGCTGTGTGGAATATGAGGAAAAGAAAGCATGTTGGAACATATCATCATTTTGCCTACATCTGGGTTGCAATAACTCCTCTCTATCTCTCTGATCCGCCCTCAAAATGGCAGAATCAAGGTCTTTTTCATCGTAGCCTTTCTCTAAAAAAATTTTCTTTAAGGAGACAGCCTCTTTAAGGAAATCTGCTCTAAAAAGGAGGATTTCCTTAAAGAGGCTGTCTCCTTAAAGAAAAAAATTTTAGAGAAAGGCTACGATGAAAATGACCTTGATTCTGCCATTTTGAGGGCGGATCAGAGAGATAGAGAGGAGTTATTGCAACCCAGATGTAGGCAAAATGATGATCTGTTCCAACATGCTTTCTTTTCCTCATATTCCACACAGCATTATTCCGTCAATGGAGCGCATAGCTCCTATTTCCGGCTTTAAGTCGACCAATCCGCCTCGTCCTGCCTCTATAAGAAGTGTGTCCTTCCACCATGAGGCCACGCCCCTGACGACGTCATTGCATATGACGAAACGTACGTCGGGTGTCCTCATTGGTGGAGGCGGACGCATGCGCAGTGGAGGACGACGGCGGCCATCTTTCTGGTTGGAAGCAAGCTACATGTGGAGACACTAAACACTGCTGCCACTCTGCCTAAATGTGAGTGTGATTAATATGTTTTAAGCAAAATAAAGGAATATTTTGGACGTATTACGCTATGAGAGATAAGATCCACAGGGGAACATCAGCGTTTGGGATACGTTTGACTACAGATATCCGCTGGGAGAATATCTTATGCCTGTTGATATCTATTGATACACACTGCCTATAAGATTTTGAGATCTATTTAAGATGCCTCTCTTGGTGGTGGTTTTATCTCACTTGGTCTTCCGTGGGAGAGTCGGTGAATGCCATTGCTAATCTACACGTGGGATATCTGCTGTCATACTGATTTTAAAGGACATTTCCTTTTTAATAACTATGTGGACTTTTTAGTATTATAAGCGCTACAATTCTTAAACATTTATATATATATATATATATATATATATATATATTTTTTTTTTTTTTTTTCTAGCAGTCCATGAGCTATAGCTTTTTAAATATTTGTACTTTTTCAGTCAATGAAGCACCCAAAGTATATATATATATATATATAGATAGATAGATAGATAGATAGATAGACAGACAGACAGACAGACAGACAGACAGACAGACAGACAGACAGATAGACAGACAGATAGACAGACAGATAGATAGACAGATAGATAGACAGATAGATAGACAGATAGATAGACAGATAGATAGATAGATAGATAGATAGATAGATAGATAGATAGATAGATAGATAGATAGATAGATAGATAGATAGATAGATAGATAGATAGATAGATAGATAGATAGATAGATAGATAGATAGATAGATAGATAGATAGATAGATAGATAGATAGATAGATAGATAGATAGATAGATAGATAGATACGAAAAAATTCTAATTGAATAAAAAAAATGACACATTTTAGGACCACAATTCACACAAATCCCAGAGAAAATTAAATATATATTATAAAAATAATTTTCAGGTAAATATTGTATTCATTATTCACCATAAGTACTCATTACTACAACTCTGCTATAAAGTGCTTTTAACTGCATAGAAACATTTTAAGATCTGTGTTGCCAAAAATAAACTTCAGATTTAGAGACCAAATATTTTATTTATCCAGTTAATCGCCGTTCCCCAAATCACAAGACTGCTGTGCCGGAGATCCCCACGGCTGCAGAGAAAACTTACAAACATGCTAGTGTCTGCGTTCCCAAGATGATCCAGCACGGAAAGGCGAGAATTTAAATGTAAACTACTGCAGATGGAGACTGTCAGTGTGGCTTATTTGACAAGTCTCATGGACAATCTCCATCTGTCACAGTTTACAAGCAAACTCCAGTCTGTACACTGTGGAAAATGCTGGGAGCTCAGGTGTTGGCAGATACATGTTTTCCTCAATGTTTGCTGATACCATGAAGCTGCCACCTTAGGGGCAATGTTAGAGTTTTTCATCACACTTCAAATTCATCAATATTTTAAGCATGAATTTCAGGCAGACAAAAACATTGGTAATACAGTGATATATTTATTGAAAATAATTAAATAATAAATACACATATGCCTACACGTATGCCCTGGAAGTTCGGCCCCCTCCTCCTTCCCCGAGCCAATAGAAATGCACAGCGCGCTTTGCGCATGCGCAGTGGGGATCCGGCCGTGAAGCCGCAAGGCTTCACTGCCGGGTTCCCTTACCGGCAATGGCGGCGGCAGCACCCGACAGCCGATGGAAACATCAGCTGCTGTACCGACATTGCTGGACTCCAGGACAGGTAAGTGTCCTTCTAGATTGTAAGCACTAACGAGCAGGGCCCTCTGATTCCTCCTGGATTTAATTGTATTGTAACTGTATTACTGTAACTGTATTATCTTCCCCCGCACTGTAAAGCGCTGCGCAAACTGTTGGCGCTATATAAATCCTGTATAATAATAATATTAAAAGTCAGCAGCTACAGTATGTGTAGCTGCTGACTTTTATTTTTTGGAGGGGAAGGCGGAACTCCGCTTTAAGACATTTCAGGCCAACCTAGATCCAGAGAGGCGCTAGCCTTGTATGCTTCATTGCAGGGGATGGCACAGCTAGGACCTCTGTTATTTATATGAGCCTGAAGGCACAGTGGAAGCCAATAAGGAAGCGAGGAAGGACCCGAGGAAAGCCCGCATAGGAAATCGGTCTACACAAACCCCCAGGAGAGAGGACCAGAATAAAGCCCTGTACACACTTACCCATTGTCGGCCGTAAATATTCGGCCGACGACCGATCCGCAGATTGTAGGCTTGTTAGTATGATGCTTCCGACAGCCGACAGCGCACTTTCGGCCGAAAAGAATCTGTCGTGTAGACATTAAAATTTTTGTTGGCCAACACCAGAACGGCCGATTGTTCGCCAGTCAGTACAGAATTCGGCCGACAATCAGCAGATTTGCAAGACTGGGCATGCTCAGAAAAGAAAAAACACATGGAAAGTTAACCATCACATGACATCACTTCTGCAGTCGGCTGTTGTTGGCCGACAAAATTTGTGTGCAGTCTTTTGCAGTTTTCAACAGACACGACAGCCCTGGACAAAAGACGGCCGATCGTTCGGCCGACGATCGGTACGTGTGTACGGGGCTAAAATCAGGAGTCACAGGGATCACCCCAGGAGGAAGTGGACGTCGTTGGAACAAAGGAACCAGAACCATTGATGGTCAAGTGATACTAGCGTATTACTGACCTCACTGAGGTGAGCATTTAGAACACCTAGAAGTGATTGCACTGAAAGGATCTGGGACACGAAGAGTTAAAAAGGTGGAGGAAGAGATTAAACACCAAGGATCACCATTATTATATCGATTTGTTTTGCACAGGAGTTTGATTGGACACTATTATTACAACTTCTTTTTTAAAGATTATTCTACAGACATTTTATTATCACTTTATGATTGAGTTTTTTTAGAACAGGAATACTAGCACTCTTAACACCATACACAAGTGGTTTATTGATTTATGCACTGGTTCACTTTATATGATAAAAGCACTTTATAATTTATTATAACTGGAACGCTAGCCCTTTTGTAATTAACAGTATAAGATATGGATACAATCTGATGCACAATAATCACTTTGGAGCACAATAACAACCCTCTTCACTTTTTATGGATATACAGTAAATGGTCACATCAGTACTATATTAATATCACTGAATTGTTTTGAGATTCACTGTGTATGAAATACATAAATATTGTTTTATTGTTTTATTGGCTAATAATGGAAGAAGTACTTTATATATAAGATTATTATTTGTTATCAGATAAGAGTGAATTTATAACCAAATATTTACCTGAAGTTCTGGTTGAGTAACACCTGAAGCGCAGTACAACCCTCTTCTACACTACATGTTAAAACTGTTTATTTGGTATCAGTTAATGTACTTGCAGCGTTAGGGTGATTAGCGAAACCCTTCCAAGATAGCGCAGGAACCACACTCTATACATTTGTATTAATGTCATTTTTATTGTTTTCATTTTTTTTTACTAGTAATGGTGGCGATCTGCAATTTTTAGCGGGACTGCAACATTGCAGCTGACAGATCAGACCCCTGTAACGGACCGTTTCAGCAGACAAGGGGTTAAAATCCGTTTAGGCGATAATCCCCTTTTCACAGACAGGCACAGCTACTGTAAACTCACCAAAACTCACGAATTGGATATAGGTGAATGCACCAAACTCTCGAACTGCATACCTCACGAATTGCTGCTAGCAGACGAACAGGAAAAGCTCCCAAGCGGCTTACACTCCTGGCAGTCAGTCCCTATCAGCATACAGTGAATCCCCCCAAGAAGGAGACAACACTCCATGTGAGGGGTCAAGCAGTGGTCTGTTTATTGAGGGCTACCTGCTACTGTATTTATGCAGGTCTCCCACCTGGTGGACACTCCCCTAGGGGACCAAATGGAAGACTGTAACACAGGCAGACATGTATCACATTACAGACTCACAGAAGCAAAACATCCTCACAATGCATCCTGGTTTCCCCCCTTCTGCCCTGGAGATAACTGGAGAAGTAATTCAATTATCTCCCAGGACAAAGGGAAAACTCCTTTACACATGTGGGGACCCAAATACAGTAATATGCTTTAAAATACATAAAGTTACTTTTTATACATTAAACACAGACATGTAACATATCCCCAGATAGCTCAGGTCTGAGTGCACATTATGAGGTGAATGGCACGCAGACCACACAAGTACAGTTTAATTGCCGTGGAGCCAGAATTTTTAATTACACTAATATGTTCCATGGCATGGCTATCTGGGTTAAAACATTCACCTATACAAACTACAGAATTTCCCTGCATTCACCAAATCCATACGAATTAGAACCAGGGGCTGTTTGTTCGGTAGATAGAATCTACCAAACGGCTGTGTTAGAAAGGGAGAAATAAATCCTTCTGCACAGTAAAATTAACCCTTTAGCTGCCGGTCCATAATCCAAAGGCAGCAGGCGGGCAACCAGGCTCCTCCAATGCAATGTGGCGAGGTTGGTCTCCTCACAACCCCTAACTGACATTTTTGACACTTTTGGGGGTACCAGTGACATTACTACAGTAATCAGTGCTAAAAATATGCACTGTTACTGTAATAATGCCATTGGCAGGGAAGGGGTTAACAGTACAGGTGATCAAGGGGTTAAATGTGACCCTAAGGGAGTGATTCTAACTGTATGGGGGTTGGGCTTCTGAGATGACCATAGAGACATGTGATACTATATAGCAGGATCACATGAGCTCAGTGATCATCCCAGGGAGAAGGACGTTCGGCTGTTTTTTCTCTCAGCAGGGAATAATCGAGAGTGTCAGGCGGCAATCGGAGCCGTCTGACACACGCATCGGCTTACCAGCTGACGAGCAGGGGTGGGAGCACGCCGACAGCGGCGCACGCTCGCCCCCTAGCTCCTCCCAGGCAAATAACCTATGCATATGTGGTTTTGCCTGGGAGAGCCACTCTGCCTCCGTATATATACAGTATGCGGTCGGCAAGTGGTTAAAGTATATGTGAACCCTTACCTTGTAAAACAACCCATTCTGTTCAAAAAATGTTTTACACATTTGTGTGTATAAATAAAAAAGAATACATTCCTTTTTTTTTTTTTAATAAATGATCACATAATTTCTGTTCTCAGCTGCATAAGGGGCTTAGAGAAAGGGAGGTGGAGAAACAGCAGTACATTGATTTTCCCAATGAATGGCTGTGCAGGGGGTTGTGTCAGCACAAATCATGGCCATTGTAGGACAGGTAGGCTGTTCTCCCAGCACAGCCAGAAAACTTACCACAGTGAGATAGAAATGCTCTCATGCCTAGCATGGTCAGTTTGAAATAGGAAGGCAGGGGGATTGGCAGGATTCCCAGGTATTTCACACAAAGGGAGCAAAACAAAGAGAACAGAATACTTTTTAACACAAGTACATGATACAACAGATACAATAGGTATAGAAAAGAACCACCCCCTTTAAATTAAATCACATATTGTTGCTTTGGAACCTGAAATGAAGACAGACACAGTTCTTGTTTTATCCAGCTGCATTTACTCAGTTCAGCTCATAACATCTAAGTGAAAGAATTAACACCAACATGTCAGGGAAAAATAAAAAACAAAATCACTAGGTTGGAGAAAGGATCACCCTCTTGAGTCAGTATTTTGTTGAACCATCTTTTGCTTTAATTACAGCCTTTATTCTGTTGGGATATGTCTCTACCAACTTGGCACATCGTATATTTGCCCACTCTTCTTTGCAAAACTGCTCATGTTCAGTTCAGTTTGATGGTGACCATTTGTGGACTGCAATCTTCCAGTCATTTCACAGATTTTCAATGGGGTTTAAGTCTGGGCTCTGACTAGGCCATGCAAGGACATTCACCTTTTCTTTTTTCAACCACTGTGTGGTCATTTTTGCTGTGTGCTTAAGGTCATTGTCATGTTGAAAGGTAAACCTCTTTCATATTGACAACTTTCTGGTAGAGGGCAGCAGAATTTCTTAGGAATTTGATGGTATTTTGCCCCATCAATTTTTCCTTCTAGCCTGACAAGTGCTCCAGTCCCTGCTGCAGCGAAACACCCCCATAACAGGATATTATCACCTCCATGATTTACTGTAAGAATGGAGTCATTTGGATGGTGAGCTGTATTGGATTTCCGCCAGATATATCGTTTGGTGTTGAGGCCAAATAATTCAAATTTAGTCTCTTCTGACCAGAACACCTTTTTCCATGTGGCCTGAGAATCTTCAAGGTGTGTTTTGGCAAAGCTCAGTCATGACTGCATGTGGCCCTTCTTGAGGAGTGGATTTTTTCTTTTTTTGCAACCCTCCCATACAAGCCACATTTGTAGAGAATTTGTGATATTGTTGTCACATGCACACAATGAACACTCTTTGTCATAAATGCTTGCCACTGCTTCAGAGTTGCTGTAAGCCTCTTGGTTGCCTCTCTGATCAGTTTCCTCCTGGCTCTGATCCAGGGAGGGTCTGTGTTGTAGCAAATACCTTCCACTTCTTAATAATAGACTTCACTGTGCTTCTAGGTATTGATAAAGCCTTTGAACTTCTATTGTATCCATCTCCTGACTTGTGCCTTTCCACAACTTTATCCTGGAGATCATTTGACAGTGCCTTGCCACCCATAGTTGATTGTTTTCTTCAGTTGTACTACCAGGGACTGAAATGCTCCAGAAAAGCTCTTTCCATGCTGAGCTAATAAAAATGACCACATCTAAACACAGGGGTTTTTAGTTCACATATAGCAAGCTGTACCTGCACTAGATGCTGAAATCAAAAAGAAGGTGTAAAGCAAGGCCAAATGGCACAAAGCCCCTGATCCAAGAGTACAATGACAAGCAAATTTCAGTTTCTAAAGAGAAGCTCAAAGATGTTATACCCTTACTCTCCTCTTTCAATTCCAATGATTCATTTAAAGAGTAAAACATTCCCCTGTGGATGATCTGTGTGCATTGCAAGGATTTTAACAAACTTGGTTGCACATTTAAAACGTTTTATTTTCTGAAATAATAGCCGTTTGTTTGTCTGTGTCCATGCGCTAAGTGATTTTATTGGGAGTGGTTTTATAATTATCAATCAGCTGCTGCACCTGCAGGGCTCTAATGAGGAAAGTGGCAGGGTTTGCATCCTTTGAGAGTATTTCACCAAAAACGCCATTTTTATTGCAGGGGATGCTCAAAATCTGACTTGTATCTTAGGGCAGACTTCTGGAAAATCAGTAAGCCAATCACACAAGCAGTAAATGACATTTCTGGGGTGTACTGTACACCATCTTTGTACAGTATGCCTCCATGTTGCCATATTATATTGCATTTTACAGAAAAGTACAGCACTGCAGATTGAAAAGGAAAGATATAATGTTTAATAACATTCAATTGCAAAATTACTATTATTTTGTTTAATTTGCTATTTATTTTCCCATTGAAATGGTGCCACCCTTTAAGTGATAAGGAGTGTTAAAAGAAGTTTTGGAACCAGACATGATGGGCCTAAACTTAATCTGAAAGAATCATAATTTGCATATTAGAGTTCTCCAGGTTAAGTTGTTCCCAGGAAAGCTGAAAATGCTGGGCAAAATCATATACAATTATTTGAGGGTGGCTGCCTTGAACTTAGGCTGCCACTTTATGTTATTTAGAAGAGGAATGGTTCGCTTCACTTTAAGGGTTTCTTCATTCTCTTGCTATTTATATAACTTATGTGAATGGTAACTGGATTTGCCCTGAACTAATGATTCATGAAATGTGTACATACTGCTGGCATGTGTTATAGTCATTAACATGTTAAAGTCGTGAGGCTCTTGCTCTATCACTAAAGTGAAATAATAAATGGCTAACAGACGTCAAACACCAATTAAGCAGACCATGGACTAATAAAATGAAATAAATAAATGTATGGTGCTGCGCTGTTAAAGTGAAATTGTGCATACAATGCTAAATTTATCAATCTGTGTAAAAAAAAAACTAAAAAGTACAGGGATAATACATATAGAATCTGGATGAAAATACTGCATTCAAATATACTATGTATAGTGCAATAATATACGAATCCAAAATACCATACTCTGAATCAAAAAAAATAAATAAATAAAAAGTGACACAATAAAATGGGTGCAAACAGAAAGTCTTTCATATGGCATCAATCAAAGCGTGTCCCTTCACCATGTGATAGATGCTAATAAATATGTAGTGACTCCAAAAGTAAATCTTAAATATGGTGACACCTCAGTGGTCACAGGCCGCTCACCTTACTGCTGTAAGGTAACAGCATTGTATAATGAACTTTTTGGTGCAAATCCTTCCCTCTCATCACCTCTAGGGGAAAAAATGTCACTTCTGCGATCCTCTTCCTTTATTCTTTAATGGGCTCCATAATATACCGGTATATGGATAAAAGATGACGCACCATAGCGCATTACCGTTAACAAAATTGTATTAGTGAAGTAGCAATTAGGTACTCACTTTTAAAAACAACAGACAGTCAATACATCCATTAGCGCTGAGCTAGTCAACGCATCGCTTCCAGTATCCTCTGCCCTACGCGCTACGTCACGCCCACGTGACTTCATCAGGGGATAACAGAGAACGTTTATGCTGTGCTTATATAGGATGTTAATTTTCTCTCATATGGCGGCCAATTTCTCGAACTCTGTGGCTTATGTGCAATGTTACAGCCATGTTCTTTTAGCTCTAATTGGAATAGCTATTTATTAGAGGCAAAATGCAGTGATGATCCTGTATAATAAAGTGCTGTCCTAAACAAGGCTTGTACTTTATGACAATGGGAAAAAAATGTGGATAAGACTATCTCTACATTTATATAATTTGAGAGTTCTCTTAAGGGTGTATATATATATATGTATTGGTAGTAATTCATAGGTCGAATGACTTTGTAAAGCCAAGCGCAAGGATACTGGGAGAGACTAACATAAAGTTGGTATTGTGACACCGTAAAGAATATTAACATACATGGGTAAAAGAAAATTTAAATATGCTAAATATATTCTGCACTACATGATCTAGCTAAACAATGTCTAACACTCACTAGTCAACAGTGCAGGAATCTCTAAAAACTTTAATAAATAAAAAAGGTGTATAACCTAATAATTTGATCACATAAAGAAACTGGGTATGTTAGGAAATAAACAATAATGTAGTAAAGTCCCCGTGGGCCTTAGTATATAATGATAGGCTAGATGTAGTAATGTGGGTGATATGATCACATGAAAGAATGGTCGCATACACATACAATGTGATATGTAATATATAGTCTCATAGAAGAAACTGGGTAAAAAAAGGGGGGTTATTATTATAATGATAAAATACCCACAGGGCCTAAATCTGTGGTGATGATACATGGAATGTAGTAATAGCAGATGATATAGTATAATCGCCTGGAAGGAGCTATATCAATATCATCTTATCATAGGATAACAATATGAGAGTGACAATGACACTATATTGTGTAGAGGTCTATCTTTCCCTAAGGGATGGAATAACCATAAATAAATCGCATGAAGAACTAGGTGAATGTATCCAAACCAATAATGTAGCACTCCTACTGCTAAATTATGAAGGGGACTGCTATGTTAATAAAGATATTATGATAATACGTTGGTGTAATGTAAAGGGTCTAATCTGGTGCAGTCGCTCCAAAAAATTAAAAGTCACTCAGAAAGCAATTAGGGTCAAACTCTACATTTAACCCTAGAGGGATGAGTGTATCTATAATGAAAATCCATTTAGATTCCCACTGGCTAAGGGTCCTAACTTTGTGACTACCCCACCAGTGTTTTATTTAGGGCATAATCCCCCAAAACTTCAGATCATTGGATGACAAGTCTGATCATTGGAGGAGAGTACACTAAGTTCCCAGCAGAGCTAGAGAACTGACCACGATGTGCTTTACTGCTTAGTGTGGTCAGTTTTTAATAGGAAAGCAGAGGGACTGGCAGGAACACCAGGGATTTCACATAAAGGAAGCAATACAAAGAGAACGGGATAGTTTCACATACAAGTAAATAATATAGCAGGCATATATCAGGAATATTACGTTTTGGGGTAACAAATGCTTATAAGTCTACAGTTTCCACTGAGATAAACTGTATATGTTTTTTTCTTTCGTTTTTTTGCTTTTTTGTTTTTTGCTCAGACCCGAGACTTTGTCTGATATTATTAAATATCATAGTATTCAGAATAATGAGAAGTCTATAGGTTACATTCTGCTGATTGTCCCTTTTTATGACTAATATCTCCAAGCTTCAGAACAATCTGAGATTTTTACTGGACTGCCTGTGGATATATTATTTACTATAATAAACACACCAGAGGTAACTGAATTTAGATGCTTTTTTGTCATGTACTGGAAGATTAAATATTTAGCAGAAATCTTTGGGCACAGCAGTTGTAAACAAATTAGAAAACATCTTAAATTATTCCTAAATATTCTAATGACAGCCAGAGAAAAAAAGCCTCTAAACACATACCCCCCAGCAGAGACATGACCTACTCACTACTGACATTAATTAATAAATATTGTGTGCATTAGGATAGACACAAGTGTAGAAAGTTGAACTTAAAACATAACATGCACTAATAAATTACATTTTGTATCTAATAAAATAAAATTGTAAGATGTATTTTAAATGCACCTAGTAAAATTACCTGAATTTGTCTGGATATCTACCAAATTCATGTATAGCAACTGGGAGAAGGAAGGTCTGCACTAGGGGCCAAATAGGATCTGCTGTAGTGAACATGTTCTGCAGAAGTCCAGTCATTACAGTAGTCACTCCATTGTTTAATCAGCTGGGGGGGTATGTTCTTCATTTCAGACAAGCCAGTGCAAGTAAAGGGTCAGGCTTGTAGTGGTTCAGAGTTGCAGAAACAATAGCTGGGATTTAATCCAAATGAGAAATTTTCCTCTTTTCCATCCTCCCCATTTTTTTCCTCCTACACAACCTAAACTCATCTTTTGCCTAATATCCAATTCTTATTCTACATATTTTTCCTGACAATTTTTTAAACATACCTATGTCCCCCATCTCTCCCTCAATTGTCATAGTATAACCATTAGTCTGTTATCCGAGAAAGTTCAGAGACAGATTCCTCCAACCCCAAACCCAAGCATCTTAAAAAAGACAAAAGTATGTAACCTAGTCTATTACTTTTTTTATAATATTACGCAAAGGTTTACACTAAAGCCCTGTACATATGATCCGAAAATCGGACGACAGATCGTCCGTTTATTTATTTTTTGCATGCTGGTCTATATCGAACATGAAGAGTTTGCCAAAGTTAAGAAAATTCTCATTTGAGAGAATAAAAAATTAAAAGTGATGTTATGTGTTGTAGTGTATTTTTATTGTATGTTCGAAGGACAACTGTACTGACTAAACGAAAAACATATGATCTGATATCGTACGAGAACATTTTTCGTGCTTGTCCCATCGAATAATATCGGATGAACTGTTGTGATCAGCTCTCAAAAGCTCTGTACTACTAACGATCTGATTAACGTGTGATCCCTTCGAAAGCGATATTTTTCGAATGATTTTCAGATTCTGTGTACAGGCCTTAAGGCCCCTTTCACATGGGCGCCTCCTTGAAGTTGATTCCACTTGCTTAGAGGGGGATCAGTCTACTGATGCCCGCTGAGCAGGAGAATGAAAGGTCCTGTCCGCTCTACTGTGCAGAATGGACACGAGCGCAGTCCCACTCTCCTCTGAGGAGATTGGATAGAAACGGACCGCCTGTCCAATTCCATCCAATCCTATCAGATTTGATCCGCAAGATGGATGGAAAATAGGACCTCCATCTGTCTGGATTTTGCAGACAGGATCGGATAGGAGCGAATATCTGCATGTCGCCGCTGTCATTCACCGCTTCATAGAGGAGACTGCAAGGTCTGACCAGGTCTGCGTAAAAACTAGTGGCGGACCTGATCGGACAGCCCGTGTGAAAGGGCCCTAATATTAGTCAAAGCCTTAACAACAAAGAAACAAAACCCCTATAACACCCCCCCCCACCCCCCCAATTCACTTCTGTTAATTGATCCAAGTCAAATTAATAACTGCATGGATTTGTCCAATATAAAATATATTTGTCCAATATAAAAAGTGTATCTATACCCAAAAACAACAATGTATTTTTCTTTTTTAGGGCCTCTTCTTCTTTATTTTTACCTGGTGACCACTATTTACGGTTCTAGGGTAGCTACACTCACTCAATGTACTGTATCTATGGGGGAAGCCATAGTTGTAAGGCTGGACTACAAGCATCTTTTTCTCACTTCATCTCCATTACATAAGGGTGTATGAAATTAGTAGCTTACAGGAGAAATGTAAACAGGTGCAACCTGGTCTCCATTCAGTAGGTGGTGCTGTGCCATTATACCAATGGATCTTTAGAGAAAAATTGTTTCTTGAGGGATCCCGCAGTTGTCACAGAGGTCTCTATAAATAAGTGTGCCTACGGCATTTGGACACTCCTGGAGCATGTGGATAAGTGAGGGACAGAGAGCCTATTTGTCAGGAAAAGTTATCAGAGCAGGCAGAGTTTCCAGAGTGAGTAGTATTAGTGCAGGGACAGTTCTTGTTCTCCACAGGCATTCCAGTACCTGGACCAGCAATTTGGGTTTCTCTTCAGCAGCATAAAGGGTCACCACCTTATACTGCAGTCCACTGCAGATATCCCTGTTTATTAAAGTGGCATTTTAAAAAACAATGTTTTTTTTTGTGGGGGTGGGGGACGACCCCTTTGTCAAGTAATGAAGGGCTTCCATTGAACCTTTTTATGTTCTGTGGTGTGTATGGAAATTATAAAGGATTTTTCCTGAATCACCACATCACCCGCCACTTTGTAACAAAGTATCACGTACCTGGGAGAAGAGCGTGATAGGATGACGACAGCAGGCAGTTAAGGCCAAAGCTGGAAGCAGACAGTAGATAAGCAGGAATAGCTGGATGATAGGCAGGTATTGCAGAATTAGGCAAGTCGGGTCATACACTGGCAGACAGATCAGGTACAGATGCGCAGGAAAGAACATGGTCAAGGAACAAGCCGGGTCAGGAGACGATTTAAAGGAGCAGGCAGAAGTGGTGTTCAGAAGATAAGCAGAAGTCAGCACAGGCAGAGTTCAAGGAGTAGTCAGGATGAGCCAGGTCAGCAACTGGAATCAGGATACAGAATCACAGAGCCCCAGGATGCACATAAATCTGCAGAAAAGCAGCACTGATCCTGGGCACTGGTTAAGTTTAAATAGTCCATTTGGTGCCATCATCCGTCACAAGTGCTAGTGAGCATGCCGATGAGAACAGGTATGCCTTTGCATATGAGCATGAGCATGTGCTTGTCTCCTATGTGCTTCAGAAGGAATGCGGATTAGCCTGTGAAGATGCACAGAAGTCCGTCCAGGGGAGCCCTCTTGTCTACTGACATGCCCTTCCTGACACAATGTCAGCCATTTTAGAGATGTCTACATTTTAAGGCAAAACATATATTGCGAAAAATAGGTCTGAACAATTCTAAAAACTTAGTGAACATGTCTATGAGGGTAATTTTGCAAAGTCATCAAGTCCAGACTCAAGGCACACCACCAAGGACATCTCCAGACATCCAGAGTCACCAGGTAGACCAAGATCCTGCTAGCTTTGTCTTGGAGAACATGGACATGGACAATGATGTAATACGTAATGATGTAATACTATTTTAGAATGGAACAGTAAACTTTTTTATACTTTATGCTTATTTGGCTGTGTTCCACTTGTTAGGTACCAACAGATCGACATGGACCGGACACCATGTGTGGTGCATACCTTACAATTTGTGGTCCAGAAGGAGGCAAGTGTGACGAGAATACTGGATAAAGCAAGATCAATAGTGAACCTCTTCCGCAAGTCTTCCATTGCAACGCATTGTGGCCTTACTCTTTTAAATGACTGCCCTACATGCCGGTCAAGTACATTCAACATGATCGCAAGACTCCTCAGACTGAAAGATTCAGTCTGCCAAATCGCAAACAACATGGGATGGGACAGCTCCCTAGTGAATGGCAAAAGCTCACATCATTGCATGACCTACTGCTGCCTTTTGTAGACCATACTTAAACCCTTCAGAGTCACTCCATGTCCCTGGCTGTCCCTGCTCACTTTGACTTAGCCACCTTGAGGACTTTGAACAGAATACTGGCTATCAAGGCCTTACCACAATTGCACAGAGAATGAAAGGGAGTGTGAACCAGTGTTTTGCTTCATTTTTAGATCCAACTGATGAAATGTTCTCGCCACTTGCAGCAGCTTCTTTTTTTGTCAACCCTACTGTCTGTGAAACCCTTGTTGATGTGGCAGATGAGAATATTCAGGAATTGTTTAAAAAGGCACTGGAATATGCCCAAAGAAAATCAGCCCCCCACACACAACATAGCGAATTGTCTGAAGATGATGTGGAACAGGACAATATTGAAAATCGCAGAAAGTAGAAGAAGCACCGGCATCCACATCTAAGCAGCCAATCTTTCGCTTTCTTTCTAAATGCCGCAGAAGACCCAGGCAAAGGATTTCCCCAAACAGCATAAAACAGTGTATCAGAAAATTTAAGGAAGAGCTTTTGCACCAAGTTGAGGAGGACACCACAACAGATTTTTGGCTTTCAAAGAGTGACGCTATTTATTACCAGCTAAAATCTTTTGCTCTGACCTGCTGGCTATGCCAGCTTCTCAAGCCTTTGCAGAGAGGGGTTTCAGTGTCACAGATGACCATTCGAGAGGCCGGCAGGATAGAGCAAGGGTCATGTTGGCTCAAAGTGCTTTCCTTAAAATAAATCAAAACAAATAGAAGTGTTTTACTCTCCAGGTATTTCTATTTCTAACATAAGAAGTGTTCCTAATACTTGCGGGTTGTGGTTATTGCAATAGGAAGAATCAATAGTTCAAAATAGTTTTAATTGTCAATTAAATTCATAGGGAAAATGCACAGGCTACATATGCCATTAGTATGTGGAA
This sequence comes from Pelophylax lessonae, assembly GCF_965119305.1. Lineage (NCBI taxonomy): Eukaryota > Metazoa > Chordata > Amphibia > Anura > Ranidae > Pelophylax > Pelophylax lessonae. Next base: position 82,055,076 of record NC_138773.1, read on the forward strand.
CAATAACAACCACCACTTTTTATCAACTCTTCTCTCTCTTAGCATTGACAAATTACTTTTTGCCAGATGTTACTATATTATACTGAAGTATAATTACAAGCATTTCATAGGTTTCAAAGGCTTTTATTGACAATAACATTACGTTTATGCAAAGAGTCAATATTTGCAGTGTTGAGTTGACCCTTCTTTTTCAAGACCTCTGCAATTCGCCCTGGCATGTTGTCATTGTCACTCAACTTCTGTGGCATATCCTGTCTGATGGTACTGGCAGTGGCAGCCCATTCTTGCATAATGCTTGGAGTTTGTCCGAATTTTTTATTTTTTTTTTGTTCACTCACCCGCCACTTGAGGATAGAACACAAGTTCTCAATAGGATTAAGGTCTGAAGAGTTTCTGGCCATGGACCCAAAATGTCCATGTTTTGTTCCCCAAGCCACTTAGTTATCACTTTTGCCTAATGCCAAGGTGCTCCATCATGCTGGAAAGGCATTGCTCTTCACCAAGCTGTTCTTGGATGGTTAGGAACGTAGGAGAAGTTGTTTTCGGAGGAAGTTTTTGTACCATTCTTTATTAATGGGTATGATCTTAGGCAAAATTGTGAGTGAGCCCACTACCTTGGCTGAGAAGCAACCCCACACATGAATGGTTTTAGGATGCTTTACTGTTGGCATGAGCATGCCACAGGACTGATGATAGTGAGCTCATGCTCACCTTTTCTTCTCTGGACAAGGTTTTTTTCGGGATTCCCCAAACAATCAGAAAGGGGAATCATCAGAGAAAATGACTTTATTCCAGTCTTCAGCAGTCCAATCCCTGTACATTTTGCAGAATATCAGTCTGCCCCTGATGTTTTTCCTGGACGGAGGGAGTGGCCTCTTTGCTGCTCTTCTCGACACCAGGCCAAGCTGCTGTTAAAGTTCATGTAAATGTGCACTGCATGGTGGCATCATCATGATTACGCAAAGAGTTTTTATTTTTTTCTATTTTTTTTTTTCTATTTTTACATTACCCTTTTGTCAAAAAAGCAATATTCTTGACAAAATGGTTTTGCCTAAATAAAGACTTAATATAATGACTAAATCTGTGTCTGTAGTGCATGTTCAAACCTTAATACCATAAATAATAACATATTCGAATTTTCACTCCAGCAGTAGTATATAACGAGTTTGGAAATTGTAGAGAAATGCATTACAATTTAACTACACCCATTAGATTTTAGACAACTAAAATGAGTTTTAGTAAACTAAAATGATTTTAGTTGACTAAAATGTACTGGAGATTAGTCGACTAAATAACACTAAAACTAAAACACTTGCAGAAGACTTAAATGGGACTAAAACTAAAATGCTATTTTAGTACTAGGACTAAGACCAAAACTAAATCAAAATTTGCTGCCAAAATTAACACTGGCACTCAGCAAGTAGGCGGGTGCCTAGGCCCAAGCTAACCCCTCAGGGAGAGACCATACACAGTCCTTCATTCTTGTAATTATCTTGTATATTGAAGACAGATTACCGGTAAAGAATAATGAATAATGACAAGTCCTGTAAGCACTGATATAAAGCAATATAACAGTTGGTGTTTTACCTCCCCAGCAAGGCCTCTGTCAGTGACCCACCATTCACTCCAGGCATGTCCAATTGACGCAGGTCTTCCTATTATTTAGGGTCCCCCACCAAAATGGCCACCTGAGATCGCGAGAGATTACAGTGTCCAATTGAACAGCTGACCTCTCTGAGTGACTGACGGAGTCCATGAGGGGATAATTCCCCTAACAGACCCAGCTCCATATGCAATAATGGCACCGTTCTACCTACAGGATGAAGGGAAACTTGCACCTGCCTACAAGCTATCATCTGTATTCATACGAGCATAATATCATCTGCATTCATACGAGGAACAAGCAACTTGTTCTATTAGGCCTAATTCACACAGGATTTAACTCACAACTGCGGCAAGAATCAAGAAAATTCCTGTGTCCAGAGGCAATTATTCACATGTAATTGTAGGTATCCGCTCCATGTGCGATTTCACCCACACACCCGCAGGCAGCTGCAACCGCTGTCAGCCTGTCATTGCTTTGTACAAATCCTCGGCAGCAACAACCATCCATATCCCTCGTTGAATCCAGACGCAGAAATACGCTGGATTCTTGCTGCAGCTGTGAGTCTAAATCCCATGTGAATGAGGCCTTAATCGCTCCTCTGCATATTGTTATGCATCTGTGTCAATTCTGCAGAAAATAATTATACTCATACAATTGTATCAGAATCCTTTTTTTTTTTTGGTTTGCTCTTACATTTAAAATTGCTGGTCAGCAGAATGTCAAGGCGTACCGACTGAACAAATGGAAAATAAATTATGTGACTACACACAATAGAGGTTGCCATTTTATGACCTGATCCAATAATTGGGACAAATGCAGCCATCCAGCTAAGAAACAGTAATATCACTGAGAGAAAACGGGAAGGAGTAACAAAAGCTAAAAGGCAGTTGACAAGAGGTTCATCACTGTCACATCTCACATTCTCTTTATGGTGCGTCTCAGGAAAGCCCCATTGCCTGTCACAAACCAACTCATTTAAGGTCATCTAGTGATGCCACAGTGACATACAACATGGGTGAAAAAGCATATTTAAACCCAAAAACAAAAATACGAACAGCCTACCAATCCTTAGATTCATTTTCATTTTCTGTTTTTTTTTTTTATTTTTTTACCTGATGATTTGGATGGTAACACATGTCCTGTCTTAAGCTGGGTACACGCTATAAGAAAATTGGGTGAATAATCGTCCAGTTTTCCTCGATGTTTCACAGCAAGATGAAACTGAGGATGGTTCTAATTGTACGAAAATTCTCGTACGAAAAAGACTTTTGGGTGGGGTAGAGGGGGGTTTCTTCTGATCATAGATAATCTTTACAAAACCATTACACAATAAATAAAAACTTTAGTTCTGGTAATTTACGAGAAAAGTTTTGGAGTTTGTCCTTTAAAAAATGTTGATTTAGAAAGTTTGAATTGGATGTCGAAAGTTGTGCACACACTACACAAAAATCTAATGATTATGCCTCATACAGAATTTATCTTCTTATTTTCCTATAGTGTGTACACACCAACACCATTAGGGTGGTTTCTCTATCAAAGTAGGAGGAATGGAGATAAAGGAGAAGCTAGTGTTAGATTGTCTACTGGATTTAGATGGACTTTACATTAGTGACTAACAAAAATAAAACCTAAACTACAACTTTTTTATATATTTTTTTTCCTTTTGGAATAAAGGTTTTAAATAATTGAATAAAAGCTGACCATTGTAAGCATCCTGACAGTGTTAACTGGTTTATCTTCATTCCATCTCTATGGAGGCTGACACAGCTGTCCAATAGAGTCCTGTGGTATTCCAAAATTAACACCATCCATTGTATGGTAGATCTGACTACCACCTTTAACAACTCTGAGGAAAAGTTTAGGGAGAGCTGAGGCCCTGGAAATACTACACTTGTACTGATGGCTATATTAAAGCCCTGACCCGCCCTGAAATGACAACAAGCTAAGCCACCAGATTGCTATCCTTTCTGCCCATTGATCTTTCCCTACAATTACTCCCTGGAGAGTGACCCTCTGGATTTCTCCCCTTCTCTTCAATCTTCCTTACTTTACCCTCCTTGCCCTCACTACCCCTCCCAGCCCCAATAAACCCTCTCCACTTCAGATATTAAACTGGCTAACTTCTTCTTAACGACGTTTATGTATTATCCTGTATTGAATATAACCCCAAGCATCCAGTGCAATGGTATATAATTCTCTCATTTGTTTTTAATTTTATTCTTGTTGCATTGTGCATGACTCCGTCGCGACAAGTTTTGTTTGTCTGATATACTCAGGTCATGGTAACCTCTAGACTCTAGGTGATCCTAGATAGCTTTATAGTCCAAGATCATCCAATATGTTGAGAAAGTTAGGAGCCTTGCTCTTTTGGCTTGAACTAATCTTTTTCTGTCTTCTCCAATATACTGTAATTGATGGCTTGTTAAATTTGTATTGTATTGGATTATGACTAATGCATTGTGTTGGCATAATGAGGAAGCTTAACCACAAAAAAAAAATGTAAAAAAATTGTTTGTCTCAACTCTGTAACTTCCACTTTTGCTGCACCGCTTGGTCTGCTAAAGTAAGTTGAAAACTAATAGCAGGATCAAATAAGTTAAAGGGGAAAAAAGAGGCTGCTTTGTTAAGGCTAGTGTAAGACTGTTTCATATGCTGTATGTCTTTTTTTATTTTTCCTTCAGTGCCAATGTAAAGAAGAAGCTGGTCAACATACCTAAAAACTTCTAAAAATCCACGAGGCTAAAGCCTAGTACACAAGGGATGAACGTCGGGCAGCATCAGCCGGTTTCTATTGACATTTAGCTTGTGTGTACTGTAGTTGGTCTGACAGAAGCTGACCATACAGCCAGCTTTTGCCAATGGGGCATGACTGAAAAAGGTCTGTCGATCGGCTCCCGGTCAGCGCTCTCAGCCAATGGCTGAGAGCATTGACCAGAGTGTTCTGATGGCGAGGGGCTGTCTCCCTGTCAGAAAACAATAGAACAGCAGGGGAGAACGCTGTACAAACCTTGTATAGTTGGTACAGCAGCACTTCCTGAGCTGTCAGGTTTTTTTTTTTCAGCCCTGCTGGGTTGAATGAAAAAAACTACTTGTGTGTTCTAGGCTTCAGACTGGGGCATGGTAAGCAGCATGAAAGTTCATTCTTGCCAAACCAACCTGTTAACATTCTACGAGGACGTGAGCTGCCATCTAGATAAGGGAAAGTCTGTGGATGTTGTGTATCTAGATTTAGCAAAAGCATTCAATAAAGTCACCCACAAATGCTTAATTTACAAACTAAGGTCTGTAGGCATGGACAATAGGGTTTTTATATGGATAGGAAACTGGTTACAGGAGCACATCCAAGGGTTGGTGATAAATAGTGTGTGCTCAGACTGGTCTGGAGTGGAAAGTGGGGTACCCCAGGGCTCTTTGCTGGGACCAATTCTGTTTATTTATTCATAAATGATATAGAGAATGGGCTAAAAGGCTCAGTCTCAGTGTTTGCTGGGCAATACCTTCACAACAGGATATAGAAACTTTATAAGAAGACCTCAATAAAATAAAGGGGTTGGCAAGTACATGCCAAATTAGGTTTAAACGAGTTGTAAAGTCAGAAGATTTTTTTATCCTAATGCATTCTATGCATTAAGATAAAAATCCTTCTGTGTGCAGCAGCCTCCTCAGCACCCCCTAATACTTACCTGAACTCCATCTCTATTCAGCGATGTCCACAAGTCCCTTGGCCATCCGGGACTCTCCCTCCTGATTGGCTGAGACACAGCTGCGGTGCCATTGGCTCCATGTGGCTGTCAAAGTCAGTTAGCCAATCAGGAGAGAGAAGGGGTGGTTCCAAACCGCAGCTCCGTGTCAAATGGACACACAGAGATGCAGCTCGGCTCGGGTTCCCCCATAGCAAGCTGCTTGCTGTGAGGGAAATCAACAGGAGGGAAGGGCCAGGAAAGCCAAAGAGGGACCCAAGAAGAGGAAGGTCCAGGCTGCTCTGTGCAAAACCACTGAACAGGGCAGGCAAGTATAACATGATTGTGTTTTAAAAAAGAAAAAAAAAAAAAAACACAAGACTTTACAATTACTTTAATGTTGAAAAATGTAAATGTATGCACTTGGGGGCTCACTAGGGGAGAACCCCTGGGGGAATCCAGAATGGAAAAAGATCTGAAATGCAGAATCGTGACAATGTCCAACAGCCTAGTGACCCAGTAGGCAAAAGTCTCTGGGCATGATCTGAAAAGCTCCCAGGTATGTCAATCACCTGGAAGACCCTCAGGACAGTTACCCAGTATCCTGAGTGTGATACCTTATTGCTTCATCTAGCATTATGTAAAAAAAACACAAGTAGAAGCAGGTCTCAAACTTTCTATTTATTTTAAAATATATGGAAACCTAGTCACAAATATCTAATATCTTTAACTTGTTATTGCAATTATAAAAGTGATTTTCAATCTCTTTGAATTTGCAGCTTTAATTAAAATTATACCTGGTGATCCCATCATAAAGGTCCTTGTTCTGGCACTTTCTGTTATAGGAGGACAACAGCTGTCTCTGTCTCTGATTAGCAGCACAGAGATGGAAAACTAATTGCAAAACATGAAAACAGTATTTTATAAAAAGTATAAAACATGGCAATTTATACACAAAATGTCTTACGTTTGGGGAAATAATTATTTGATCCCCTGAAGATGTTGTAAGTTTGCCCTCTTACAAAGAAATGAAGGGTCTATAATTTTTATCATAGGTGTATTTTAAATGATAGAGGCAGAATATCAACCAAAAATCCAGAAAAAAACACATAAAACAAATGCTATAAGTTAAGTTGCAATTTAGTGAGTTAAATAAGTATTTGATCACCAAGAAAAACATGACTTAGTACTTGGTGGAGATATCCTTGTTGGCAAGCACAGAGGTAAGACATTTCTTGTAGTTGGGGACCAGGTTTGCGCACATCTCAGGAGACATTTTGGTCCACTTCTTCACAAATCTTCCTTAAATCCTTAAAGTTTCTTGGCTGTTGCTTTGCAACTCAAAGTTTCAGCACCCTCCATAAATTTTCTATAAGATTAAGTTTTGGAGACTGGCTGGCCACTCCATGACCTTAATGTGTTTCTTCTTGAACCACTTCTTTGTTGCCTTGGTGGAATGTTTTGGGTCATTGTCATGCTGGAAGACCCATCCATGACCCATCTTTAGTATTCTGGCTGAGGGAAGAAGGTTCTTATCCAAGATTTTACAATACAGGGCCTGCCCATTTGGCCCCTCAATGTGGCAAAGTCAGCTTGTACCTTTAGCAGAGAAACAGCCCTAAAGCATCATGTTTCCACCTCCGTGCTTGACTGTAGGGATGGTGTTCTTATGGTCATAGTTAGAATATTCCTTCATCCAAACATAGCAAGTCAAGTTAATGCTAAATAGCTCAATTTGGTCTCATCTGATCACAGCACTTTCTCTCAATTCTTCTCTGAATCATTTAGATGAGTTTGTGCACTGAAAATCATTTTGTTTTTAAATGCAGCAGGTTGTGACGCAAAATTCCTCATCGCAATGCCACTGCACAAATAAAACTAAAGGAATTGTCATTTGTGACATTTTAATAAAGTTGTAACAAAAAAAGTAAACAGTATGATGTGCTGAGACAAATGGCACTGAGTACTCCCAGCGCACACCACCAACCGTGTAATCAGTACAGGCTCCAATAGGTAAAGCTGAACAATACTCCCCTCCACTTCAGCAATGTAGTGCTCAGGAGCTCCCCACCACCTTTGTCCAGGTCTTATTTTGAGTTTAAATTTTCGGCTATTTTGATTGGTTGGGCTGGGATAACATCAATTCCACACATGCAGCGTGGGTAGGACAAGGTCAGCCAGGGCCCAGGGCAAGCATGGCAAACTGTGCCCCCCCCCCAGGTGAATGAAGGGGCAGGGCTGAAAGTGATAAGAGCAGGGCCCTCTTATTCCTCCTGTATTGAATTGTATTGTAACTGTACTGTCTTCCCACATGTAAAGCACTATGCAAAGCTGAGTGAAATGTTTGTAATGTTTGTGGCATGTGCTTAAATAGTAGCAATGTTTGTGGTACACTGCAGCAAACTAAAGAGTTAAAATTGGTGTACAAATATGAGATTAATAGTGGCGAATAAAAAAAATGTCCCTTCATTGGTGGTAGGATAGAGCCCACCCCCCCTTACTTTGTACTCACAGATCACACAATCTATAATGAAGGCAGCTTCTCCTTACCCTCTCTTGTCATGTGATCATGCACATAATGGGGGAGAGAGGAAGGAGGTGCCTGGGGTGAATTCTCAGTTTCAGCGCCAGCTCTTTTCCGCCCCCTGAAGGCTGGTGGGAAGAGAAAGCCTAATCATCTTTCCTTCAGCTATCAGCCACTGCTCTTTCTGACAGAAGTGACACTGCAGTCACCCCTGTCAGTGAGGATGAGTGGCCAAATCTGCAGCAGCCCCCCCCCCCAAACATATTTACTTTATGGAGTGGGTCAAGTTTTACACTCCAGAATTAACAAATCACATCTTTCTTGAAAATCCATGTCTTGAAACTGATAATCACCTAGCTCTTTGGTTTTGTGCTTAATCTGTGGAAGGAGAATCCTTCCCCGCCTACAGTATGTCATCTCTGGCAGACCAGTATCTTTGCAGTGACCACTCAATGCCAATTAATTGACCAGGGGGACAGCCAGACTACAAGAATTTGTGTCCTCAAGTCAAGAAAGGTCAGAACAAGTAGCGGTGTGCCACACCTTAGTACTCACCCAGTCAGCCCCTTGATTTTTAAATGACAGCCCTCCAATACTACCAAAATAAATATACTTACATGTATATTTCTGTGCAATTTAACTGCTCTTTGGTTTTGCACAATAAATCTACATAGGAGTGTTCCAAGGCGGCAGAAAGTAAAGCCTGAACTTTGAGATCAAGACAAGGGGAGGAGAAACTTACATAGTTCTGCCATAATAACACCCCCTTTTGGCATCACAATTTAAATATGGTTGTTTCTATGGGGTTTTTTTTAGCATGGGCAAGGAATTTTATATAACTACTTAAAATACTATATGTGAATTGCCAATAAGCCTTTCCTATTTCTGTATTCATGTTATAATTTATTGTTCATTTTAATTAATGTCATCAAATATTTCTTATTTAGAATATGGCAAAGGATTTCTAGATTACAGTGGGTTAGCAGAGAGCACAGTACATCAGCAATCATCTCCATTAAGACAACCTAGCTCTCATTGAAACTGAAATTCTCAAACTTAGCCATCTGATTGGGGAATTAATGAGAGGAGTCTTTCACATGAGTGTGTAAACTTCTGCCGAAGCTACTGGGGTTGTAAACAGGTTTGTGTAGTAGAGGGGAAAACAGAGATAAACTTGTGAAAAGAAACCCAAAGCTCCACCTGCTGCCTTAACCACTTTCCGACCGCCGCAAGTACATATACTGCGGCGGTCAGCCCCTCACAGGCAAAGTGATGTATCGGTACGTCACTAGCCTGTGAGGCTCTGGGGAGCGAGCGCGCGCCGCTGGAGGCGTGCTCCCGCTCCCGCTCAGTCACGGACCCCCACCCCCCGCGTGTGTGCCTGGCGGACCCGATGTCCGCCGGGCACTCGCGGTCGTCCATTAGAGCGGGAGAAAGGCAGGCGGCTAATGTAAACAAGCCGCCTGTCATTCTCCCCTGTGTAAGAATAGTGATCATACGGTTCTACTATGTAGGACCGTTGATCACTGTTCCTACACCTCAAGCCACAGCCAATCACAGTTAGAAACACGCCCCTAGGGACACACACAACCCCTCCCTCTCAAAAAAAGTTAACCCCTTCACTGCCAGTGTCATTTTACAGTAACAGTGCATATGTATAGCACTGATTACTGTAGTAATGTCACTGGTAACCCCAAAAGTGTCAAAAATGTCAGTCATGGGTCCGATCTGTCCGCCGCAATGTCGCAGTCCCGCAAAAAAAATCGCAGATCGCCGCCATTACGCGTTAAAAAAAAAACAACAAAAATTACAAAAATCTTTCCCTTAGTTAGTAAACGCAATAACTTTTGCGCAAACCAATCAAAATACGCTTTTTGCAATTGTTTTTACCAAAAATATGTAGCATAAAACAAATTGCCTAAAATTTTAAAAAATTTTGATTTTTACATTTTTTTGGGGGGAATTTTTGTTTAAAAAAAATGTGAAAAATACTGTTATCTTTGCAAAATTTACGCTCTTTTTTTGTTTATAGCGCATGATCAAAAAATCGCACAGGTGATCAAGTACCACCAAAAGAAAGCTCTGTTTGTTGGAAAAACAGGACGTCAAATTTGTTTAGGTACAGCATCGCACGACCGCGCAATTGTCCGTTAAATTCACGCAGTGCCGAATCGCAAAACAGGCCCTGGTCAGGAAGGGGGTAAAATCTTCCGGGGCTTAAGGAGAATAAAAAAATATGAATACGCAATATTTTTGTCCTGTCCATAATTCTTGAATAAAGCAAATATGGTAATTTCTATAACCTACGAAACAATAACATTACAAAATATAACATGGACAAATGGTGATGACAGGCTTAAAGATGCTTTTTCCTTACTTAAGTCCGCCATCCATGTCACTTGTTGGTACCTCTTCTTGACATAATTTTAAGAAGAGTCTGCCATTGGCCAGCCATTTGGAAGTGTCCATGTCACCCAGGCAGGATGCGGACACCCAAAAAAGACCCTCTTTCTTACAATAATTAAAATAAAAGTCTCATGACCAGGCACAACATGTGACCATGGCTTTAGGTAAGTAAAAAGATTATCTTTGGGCTTATTTTAATTTCTAACTAACATAGTGATTAGTGGGGGGGGGGGGGTTAATGCCCAGAGTTTCATTTTAAATAATTATGAGTAATTCTTCTTTTTCAACCTCCATTCTGTATCAGGTAGCATGCACTGCTTCATCTAATTGTAATGGAAGACTAGCTTTCCACTAATTTAATGACAGAGGGATCGTCTGCTGGCTGCTGAGAACTCCACGATGTACTTTCCATTCGCGAGCGCGTTCTGTCATGTAGGAATACATTTGCTTACTAGAAAGTTAGAACTAAGATGTAATCTCATTTTGTTTTCAATAGACCGAAGCAAAATTAATTATTCATTAGGATATTTTCTTAAAGTAGTGTCTTAGCCTTAATTTCCAATTCCCTTAATGCGGTAAGGATCTGTGCTGGCAAGCTATCAATTATTAATGGAGTTAAAACAATATTTGTTTTACATACGATAAATTCCTTTGGGGGAACATTAAATCTGCTTACAAATTCTCTGTTAGCTTTTCTCCTCTGCACAGAAGAGACTTGAGTGTGGCACAGCAATGCCAGCCGATAGCGTTCGGGGGCTTTATTTTGTTTTCAAAGTTAGTTAAAGTATTGTTATTAAGAAAACTGGAAAGTTAGACTTCCCTGAAGCATGCAATGCCAGGGGAGTATCATGTTTTAAAACCGGACTTACGTGATAACAATTAGGCTGGTGTTTTAAAATTAATTATCATAGGAATGCTTTTTTTATATAATAACTTCTAATAAATGCAAGCTTTTTTTTGCCAGTATTTTGAGATAATCTGAATAAGAATAGGTTTTGAAAAATAACTGTTTTCCAATGTAAAAACGAAATTTAAAAAGATATGAATAAGCATGTTCATTAATAGCAAACAATACAGATGTCACATACTTACCTTACCAGAAATTGAGGCTACCTTTGGAGTGGCTTGGTCCTGCTAATGTTTATTTTAAGATAAATCCTGCCTTGTATTTTCTTCCTATAGTGTGACCCTAACCGAGCTGCTTACATATTGTCCAGCCACTGAACAATATTTGTGGCTGTTATGTCTCAGATAATGCAGTCTAATTTCTCCCTCTTATACTGCAGTCTAACAAAGCTGCCTAAATGCTGTATGGCCACTGTACAATAGGGCGGGATATTTTCAACCACCCACAGGTGGCAGTGCTGGATCAATCGCCAAGCACCATCACTTTTTTTTTTAACAGAAGGAATGTTTATTGAAAAAAAACAGCAGTGTACATGTGAGTGATAGCAGATATTACAAAGTACACATCATTCAGTAATACAGTCCATAAATGGGATGAAGATGGTCAGAGAAGCTTAGTTAGGGGAAAAATAAACATAATATACTTCTGGGTATTTCGCCCTTAAGATAGAAACATAAGTCAGCTCAGCAGTTCCAAAAACTCGAAAAGAAAAAGAAAAAAAAAAACAGTGTCATACCCAATCAAAGACATAAAGAGGGAAAGGGGGAAGCACCATCACTTTTACCTGTAAGGAAGGAGAATGAGTAACATGCACCCTAGATGGGAAAGGATATGTCTGCAAAAACAACGGAGTTATTCAAGTCATTCTCTCAGCAGCTCAGCTCCAAAAGATAGTAGCTCATTTTAGGCATTCTCCCAGTCTTGGCTGATCTCTGGATTCTTGGTGCCTCCAACGAACTGCAAAGCGCAACAGTCTTTCACAGCAATCACAGCATGTCTGGCTAAGAAGAGCGGCCTGAAGGAATTTGAACCCAGCCTTCCCCTTTATTTATACCACTGGTGGGTAGGCTTCATCCGAAAAAACCTGTGAACAGAAGCACTAACATTTATTCTTTCACACAGACACCAGTGGTCCTCTGTACAGCTGAGTACTGGCATTTTTAAACAGCTAGGACCTGCAAGACATTTAAAATGTAGCATTTTCTTTATCTTAACTAAATGTTTTAGTTGGGCTTTATTTTACTGCAACAGACTAGCGGCACATTTTTCTAGGTTATTGTAGTAATTAAGAAACCAGAAATCAGTGCAATCTAGGGTGTGTTCAGATATAAATATGTGAGGATCTGTTTCTCCGTTTTTAGACAGTAGCCACCAGCTGTGTTGATGGCACCCTCCACAATGTGTGAATAAACAACTCTGTGATTGATATTTGTATCCTTGTTGGAACTCACAGTTTCCATATACTGGCAAAGACAGCAGAGTGACTGTATTGGGGGTGGGAGGGGGTAGAAGCATGGACTAGAAAAGAGGGCTTACCACCTACCAGCATACCAGTTCTCTCTAGTATTGTGAATTCAAGTTTTCCAGGTCACTACAACTTGACATGTGACCTGTTATCTTATACTCAGTTTGGTCTGCCTTCAACATAGGAAAAGGGAAGAAGCATCAGATGCCTAATTTAAAGACACGACTAACAAACTGGATGGGAAGAGGATACAAGAGAAGGCAGAGATGTCTCTCATCTATCACGCATCAGTTTTGCACAGAATGAATTTCTTTACTCTTGTCTGTCCTACATCTGACAACAATCTGCCTTTCTATTGCCAGCACAGTTCTTTCTCCATAAATGAATTTTAACTATGCCAAATTAATGTTATTCTGTTTGATTCAGAACACTACATATTGAAGTGCATAGCTGAAGAGGCAAGAAGATTTTTATCATGCTTTTTTTTACCATCAGTGCAAAAAACAAAATCTATAAAAATTATTTCAGAATGATATTACCAGTTATACAATGTCATTATTCAAGCAAACATTTACAGTCACATTTATCTTCGTGTTGCAGGAACCTGTGGTACGCAGGCATTTTACCATAGTGCAACAGTGCAGTGCGTTATTGTGATGCTATCCATTTTTACATGGCACCCAATGCACAATGACAGTAGTGGGCAACAATCCCTACTGTAGCACATCACAATGCACATGCCAAGGGTTGTGGTGTGCGGTACTAAAATAAAGAATCAATCCCATTTTAATGGGGTAAGGTATAGTGCCTGCATGTTCAAAATGAATGAGCTGCTTAATGCACCATATTGTGAATGAGCCCTTAGCGAATCATAGGTCCTAAACATGAAGTTAATGTTTAATTGTAGCCAGTAAAGACAGTGTGAAAGTAATTAGATTCAGAAAAAAACTTATAAGGCTCCATGCACACTGGCTTAAAAATCGCTGCTACTCTAGGAGTTTTGTGTTCTGCTTGTAGAAGCAGCACATTAGGACGATTACAGGCATATTTTAAGCTCAACATTTAGAGGCAGGAACAAAAAACACTTTGGTTTGTGTTTCTGATTGGAGTTTTCTGGCAGAAAAAATGCAAAATTCTCCTAAACTCGTCTAAACTCTGTACAAAAACTGCTCTATATGAGCTTTTTTTTACTGCCAAGGGAACAGACTTGTTTTTAAGCCCAGTGTGCATGGAGGCTTAGGCATTTAACAAGCTTCCAGTGGCTCTGAACCACCAAACTGCCTGCTGCTGAACGGTGGCCTCCAGCTAGCTGCAGATCCCCTAACCTCCCACAGTGCCCCCATCCTCCCACAGTGCCCCCTACAGTTCCACCCAACACACTGCAATGCCCCTAGCTTGCCACAGAGCTTCCATCCTCCCATAGTGCCAAAACCTCCAATAATGTCCTCCAGCTCCTATAGTTTCCCGCAGAGCTCCTGCAAAGCCTCTAGTCTCCTGTAAAGACCCAATCCCCAAGTGTTGTCCCCAGATCCCTCCAGAAACCTCACAAGGTCCCTACAAGGCCACCAAGTATTCAGCAGAGTCTCTAACTCACTCTAGAACCTCCATCCCACCCACAGTGACACCAAGCCCTATTCAGAGCCTTTCAGCATTCAACATATTTTGTATTTCCATACTTGTATTATGTGGGTATACAATTTATATATATATATATATATGTATAGTTAGTCAATGCAGGATTTGCACATGTGATTTGACCTGCGACATTTTTGCAGCAGGGGAGATGCACTTTTTACTACTAAATACTTTGGAAGTATAATAGTAATGTGGGGTTTGGTAGCGCTACCCCATTAATTCCTTCCTGATAATCATATACTGTATATCCTACTGTTGTAGGACATAATACTCAGTGACAGCAGCTGACCAAAATACACTCCATATACAGTACTATTGTGTGGAAACAGATAAAATCCAAGGTTTGCTGAAGCACTGTGTATTATAAACAATTACAACAAATGGTTTTTGTTTTGAAAAAATATTAATTTTCATCTTTTTTTTGCTCTTTTTTGGTTGTCAGCACTACTGATCTCCTTCATCACCTTGCAGCCATTCCGCCTCTTGTCTCTATGTATGCTCTCTAGCATTAGCTGCAGGTCATTGTTCTGGACCAGCTTCCTGGAATTAAAAGCATTGGACAATGACTGTTCAATGTATATCAGCACAGCCACCTCTTATCTCCACCAGGGCATGTGCCAGGGTGACACGCAGGAGCACAATGGGGAGAAAGGAACATAGCGCCATCATCCCATAACAGGAAGGCCTGAACATGGACCTTCATGGTAGAATCACCAGAAATTTAATAAAAGCTACAGGTTTAAAAAGACTGAAAACAACTTCTGAAATCACATTATATGAGATTTTAGTGATCAAGTTAAGAGTTCTACTTTAAATAGGTTTTCAACAAGCTTTTCCAAGCATTAATATTTCTCCAAGTTTGTTAAAGTCTGCTAAAAGCCTATTTAAAACACCCACCAGTATTTCTATTTAGAATTATATTCAACATGCTCAGACTGAAAGTGCAACTCAAGACAAAACTTTTTATTTCTTCAGTTTAGATGATTTTTACTGTGGTGTATTCCTCATTAACCACTTGCCTACTGGGAACTTTTACCCCCTTCCTGCCCAGGCCAATATGCAGCTTTCAGCGCTGTCGCACTTTGAATGGCAATTGCGCAGTCATGCAATACTGTACCCATATGAACTTTTCTATCATTTTTGTTCACGCAAATAGAGTTTTCTTTTAGTGGTATTTAATCACAACTTGGTTTTTTATTTTTGCTAAATAAACAAATAAAGACAGGAAACTTGAAAAAAAAAAAACTTTTTCATATAAAATTTTGCAAACAGGACATTTTTTTCCTTCACTGATCT
Organism: Pelophylax lessonae; assembly: GCF_965119305.1. Taxonomy (NCBI): domain Eukaryota; kingdom Metazoa; phylum Chordata; class Amphibia; order Anura; family Ranidae; genus Pelophylax; species Pelophylax lessonae. Next base: position 82,070,595 of record NC_138773.1, read on the forward strand.
GTGCTGATGAGGCTGAGCTGATGGGCACTGATAGTCTGCATTAATGGGCACTAATGAGGCCATACTGGTGGGCACTGATGAGGAGGCACTGATGAGGCTGCATGGATAGGCGGCACTGATCGCCACTGATAGGTGGTATTGATGGGCACTAATAGGCGGCACTTATAGGCTGCACTGATAGGCACTGATAGGTGGCACTTATGGGTACTGATAGGTGACACTGATAGGCTGCACTGATGGGCACTGATAGGTGACACTGATGAGGAGGCACTGATTGGGAGCACTGGCGGGCACAGATTGGTAGCACTGGTAGGCACTGTTGGGACTGTCCTGCTAATGAGGACACTAATAATCAGTGCCCTGATTACCAGTGTACATGTTCCTTTTACACAAGTCGTTTATCATCTCTCACCTGTCAGTATGAGGAAAGGAGTGCCAATATCCGGCTTCTGCTACATTCATGATCAGCTGTGATTGGACGCACCTGATCACGTTATAAACAGCTGCTGATTGGCTCTTTACCTCAATCTGTAATCAGCACTGTCCGGAGGACACTGCTATCACAGAGCGTGCTGCCCACCCGCATATGACGGTCTCCCAGAACCCAGGTCGGCCCAGCTGTAGTAGTCATTCAGGAACAGAGAGGTTAAAGTGGAACTTTAGTCAGAAAGTTAAGTCTTGTTAGATCACTTCCGGCTGGGCCCTTTTGCAGGTATAGCTATGTAAAAACAATAACAATAAGTGTACACTATCTTACTCTGCTCTGCACATGCTCAGTTGCTCTCCATATTTTGGCATTGTGCAGAAAATGGAGAGGCAAATCTGCCGACAGCCTAAAGATTTACTGCTGCTCAGGGGGCCCCGGGCTTCAGCAAAATGGCAGCCTCCAGAAAGAAGAAACAGGAACAATGCTGGAGGCAACTTACAGCACACACTATTTTTGGTAGCATAATTAGTAATGTGGAATGTATGTTCCTTGCTAAAGACCATTCATTTTTATCAAGTTGTTATGGGTAAAGTTCCGCTTTAAGGAGGTTCAAACGAATCTAGTGTCCTGATGCCAGTTGTCAGTGTGACAGAAAGTGAGTATCAATCCCAAATTTTACATTTGTTAGTGGAAGGTGAAGGAAAATCTCCTAATGGAAAATCTGGTGAGTCAAACGTGAGTCAAACGAGATTTCCCTTAATTGTATGCAGATTCATTAGGCAGGTTTTTCATAGTGCTTCTAGTTCCATGATTGGGGCTGCGCAACCTCCCTCTTATGCTCAAGTGGACACAGGAAAGGACAGGAAATTAGTGAACACACTAGCCAGGCTGAATTTCAGGCCTATAATGAGTTAAAGCTACTGTCAACCACTAGCGCTCATTCACACGGTCTTGTGTATTACCAATGCATTACTGCTAAGCATTGCACACAGTGTTCAATGTTGCAATTCATTTTTCCTGGCCAGCCCCACGTCAGCACACCTGGGTTTGCTCCTCCTGCGAACCCTCAGGACCACCCTTATCCTAGCTTATAAGAGAGGGCCCTCCCATTCCCTCTTGTTCTCCTTTTTTTGGTCTCCAGGCCACCTGAAGAAAGCTACAAGTGAGAATGGATCCCCCCCTGCCGAACCTTCCCACCCAGGTTTAGCCTCTCCTGGGATTGGTAGGTCCAGACTGATAGAGGTAAATCCTCTTAACACCCTGGATGCCCTGAGTGCCGGGGCCGCGGGCATGAATGGCTTAAAGAGCCTAAGAGTATGGTGGAGAGGCTGTGGTGTGCTCAGCCCGTTTCCCCTCACCTGTTTGCAGCTATTAGGGATGCACCGGCCGTTCTCCCTGACTGATATATTCACTGGCAGTGATATCAGAGGAGGTGGAGCTGTGGGCGGTGGGTGTAGCCTAGCAACCGCCCTGCATAAGAGAGGCAGCGATGCCAAGAGCCATTTCATTTTCTGTGCATGTGAAGGTCAGTGCAGAGAGATAACTAGGTTCCGGGTGGCTGTGTTTCCTCCCGATGACTCACTCTCTCTCCCTCTCCTATCCTCGTCTGCTTTGTAGTAAGCTCTCTGCTGCCACCCGGTGGTTCCCAGCTTCTTCCTTTCAAGCTCATCTGCTCTCTGCTGCCACCTGCTGGTGCTGTCTTTTCTATACAGGTAAGCAGCCTCTTTTTTATATAAAAAAAAAAAAAAAGAGCTGGAGCTAGAAAAGAGTGTCTTTTTTATTTTTCTTCTCTCTGTGTGTTTAACATATTTCATCTATATGTTATTAAGTTAGAGAAAGTTAGGGTGAGGGGAAACGGAGGAAATATGCTTATCTTACTTTCCTCTTTTTTAGCATGAGCTCGCCACAGCGGGCATGAAGATCGTCGGAAAGGTAGGAGGGGGCTACGAGGGACTAGACGGTGCATACACCATATTTAAAGGGTGTTTGTCTTTTAGGAGCAAGAGCCCTAAAAAGAAGCATTCGCATAAGGAAAAGACCCGCCAACGATCTGGTTCACCTCCACCTGAACCACGCTCTAGCCAGGTGCCTCATTCTCCGAGCAGGTCGCACGCTAGTAAATCTCCAGCCATAGAGCCAAGGAGGTCCAAAGGTTGACCCGCGGAGGGCTTATGTTGGACCTGTACGGCTCCTACCGCTCCCGGAAAACTCCTGTGTGTCCCGAGTGCATTAAAGATGTGGCCACAGACAAGGAGGCAGAGGCAAACAAAATTAAAGAATATATCCACAAAGCCGTGGCGGATAGCATACACCTGGTGGCTAGTACAAGTACGCAGAGAAGAAGGCCTAAAACAGGGAGTAAACCAGAGTACAGAAAGGGATCACCGCCAGTGCTGGAAATTTCCTCAAGAACATCTTCGGAATCAGAGGATCTAGAGAACCATATGTCACGGCTGTAAAGGAAGCCATAGAATGGGAGCAAGACTCCCAGCCACCAGAAAAAGTAAGGAGATATTTCCTAACCCTAAAGAAGCAGGGAGCAACTTTTCCTTTCATGACAGAAATACGAGAATTGTTGGAAGAAGAATGGGGGAAACCAGAGCAGAAAACAAACACCAAGAATAGTTTTTCTAAGTTATACCCTTTTGAGACCGTGGATGCCGAGTTTTGGGAATCTCCGCGGGGGGTAGATGCAGCCCTATAGCATTTGGCAAGGTAGGTGTCTCTTCCTTTAGAGGACTCCGTAACCTTCAGGGACCCAATGGATCGACGGGCGGATGCTGATCTTAAAAAGATCTACTCGTTGGCTGGTATGGCCTGCTGCCCGAGCATAGCATTGTCCTCCATCTCCAGAGCCGTTAAGGTATGGGTCACGAACGTGGAGACCGCACTTAACTCAGGAGCAGAGAGAGCCAGGATTGTTACAGCCTTGAAAGAATTAAATCTGACAGCAGCCTTCCTGGCGGAGGCCTCCATAGACCTCGTAAAGCTGTTAGGGAGGCTTATGGTGCACTCGGTGACAGCAAAGAGAGCCCTCTAGCTGCGGCACTGGGCGGCTGACAGTGCATCAAAACAGGCACTTTGCAATATTCCGTTTAACGGTAAGATACTTTTTGGAAAGACCTTAGAGGAAGCAATTAAGCGTGTAACGGGAGGTAAGATGGGACTCTTACCACAGAGAGCAAAGAAGAGACAACCATCCTTCCGTCCAGGACAGACCGATTTCAGAAGAGCGCAGGAGATCATATAGGCCTGGTCGAGAATATGCAAGGGGCCAATGGAGAGGAACGCAGAGCTCCTTTTTGAGGGGTGTAAAGTCACGAGCAGCGCAAACGGCGAAGAAGGCCGAGAAGTCTTTTTGACGGTGCATCTGTCCAACCCCTCCAGGTGGGGGCCAGGCTGACAGCCTTTTGGAGGGTATGGACGGACGAAGTCAGGGACCAATGGGTCCAAAGTATGATAAAGACGGGCTACAAGATAGTCTTTCGGCAAAAACCACTGAACATATTCGTCCAGACAAGATGGCCACAGGACCGGAGGAAGCAAGAATTTTTAATAGGATACGTAAAAGAATTGTGTCAGAAACAGTACCTTGGGCAAAATTCCATACAAGAGCTTTTCAGACGTCATTACTTTGTCAGTGGGATGGCTCATCCTTAGATCAGAGGATTAGGTTGCCAACTTGAATCCGCCAGAACCTAGTATGGTTGAGTTCACCGGACAGCCTGTCGCGAGGCATGCCCCTCAGCCCAGGGGAGTGGATAACAATGACTTCGGATGCCAGTCCCTGGAGCTGGGGGGCCCACTGCCTCGGCAGGCAGATTCAGGGCAGATGGCAAGCAATGGAGACAAGACACTCCAATCTCCTGGAGTTGCAAGCAGCCTTCCTAGCCCTGCGTGCTTTCGAAGACTTGATTCAAGGAACCCAAGTCCAACTAAGGTTGGACAATCAAACGGCAGTCTCCTACATAGCCCGACAAGGAGGAACCAAAAGCCTCTCTTTACTGCAATTGACAACCAGGATTTTTGTCTGGGCCGAGACACGCCTGGAGGCCCTGACAGCGACCTACATTCCAGGCAGACAGAACATCCTTGCAGATCAGCTGAGTTGGAAATTTCCCCACCAGCAGCGAGTGGGCGGTCAACAGATGCTACCTGGAACAAATTTTCTCCGAATGGGGAACACCCTCCGTGGATCTAATGGCAACATCAGAGAATGCACAGCTGCCAAAATTTGTAACAAGGTTCAAGAACCACAAAGCGATAGCACAAGATGCATTCTCAATTCCATGGACGTTCCCACTAGTATACATCTTCCCTCCATTTCCACTAATTTTGAAGACATTATTGAAAATCGCAAAAGAGGGGACACATGCAATCCTCATACTACCCTTCTGGCCTCGAAGACCCTGGTTTCCATTGCTATTACAGATGGCGGCAGCCCGGCCAATAGCTCTGCCCCTGAAGGAAGACCTATTGAAACAGGGACAGTGGACACATCGGAATCCAGGGAGGCTGCAACTAGCGGCTTGGCTCTTGAATCGGCCAGATTGCGGTCGCAGGGACTACAAATTCTACATATACAAGAGAGTGGGAGAAATTTGTAACCTTTGCTACTGAACAGGGCTTCTCCCCATCCACGCCAGAGATCAAGAATGTACTAGGCTTCTTGCAAACAGCCCTAGAAGTGGGCTTGGCCTACAATACATTCAAAGTACAAGTATCTGCATTATCAGCATTCACAGGTCATAGGTGGGCGGAAGAACTCCTAATAAGAAAGTCCTCAAAGCGACAATGGGAATACAGCCTCCGAGAAAGACCCTCTTCCCAACTTGGGACTTGGGCATAGTGCTAAATGCCCTGCTCCAACCTCCGTCCGTCCTGACCGAGACATGCCCCTTGTGGTTCTTAACATCAAAGATAGCCTTCCTTACAGCTATCACATCAGTCAGAAGGGTTTCTGAACTAGCAGCCTTTTCTTGCAGACAGCCATTTTGTCTTGTTCTGGCAGACAAAGTTATCCTGCGGCCCTCACCAGCCTTAATATCTAAGGTAGTCTCGGAGTTCCACTTAAATTGGGAATCGATCCTTCCAAGTTTCACACAACCACCAGAACAGACAGATGAGCTAGACCTGAGGCCACTAGATATGGTCAGATTATTTGCGACGTACCTACAACGCACCCAGCAAATACGAAAGTCAGATGGCCTATTTATTCTGCCAGCAGGTCCTAGAAGAGGGGAAGCTGCATCAGCAAGACTCATATCAACTTGGATTACCAGGACAATTAACCTGGCATACAAGCACAAATTTTACGTGCGCACTCAACTAGAGGTGTGGCGACCTCATGGGCAGCACTCGCCAAAGTGTCGGTGGAGGAAATATGCAAGACAGCCAGCTGGAGCTCCTGCGGTACCTTCGCCAGACACTATAACTTGGACGTGATGTCATGTCAACCAATACAACAAGATTTGTAACGGCAGTAGTGACGGCACCTTTACAGACGAAATAAAGTCTATTCATAGAGCATTAAAATGGACTGTTCTTTTATGTCATTATCCCGCCCTACATAGCTAGGTAAATCCCAGGTGTGCTGACGTGGGGCTGGCCAGGAAAACGGAAAATTGTTACCAATACTTACCGTAATTTTCCTTTCCTGGCCAGTCCTCACGTCAGCACAACCTTGGAACCCTCCCTAAGTGGCCTGTCGTCGCTAAATACAGAACAAGAGGGAATGGGAGGGCCCTCGTTTATGAGCTAGGAAAAGGGTGGTCCGGATGGTTCACAGGAGGAGCAAACCCAGGTGTGCTGACGTGAGGACTGGCCAGGAAAGGAAAATTACTGTAAGTATTGGTAACAATTTTCCGTTTTAATGGCAGCCCAATGCACCTAGGCCTCACAGTCCATTGCACTTGCATTGCATAACACACAGATGTGAACCATCTATTGTGATGAAATGTGCTAAAATATGTGTATGGTTTTTTTTCATAGTTAAAGGGCTGCCCTAATATGTCACTAACATGTACACTAAACTCTGATTTTAATTAAAAAAAAAAAAAAAAAGAAAAACTGCTCATTCCTAACAGAAGTGAGGGGAGAAAAGGAGAGGCTTTGGAGCTCACATTGCAGAAAACCACAGTAAGAAACAACTTCATGGAAAATAGATAACATGGCCATCAAGTAGTAGTTGTGTGTGGATTATTTTTGGAGACTAAGGATATCATTAAGTTTCATTTTAAGGTATGGTAAAACATTGCATTGCATCAGGTGCACAAAAACAACGCTGTGAATGGGGCTTCACAATTTAGCGCGCAGGGAAGCCAGGACAAAAATTTGAGCCATTCAGCACAGAGGCTGTAAAATGTATATTTTTATGTTTGACTAGGATATAGGATATTCCTTTTGATTTTATTCAGAGCATTTTTAGTATTTTTGATTTTACTGGCTGGCTTAAAAAAAAAAGAGAAGAAAAATCTGATAGAAAGAGTGCGGTGACAGAACATCTGTCAGGTTTGTTGCGTAGCAGATAAAACAGGTGCTGTTTCAGTGAGTAGGTTTTAATTTAAACCCACAAGGTTTTCACACAGTTCCCTTAATGGGATCCGTGAGGTCAGTTTATAGACAGCAATAATAATGAAGGTTAATTACTGGATATATAGATATCCACACCGCTTCTTTCTGCCAGCACTATCTACATAATGCATAATTAATTCAATATTGTAATTTCAACTGGTCTGCTTAAATATTAAAGGAACAGTCTCATAAAAATAATATTGACGTAATTAATTATGGCCGAGCCCTTCTACAAGTTTTATATTGGCTGGATTCACACTGTACATTTATATAAATGCTGAGCTTTAGCATTCATTTTACTGCACTTTAGCAAGCATTTTGATGCGGGCATATTGCTGAGTTAAAAACACTGCAAGAATGCAAACATAGCCAAATATTTGGTACAATGCTGTATAACCTAATAAAGTGCAGCAAATTATAGTAAAAGGGAAGCATTAAAGATTCATGCTAACATGCAGTGTTTTTACAGTTATATTGTGAATATCCAAATTGATAATATAATTAATCCTTTAAAGTCCAACTCTAACAAAAACTCCTTTTTTGTATAGAATGGGGGGGATGACTTTTTGTTTTTTTTTAATAAAAAAAAATGTTGCTTGCACCATCCTGGGGTGCTGGACCAGGTGCTACATAAGTAATCAGATACATTACATACTAAAGCCCTGTGCACACGCACAGATTGTTGGCCGTAAATTGTTGGCCAACGTCCGATCGACCGATTGTAGGCTTGTTAGTATGATGCTTCCGACAACCAACTGCGACTTTTCGGCCGAAAAAAATCTGGTGTGCATGCTATAAAATTTTTGTTGGCCAACAACAGAACGGCCAATTGTTCCTCAGTCAGTACAGATTTCGGCAGACAAAAATCAGATGAGCAAGACTGGGCATGCTCAGAGAAGAAAAAACACATGGAAAGTCAACCATCACATGACATCACTTCTGAAGTTGGTCTTTGTTGGCCAACAAAAGTCCAGTGCAAGTCTAGAGCACATTTCAACCAACAAACAACACTGGACAAAAGATGGCCGATCAGTCGGCCAACAATCTGTGCGTGTGTACAGGGCTTTAGGCCCCTTTCACTCGGGTGGACTGATCAGGTCCGTCTGTCAGTTTTTCAGGAGAACCAGATCAAAACCCCCATATCCTCTATGGAGAGGTGGATGTAAATGGACATGTGTTCATTTATACCCGCCAACATCCAATCTGATCTGATCCACTAAAAACAGCTATATTTAGAGGTCTACATCTAACCACGGTCTGTACCAGTGAACTACGCCCAGTGGACATTTCCGGTGGACTTATTGTTCTATTTTGTGCCTGTTTTTTATCCATTTTTTGTGAGCATGATGTAATGCACTAGGCTGGTGCGCCCTCAGCATTCTTTCTTTCCACTAGAAACAGATGGTTGGGGATCCGTTCCCCATCTGTCTTTTGGATCAGATCTGATAACAGTTGGCTGTAAACGGACAGGCGGTTCGATTACATCTGGCTGCTCACAGAGGACAACAGACTGTCGGTGTCCACTCTGCAAAAGGGGGCGCCAGCGGTTGGGCCCTGAAGAGTTAATGTGTACAAGCAGTTACAAAGAGCTACCTCAGTCAGTGAAGGGCTGGAGCGAGCTGTTCACAGTACTTTTGAGCCAAACAGAGCATCAAGAGTCAAGTCTTACTACAGTCCAGGATCTTTTGAGTTAACCAGAGTGTTAAAAGCAAAGTTCTAGCACAGTTCAGAATGACAGCAGTTTTCAAGCGCCAGTAAAGCCCCGTACACACGTACCGATCGTCGGCCGACAGAACGTCCTACAAATGTTCGCGGCTGGTGTGTTTGTTGTTTGTCTGTTGAAAAGTGCTCAAAACTTGCCCAGGACATTTGTCTGCCGACAGAAAATGACGTCACTACGTTCCACGCACGTTCGCCGCTACAAAAGAGGAAGTGAGTGTTTGGCCGTGACCCTTCTGGGCATCTCGCGCTGATTTCGGTAGCATTTGTTTGGTTGACGACATTTCGCTATTTTCCGAGACATCGTTCGAGAATTTATTATGGCGACCGTGAATTCGTCCGTTGCTGTCGTTAGTGTTGGAGTTTTGGCTCTGAGACGACGTACGAGCAATAGGAAGAAGAAGCGGACCTCCTGGACGAAAAATTGGTTGCTTAACCGTGATCAATTTTCTCATATGTCCTTGCTGAGGGAGCTCCAGGAAAATAATCCTGATGACTTCAGGAATTATTTGAGGATGACGGATCCCATCTTTTACCGTCTTCTTGCCCTGGTGTCCCCCTATATTCTGAAGCAGGATACTTGTATGCGGCTTGCAATTACTCCTGAGCAAAGGTTAATTGCGACGTTGAGGTATCTTGCAACAGGGAGAAGCCTGCAGGATCTGAAGTTCACCACAGGCATCTCCCCCCAAGCTCTTGGTATCATCATCCCTGAGACCTGCTCTGCCATCATCAAGGTCTTTTAGAAGGACTATATCAAGGTATGTTTGATTTTTTACATTACATTACATGTATTACTAGTTTCACCCGAATTATGATGTTTTTGGATGTACAGCAATTGACACAGGCCATTATTTGTAAACTACCCTCTGTCCGCATGCACATAGTAGTAAAGATGTAGATTATCTTTAACCATTTGTAAAATTACCCACTAACCACCCCACCATTCTCTCCTATGTGTCCCTAAACGCATTGCCTGTTAACAGTATGTCGAATTTATCTAATTTTATTGCTTTCCCTCAAACAATTATTCCTTGGCCAATGTTTTAGTACCTAGTTAATGATTTATCTAAAATACATCAGTCCATCCATTCCCACCTATGATTCTGTATGTTTATGTAATGATGTTAAAACCTTCACTGACCACAAGCCCTTATTGATGTATAAATGCCCAGTTTTACTTACCCATCCCCCACCCACATGCTAAATCTCCAAGTCAGCATATACCAAAGCTCAAGTTCAGAGGTCTTCAAACTATGGCCCACCAGTTGTTCACGAACTTCAATTTCCATCATGCCTAGTCATGTCTGTGAATGTCAGAGAATTACAAGGCCTCATGGGATGTGTAGTTCTGCAACAGCTGGATGGCCGTAGTTTGTAAATCTCAGCTCTAGCTGGTGAGTATAATGGGCCATACACACTAGAAGATTGTCAGAACAATTTATCCTTCCGATTTACCAAAACCAAATAATATGAGGTCCAACAAACACTTTCAAATCCTATGCAATCTGGTAGGCCCTTGCACTACATAGAAAAGGTAAATCTGCACGAAAAAGTCTTCAGAGAATCTTCTAGTGTGTATGGCCCTTTACAATATAAGAACAATAGGAGGTTGAAAATAAATGTATGTAGATATTACATCCCCATATCCAAACCTTTGCCTTCCTGTTGTTTATTTTTTTAGCAAGTTGCATAAGCATTTAACAGACAACTGTGTGTGTAATTCATAATGTGATGTGCTCAAGCACTAATTTTTTTTTTTTTTTTCCCCACAGTTTCCTTCAAACGCAGAGCAATGGCTGGAGATTTCTGATCAATTTCTGGAGAAGTGGAATTTTCCCAATTGTGGGGGTGCTATTGATGGGAAGCACGTCCGCATTGTCCCCCCTCCGAATTCCGGCACATTTTATTATAATTATAAAGGTTTTTTTAGTATAGTCATGCTAGCCATAGTTAATGCAAACTATGAGTTTATTTATTTGGATATTGGCAAAAATGGCCGCAATTCGGATGGGGGAGTTATTGATCAGACGGAGTTCGCTCGTCGTCTAAAGAACGGCACTCTGAACCTGCCATCCAGGGAGCAAACTGTTGAGGGTATGAGCTTTGTGTTTATCGCAGATGAGGCTTTTGCGCTTGGGGAGCATCTCATGAAGCCCTACCCTCAGAGGAACCTCACCCCCGACCAAAGGATTTACAACTACCGGTTGTCCAGAGCTCGCAGAGTTGTGGAGAATGCCTTCGGGATAATGGCCAACCGGTTCCGGATATTCCTGACGTCCATAAACCTGGCACTGTACAAAGTGGATAATGTGGTCTTGTGTTGCTGCATTTTGCACAACTTCCTACGCAGGAATGCACAAAATTATGTATTGCAGCAACTGGATACTGACCCTGCTATGCCAGGTACAAGTGGAGAGGCCCAACCTTCTAACCAAGTGGATATGGAAAGGTTGGGAGACAAGGATTTCGGGCACTAAATTTTCATAAAATTGCTTTTTATTAAACAAACATTTTAAAAACATCTAATGATACAAGCAGATGAAAGAAATCTACATTGAACATGAGACCAGAAAACGGTCGACAGTATCAGATATAATCTTGCATGAGGTGCTAGACCTTCATATAGTATAGGAACAGTTGTGTACAGAACAAGTTGTATTATGCATACATCCAATGTAATATACTTCAAAGCAGACAGAAGCTGCCGGCGGACACCTCGATGCTCAGGGTGCCAGTCAGCAGAGTCGGCCGAAGTTTACAGTAAATATATGGTATACATTACTCATGACAGTTTGCTCAACATGTTTCGCCTTCTCGGTGAAAGCTTCGTCTGGAGCTTAATAATTGTTTTGTCTGTGTAAAAACATAAGTAATTTTAAGGAAACAGAATATATTGTTTACTACATATTCCATAAATGAGAATAATGCATTTTATATGTGATATACAATGTCAATGTAAAAGAAAAGGCATTTCACACATATGATATTACTGTTCTAGCCATCAGGGGGGAGGGGGCTCGGTGGGTAGGCAAGAGGATAGCCATTGGGACACATGTGGGGACACACACCGTATGAAATAGATAACACTATTTTTTAGGCATCAGTATATATAAATGATAAAGAAGACATATCTGTATAGGATATGAACATACCTGTACAGTGTATATTCTGAACTTTTTTGGTACTGTAACGAGGAGGACTAAAAGACGGTCACTGAGCTCATAAATGGGGGAGCCGATGTTCACAAGGAGTGTAAATACAAACGCTCCTGTGTGTTTGTATCTGGGTTGGATATAGAAAGTGCGCTAATTATAATATGTCAAACCATTATCGGTAGAAAATAGCCACACCCGGTGCATGTTGATACACAGATAGGTGAGGATAGAGTTGTTTGTATATAAAAAAGGAAGAAACCCATTGAAGAAAGATGCATGGACATATACCAATCACAGGGAGGGAGCTTCTACTTTATGTCATCATATACCGCAATAGTTAGAGGTTTTTTATGAGAAGAGTTCCAAAAGAGTAATTGCCTAGGTATAGGTCGCTTGTATGGTCCCAAGTCTCCATACAAGCAAAAACATAGGATACATTGATTCCCTCATATGAGGTGCAACATTATTCAGCCTTGAGTGTATAGTGGATTAGAAGAATTGCTTCTAATACCGCATTACTTTCAATGAGCCCAGCGGTGGTAGTCCATGCATGTTTCAAGATAGTTGGAAAATCACCAATAGTTACATACGAGTGTATTGGGGGCTCACTAATAATTAAACATGCTCACCGATCCTGCAGAATACTTTGTTAAGATAGAGGTAAATTAAACCTGCCTTGTAAGTGGCAGACACTGTTGAATTGAGAAAGGATTAAAGACAAAGTTGTAAGTAAAATGGTGTGCATAATCCAAAAGATGGCGAAGATATAAGTTTGTCGGCTTACCCTGTTGAGCCAAATTCCGTCATAGATGTCCTCCCCGGATGGGGAACCGCCGCCATACTCGGACGCTTGTATGGCGCCCTTTTATGGCGTGGGTCCCGGGCGGTTCGTCAGAACGTCGTCGCCACCCCGGCCACACCCCCCGGAAATGACGATGCGGCGTAGACGGAAGTGACTCCGCTACGGCCACTCGTAACGCTCCGAGAGGTTAGGTCAGACTCTCAGAGCTGACAGGCTCCAGAAAGTCTGATCTGGTGCCACAGGAAACGATGCTCCTGGGAGCGGAAGTCCACTGTGGCTTACCAGGCCGCACATATATCACCGGATTGGCTGAAAACTCTAGCGTCCCACAGCGCCCCCAGAGGTTACTAGCATGGCACACTTAGATACAAAGCATCTGCAAACACATAATAACAAGAATACATTAATCTGAGTAGTAATTACAGAAAAAAAAAAAAAATATATACATCAATAGTTAACAAAGAGTGATGAAAACAAGAAGAACCAAGAATATAATAATATATTATATTCTAAAAGAAGAGAAAAGAGAAAAAAGGATAAACAGAATATGTTAATAAGGGAAAAAAAAAAAAAAAAAAAGAAAAATAGTAATAATGGTGTATCTAGCACCCAGGCAATTTGGTGCTTAAAAAATGGAAGGATTAGAGCTGTTAGGCCCAAAAATTGAAGACACTACCCTCAATAGCTTTTAAACATATGAAGAGCTGAGTTTGGAAATTATGATTCTCATACATATCAAAGAGGCATAAGGTCAGCACATGGACATTCATTGGGTTTCATATGATGCGATAGTAATTCTTCTAATGATTAGTAAAAGACAATTAGGGGTAAAAAGACACAAAGGGGGGGGGCCGGGGCTAAAAAAGAAAAAGAAACAGGGGGTGGAAAGATGGTCACGCCAGGCAAGCCGACACCCATCCCACCCTCCACAGATGACAAATAGTAACGACGGCGGAAAAGAGTTTTATCTTAAATCATTAAGAAATGCATAATTTACAAAAATGATTTATAAGATTGGGTTTCATTCAAACCCGGTCTAACGGTGGCATTGAGACGTTCAATCCAGATGGTTTCCCTCTGGAGAATTCTTTTGTCCCAGTTGCCCCCTCGTGGGTCCTGGGGAATCACATCCAGGACATAAAAGCGTGCTTTTTTTGGGTTGAATCTGTGGTAGAGGTCTAGGTGCCTGCTCACGGGCGTGACCATCTTTCCTCCCTCTGATATGTATATATGGTCATTTATCCTCTGACGGAGCTCTCTAATTGTTTTCCCAACATAGAACATGCCACATGTACAGTGCATGAGATACACCAACCCACGAGTGTCACAGTTGGCACGAAAGGTAGGGGAAAAATCTTCCCCATTGGGTAGAACAAAATGGGAACCCTCCTTAACCCATGGACACATGGCACAACCACGGCATCTATACGTACCCCTATTAGTTGTTTTGGAATTTTTTATGGGTTGGTAGTGGCTAGCTGTTAATTGATCTCGTAATGATCTAGTACGTTTAAATACAATTTGTGGGTATGGTCCCACATATTTGCTCGTGATTGGATCATGACTGAGTAAATGCCAGTGTCGTTCAAGGATGGTTCGGAGTACATTCTGGTGGCTTGAAAACTTCGTTATGAGTTTCACCGTGGGTAGTGTATCTCGATCTTTAACTCTAAAAATCAGACTATTCCGATCTTGTGAGAAGGCTCTATTGTATGCTGTACGTAAAAGGCGTTTACTGTAGCCACGGGCTTTTAAGCGTTCACGTAGTGAGTTGGCTTGAGTTTTAAAATCTCTATCGGTTGTGCAATTACGCCGAAGGCGTGCGTATTGGGCATAGGGAATACTGCGTATTAGTGCCGCTGGATGGGCACTTGACGCATGCAATATTACATTACCCGATGTTGGTTTACGGTAAAGGTTCGTGGTCAGTTGGCCATTTTCATGCTTCAATACCGTTAGATCAAGGAAATTAACTTTTGAAACGTCTACAGTACATGTGAATTTTAAATTGAAATTATTAATGTTTAACGCCTGAACAAAATCATCAAATAACTGTCTAGAGCCTGTCCAAACTACAAACACATCGTCTATGTAACGATACCAAACCGCCACATGTGTAAAAAACTTTGATAGAGTCTCATCTGATGTAATGTGTCGTTCCCACCCCCCCAGGTACAAGTTGGCGTAGGCCGGGGCACAACAGGTGCCCATGGCCACGCCTTGCACCTGGAGGTAGTGGGACCCATTGAAAGTAAACCAGTTGTGCTGCAGGATGAACAGGAGTAATTTCAAAAGGAATTCACAGAAAGGCCATGTATGGTGGTTCTGTTCATAGAGGAAGGTGCGTACTATCCCGACGCCCTGCTCGTGAGGGATGCTCGAGTATAGAGCCTCTACATCCAAAGTCACGAGCAGGGCGTCGGGAGGAACGACCATATCCTCAATCATTTTTAAAAATTCAAGTGTATCCTTGACATAGGATGGTAAACGAACAACATGGGGTAATAAGAAAAAGTCTATCAGACGGCTAGCATTTTCCGTTAAGCTTCCAATGCCTGATATAATAGGCCTTCCTGGGGGCGTGGTCAAGTTTTTATGAGTTTTAGGGAGGGAATAAAATGTAGCTTGTCTAGGGAACTTATTGTTCAGATAGTCGTAACAATCCTTATCAATTAACGCTGATTGATAGGCACATCCAATTATGTCCAAGTATTGAGCCTGATATCTCTTCGTAGCTAGCAGGGAAATCTTTTTGTACCAGTTCTTGTTTGTAAGAATATCTGTACACATTTTTTCATACCCTACCCGGGTCATTAGTACAAGGTTACCACCCTTGTCCGAGGGCTTGATAACAAGGTCCGTGTGGTTTTTCAATCTATTTATTGTTTGTATTTGTTGCTTGGATAAGTTGTTTTGTGTAGATGGAAGTTCACAGTTTTTTATTTCTCCTATAACCGATGTTAGGAAGGCCCAAATATTTGAATTTATGGTTAAATCTGGAAAACTCTTTGATTTAGGTTTAAAGGGAATTTGTCTCTCGTTATGAGAGGTGCTAGGTGGAGGTTGGCTGGAGGATTGGGATTCCGAGGGATCCCCTTCCTCCAGTAGCAGGATTAGGTCTCGTAAAGCACGGAATTCTTGCATTGTGTAGTTTTTTATTTTTTCAGAGATTTCTTTATCTTGTGCAGTTCGTTTACGTTCAGGATCATAGATATGTTTGTATGTTAGGTTCCTAGCAAACATATAAATGTCTTTTATTGTGTCATATTTGTCCAACGAAGCTGATGGACAGAAGGTAAGGCCCAGTTCTAACACTTCCACCTCTTGTGAGGATAGTTGATAGGGAGTGAGGTTGATAATAGAAAATTTTAAGTGGGTAGATTGAGTGTCGTGTTCAATTGAAAATTTGAAGTTTGTGCCTGTGATGCTGAAAAGTGAGAATCCAAGGTCGTTTGTCTTTGTGTACCTACATAAGGTGTGGTGGTTGATAGTGTATTAGTCAGCGGGGCAAGCGAACTTGCTCCTAGGGATGAAGTGTGAGGGTTGGGTGGTCCAACAGGTGAAGGAGTGATGAGGTTAGTAGTGGATGGCTCTAGCATTTGTATAGCTTGAAGGGCCAAACCACCAAGATATGGATCTTGGGTGTCCAGGGCCTCATGTGTTGTGATATTGTTTAGTTTAGATGTGGGTCCAACAGGACCAGATCCAGATATGGGGGGCTGGAACTTGGACCCTTCATCCGGTCGTTTTTTAGAGCGTGGTGTGTACGTACCATTCTCTTGTGGACCACGCTTTCGTGTGGTTGGGTCAGTTTTGGGTCTTGTATCCTGATTAGATCTTGCCGATACCTTAGATCGGTCAGATTGCATGGAAATTGAAGATGAATCCGATTCCCAATCGGTTTCTTTATGTCCTGAATTAGATGGATGGCCACGAGGGCCACGTGGATAGCGAGATCGTCTAGGACCATTAGGTCCTGGCCATCGATACGCATATCCTTCCGTAAATGCCATTTTGTCTTTAAGAAATTTAGTTTGTTTTTTACATATAATCTCTTTATTTAATTTGATTCCATAGTCCTTTACCTCTTTCCACCTAGATTCATACTGTGTATGTTTTTTTAAGCCTTCATGTTTAGTGTATAAGGAGGAAAGTTCTGCATCTAAAGTGGCCAAGTCAAGTCTATACTGGGACACCAAAAGCTGACATAGGTCTGTACTGCATTTTGTTAGGATGCGTTCCCAAAGTGTCTTAAATTCATTTGATACATTGTCAAATGACGGGAAAAGATGGATGCGTAAGCCCATAGGGCATACATTCGCTTGAATATATTTTATAAAGAATTCAATGTGCCAGTATAGGTTTGACTTTCTTTTGATTAATTTTTTGACTGTGCCTATATATTGATTTAGGCTAATATCATCTTTGGCTGGGATATTGCATGAGGACTCGATCTCACTCATGAGGCCCGTCCAGGCATTACCCACAAACTCCATGATGTCCTAGGTATTATCTCTTATCCAATTTGCACATCGATTGCTTATAGTCCGTATATCTATATATTTGGTGTTACCAAACACATCAAAGAAGAGGGGGAAGAAAAAGGGACAGGGAAAAACATAACAAAAGGGGAAAAAACCAACCAAGAACCCAATAAACGACTTTCAATGAAAGAGGGCCAATGACCCAAAAGGGGATAATTAATTGAAAAGTGTTGTTGCGAGGGGTGTCTTCAATCCTTCCATATCATGATAATGTACTTATATAAACATATATCAAGTTGATATTAGTTAATTAATCCATTATAATAATATTGCTGCTTGCCATTATCCCAAATGGCTGGTGCTTCCACCTTAATATCGAAATTTCCAAAAACACATGACTCACCAGACAGCAGCAGTCTGGGTCATTATATGTATCATCTGAAGAGGGCCCTATCCTACATTTGAATTATTGGATATGGAAAGGTTGGGAGACAAGGATTTCGGGCACTAAATTTTCATAAAATTGCTTTTTATTAAACAAACATTTTAAAAATATCTAATGATACAAGCAGATGAAAGAAATCTACATTGAACATGAGACCAGAAAACGGTCGACAGTATCAGATATAATCTTGCATGAGGTGCTAGACCTTCATATAGTATAGGAACAGTTGTGTACAGAACAAGTTGTATTATGCATACATCCAATGTAATATACTTCAAAGCAGACAGAAGCTGCCGGCGGACACCTCGATGCTCAGGGTGCCAGTCAGCAGAGTCGGCCGAAGTTTACAGTAAATATATGGTATACATTACTCATGACAGTTTGCTCAACATGTTTCGCCTTCTCGGTGAAAGCTTCGTCTGGAGCTTAATAATTGTTTTGTCTGTGTAAAAACATAAGTAATTTTAAGGAAACAGAATATATTGTTTACTACATATTCCATAAATGAGAATAATGCATTTTATATGTGATATACAATGTCAATGTAAAAGAAAAGGCATTTCACACATATGATATTACTGTTCTAGCCATCAGGGGGGAGGGGGCTCGGTGGGTAGGCAAGAGGATAGCCATTGGGACACATGTGGGGACACACACCGTATGAAATAGATAACACTATTTTTTAGGCATCAGTATATATAAATGATAAAGAAGACATATCTGTATAGGATATGAACATACCTGTACAGTGTATATTCTGAACTTTTTTGGTACTGTAACGAGGAGGACTAAAAGACGGTCACTGAGCTCATAAATGGGGGAGCCGATGTTCACAAGGAGTGTGGAGTCCAAGTGGAGTCCATGACGTCAATGGAAGTTGGACGGTCAGCATTGGCATCACACAGGGCCCGTCAGATCCGCCAGGAATATCTGGACTATTTTGTGGGGAGAGGAGCTGTGTCCTGGCAGCAATCACTGTCACACACCCATTAATCTTGTTAAAGATTGGACACACAAGATAAATGTCAGAGATATCTTATTTTTCCACACATAAAAAAAAAATTGCAATGATTCAGTATTGTGGATTCTAATCATTTGGGCACATATGCCAAACACAATTATTAGGGTTAATCATGTGTTATATATGTGTGACTTTGGAAGGGTTAATACATTCATCAGTGTGTTTCTTGACTGTAGTCTCTCACCAGCTGATCCAAAGTGATGATGGCCATGTGTTATTTTTGAGCCAGTGGTGTAAATACAAGGGCCTTCTGCACCCCACAAAATGTACACAAACCCTGTCACATTGAGAACTAGGTCACACCCAAGGTTCATCTAATGTCACCTTACATTGGTGGTTCTTGTCCAGAAGTTGCCCATACTATATATTTAATATAATACATTAGGGTATTAACAACGTACCTACACCTGTTATGTTGTGTTCATTTATTACATCCTTCTCACTGCCCACCAATGTTAGGATATGTCAGTGTTATGTGAAACTTGATCATTGTTCATCTCAAAGTGTTATATATATATAAGTAATGGAAAGTGAACTAGAGCAACAAAAAAGCAATACACTATAGATTACACTGATCTCCCTACACTGATTTCTACTGCCAATATCAATGCCATATTGAATACTAGGACTGCTAGTACCTTGAGTGTTGAGTCAAACTTATGCAATGCGGGAAGTCTGCGACTTTGCATCCTTCCTGCATCGCATAAGGGTGACCCGACACTTACTTTTTCCACAGGATTGTATTACACAAGTCTGAAGAACTGTGCCATCCAATCCTGATACATCAGAAATAAAGGGTCATGTGCGACTTGTGTGCGTGTTCAGTGTGAATGTAGCCATACAAAGTGTATGTCTCAATTCGCACAACACTCGCACAAAAGTCGCACATGATGCATTTATTCAGCTGCATCAGGATAGGATTGCACAGTCGTTCACACTTGTATGATCCAATCCTGTATGAAATGTCAGATCGCACTGTGATATGCGTATAAACGGTTGGGATCTTTAACATTTCATTGCCACCTCCAGCAACTCGCATATGGCAGTGTCCAAAATGCTGTCATTAACATGTAAATATGGGAATAGGACAGCCATCATACATGTAATGCTTCTTTACACAGCTTTAGATCTCGACCCCCCAAGGAAAGTCAAATAAAGAATGGAACACACATTGTTGAATGTACAAAATTTTTTTTTTAAAACATTCACAGGGTTAGGGTTAGGGTTAGGGTTAGGGTTAGTGTGTTTTCAATTTTTTTTCCCAAACGTGGGTACACTCTTAACAACTGAGTGCCATCAAAATATCATAAAATATTACAAAACTTTTGTAAGAAAAGGAACCAATAAAAACATAAAAAAAAACTTTTTAAAATTTGGCAATCATGTCAACAAAATCTCGCATTTTTGATTGCAATGCCGTTGCTGTTTCCTTGATTTGCTCGAGGTCTGAGCAACATTGGAGTGCCTCACGGGTTAGTTTTGCTAAAGTGCAAGTAGGTAAATCATGATCTGTAAAAAAATATACAACTGAGTCAATGTGAATCACCTACATGAGGTCATAATAGAGAAACATTTGGTGTCCAGGTTATTTTTAGTTACTCTCGAGTTAATACCTACCCTGTTCTTATGCTCTTTTGCCCTAGGCTCTTCTTCTTCCTCCTGTCCTCCTCTGATCCTGTTGCTGATGATTCTGCCGGTCTCCTGAGCTTACTATATATTCATTAGGGGTGTGAACGCATGATGACGTCATTGTGAGGGCATGGTCGTAATGTATATATATTAAGCTGCAGAGACCAGAGACGGGCAGAATGCACGGCAACAGCATCAGATGAGGACAGGAGGAAGAAGCAGAACCTAAGGCAAAAGAGCAGACAACATAAGAGCAGAAGATTGCACAGCAGAAGAGTGGAGAGGAGAAGATCCAAAGAGCAGAGTGGAGAAGACCGGATGAAGATATTTAAGAACATTTCATAAACGTCTCCTGTCGTTATTCACATACACTTCCATTTATGTGGTTAATGTGTAGGGGTACTATGTACCCCATACCCATTCACACAGTGATTGGTGTCCGGGATCTGGGGGCCACCCTTTGTTGAAGGTTGCTTCCAAAGTCCTAGGAACCCCCTGGCCGCATGACCCCCCAAAACCACCAGACAGGGTTGTGGGGATGAGGCTCTTGTCCTCCTCTACATGGGAGTAAGGTGCTTTTGGGTGTGCGGTGCAGAGGCCCCCTGGCCCAAAGCAACAAAACCCCCCCATGTTGAGGGCATGTGTCCTGCTGTGGTCCAGGGGGTGTTTGTTGCGCTTGCTTGTTCTCTTTCCTGGCCTGACAAGCTGCATGCTTGTATAAGGGTCTGGTAGGGGTTTTGGGGGTAACCCACGCTGTCTTTTTGTTGTGGGCATACCCTCAAACTCAATACCACACACAAAAGGCCTGGTTGTGAACTTGGGGGGACACCCACGGTGGGTTCTTCAATTTTTTGGTGTAGTTCCCCCTCAAAAATCTTCACAACGCAAGTGGCCCAGCAAGTCAGAGCATCCTGATCCGACTTACGGTGCGACTTCCATTCAAATAAAGAGGCTCCCATAGGGAACTAGTGTTGTAAATTGGAGGCTAAAAATAACACTGATAAAAATCATTCTGAAAAAATCTACGTGGGCACACAATTGGCTCTTGGACACTTGGTCCTGGTTCCTCCACAGTTTCGGAAGTGGCTTCCACGCTGCTTGCCAAGTTGCCAGGAGATCGGGGTTCTGACATGGCTGGGGATGCCACATCCTGGCATGATGCAACATCTGCAATGTAAATTTGTAAGGGAATACAAGAATATAAGGTTAAACAATCATTGCAAATACACATATTTCTATGATCCCACTACACAAAAATCTGTGACTACCAACCTTCTTGTTGCTCTGGTGTCTGGTCACTTGTTGGCTCCACCAGAATCACCTCAGGCATAATGTCTTCATCTACATAATACAAAACATTGGCCATATCATAAAAGTCACAAGAGGTACATTTGTTAGGACATGGTGCCCTGCTTGATAGCTCTTTTAGTAACAAATATGAAGACATGTACATGGTTATCTACGAAAAATATGGTACATTAATGTTTGACTGTGCATAGGAACCAATTACCTTTAGTCGAATCTGTGCCACCATCTGGGCCCATGTCTTCCTCTTCTTCCACAACTGCCGATGGAGCTGCCAAACCTCTCCTCCTCCTTTCCCATTGTTTGGCACGGAGTTTACGTTTTTCTCCTATTTAAAGGTTTGAATAATAATCTGTGATTAATAGGAATGTTTGCTGAGAAGATTCATGCAGGAAAGAACGTTCGTTGCAACACAATACATATATTTTTAACTATGGCTTCCTGACTTTTAATGTCATATACTAAAACATCAACAATAGATCGATCAAATCACGACATGACAACTAAAATGAGTAATCTAACTTTTTACATAGACATTATAATCTAGACATGTTAATACAACATACACCAAATTATAAAAAACATATTGCATGATTAAAAAAAAAAAAAAAAAAAAAAAATTACTTTTTTTCAAAATCCGATGGATTTGGGAAAGCTGATCCTGCTCACGGTGTTTCAGGTCAGACCACCGTTTACGAATCTGATCTTTCGATCGCTCCACACCAAATTTTTTTACCAAACAGGCCACCACCTTATCCATGATGCCATCTTTCCTGGCATTGGGCCGATCGTAATTTGCCAACTTGCCATCATAGTCCATTTTTTCTAAAATGGAGACCATCTCCACCATTTCTGGCTTTGACATGGGTGTAGCCCTTGATTTTCGGGTGGCCCAATCACTTCGGCCCACACTAATTGAGCTCCCAGATTGTTGAGACATTATTCTTGATTACAAGATTTTTCCACTGCTTCAGGTGTGAGTGTCGCATGTAGGCCTGATCTTCGGCACGTACACACCCCTGCACAAGCCCGCCACTGGAGGAGGAGTTGACGCCTGCGCTGTATTTAAAGGACGCCAGATCGTTCGGCCGACGATTCGCTAGCGGACATATCGAGAGTTGGAGCACGATCGAGCGGCGAATCACGACTTTTCCCCACAAACAAAGGTACGACTCTTTTAATAGAAAGTGTGTGTTTTGGGCCCTATACAGCTTTTATTAGGAATATCTTTATTATGTGCCAAAATACATGCTCTTTTAATATGTTTTGTGTTGTTTTGTGTCTTGCAGGCATATACTGTCCTGCAATATGGTGGACAATTACACCAGCCACAACTTTCTAATAAGTTTTATTGATGAGTTCAGGCAACTGCCGTGTTTGTGGCAAGTGAAGTCCGCAGATTATAAAAATAAAAAACTCAAAAAACAGGCCATGGAACATTTGGTGGCCTTCTACAAGCCCGTCTGTCCTGGGGCAAATTTTAATTATATACGCAAAAAAATAAACAGCATTCGCACTGCCTACAGGCGGAAGTTAAAAAAAATAGAGGAGTCCACCCAGTCTGGAGCAGGTGCACGGAATGTATATGTACCACGCCTGTGGTACTATGATAACATGCGATTCCTGGCAGACACCATGGAATCCAGGCCGTCAATTTCAACACTGCCTTCTACATCGGCAGAGGGCTCAGTGTCGGTTGATCCAAGCCAGGATGAGGATTTCCTGGAGGAGAGTTTTACTCAGGTATGGCATTTCACAATATATTGTCTGCTAAAATGTAATCATGTAACAAAATTATAAGCTAAACCATAATTGACCCTTTATGTAAACGGGCATAGCAAGGGGTTGGCATGACAGGCAACCGCCAGGGGCGCAGGCCAAGGGGGGTGGGTCACAAAAACATTGGCATTGTTTTATTGTTTATTTTAACAATCCACTCAGCCTGCACACCCCAGAACCCCCAGTTTGCAGGCGGATTCATGCAGGTGTAAAACATTGAGAGCTGCTTCATGCAGGTGTAAAACATTGAGAGCAGCTGAGCCAAAAGACCAGGAGACTGAGACTGCCTCTCACTGCATCCCCAGCACACCTCTGGTCTTACAAACACTGCTGCATCCCCAGCACACCTCTGGTCTTACAAACACTGCTGTAGCCTCAGCATTCCTCTGGCTCAACCTTTTTTAATACAAAACTAACAGCTCCTGCAAATGATCCATCCATCCTTGCTTCCATGTCTCTGGTCTCTCACTCTGGGTCAGCAAGGCAGGTGGCTTCCTTATTCCTGTTTCCCTGCACTGCTTCACCCTCAATGCCCTACATCAAGCCCTCTGCAAGTTCAGGCCCCTCTCTCTCTGCAACCCCCTCCTCTCTCTCTCACACCCCCTCTTTCTCTCCCTCTCTCTAGCTCTCAACCCTCTCTTTCTTTTTCACACCTGAGACAATGATTGCCCACTAGAGAGCTCTACACTGGGCAAACAAGGGGCAAATTAGAAACTTTTAATGCCCTTTAATTTTTTTTGGGGGGGGTGGGTTACAGTTTTACATTGATCTTGGGGGGGGGGGGGGGTTGTTGCCAAATACAGCTCCTCAACAAGGGCACTGGAGACCCTAGATACGCCACTGTATGTAAAGTCTGCTATTTGTTCACAATAATATAACAAACATGCATTTTTATATACACTTTAACATTCTAATCAATTGTTCATTTCATCAACAGGGAAGTGTCACTGAGGAGGAGCCAGGTTGCAGCCAGGAGCCTGGGGAGCCTGCGGAGCCTGAGGAGCCTGTGGAACTATTTCCACCACCACCTCCTCCTGCCAAACGGAGGCAAAAGAGGAAGCACGTGGATGATATCACAGACGAATTTATCCAGGAGGCCACCATAGCCCTACGTCGGAAACCGGAGGCCAATGAGTCCTTCGGCAACATGACGGCAAAAATTTTGGATAAGGTGGACCTCAGGCAGTGTCATTATGCCAGAAAAATTATCCTCGATGTGCTGCAAAAGGCTGAAAACGGGATCCTTAATGAGCACAGCCATGCATGCCAGGAGCACCCGTGCCCTCCACCTCCACCTCCACAACACCCACCACCTCGCCAAATGCCACATGGCCAGTGGCAATATGGCCAGCAGGATCCAAACCTGCCCTCATGGCAACCTGATTTCAGTTACCAGCAACTTTAATTTTTGTAACCCCCTATTATTTATTTTACCCCTGTTTGCCAGTTTCTAGTTTAATTTTGTCCAAATGGACCTTTTTTATGTTTAGTTTATTATACGGAAAGTATTGATGTTTTCTTTGGTTTTTTTTGCTGAGATACAAAAAATAAAGAAAATGAAAATAAAAAATGGCCTATCTGAATTTGTTAACATGTTTAATATTGTGCATAACCTGAAAAATATGTTTTAGACATTAATTCATACAAGAATAAAGGGTCATATCATTAGTTAGATCTTTGGTGTGAAAATACAAAAATAATGGTGAAGAGTTCAAATTATTTAATTATAAAATTTGATAGAACAGATAGAATAGACAAACATTATCTTCATCATAACAGAACACATGCCTTTTTATTAGAAAAGTATGGCATTATGAGCAGCATCTTCCTTCTTCTCACATTTATCAAGATGAGCATGTGCTCCGCATTTCACCTATTTCTTGGACTTCCGCGAGCCGAAAGTTCTTTCTGAATAAAATGTTGAGTTTACTAGAGAAAATTCTTCCGGGAACTCATTTGGTTTGATCATGCGTGTTGGGATTTGTAGCTGTGTGTCGGCCGAATTGTGTACTGACAGGCGAACAATCGTCCGTTCTGGTGTCCGCAGACAAAAATTTTCATGTTTGCAAGAAAGACTTTTGTCCGCGGATTGTGCGCAGACATCTGTCGGAGGCACCATACTAACACGCGTACAATCGGCAGATCTTTCGTCCGCCGACGTTTGTATGCCGACGATCGGTACGTGTGTACGGGCCTTTAGTGTTGGTCGGCATCCAGCTGGCGTCAAGACAGCGCTAACAGGCATTTTTCTACAGTGTCCCAGTTTTACCTAGTTGAGCCAGAGGAGTATCCCATTCATTCCCTTCTCCCATCCCCATTATCAAATTAACAAAACAAACCAAAGATGCCGAAATGGTCATTGTCTCCAATCTCACATTTGGGTATTCAGCTTAAATGGGCTGAAGGTGTCACCGGTAACAATGGCAGACCCACATCAGGCCTAGAAAATCTGCTACATATATATATATATATATATTAATAAAATGGGAGCAGCGCCAAAATTAAATACATATATAAAAAATATGCAAAAATACAAAAAACAGTATAGACAAAAGTCCCAAAGTCTTAGATGGAGTTGATGGAGGAGAGGGAGGAAACCAGTCCAGATCATCCAATCACCAGTGTGTAGTGGGGAAAAACGTATGATCCCCCAAAAGTGACAGTCAAATCTGCTTACCAGAAAGTTTGACCCTCCTGTTACAGATCGGTCAAAAAGCGCCAGAGCATTCCAGAAGCACTTGACATAAAGGATCCCTCAGAGTTCCTCCGGTCTGTGATGACACCCAAACTCTCCACTCACAGGACAATGCAGAAGGACAACACCAGCCTGAACCATTTAGAAAGCTCCAACCAGAAAGGTAATACCTCAGGAGGACAAAAGCAGGCCAAATGGTGTTGTACGTAAAAACAAGCAACTTTATTAAAAAAGTAATGCACTTACATGGATGTAGATTCAAACAACATGTGAATAAAAACTGCTGTATAAATAGAGTGTGCTGCACATCAGAGTGCCCGGGGTCCGCCTTACGTGTATCGTCATACGCTTGACATCATCAGAGGGTAGGTATCTTTTTCCCTTTATATATATATATATATATATATATATATATATAGCACCCTCCTAGGTAGGTGCTAGGAAAATGCATCTATTGATCCTTCTGCTTATCAGGGGAGCCTGATCTATTAGGGTGCCTGTGGCATGTCTCCAGATGTGATTCATTGAGTCTGAGGGAGTGTCCCCACTGCATCCAATAGGGGAGCCTGTTGGACAGTGGAGGAAACCTAGCCTGTGACACATTGGCTTTTATGGGAGTCCCAGTGGGAGGGCATTCTTGCAATGCATCCTGGGATTGCTCATAAAACCCGGGGGGACATGTGACAGGGCATCTTTGGCGGGAAGCAGAGTCCCAGGAGGAGGCAGACGGCTGTCTCTCCTCCTGCTGTGTGTGAGGAAAGTGGTCTTAGGCAGTCGGCCAAGTGTACCAGGTGTGGAGCTGAGCTGCAGAGGATCCAGTGTAGCTGACAGTGGAGCTGCTGGCAGAGTCTCTTGGGAAAAACAGTGTTCGTGAGTACTGAGGGACCTGCCAAAGGGTCTGGCCCAAGAAGGGGGACCACTCCAATGAAGTCAGGGGATTAAGGAGCTAGCTCACACAGAGAGAATTACAGTAAAGGAGGTGGCATGTAGAACCCTGAAGAATAGGAATAAAGGGGGTGCCTAGTTGGGCCCAGAAGAGCGATTCACAGAGCAATATAAGTTCTTTAATTCTTCTTCACTGCTAGTGACAAGGTGAAGCTGCAGCCTTGCCGCACTCACTTATTTCTAGACATCCCAGCAAATTGTGCAAAGTTCATTCAAGTTGGAGTATCCCACTCATCCTTTCTCCTATCCAAGTTCTCAAATAAAACTCCAAAAACACCAAAACCCCTAGACTGTTACTTGACTAAGCCAAGCACTTTAAAGTCGCTAAACTATTGTGTTGTTGCTATGGGTAACCCAAGGGAAACTGTAACCAGCAGCTCCCAAGGATGTAGTGCTACATATATATATACTGTATATATCTATATAAACCAAAGAAGAGAGCGGCACTCGCGGCTCTTGAAAGCTGAATGGACAATGACGGTTTAATCAATGAGGCTTCCTCAGGAAGCTTGTGCCTCATCGAAACATCGATTAAACTGTCATTGTCTGTTCGCCTTTCAAGATCCGTGAGTGTCGCTCTCTTCTTTGGTTTATATGCGCTGTCTCTGCTGTGCACCCGCACCCGGGCCCATTTTTTATCCCTTATTTGTGTGCGGTGGCAACCATTGGATATTTAAAAATATATACACACACACACTATATTACCAAAAGTATTGGGACGCCTGCCTTTTTTACACGCACATGAACTTTAATGGCATCCCAGTCTTAGTTCGTAGGGTTCAATATTGAGTTGCCCCACCATTTGCAGATATAACAGCTTCAACTCTTCTGGGAAGGCTGTCCACAAGGTTTAGGAGTGTGTCTATGGGAATGTTTGACCATTCTTCCAGAAGCGCATTTGTGAGGTCAGGCAAAATGATGTGCACAAGAAGGCCTGGCTCGCAGTCTGCACTCTAATTCAGCTGCAAAGGGTGTGCCAACTCAATATTTAACCCTATGGACAAAGACTGGGGTGCCAATAAAGTTCATGTGCGTGTGAAGGCAGGTGTCCCAATACGTTTGGTAATATAGTGTAAATATATATATATATATATATATATATATATATACACGGTATATTGTTAATAATTTTATACTTCCCACGAGTCTCTGCATTCATCAGTCTGTCAAATAAGCGTTGGCATTCCTCTGACTCAGCTTCATATCTTGTTTGTAGTATGAAAATGGTACACATAGGCAGCAGTTGTTCACACCTTTTAATGGCACTTGTATCCTGGGAATAAATGGACGATGTCAGCAGTGTTGAAATGTTATTGTACAAATATGATACACCAGTCTCTTTTTATGTAACTCATGTTCTTGGTTTGCCAATGCTGCTTTTCCAAACAAATGTTTTTTTTTGGAAAATAATGTGTATTCTTGTGTAGTACCCTCCTAGGTAGGTGCTAGGTAAAAGCATTGTTTGCTCTGCCTGCTTATCAGGGGAGCCTGATTGTTAGTTTTGCCTGTTGCATGTGTCCATGTGTGATTTTTTTGGTCTGAGGGAGTGTCCCCACAGTATCCAATAGGGGAGCATGTTGGACAGTGGAGGAAACCCAGCCAGTGACACACAGGCTTTTGTAGCTGTCCCAGTGTGTTGGCACAGAGAGTGGTGCATCCTGGGATTGGCTATAAAAGCCAGGAACACATGTGACAGGGCTTCTTGGGGTGGGAAGCCAGGTCCCAGGAGGAGGGTGACGGCTGTCTCTCCTCCTGTCAGCAAGGAAGTGGTCACAGGCAGTCGGCCTAGTGGACCAAGTGTGTGATGCTGAGCCAGGAGGTCCAGGATACTGATGAGTGGAGCTGAAGGCAGAGCAACCCAGGGAAAAACAGTGTCCATGAGTACCGGAAAGCTTGCCAGAGGTCTGCCCAGGAAGGGGGCCACTCCAGTGGAGCAGTGGAGAGCCAGTGGACAAGGGCTAGCATGCAGGGGAAGTGAGAAATGAGGTGCCAGATTAGGACCCTGAAGAGGAATTCATTTAGGAACATATCTTCTAATTCAGGAACATATCTTCTACTTCAATTCAGTGGCAAGGTGAAGTAGCGGCCTTGCCACACACGCTACAGTCAGTTGTCCTCAGAAATTGTGCATAGTTCAAGTTAGAGTATCCCACTCATCCCTTCTCCCATCCAAGTTCTAAAATAAAACACAAAAAAAAAATCCCCTGGACTGTTCATTGTCTGAGCCAAGTCTTAAAGTTATAAGTTTTACAGACTGTTGCTCTGGGTAACCCAGGGGAATCCCCACTCAGCAGCTCCCTAGGGGCAGTGCTACACTTGTAACTCCTGTACATTTAGGGAAGGAAGGAAGAACAAAAAGGGGAAGGTAGGAAGAATGGAAAGGGAAGGAAGAAAGGAAAGAAAAAGAAAGGGAAGAAAGGAAGTATGGGAGGATGGAAGGAAGGGGGATGGAAGATCAGTCTAGAACATATCAACCTCACCCAAACATGAGTTGGATTGGGAACATGGATTACCAATATCATAATTTGCTGAATACTTACCGGTACTTATTAGGAGAATTAAGTGGGGTAGATAAAAGTCCAAAATGACCCAGATTATACTACCTATATCTTCTGCCAATAAAACCTGTTAGCTTTTATCAGTATACCACTTACATAGTTTGTGAGGCTGAAAAAAGACATCAGTCCATCCAGTTCAACCTATGATGTGTGTGTGTGTGTGTTTGATGTTAACCGTACATTGTATACTCCTTTATGTTGCGGTCTTTAAGGTGCCTAATAGTTTTTTTAAGATATCGATGCTCCCTGGTGATACTACTGCTTGTGGAAGAGAATTCCACATCCTTACTGCTCTGACAGTAAAGAACCCCTTACGTATTTTAAGGTTAAACCGTTTTTCCTCTAGATTTTATGTGAGTGGCCACGTGTCTTATTGTATTCCCTTTCTCTGAAAAGTTTGTTTCGTATTGCATGCCACTGCCAAGCCTATTGTCAACTAGGACCCTCAGGTCCTTTTCCATCTTAGATTCACCCAGGGGTTCCCCCCTAGTGAGTAGCTTGCTTTCGTGTTTCTGACGCCCAAGTGCATTACTTTACATTTTTCAACATTAAACCTCATCTGCCATGTAGTTGCCCACCCCATTATTTTGTTCAGGTCTGTTTGTAAGGTTCCCACATCCTGCATCGAAGATATTGGCATGCTTAGTTTAGTATCATCCGCAAATACCAAGATTGTGATAGATATCCCCTCCTCTAGGTCGTTTATGAATAAATTAAACAGGATTGGTCCCAGGACAGAACTTTGGGGGACCCCACTTCCCACACCCACCCAATCCGAGTACTCCCCATTTATCACCACCCTCTGGACTCTCCCCTGGAACCAGTTCTCTTTCCAGGTACTCACCTTATGGTCCATACCTATGTACCTTAGTTTGTACAGTAAGTGTTTGTGGGGAACGGTGTCAAATGCTTTTGCAAAGTCCAAATACACCACATCCACAGGCTTTCCTTTGTCTAGATGGCAACTCACTTTATCGTAGAAGGTTAATAGATTGGTCTGGCAAGAACAATTTTTCATGAATCCATGCTGATTACTATTAATATTACCGTTCTCATTACTAAAGTCTTGTATGTGGTCCCTTAACATCCCCTCCAAAATCTTGCAAACTACTGATGTTAGGCTGACCGGCCTATAGTTACCCGGGATATATCTCGGCCCCTTTTTAAATATTGGTACCATGTTGGCTTTTTTCCAATCGGTTGGCACCATACCCGTCTGTAGACTATCCTTAAAGATCAAGAATAATGGTCTGGCTATCACCTGGCTGAGCTCTTTAAGAACCCTCGGGTGCAAGCCATCCGGTCCCGGTAATTTATTTATGTTAAGTTTCTCTAGTGTAGTTCTAAGTCTATCTTCTGTTAACCATGGGGGTACTTCCTGAGGTGTATTATTTAATTTAGCATTACAAGCTGGGTTAGTGTAGCCCCCCCAATTCTTTCATGAAGACTGAAGAGTAGAAATTATTTAACACTTTCGCCTTCTCTCTGTCCTCTGTGGCCAGATTCCCTTCTTCGTCTTTTATGGGGCCATGCTTTCTTACAATTTATATACTTAAAGAATTTATTGGGGTTTTTTTTACTCTCTTCCGCTATATGTCTCTCGTGTTCTATTTTAGCCGCCTTGATTTCACCATTTCTTATTACACTCTTTGTAATGCTTGAATGCTAAGGTATTTTCCTGGTTGCTAAGGTATTTATCCTGTTTGCTAAGGAGAAATACCTTAGCAACCAGGAGGAATACCTTAGCGACCGGGAGAAATACCTTAGCGACCGGGAAAAATACCTTAGCAACCGGGAAAAATACCTCAGCGACCGGGAAAACTACCTTAGTGACCGGGAGAAATACCTTAGCGACCGGGAGGAATACCTTAGCGACCGGGAGGAATACCTTAGCGTGAGTGTGTCAGTTTAAATCTTACCAGCTATCCACTGACCTCGGATTCCCCTTTGGGAAACCAGTATGCAGTAGACTCTACACAAAGCAGAAGATGTGTTGGGTCTCCTGTTGGGTCTCCAGTTCCACTTGATGTGTTGGGTCTCCTGTTCCTGTGTCCACAACACTGTGAACAACAAAACACACTCTGACACACCTGGCTGAGCAGGGCATGCTTACTGCAGATATCTGTAAATACAGAACATCCCAGTGGCTCAAGGCGTATAGACACAAGGAATGACACAGCAACTGCAACAGCAAAAAAAAAGTATATTGCAACAGGATAAACAAAGAAGAAATATATTGTAATAAAAAATGGTATAATAGTGCAATGGGTAAACAGTAAGATAAATCTACTGCAATAATTAAGCAATAGGAGTTATATGCTGCCACAACAATTGTTATCAAACACGACCCTTCCTGAATCTTGTACTGGGCAACCCTAACTAGAGGAGATATGCATGTGTATTTACCTCAATAACAGTTCAGAAATCAGTGTTACAATACTCTTTTCTTCTGCTGGCCAACTCGTTGGGGCCCAACAGTTTTGGTGAATTGCTCAAGGTAGTGCCCTTTAAAAAATGATGCTGGCACTGCCACTGGATTCCTTACAGACAACTCTGTCCATCTTTGATCAAAGTGTCATGCAGGCTGGCCAACAGCCTCTCACCACTCTGTGTCAGCAGAAATAATTTCCTTATGCTCACTGGCAAAGCGAAACCCCAGTCAGTGTCTTCCGCATCTAACTCCTCAATCAGGCAGCAGGCTCAACTAGCATTCAGGTCATCCTCTGATACTCTGGAATAGCTGCCACTGGGTCTCACTTACTCTCTTACCCAGGTGCAGCAGTCTGCTCCCAACCTCAGTCCCCTTCTAAATTATCCCCTCTTCCTATCCTCAGCCCGAGAAGGTTACAACTCCTGTCTTCCACAGTGCATCTGAGAGTTGAAGATCAAGAACTATAACTGTAATAAGGCTAAGTTTCCTTAGGGATTACATCTCCGGTGACCCCTATGCCTCTTAGTCCCCTGTTACACCTGTACTGTATCTCTGCTGACCCCAGAAACTCCAGTGTTCTTCGGGTTCCACTTAATCATTCGTCTCCAGTGACACCAGCGCCTCCAGTGACTACTGTGTCTCTAGTGGCTCTTGCATCTCCACTGACCCCATCATTCCTGAATCTCCAATGACCCTGTGTCTCCAGTGGCTTATGTATCTCTGGGGACCCCTTCATTCCTGAGTCTCCTGACTCCTCTGTCTCCAGTGTCCCCAACACTCTTGTGTCTTCAGTGACTTCTGAGTCTCCAGTGACCTTTGCGTCTCTACTGACTCCTGTGTTCCTATGTCAACCAGTGACCCTAGCATCCTGAGTTACCTAGTGATGTTAGAGCTCCCTCTGACTTCATAGCATTCAAACTTACTCTGTAACCTCAGAGCATCCTGTGACTTCATTGCACCCTGGGTCATAGGCGTGCATTCAGGGTGTGCCAGGTATGACTGGGCACAACCTAATCACCCTTTGTGGCCCAGATTCCCCCTGTTTATACTCCTGATATCTCACCAAAGCCCCCTAATGGGGCCTAAATTTAAATAAATAAAAAAAAATAATAAAAACAAAAACGACTGACACCGTCCACTGCCCTATTGACAGTGTCAGTA
Source organism: Pelophylax lessonae (assembly GCF_965119305.1). Lineage (NCBI taxonomy): Eukaryota > Metazoa > Chordata > Amphibia > Anura > Ranidae > Pelophylax > Pelophylax lessonae. The sequence goes on from NC_138773.1 coordinate 82,103,727, forward strand.
TATATATATACATGTGTATGTGTTTGAGCTTTGGGGTGCACTCCCGTGCCCTGGGTTCCTCCTTGACACCTGTGTTTCCACGCAACCTCAGGAATGCTCTTGTACACTTTGAAGTGACTTTCTCCCAATGGATATGGAACCCTGCCCGTGATATGGAGATAAGATGAGTAGGTGAGTATTGCAGTAAGAGCTGCAATTTTTTTTTCATGGCTTTTTTTTTGTGACCTGGAGTTGGGTTTTAATAAAATTCATATGTCTTCTGACAATGTTGATGTACTAGCATGTTCTTGCCCTGTTAGACATTTCTGTAAGAAGAAAAGCAATGCGGCTTAGAGAGACGCAAACGTTTCCCAACAATTTAACAAAGCAGATTTTCTGTAGAAGTGTTCAGGTTGTCGCTTAGAAGCAACATAAACGAAGCCTCATTTTCCACACAATGAGCTCGGCAGGTTTCACCAGAGAAGCCTGGAATAATCTGCACATGTAATAATAACACAGCAAGTCATATGAGGAGAGACTGACTAGCCGCTTGCCAGGAAAGGGAAACAAAATCAAATTTTCAAGAGAGGTCCAAAATTTCACATCGCCTTTGCAGCTAGTAGGAAAAAAAGTGATCACAGCTTGAAAGTCCCATCGCCGAATCCTTGCAGCTTTTTTTGGTGGAAATGACAAGGAAAGCGCTGATTGCGGGAAGAATTCAGGTTGTTTGTGTCTCTGCCAGCTCATTAAAATGGTTTACGTTATCAAAGACTCATTCTAAACCATTCTCGGATGATTCTTTACTCCCAGCAGCTCCTCCACCTGCCTGACAATTCTGTGTCCAGCTTCCCAGGTCTGAATTTCAACATAAAAAGGTTTGCTCCTCACCAGCTTCCTTCAGGAATATTTTACAGTTAGCATCTAAACTTCTAAAGCATCCAAAAAAGATCCCTATTATTCATCATAAGGCACATATTCATGTTGCTGGTGCGCAATGCTGTGAACTGTATCCCCAAATGCAATCACATATTGCAAGGTGCTACTGCCATCTTCAGTGGTTGAAGTCACTTAATGAACACCAGATGCTAAATTAAAATAATTTTTTTAGCCAGTTGCAAGTAACCCTATTAGTGAAGATTTCTTATATAAGACCCCCTCAAGACTACAGTACAACTACAGTAGCAGGCAATGCAACAGTGCGCTACAACATGCATGCTGGACATTGCGGTATATTATGTTAGGTCATGTAAATTTATTTTACCATGGAGGTACATTGACAACACATTCAAATTGATTGGGCTGTTTGAATGCAAAATGCATTTAACTGCAAAATACGACTCCCAATAATGAAGAGGCCCTTTGTGCCCGGACCAGGAAAAAAAATACATCAGCTCATACTCATCGGAGTTTGTTTTATATTTTACAACATGTGTTTCTGAATTCAAGAATTAGGCTAGGTTCACACATGTTCAGTGCAAATTCTCCTTCCGATTTCATTGCAAATTTCCAAAGCAGCTGTTTAGCGGTTCAGCTGAGATTTCTACATACTGTTCAGATGCAAATTTTCAGAACCAGTGTCCTAAACAAACCGATAACTGTCAGGTGAGAGCTGAATGTAAATCAAAGAATTTCCAGCAATGAAAAATAAAGTAAAAACAGTATCAGTTGATTTCATGGATATTGTATGGTCTATGGGGACTATTCAAACTATGATTTTTTTTTTTTTTTTTTTGCAGTTTTTTGCATTTTTTTCACAGTTTTTTTATCATTGATTTTATTTGACACTTTATATACATTGTTTATTGGATTCAAATATGAACTATTTTGTGTATATATATATATATATATATATATATATATATATATATATATATATATATATATATATACATGTGTATATATATATATATATATATATATATATATATATATATATATATATATATATATATATATATATATATAATGTATAATTATTGCACTTATCACTTTAGAGTGTTTAGTTGAAAGCACTTCCCTATTATTTTAATAATTTTGTATTATATAGCGCCTTTCAAGGTAGCTTCTCAAAGCGCTTTACAAGGAAAACACAAGTAATACACAGGATAAGACCCCATTCACACTAGCCTGACAAGTCGTGCTCCCTCGCGGTCCATTGACCGCTACAGGACCCGTTCTAATAGGAGCAACACAAGATGCTCCGACTTAGAAGAAGGGTCCTGTACTACTTCGGAGCGACTTGCATAGACTTCCATTATGTGAAGTCCCTGCAAGTCGCCCCCGAAGTAGTAAGGAGTCGTGTCGCCTCAGTGTGAACCGGCTCTAACATAAAGAAAAATGGTACAATTAAGTAAAAGCTTGTCTAATGAAAAATCTTTTTTTAGATTTGATTTAAATGAGCTAAGAGAAGATGCCTCTCTGATGTTCTTTGGAAGTGAATTCCAGAGTTTTGGAGCATAGCAGGAGAAGGCTCTGTCTCCCATCGAGTGTAGGTGAGTAGAGGGGCCACTCAGAAGTCCAGAATTTAAGGAGCAGAGGGGGGAAGTAAGTTGATAAAATGTCAGCGAGATAATGTGGTGCCAAGCCATGAATAGCCTTATAAGTGAGCAAGAGGATCTTAGCCCCCAATTACATCAGGCTGATTTGACATGCGATTTGACATGTCAAATCGCATGCCAAATTGGAGCCTATTTCAACAGCAATGTCCGAATCAGTGCAACACCGATTCTGAAAAGTAGTTCCTGCACTACTTTTGAGCGACTTCGGCGGACGATTTAAATAGACATCTGTGCATGAACCCGCAAAGATGTCTCTCAAATCACACCCCCAAAGTCGGACTGAAATTCCGGTTTGAAATTGGGGGCTTTTAGATTCCGATAAGCCCACTGCCCACAAACCCCACAAACACCGCCCAGGGTTATCGGGAAGAGGCCATTGTCCCCATCAACTTGGGGACAAGGTGCTTTTGGGTGGGGGGGTGCAGAGCCCCCCTGCCCCAAAGCACCCACCCCCCATGTTGAGGGCATGTGGCCTGGTATAGTCCAGGAGGGGGGGCACTCGGTCATCCCCTCCCCTTTCCTGACCTGCCGTGCTGCATGCTCGGGTAAGGGTCTGGTACGGAATTTGGAGGGAAACCCCACGCCCTCTTTTTTTTTTGGAGTGGGAGTTTCCCTCAAAATCCATACCAGACAGAAGAGTCTGGTATGGTCCTGGGGGGGGGGGGGGGGGATGCTACACCTTTTTTTTTTTTTCATTTTGGCGTGGGGTTCCCTTTCAAGATCAATATCAGACTCAAAGGGCCTGGAATGGAACTTGGGGGGGACCCCACACCGGATTTTTTTCCACTTTGGTGTGGAGTTCCCCTTCAAGATTCTCGCACCACAAGTCGACTCATTATGATCGGACTTGGATGCGACTTCCATTCAAATCAATGGGTTCTTATAGGGAACCATTGATTTTACAGGTGAAATAAAAAAATGTTTGACGCGGCCTAATGCTGTATGCAACGTTAAGCCGCATTTAGCAGCCTTTAGCAGTGTCAGATGTTTTAACAGCTATAACGCCAGAGGTGACCTCAAAACGTGCTGGCCCTGGGCTTTTTTGCAGCTTGAAACGCCTATGCCACTTACAGCTTCAAAACGCCTGTGTGTGCATGAGGCATTAAAATAACATGGGGGGGCGTTTTTAGGCTGCAAAAAAAAACTCCTAAATGCAGCTGTAAAAACGCCCTATGTGCACGAGGACTTAACTGTAGAGTGGAAATCACTGTCTTTGTGATATTCCCTAGCATATTTCCTGACAGTAGAATAGGTAGCAATGTCATTATTTACTTTTTGGATAGCTCTAAAAATTAGATGAGCAGGAACCGCAAAACACAAAAGAATGGGCACCTAAGTAGGTGAAAGAACAGATCAGTGCTGAAACTTCACCATCTGCTGGCCGTCATTTAGCACTACAAGGGTCCTTTCACACGGGCTTTCCACCCGGCGGACTCCATTTTGCTCAGTGGAGATCGATCTGCTGATCCCCGCTGAGCATGTAGATAGCAGGTCCGTCTCCACTTACTTTGCAGAGACAGACCTGTCAGAGTTCCACTCTCCTCTATGGGAAATCGGATGAAAACGGACCCCTGTCTGTGTTCATCCGATCCTATCCGATCCTATCCGATCCGATTCTCCAGAGAGATGGAAAACTTTAAATTGCATTAAAAACTAATGGCATCCAAACACGTGTGCTGCACTTTGTCACTATTGAAGTGCGATTTGGGATCACAGGCAGAATTGCGGTGATTCTGTCCGCAATCCCAAATCGCCAGATGTGAATGGGGCCTCATATCCTGGTAGAGGTCTGTCTCTGATTTTTGTTAAACTGTGTATGCCTTAAGACAGCCATATTGCCCGGTTCAGTGGGTACTGGCCGAATTTCGATCCACGCATGGGCAGGCTGGTTGTACACAAGTTGATCTGTCGATCCAGCCTGTCAGGATTTTCCTGAATAGGCAGCACTAATCATAGTATTCTGATGGTAGTGAAGACTCCCCACTACCAGAATACCACAGCGGGAGTGATTTTACCTCAAATGTGTGGATGGGGAAATTGAGGAATTTTCATCCCACTGGTTAAACAGAAAAAAATGCATAATGTATGGGCTACCTTCGATTTTTCCTGCGCATTGTATAGGCTGTCTCTATACTCCGTTTATCTTTTCTTATCCTGATCATCAGCATGTTTTCTCTGCTATTGTCCCATATTCTTGTCTGGAACCTGGATTGTGTCTGTGTCCAGAGTTGTATAAAGTACTCGAAACCCATACTTGAGTAAAAGTACAAGTGCTCGATCAACGATCAAAAAGTGACTTGAGTAGAAGTGGAAGTGCTCGATCAAAAAGTGACTTGAGTAGAAATACTAAAGTATTCAACATTTTTTGTACTTAAGTATTGCAAGTAGTTTTTTTTTAAATGTTGCTACTCAAGTACTGAAAGTAAAAGTACAAGCACTGTGTTATGTAGTTATTAAAGAAAGAAGTCAAAAGTTTGAACATCATATTGTTTTTGATTATTTCAAATGCAGCTTTTATTTATACATACAGTAGCATTTATTTTCGTATGCGCTGATAATACACATGTTTTGAGCTTCATGAAACCTGCCATCTACTGTTCTGGCAGTGGTAATTTTTATAATTGTAACGAGTAACTATGCAGCACAAAAAAAAATATTGGAGTAGAAGTATTTAAATCATTGAAAAAATGTAGTGAAGTAAAAGTGGAAGTAGGAGAAAAAAATTCTACTCTAGGAAAGTACAGATACCGCCTTTCAGTACTTAAGTACAGTAGTGAAGTAGTTCTACTTAGTTACTATACATCTCTGTCTGTGTCTGACCTGACCATCAGTCAGAAGGTCTTCCTAATGGCCCGTACACATAATCTGAAAATCAGGCAACAGGTCGTCCGCTTGTCAAATTCAGGACACACAACGCAAGCTGTCACAGCCTGGTGCCCACACTAGTGATACCGGTGCCGCCGAGGGGAGAGGGAAAGGAGCGAGGCTTCAGGCGGCCACATCACTAGATCGTGGGACAGGTGAGTGTGTGTTTATTAAAAGTCAGCAGCTACACTTTTTGTAGATGCTGACTTTTAATAAACACAGAAATGCCTGGAACTCCGCTTTAAGAAAAGAAGAATGCATGCAAAGTAAAACTGACTTAGGTATATTGCTTTAACTTCAATATTATTTTTGATTTTACAGTTTGCCTAGACTCTTCATCATGCTGACTGTAATCAGCCGAGACTATGTCCTTGACTTTCTTCAGAAAACTTAAATTCAGCCTGAAAGAATCACGTCTAGAGCTTTGCATGAAATTGTACACAACTTTTAAGCAGCATGGTTTGTTAGCTTTAGACAACTTTCTAGTACAAATTGTACAACCAAAACTAATTATACAGAAATATATGGGTTTCATCACCCAAAAACAATTTTCCACATTCATACACCTAACTGCTTCCATAAGATTGTCTACAGATGGAAAATGAAAAATCAATATAAACATAATGACACCAATGTTTTAGTGTTAAACAAGATCATAAAATGCTATAGTAACAAGCTTAAAATTGAAATTTATAATTAATGGGCCAAAAAATGACAAAACAAGATATGCAACAAATATATTTTACAGTTTCATGGTTATGTTGGGAGGCTAATCAGAGGGGATCTCCCCACTCAGATTCCTCACTGAAGGCCTGTTATAGAGGGTCAAATACTGCTTATACAAGAGTGTTGTCAAAGGTGAAAAACATGCACCAGTGCCAGGAATCAAAGTCAGATTGGGTGTGAATTTAAAAGAAAGACTAGATGGGTGCCACAGAAGAAGACACTTCTGGTTCACTTTTTAAAGATAACCTGGAAACACAGAAAAATGGAAGCTGCTTGTTGACATGTTTTAAAATGCTTGCTCTGGGACCGGTCCTTGCTTCTACTATTGCAGACCCAGAATAAGCATGATGCCAGTGAATGAATATCTATACCACATGGTTTGAGAATATGTTCGTAATAAATTGGGCACAAGAGGAAGCGTAATGATTTAAAACAGCCTTTTCCAACCTATTAATCCTGGAAAGAAACCCTTAATATTTTGTCTGGTCTTGAGGAACCCTGAGAAAAATTCTAATCCACAGCTCATGGCACATTAGCATAATTAATAAGTTGTAGATATAATAACAAATAACAGGATAAAGACATGGAACTTGGAATGTTTAGCCATCCATACATGGTTGGAATTCAGTCGGTTCAGCAGGGGCAGGCAGAATTTTGATTCATGGGCACCCTGGTTGTACAGAAGTCGATCTACCTATCAACTTCAGTACAACCAGCCTGTCAGGTTTTTTCCTGATTGACCACTGCCACCCACCAGCTATAGCCAACAGCGCTGATCATTGTGTTCTAAAGGCGGGGAAGGCTCCCCACCATCACAACACAATAGCACTGCAGAAGGATTCCCCCATCCACATCAAATATGTAAATTGGGGAATCAGATCTTTTTTTTTTATTCAGTCTGCTAGTTGAATGAAAAAATTGATGAATGTATGCCCTGCCTAAGGGTGCAAAGGAACTTATCCATCATCCCTAAGAAGACAAAGTTTGTTTTGTTTTAGAGAAAAAGCAACAGTTTTCCATTCATGAGAATAAAGCAGAATATGAAAACAGAAGGTTTACTTTCCTGACAGACCCCATTCCCAAAGTGCCATAAATAAATGTAAAAAAAAAAAAACATAGGAATTAAAAAGAAAACTCTTGGTTTGTGACATTTATGGGATATGCTGGGGGTGTCAGCAAGCCTCTTGGGAAAGCCAGGTGTTCAAAATCCTGTGAGAATGTGCTCCAGCCAATTGCAGGAGCACATTCTCAATCTGTTGTCCATGGACCACCTGTGACTGAGTAGTCAATGACTATTAGCTACATTAAACTAAGCTAGCACTGGTGTCATTGGGCAGCAGAAAGGTACAGTTGATACCAGTATGGCTTCATCTGATACTGCCATGTTTATGTAGTGCCTTCCCCTGGAGCAGCCAGGTTTGACAAGTTCTCTGTTCTGCCATGACTCTGTGAGCTGCTTCATCCCCTTCTGACACACCTGGTAGGATAGTAGGATGTATCAGGAACCTGTATGAGCATTGGTGTTAATATAGTAGTATACCACCATCACTTTTTTCGCATATGGAAACAGACACCAGGCTGCTTGATTGTAAATACATTAAGTATTTTATTGCAATGCAAAATAAATGGCAATGCCTAAAACGATAAACAGGTAAATGAATCTGTTTAAATGCAATGAACTGACATGAATACCAGGCTATAAAATGGCAGTTAATCCAGTGATACTAAGCAAACTAACTAATGTCTAATGTGGTACTAACTAATATCAGCGGCACTGGTAAAGGGCAGTGTAAACAGGGAGTATAATCAAATGAAAAGCATAAACAGCAAGGAACAGTCTCCAAGTATTTACATAGGTGAGGAAATATGCATATTTTCTTTCCTGAAAAGAGGCATCCCTGTAAGGAAATTATTTTGTATATGGCGCATGACTTGCCACTTAAGCCAGCTAATGTTGGGGCCCACACTGTGTGGAAGTGCACCTATTGCAGTCTCTGTATGACTGTATGTAATGATTTGCTTTATGGGCTGCTAGGCAAATAGGCAGTCTCCAGTTGTGCTGAACTGTGGCACAGAAGTGAAAAAAAAAAAAGCCGCAGTTGCTCACCAGTCCTGGAATACAGCAAACCTTGGGCCTGGACACTTGTCTGTTGGCAGTGCCTCTGCCTCTCTCCTCAGGAATCTGCTCCTCAGAAGTTTGATTCCAGCACTCTAGTCACACAGCATGCAAGTCTTTCCAGCTCTGATATCCATACTCTGTTGTAGGCACACACAGGCATGCAGCACCCCCTATGTACAGCAGCAGTCCCAGCTCCAGTCCCAGCAGCAAAGAAGAAGCTCTTCTCTAAAACCGGGGAAAAAACTCTCTGCTCTCGCTCCCTCTCACAGGAGTTCTTAAGGCTCCTGTAGTTTGCAGCTGCATTCATTTCTGCAGTGCAACTCTCATTTCAGTCTACATTTCCCAAGGTTCCATGTGGCTGCATCATAGTCTCTCCAGTCCTTTCTGTTTCTCCAGTTCCCCCTATTTTGCAGAGGCAAGACAGCAGCAGTGTCTGTATACTGAGCGTAACCGTGTCAGCGCAATTAAAAAGTATCATCAGTGCTGGAAGACAAAATTCTTCCCCTTTTACTATCAGTCTTTCAGTAGCTGCCATTTCTCCAATTTTACCAATTCCTTGTCTGGATTGGAAGAAGGAAGCCTGTAGGCAGAATAAAAATGTGGTTGAAGCAGAAATAAAGCAGCTGGTTTAGTAAAATGAAAAAACAGCCAGAATGTGAATGGGCTGCCAGTAAAATAGGTGGACAAAAATTAAAGCAGCTGTCCCAGCAGAGTGATCAAATGGGACAGAAAATGAACTCAGTTAGAAAGAAACAAAAAAACAGCTGGACAGAAAGAAAAGTTTCTGGGCAAATAGTAAGGTCCCATTCATATCTGGAAGTATTAGGAGCATTGTGAGAGAGGTGCTTTGTATTTGCATTGAGTGTTTTTGGCACCTTTTACATTACTTTATGTAAAGTGCATTTTTCTCTGTCTCTGGCAGTCCAGGTGGCCGGCTGGAGGGTCCCGCAGACCTGTTCCACAAGCAAGTGTCATGAAGAGTCTCTGGTCTAGATGGCTGTAGTGGCAGGACTACCCCATTAGAAGCTTAGCACCCTTAAGACAATTGAAGCCATGCCCTTTGCCCATTCAACTTTTTCTCATCAGGAGTAGGCGAGATAGAAGACGTATTATTAATATTGTTAAGCAAGCAAAGCAGGAAGGGGACGTGGATGTTCTTGTCCATCTAGGGACAAATGACCTGGCTTGCAATGAAATGTCAGAGGTGAAAAAATCTTTTATCACACTTGGAAATGACATACAGCATTTTGCATCCACCATTTCATTTTCTGAAGTTCTGCCTGTGCATAATGTTCAGAATGATAGGCAGAGGCGCATAAAGGAGTTCAACATATGGCTTAGTAAATGGTGTCAAGAGCAAGGATTTGGCTTTGTTTCTCATGATAGCTCTACTTGGAATAGAAAGGAACTGTACAAAAAAGATGGTTTGCACCTTTCTCTCAAAGGAACAAATGTACTTAGTGAACAACTCCAAGAATTTGCGAAAGAGTATTTAAACTAGGAAGGGGGGGCAAAAGAGTGAAAATACAAGAGTCCAATTGCCCCCCGAAACAATGCCAGAACAGGTCAGAAGCACAGAGGTTAAGAAATGATAAGCTCAGAGTCCTGTCTACAAATGCTCGCAGTTTAGGTAAAAAAATCAATGAACTTGGGTCAATAATGGAATCTGAGAATGTAGATTTAGTGGCTGTTACGGAGACATGGTTTAATGAAAGAAATGACTGGGACATAACCATACCAGGGTACTCTTTATACAGAAGAGACAGAGTAGGCAAGAAAGGAGGAGGAGTGGCCCTGTATGTGAAAGATAGCATTAAATCTAACCTAATACAAGTTGGTGAGGCCAACATAGAGTCAGTTTGGGTTACGTTGCAGTTTGCTAATCATGCAGTAACTCGTGTAGGTGTGATATATAGACCACCTGGTCAAGTTAAAGAACTAGATGATCTACTAGTTGAAGAAATAGCTAAAATGACAATGAAAGGAGAAGTTATCATTATGGGAGATTTCAATCTTCCAGATATAAACTGGAAAACCAAAATAGCAAGTTCTACCAGGAGTACAGATATTCTAAATTCCCTACTGGAGTTGTCTCTGCAACAAGTGGTTGAGGAGCCAACCCGGAGGGAGGCCATTTTGGATCTGGTATTCACAAATGGGGATTCGGTATATGATGTCATTGTAGGCGAAACCTTGGGATCTAGTGATCACCAGTCAGTGTGGTTTAATATAAGAACTGTGAAAGAGTCACACCACACAAAAACAAAAGTTTTAGATTTTAGAAAAACAGACTTTTCAAAAATGAAATTAGTCATAAATGAGTCCTTATCAGACTGGAACGGATTACATGGAGTCCAGGAGAAATGGGACTACTTAAAAGGTGCATTATTGAAGGCAACAGAAAATTGCATTAGACTTGTCAGTAAAAGCAAAAAAGGAAGAGACCACTGTGGTACTCAGCAGAAGTGGCCCAAATCATTAAAAATAAAAAGCTAGCATTTTGTAATTATAAAAAAACCCAGAGCAATGAAGATAAGGAAATCTACAAGATTAGGCAGAAAGAGGCCAAGCAAGTTATAAGAACTTCTAAAGCGCAGGCAGAAGAAAAACTAGCTCAGTCTATGAAAAAGGGGGATAAGACATTCTTCAGATATATAAATGAAAAAAGGAAATTAAAACAAGGAATAACTAAATTAAAAACAAAGGACGGAAGGTATGTAGAAGAAAATAAAGGGCTAGCTGACTGCCTTAATGAATACTTCTGTTCAGTTTTTACAGAAGAAAAAGAAGGAGAAGGACCTCCACTTGAAAGGATGACTAATGAATCATTTGATGCATGTGTCTTTACAGAGGAAGACATTCTAAGATTGCTGTCTAAAGTGAAGACAAATAAGTCACAGGGTCCTGATGGGATACACCCAAGATTATTAAAAGAGCTTAGTGGTGAGCTGGCAAAACCATTAACAGATCTATTTAACCAATCATTAGTAACAGGAGTCGTCCCGGAAGACTGGAAATTGGCAAATGTCGTGCCCATTCACAAGAAAGGTAGTAGGGAGGAATCGAGCAACTATAGACCAGTGAGTCTGACATCAATAGTAGGCAAATTAATGGAAACCCTATTAAAGGATAGGATTGTGGAACATCTTAAATCCCATGGATTGCAAGATGAAAAACAACATGGGTTTACTTCAGGGAGATCATGTCAAACAAATCTTATAGATTTTTTTGACTGGGTGACTAAAATAATAGACGGTGGAGGTGCAGTAGACATTGCATATCTAGATTTTAGTAAGGCTTTTGACACTGTCCCACATAGAAGACTTATCAATAAACTGCAGTCATTGAGCATGGACTCCCATATTGTTGAGTGGATTAGGCAGTGGCTGAGTGACAGACAACAGAGGGTTGTAGTCAATGGAGAACATTCAGAACAAGGTCATGTTACCAGTGGGGTACCTCAGGGATCTGTACTGGGACCAATTTTGTTTAATATCTTCATAAGTGATATTGCAAAAGGCCTCGATGGTAAGGTTTGTCTTTTTGCTGATGACACAAAGATATGTAACAGGGTTGATGTTCCTGGAGGGAAACGCCAAATGGAAAAGGATTTAGGAAAACTAGAAGAATGGTCAGAACTCTGGCAACTGAAATTTAATGTGGATAAGTGCAAGATAATGCACCTGGGGCGTAAAAACCCAAGGGCAGAATATAGAATATTTGACACAGTCCTGACCTCAGTATCTGAGGAAAGGGATTTAGGAGTAATTATTTCAGAAGACTTAAAGGTGGGAAGACAATGTAATAGAGCAGCACGAAATGCCAGCAGAATGCTTGGATGTATAGGGAGAGGTATAAGCAGTAGAAAGAGAGAAGTGCTTATGCCGCTGTACAGAACACTGGTGAGACCTCACTTGGAGTATTGTGCGCAGTACTGGAGGCCATATCTCCAGAAGGATATAGATACTCTAGAGAGAGTTCAGAGAAGAGCTACTAAACTAGTACATGGATTGCAGGAAAAAACTTACCAGGAAAGGATAAAGGACCTTAACATGTATAGCTTGGAAGAAAGAAGAGACAGAGGGGATATGATAGAAACATTTAAATACATAAAGGGAATCAACTCGGTAAAGGAGGAGAGCATATTTAAAAGAAGAAAAACTACCACAAGAGGACACAGTTTTAAATTAGAGGGGCAAAGGTTTAAAAGTAATATGAGGAAGTATTACTTTACTGAGAGAGTAGTGGATGCATGGAATAACCTTCCTGCAGAAGTGGTAGCTGCAAATACAGTGAAGGAGTTTAAGCATGCATGGGATAGGCATAAGGCTATCCTTCATACAAGATAGGGCCAGGGACTATTCATAGGATTCAGATATATTGGGCAGACTAGATGGGCCAAATGGTTCTTATCTGCCGACACATTCTATGTTTCTATGTTTCTATGAGTAGTCTATAATCCCTGAGCATGTACAGATTGTGGGAAAGGGATGAAAAGAGCCAGCTTCCAGCCATGAACAAGGAAGGAAAAAGACGGATGGCACTGCACATACCTATTTATAAAATTAAAAATCTGGCTGCCTAACTAAGAATCCTTAGTAGATTACTGTGGCAAAGCAATCCATTCAATACATTTTCCTTTAGCATATATTTTCCACTAGAAGGATCAGAGTACTCCTATGCATGTAACGGTCCTTAGACACCATCTGTTCTTCTGGGGTTTATTCTACCCAATTCTATCATTGGTTTTATTGGTTTACAATGACCGCGTCATCAGGGGTTTTAACCTACAACAGGAAAGCTGTAAATTAAATTGCTTGCACCTCCACTAATGTCTCACACACTGCTTGAAAAATAAGGTAGCCTGATAAGGTCTAGGTCCACTTTAATATAAAACTGCAAAACATTTCAGGCATTTTGAGAAAAAACACGACTTTAAAACAATAAGTGCCATTATTAAAGGCAATAAAATGTCAGAATGAGGTAGGACAAACCCATCATTCACAATAGTAAATTTATGCCCCCCTTATTTATCAAATACAAGCACTGGTATATAAGACAAGAAGGACATGATTCCAGTTTGCCTGAATGATTATTCTCCTTCTCAGTGACAGACACAAGCAATGAATTAGAGCATGCCAGCATTAGACACAGCAAGTGATGATGAAATGTCTGCTGGTAACTGGCAAGGTGTGTATTGTTTGTATTGTTGGGATAAATTTCTGCATTAGCACAGTTCATCCCTAGCAGACAGGAAAGTTTAGATGTCCTTGATAGGGTTAAGGATAATAGCTAGTCATTGTAAAATATGAGCGATTGCTCGTCAGTGGATTGTATAACAAGTTCTAATAAGGGAATAGAAACAGAATTGTATGCCATTTTGTAACTCTGAAGGCATCTACATACATTATATGACAGATGCTTTCCTAAAGGCCTCCATTTCCTAATAGAAATTTTAAAAAATCCGATCACCAAATGACCATTCTTTAAAGAACACGGTGGAAAAAAAATACTGCTCCAAAAGAAAATATTGATGCTAAGCATCTAACTTCTGCGCTCAGACACAAGGCTCCCAGTTCACTCCTGTCACGGGACTCCTACTTGGCATCTTCAATGGCGAAGCTTTGCTGCCCACTACGACCTGGGTGGTTGACCAAAAGCTACAAACAAAAAACAAAGAAAGGGCGTACCTGCTTAGCGCATTATGATTCACTTTTGCTATTTAAACCGGCGGGCCAGGTAGGGTCTTTTGGCTCTGATGAAGAGGCATAGCCTTGAAACGCGTTAGCCGCTTACTATTATGACTGTGGATTGCAATCTAATGGACTATGTCATTGAATCTGATATGCTGGCTTATAACCTATGTTAGTGAGTAGATATATATTTTATTTGATATTAATAAAGCTCTATTGAGGATAATTCGCCAGGCCGGTGTGCCCTTTCTTTGTTTTTGTCTGTAGCAAAAAAAAATACTTACTGATACCTGCAGAGCATACATGTTGATGCACTGTGCAGAACCCCCCCCCCCCCCCGCTGTGCATGTCTTGTGTTTTCAAGAAGGAAAAGCCAGGTATATTTTGCAATGATTCTGATTAGAGTTGAGCGGACACCTGGATGTCCGTGTTCGGCGGGTTCGGCCGAACTTTAAAAAAAAGTCCGGGTCCGTGTCCCGGACTTTTGCCGAACTTTTCCCGGACACCGAACCCCATTGAAGTCAATGGGGACCCGAACTTTCAGGCACTAAAATGGCTGTAAAACACCAAAGGAAAGGGCTAGAGTGCTGCAAATGGCAGCAAAATGTATTTAAGAGCACGGCAAGTGCTCTGCAAACAAATGTGGATAGGGAAATAACTTAAAACAACAAAAAAAAAAAAACAGAAAAATAAAACAATGTTCTTCATCTCTGAAGGACGAGGCCCATATGGAGTAGGAGGGAGGTTGAGGTGGTGGTGGATGTGGCGGTCTCATAGGCGTGCGCACAGGGTGTGCCGGATGTGCCTGGGCACACCCTAATCACCTAGGGCACATAGCATTATCGCTCTGTTTGCCAGTGAGGAGATGGGAAAGATCTCCCTCGGACCTGCTCTGCTCTATTTCACTTTGCCAGCAGGGAGAGTAATGTATCGGGGCCATGTACATGTAGGCAAACACATGCATGTGTATTTAAACTTTGGGGTGCACACCCTAATGCAATAGGCTGCGCACACCTATGGGCGGTGTAGGTGGAAGCGGCGGTGGAGGAGGACCAGGGCCGGATTAAGAGCATCATGGGCTTGGTGCTGAGGATTTTGAAGGGCCTTAAGGGCCGTGCCTTAGCATGCACCCAGAGGAGGAAGGGTGCAGCCATGCATGCCTAATTCAACATGGGATGCTGTCTCTGAAGCCCATAAACACATCCATACATCGGCAACTGTCCCTCCTTGTCCGTCCTTCGTGCTGTGTGGGGAGGTTCTGAGGGAGCTGCCTGGGGAAGCGAGCATAGAAGCCAGACTTCTGTGTTTACAAGTGACAGAAGAGCGGTAACAGTGAATATGGCCAACCCGGGGCCTATATAAAAGGTAGGGGCCTGGAGCTGCAGCTCCAATAGCCCCTACGTTAATCTGGCCCTGAGGAGGAGGACGAGGTAGCCAACACTGCTTCTTTTCACAAATTTTAAATGAGGGTACACCCCAAAAGAGTGAGAAAGAGCAAAAATGGAACAATGGGTAGGTAAGGTCGGTATCCATCGCTATTCTGCACAAGGTACGGAAAAGGCCCGTGGGATCCATGCCTGGTTCATTTTAATGAACGTGAGCTTGTCCACATTGTCTCTGGACAGGCGGCTGCGCTTGTCTGTTATAACGCCCCCAGCCGTGCTAAATACCCGTTCAGATAATACACTGGCTGCAGGGCACGCCAGCACCTCCAAGGTGTAAAGGGCAAGCTCAGGCCATGTGCCCAATTTGGAGACCCAGAAGTTGAAGGGGGCAGACCCGTCATTCACTACATGTAGGCGTGTGCACACATACTGCTCCACCATGTTGGTAAAATGCTGCCTCCTGCTAAGACGTTCCATCTGAGCTGCTGGTGCTGCTGTTTGTTGTGGCGTGTTGACAAAGCTTTTCCACATTTCGGCCATGCTAACCCTGCCTTCTGAGGTGCTGGCGGTGCCCTGGTTGCGTTGGCGACCTCTTCCTCCTCCTCCTCCTCCTCTGCCTTGTGCTTCCACTGTGGCCCCGCTGTCAGGTGGGAATGCCAGCAGCATCGCGTCTACCAGCGTGCGCTTGTACTCGCGCATCTTGCGATCGCGCTCCAGTGAGTGAATTAAGGACGGTACGTTGTCCTTGTAACGGGGATCCAGCAGCGTGGCCACCCAGTAATCAGCACAAGTTAGAATGTGGGCAACTCAGCATTCGTTGTGGAGACACTGCAGCATGTAATCGCTCATGTGTGCCAGGCTGCCCAGAGGCAACGAAAGGCTGTCCTCTGTGGGAGGTGTATCATCCGTGTCCTCTGTATCCCCCCAGCCACGCACCAGTGATATCCATGAGCTGGCCTGGGTGCCACCCTGCTGTGAACATGGTTCCATCTCCTCCTCCAGCTCCTCCTCCTCCTCATCCTCCAGAACTGTGCCCCTGCTGGACAATTGTGTCCCTAGCGTTTGTGTGTGCAGGAACCCACCCTCGGAGCCCCTTGCGAATGACTGCCCTGAAAGCCTTGGAAATGTTACCTCTTCATCCTCCTCCTCCTCCTCATCCTGTGCCACATCCTCTTCCATCATCGCCCGAATTGTTTTTTCAAGAAAGCATAGAAGTGGGATAGTTAAGCTGAGAATGGCGTCATCGCCCCTGGCCATGTTGGTGGAGTACTCAAAACAGTGCAACAAGGCACACAGGTCTCGCATGGAGGCCCAGTTATTGGTGGTGAAGTGGTGCTGTTCCGCAGAGAGACTCACGCGTGCGTGCTGCAGCTGAAACTCCACTATGGCCTGCTGCTGCTCGCACAGTCTTTGCAGCATGTGCAAGGTGGAGTTCCACCTTGTGGGCACGTCACATATGAGGCGGTGAGCGGGAAGGCCAAAGTTACGCTGCAGCGCTGACAGGCGAGCAGCAGCAGGGTGAGAGCGCCGAAAGTGCGCACAGACGGCCCGCACTTTCTGCAGCAGCTCTGACATATCGGGGTAGTTTTTAAGGAACCTCTGCACCACCAAATTCAGCACATGCGCCAGGCAAGGGATGTGCGTCAAACCGGCTAGGCCCAGAGCTGCTATGAGATTTCGCCCGTTATTGCACACCACCAGGCCGGGCTTGAGGCTCGCTGGCAGCAACCACTCATTTGTCTGCTGTTCCATGCTCCTCCACAACTCCTGCGCGGTGTGTGGTTTGTCCCCCAAACAGTTGTAAAACTGCCTGCTGTCGTTTACCCCTGGCCGTGCTGAAGTTGGTGGTGAAAGTGTTACGCTGTCCGGATGAGGAGGCGGTAGAGGATGAGGAAGCGGAGTAGGAGGAGTTAGGAACAGGAGGCAAACTGAAGCGCCCTGCAATCCTCGGTGGTGGAAGGACATGCGCCAAATTGCTATCCGCCTCAGGCCCATCCGCCACTGCATTTACCCAGTGTGCCGTTAGGGAGATATAACGCCCCTGACCGTGCTTACTGGTCCACGTATCGGTAGTTAGGTGGACCTTGGCACAGATGGCGTTGAGCAGTGCACACCTGATTTTTTCCCCCACTTGGTTGTGCAGGGAAGGGATGGCTTGCCTGGAAAAGTAGTGGCGGCTGGGCACGACGTACTGTGGGACAGCCACCGACATAAGGTTTTTAAAACTGTGCGTCTCCACCAGACGGAATGACAGCATTTCAAAGGCCAAGAATTTTGAAGTGCTGGCATTCAGGGCCAGGGATCGCGGGTGGGTAGGGGGGTACTTCCTCTTCCTCTCAAGTGTTTTGGAGATGGAAAGCTGAACGCTTCCACGGGACATTGTGGAGATGGTTGGTGACCCAGGTGGTGGTGTTGCTGACAGATCCTCTGTTTGCGGGGTGGCAGGTGCCGGTATCACTACAGATGTTGCTGGAGCGGCCGAGACTGCAGCAGAAGAGGAAGCAGGATGAGCCAGAGACGTTTCTTGGTTTTGAAGGTGTCTACTCCACTGCAGCTCGTGCTTTGCACTTAGATGCCTGATCATGCAGGTTGTGCTCAGGTTGAGAAGGTTTATGCCTCGCTTCAGGCTCTGATTGCACAGGGTGCAAACCACTCGTGTCCTGTCATCAGCACATTTTCTAAAGAACTTCCACGCTAGAGAACTCCTTTGAGCTGACTTTGGTGCGTTCGTTCCCTTGCTGCACCCTCAAATCCTCGGCAGTATGAGATGCGCCCCAAAAATTGGAAAGGTGTTTCTCACACGTACCGACACAGACTATCACGCAATTTAATTGTTTACACCCAAAGGTTTTGATTAAATAGCGGAATAGAAAATATGATCAAAAAAAAGTGTATGTATATCACACGTACACAACCACACTAGGCCCCAATTACTATTGTTTGTACCCCTAAAGGCAGGATGAGGAGTAGGGGGAGTATGGAACAGGCAGCACCCTCAAATCTTCAGAAGTATGAGATGAACCCCAAAAACTTGGAAAGGTGGATCTCACACGTACCAACACAGACTATCCCCCAATTTAACTGATCCCCAAAGGTTTTAGATTAAATAGCGGAATAGAAAATATGATCCAAAAAAGTGTATGTATATCACACGTACACAACCACACTAGGCCCCAATTACTATTGTTTGTACCCCTAAAAGGCTGGATGAGGAGTAGGGGGAGTATGGAACAGGCAGCACCCTCAAATATTCAGAAGTATGAGATGAACCCCAAAAACTTGGAAAGGTGGATCTCACACGTACCAACACAGACTATCCCCCAATTTAACTGATCCCCAAAGGTTTTTGATTAAATAGCGGAATAGAAAATATGATCAAAAAAAGTGTATGTATCTCACACGTACACAACCACGCTAGGCCCCAATTACTATTGTTTGTACCCCTAAAAGGATGGATGAGGAGTAGGAGGAGTATGGAACAGGCAGCACCCTCAAATCTTCAGAAGTATGAGATGAACCCCAAAAACTTGGAAAGGTGGATCTCACACGTACCAACACAGACTATCCCCCAATTTAACTGATCCCCAAAGGTTTTTGATTAAATAACGGAATAGAAAATATGATCCAAAAAAGTGTATGTATATCACACGTACACAACCACACTAGGCCCCAATTACTATTGTTTGTACCCCTAAAAGGCTGGATGAGGAGTAGGGGGAGTATGGAACAGGCAGCACCCTCAAATCTTCAGAAGTATGAGATGAACCCCAAAAACCCCAAATATCATTCAGCTCTGCTGCAGGCCACAACTTAATTTTTTTTAACCCAAGGCTGTATATTGAATAGTGGAATAGAAAAAAAGTGTATGATTTTTGAAACCACTCAATATTAGCACATGTGAACTGAACACAGCAGTGTATGATCAGTCACTCAGCACAGCACAGCTGAAGGAAAAAGGCTGCACACAGTGCCTGATAGAAAAATACTTTTCTCCCTCCTCCTCAGTGGGCAAAAAATATTGTGTGCACTGCACCCCAAAAAGATTGTGTTCACTGTACATCAAAAAAGATTGTGTTCACTGCACCCCAAAAAGATTGTGTTCACTGCACCCCAAAAAGATTGTGTTCACTGCAGCCCACACACAGCAAAATGGATGTGGATCACTGACACCTGCCCATCTCCTATCCCACCCCACACAGCAATATCGATTGTAGTTTGTAGAACACACTTTCCCTAAAAATCAGCAGACTCTATCCCTAACAGGATTGATAAGATCGTAGATCGGGTGACTGCAAACCCCACCCCACACAGCAATGTCGATTGTAGTTTGTAGAACGCACTGTCCCTAAAATCAGCAGACTCTCTCCCTAAAATGCCTACAACTCGCCCTGCCTAACACACTCCGACCTGTCCCTCAATTCTATCCGGACACAAATGTTTTTTTTTTCCTGTCTGTCCCTAATCAGCAGCCAGCACGTTGATGTGTGCTCTCTCCCTGATCTAAACAGCAGAATGACGCCGCAGCGGCGCTGCCTCGAACTTATAAAGACTTGGTCACATGCTTCAGACGGCCAATCACAGCTACTGATACATTTGCAGGCATGGCTGGGATGGCTTAGGCACACCAGTTAAACGCTTGTTGATTGGCTGTTGAAAGCCCGCCATGAAAAGTGCGCTAAAGCATGCAAAACCCGGAAATAAAACGACCGAACACGGATTTTTACCCGAATATACAGTAAAGTGTTCGTGTCCGTGTTCGGGTAACAAAAATCCAATTATTCGGTACGAACACGAATAATACAGTCCGTGTTCGCTCAACCCTAATCCTGATCTATGATTATTATTAGTCCCATAATAGATGGGTGGATCTTCTATGTACCTATGACCACCCTTCTTAAAAATATTAACCCTGAGCTTTGCAACACTTTTCAGTTATATGTTACCTTTTTATGGACACATCAATTTACACTTAGTAACAACTGCATCTTAATAGTGAACAGAGCTTCCTTATTCCCTCTCTGCAGCTCATTTGCTTGAATTGGATTCCATTCTATGCAGAATCCATTATGGCAGTGGTTTTCAGTCTAGGGTACATGAACCCCTTGTTGAGGTCAACAAGGAAGTTTCACTGGGATTGCACTAGATATTGCCTGATCATCTGTCTGCTCCCCAATAGTAAACTGGTAAAGGAGTCCATTGTACCCATTTATAACCATACATAAATTGCCCCCAGGTTCCATTATTCAGACAGAATCACGTTATACATGGCAGGGTGAAGAAAGATTCCTCGCCCTTTCAGTTAAACAATTTTTTTAGTTGCAACATGGGATCTGAAAGTAACTGGACCGATATGGGGGTGCAAAGGACCCTTTTGCTGAATCCCTAACATGAGGGGGGTTCTTATATTTCTAGAAATTGGGGAAAATAATATAAAAATTGCTTTTTAAAAGGGAATAGTCCACTTGGCATGCATATCTCTATACTGATGTATTTAAATAATGTATGCAACTTTTGTTGTTGTTGTTCAGTCATTTAGCGCACCAGGCTCTTTCTGTCCTCCCCTGCCATTCATTGTTTTGATAAAGCTATCTATCCATTTTGTTTCCTGTCGTCCTCTTCTCCTTTATCTTTCCATGTTTTCCACATTAAGTGGCCAAAGTATTCGAGTTTCAGGTTCAGGATCTGTCCTTCCAGAGAATATTCAGGGTTGATTTCCTTTAGGATTGACTGGTTCGATCTTTTTTCTGTCCAAGGGACTTTCAAGAGTCTTCTCCAACATCACAGTTCCAAAGCATCAATTCTTTGGCATTAAGCCTTCCTTATGGTCCAACTTTCACAGCTATAGGTTACTACTGGTGAAGAAAAAATTGAAGGATGGCGCTCAAGTGTATTAATAACTGATAATTACCCCAAACGAGACATAAATAAATGGTCCAATAAAGCCAAAATCGACCCAGATACGCAACCAAGCTGACAATAACAATAAAAACACAGTTAGGTTTATAACTGGCTACAATGACCAACATAGGGCCATTTCACACATTATCAAGAGGCATTTCAATATTCTTCATCTCGACAGCAGATTAGGTCCCAATTTACCCCCAGTACCACAGGTTACTTTCAAAAGGGCCCGTACAATTAAAAACATCTTAGCCCCAAGCAAACTTAAACCCCAGGTGCGAGCTCCCAATGACATCAGGTTTTACTTTGATAACCGCATTGGCACTTATCAGTGCAAGAAACGCTGTTGCCTGACATGTCAATCCATAGTGCAAGCTTGCACTTCCATCAAAAACGGAGACGACATCTTTCACATCAAGCAATTTATCACATGCTCCACCGAATTTGTGATATATGTATTAAGATGTCCATGCCAATTGATTTATGTGGGTCGCACTATGCGGACATTACGTAAAAGAATAGGAGAACATCGCCGATTCATCCATAAGGGATGCGACAAGCATAGTGTCCCACGTCATTTCTTAAAGTTCCACAACAAGGACTTTAGGAAACTTGAGGTCATGGCAATAGAAAGTATTCCGAAAGGTACCTTGACAGAAAATGAGCGTTTCTCTCTTTTATGCAAAAGAGAGACTTATTGGATCTATAAATTCAATGGCCTAGCGCCCCAAGGCCTCAATGAAGAACTAGAGGTTAATTGTCTTGTCTAATGTAGTTTTAAACCTTTTAAACTTATTATATTTTTATTTCACATATACCATTGGTATTTTAATATTGAGCCTGCGAGTATACGGAGAGACCCAGGTGCATATGGAGATTTTTTTATGCTAGGATTTTTTATGCTAGGGTATATACCCATTTATTTATTATTTTATTTCAAGGTCATATTGATAGCCACATATTTCTCTATGATGTCCCTTATGGTCTGTTATATGACGGTAGAAGGGCTATGTTTATATCATCATATGGGTGTACAATTTGGTATGTACGTGGATTATTTATGCATATGACAATGTTCGCATTATTAAGCTCTTACCTCCATGAAGCATTCTGGGTTTCCAACATGCCCAACACTAATATATATATATTTTTTACAATATTCAATATATTTTTATTCATTTTTTATTTTTATTTTTTATTTTTATATTTTTTAAAAAAAAAATTCACACATATTATTATAATATAATATAATCTTTTAATTTTATAATTTTATAAAATATAATTTTATAATTTAATCTTAAATTTCTTTTTTTGTTTCGTCTTTGTTTCATTTTTCTATTTATCCCCTTTTTTTCTGTCAGCACTTTAATTTTTTACATCAGTATATAGTGGGGCTTTTTCATTGGCTAGTCAGCCAACCCCGCCCACCATTCGGCTTCTTAGAGCCCCCGATTGCCTCCAGCCACAACTTGACAAAGCTACTAATGTAGCGAAACATGTCGTTGTGGCAATCGGGAGGCTCTGTAGAAGCGAGCGAACATCTTCCTCCAATTTCCCCGTCCTCCAGGTGATTCCCCCGCCGGCCACGGACACACATCCGGCCGACAGCGGTGACGTCATCAGTGTGCAATCCCTCGGCGCTCACAGCGGGTGTCAGCGTAGTACAGCTTGGGCTCCGGTCCAGGAAGCGGCCGCACACCGGAGCGTGTGAGCCCCCACCTCCGCTGGGACCCGCTCCTCTTCTTCACTGACCTATGCCACATTCTATTTCCATCTGCCAGCTTTCTCCCTCCCCTGGGATTGACATCAGGGAGTCGTGCTGAGGCAGCAGTGACACATATAGGCTTCATGGACTGGTAGGAGGAATTACTTCTTTTTAACACATATTGCTTCTTTATTTTTGGATTCATAGAATAAACCTTTATTGGACCATTTATTTATGTCTCGTTTGGGGTAATTATCAGTAATTAATACACTTGAGCGCCATCCTTCAATTTTTTCTTCATCACGTTTACAAGCTATCCAATACATAGGATTGGGCGAACAGTGTTTTTATGGACATTTGTGTTCCACATACTTGTATGTATTCTTCAGGAGACTACCTTTTGGAGTAGCGCCAGAACTCTTTTTTTGAGCTATAGGTTACTACTGGGAATACCATAGCTTTGACTATACGGCACTTTGTCGGTAGGTTGATGTCTCTGCTTTTTATAATGTTTCTAGGTTTGCCATTGCTTTTCTCCCAAGAAGCAAGCGTCTCTTAATTTTATGGCTGCAGTCACTGTCTACTGTGATCTTGGAGCCTAGGAAGATAAAATCTGTCACTGTTTCCATTTCTTCTATTTGCCAAAGAGTGATAGGACCGGTTGCCATGATCTTAGTTTTCTTAATGCTCAATTTCAGGCCAGCTTTTGCGCTCTCCTCTATCACTTTCATTAAGAGACTTTTTAGTTCTTCACTTTCTGCCATTAGTTTGGTATTGTCTACATATCTCAGGTTGTTGATATTTCTCCCTGCGATCTTAATTTCGGCTTGTCATTCGTCGATCCTGGCATTTCGCATGATGTACTCTGCATATAAGTTAAATAAGTAGGATGACAATATACATCCTTGTCGCACTTCTCTCTCAATTTTGAACCAGTCAGTTGTTCCATGTCCTGTTCTAACTGTTGCTTCTTGACTTGCATACAGGTGGTCTGGTATTCCCATTTCTTTCAGTATTTGCCACATCTAGTTGTGAGCCACACAATCTAAGGCTTTACTGTAGTCAATAAAGCAGAAGTAGACATTCTTCTGAAACTTGTTTGCTTTTTCCATGATCCAGCGAATGTTGGCAATTTGATCTCTAGCTCCTCTGCCTCTTTGAAATCTAGCTTGTACTTGTGATGGCTCTCGGTTCACATGCTGCTGAAGCCTAGCTTGTAAAATTTTCAGCATAACCTTGCTAGCGTGTGAAATGAGTGCGATCGTACGGTAGTTTTAACATTCTTTGGCGCTGACGTCCGGTGATGTCCGTGTGTAGAGTTACCTCTTTGGTTGTTGGAAAAGAGTATTTGCTATTACCAGTGTGTTTTCTAGACAAAACTCTATTAGCCTTCGTCCTGCTTCATTTATACTCCAAGACCATATTTACCTGTTATTCCGGATATGCTTTGACTTCCTACTTTCCATTCCAGTCTCCCGTTATGAGAAGGATATCTTTTTTTGGAGTTAGTTTAAAAGTTGTTGAAGATCCTCATAAAAGCAGTCAACGTTAACTTATTCAGCATCAGGAGTTGGTGCATAAACTTGGAATATTGTGATGTTGAGTGGTTTGCCTTGGATACAGACTGAGATCATCCTGTTGTTTTTGGGATTGTACCCCAGTACTGCTTTCCTCGCTCTTTTGTTGACTATGAGGGCTACACAATTTCTTCTGAGAGATTCTTGTCCATTCCAGTCAATTTTAGTTCACTAATTTCCAAGAAATCAATGTTCAATTTTGCCATCTCCTGTTTGACCACATCCAGCTTACCCTGATTCATTGATCTTACATTCCAGGTTCCTATGCAGTATTCTTCTTTATAACATCGGACTTTCCTTTCACTCCAACTATCCACAGCTGAGAGTCCTTGCAGCTTTGGCCCAGCCATTTCATTAGTTCTCGAGCTACTTGAAATTGCCCTCTTCCCCAGTAGCACATTGGACACGTTCCAGTCTGGGGGACTCATCTTCCAGTGTCAAATTTGTTAGCCTTTTGTTTCTGTTCATGAGGTTTTATTGGCAAAAATACTGGGGTGGGTTGCTATTTCCTTCTCCATTGGATTATGTTAAGTCAGAATTTTCCGCTATGACCTGCCTGTCTTGGCTGAGACTACACGGCATAGCTCGTAGCTTCTCTGAATTCCGAAAGCCCCTTCGCTATGGCAAGGCAGTGACCCATAAAGGGGGTATGCAACTTTACATATCCCATTCACATTATTTTAAGGCATGCTCAGAATCCATAGAAGTGTGTTGTCTTCAGTATTAGATAGTAAAACAAAACTCCCACCCTTATTGTGTAGAATTTGAAGACAGACAGATAGTTACTCTCAAGTACCATGGTTTTTAGTTAAACCCTTTTACCATTAATAGGGGAACCAGACAGGCAGTGGAGTTGGGAGGGGGGGCTGACCTGGGCTATAGCCCCAAGAGGGCCCCAAAAAAGCCCCAGGTCTCGTGATGCTGGTCCTGAATTGATAGTTCAGAGTCAAGTCCAGGCCAGGCAGCAGACAGGCCCAATCTGATCTGATCCTCCGCTTTGCTGACCAGGCCTCTCCTGCACTGGTTGCTAGTATCTGTTGCTTGGTGTCTAGCCACCAGTGACGTCACCCTCATCACGTGGCAGCCAAGAGAGAGCAAGGCCCCAGCATTCAGAGCGGAGAATTGGCTTCACCCACCTCTCTCCAATGGCTCCAGGCTCCATCTTATCCGGGTGGCTGCAGAGGGAAGGGACAGGGAGCATCAGCGTACAGACAGCTGCTGTTTTGTGCATCAGACATCAGGTGAGTGGGCTTGTATTGTGCAGCTGGCAACCATCCATCCCAGTCTTTAGAAACTTGCACGTGTATCAAAGGAGTGACGTGGTATGTTGAACTTCATTGAGTTTAATAGAGGCAGGAATTATTTTTTGTCCAGTTGTGGTTTGTATCTCATTTCCAAAGTATGTTGCGCTGAGCTATTGGTGCTACTGACAGAATAAATAAATTAATTAGAAATCTCTGGACCAGAAGGTTTACCCCCCTTAAAGACCAGGCCATTTTTTGCGATATGGCAATGCGTTACTTTAACTGACAACTGCGTGGTCGTGTAATGCTGTACCCAAATAAAATGTATGTCCTTTTTTTCCCACAAATAGAGCTTTCTTTTGGTGGTATTTGATCACCTTTGCGGTTTTTATCTTTTGTGCTAGAAACAAAAAATATCCAACAATTTTGAAAAAGAAAACAATATTTTTTACTTTCTGCTATAAAACATATCCAATAAAAAAATTTAGGGCAATATGTATTCTGCTAGATTTTTTTGTTAAAAAAAATCCCAATAAGCGTACATTGATTTTGGTTAGTGCAAAAGTTATCGCGCCAACAAACTAGGTTATAGATTAATGGCATTTTTATTTTTTTTATTTTATTTACTAGTAATGGTGGTGATCAGTGACTTATAGTGGGACTGCGACATTGCGGCAGACAGATCGGATGCTTCAGGGGGCATTGGGTGGAGCTTGGGAGGGACCTCCTTTAAAATGTGTCAGGGCTTATCAAATTTACCTTCAGGGCTGCAGCCCCTGGTCTTTTTCCTACCTAGTAACGCCCCTGCAGACAGGAGTAATATATCTCTGCAAAACCCCACTCTGCAATGCCTCCAACAAAAATAACCCCTTTGAATATGTATATACACTATCCAGGGAATCTCATGGTGTTCTTCACCTCAATATAAAAAGTCAACTACTCCCCTATTGCACTTCATCATGTATACTTCCCTTAAAGTGGTTATATCCCCAAAAAAACAACAAAAAAAACCCCTGCAGGACAATGGCATAATGTGCTAGTATGCATTGCTATACTAGCACATTATGAAATACTTACCTTAGAACGAAGTCCCAACACGGTCGCCCAGACACCGCTGAGGCAGCTGACATGCTCCCTCTACATCTCTTCCGTGTTCGGCGGCTCCGGAGTTCACTTTCCGGCAAGGAGCTCTTAAGGTCCGGCAAGATACGCCGGACCTTCAGAGCGCATGCGCCGCTGGTGTCAGCGGCTGCATGCAGGGTGAATATCTCCTAAACCGTTCAGGTTTAGGAGATATTAATTTTACCTACAGGTAAGTCTTATTATAGGCTTACCTGTAGGTAAAAGTTAAAAAGTGTAGTATACTACCACTTCAAGACTTGGAAACAGCAAACGGTAACCTTTAAGCTTTAAGGTGGTTGGAAATCAAGGGTCTCACTTCTATTATATCAATGTTGTCTGGGAATTCTGTGATATGTTTGTCAACCATATTAAAATACTACAAGGCCCTGGTGGGAGAAATTTTCAGATATTTCCAAATGAAACATTAGGCCGGCCATACACAGTTCGAATTGTTAATGGCCAGGCTGAATGTACCAAGTTGATCCATCGATCAACTTGGGTACAACCAGCTTGCAAGATTCTTTTTTGCTTATCGCTAGCGGCTGCTATAGCCGTTAGCGATAATCACGTTCTTCTCCTGGCAGAGAAGGCTTCATATCTTAAGTATCCCATTCCCCAGCAGAGTGTTATCCAGAAGAAGAGACGTAAACATCTCGAGTGGAACCACAACAGACTATAAACATACAAAAGGCGCAACATAACCTGTAATGGGTTTAAATTTAAGGTGAGCAGGCATTGCACATAGAAGTGTTTGGTGATGACTTCCTGAAACGCAGTTACTCATCTATGGTTGGAAATGCAAGACTGTGGCAGCTTATCCACCCCTAACTATCAAGAAGTTCTGCAAAGAATGGTAAGAGGGCACAAGTAATAGGTGCCCTCGCACATGGGACAGGAGATGTTTTTTAAAAAAAAAAAAAAAAAAATTTGTGTCAGAATTTATTTAATTTATAGGACACTGGCCCTTTAAATGTAATATATTAGCCCCTCATAGTTTTGGCGGGCTTCACAGCAGCGCGCGCCCCTCTAGAACATTCTGACCCAAGGCTTTATATAAGGGGTCCCTGAGGTAAGCCCCTCAGTTAGGAAGTGACTGTTGTTGCTGCACTCGCTGGCTCTCCTTCCCATAATGAAGTCTCTTGTTCGGCAAGTATTAGAAAGAGCTGCTTCAGAAGGGGGAGAAGAATGGCTGCGGAACTGTCTCATGGTGAGAGGAGCGGAATCTGAGCAAGGGAGGAGGTGAGCGGAATGGCGGTACCTGCGGCGGTAGTGCGGGCAGAGGAGACGGCCGTAAGGAAGAGTGTATCTCCCTCACCTCAGGCGCCAGCAGCGGGGAAGGCAGCGGCAAGACAGGGACAGCGGAGCCGTCCTCCAGAGCGGCCAGCATCCTCGAGACAGGTGTCAGACAGCACAGCTGTTGAACAGTCGGAAGCTGCGGGAGGGCTGAGGAGAAGCCGAAGAGGCCCGAAGAGAAGGAGGTTTTCTTCACCATCACCGCCACCCAGGGGTGAAAGGCGGGATAACACGCGGCCTCACAGAAGCAGAATGGAGAGAGCATCTGAGGAGAGGGTTGCTAGGCAACCCAGGGAAAATAGTTCCAGTCCAGTACCAGCTGAAGATGTTTTTCTTAGCCAGGCTTTACGTCCACAGGTGAATGCAAGCACTACAGAAGTACAGCATACGGTGCCTCCCGTTAGCCAATCGGCTACGCTGCCGACAGGAGTTGGTGAATCACCCAGCAATAAAGTGTTTTAAGAGGGCAAGTCAGCAAACCCAGGCATCTAGGGATATTTTTCAGAAAAGCCTGCACTTCTGTGAGGCTGGAAAAAATGCTCCCGTGGCTGCAGGCATATCCAAACAAGGAGAAGGCCCAATTATTAATTAATGGTTTTGAATCAGGTTTTAAGCTTCCATCTTTTAAAGGATTGGGTTGTAAAGTGGAAAAAAAATTAAAGTCAACAGATCAATTTATAGATATAGCCAGGGAGAAGATTCGCAAAGAAATTGAGGCCGGGCGGGTAGCAGGCCCATTCTCGGACCCGCCTTTTAAGAATTTTCGCATATCTCCTCTAGGTTTGGTCCCTAAAAAGGAGCCCAACTCCTTTCGAGTAATACATCACCTGTCATTTCCTAGAGGAGATTCTTTAAATGACAAAATAGACCCTATTATATCATCGGTCTCATATACTACATTTGATGAGGCGGTTGATATGATTAAGCAATATGGCCCTAGTGCACTATTGGCTAAGGCAGATGTTCAATCTGCATTCAGGTTATTACCTATTGCTCCGGAAGCCTTCAATTCCTTAGGTTTCTATTTTGAAGGCTATTTCTTTTTCGACCGCTGCTTGCCTATGGGATGCTCCTTGTCCTGTGCCTATTTTGAATCCTTTGCGACTTTTCTTCAATGGGTGATGGTTCATGAATCGGGTTGTCAGGGGATCTTACATTATTTGGATGATTTCCTTTTTGTGGGACCCCCTGATTCTGACATCTGCCTGTTACTGCTGAAACTATTTTCCCTTATTTGTAAACATTTTGGGATACCATTGGCTGAGGATAAAACGGTTTTACCTAGCACTTTGATTGAATTCCTGGGTATTTCTATTAATACAGTCATTGGTGAGTGTCAGCTCCCGAGGGAAAAAAATTCTAGAATGCAGACTACAATAAGTGAATTTTTGAGGCGGAAGAAAGTTCTCTTAAAAGAGCTTCAGTCTCTGCTAGGCCTGTTAGCATTCGCTTCGCGTATTATGCCGGTAGGTAGAATTTTTTCGAGACGTTTGGCTTTAGCAATGTCTGGTTTTAAGTCTCCTTTGGCACATATCCGGCTAACGGTGGATTTAAAAGATGATCTGCGCGTTTGGTCACGTTTTTTAAACGACTATAATGGCCGTTCATTTTTTCAAAAGGACTGGATTTTTGCTGCTGACCTCAAGTTATTTACGGACTCAGCAGGATCTTTAGGGTTTGCAGCCGTCTGGGACACGCATTGGTGTTGCGGGTCTTGGCCTACCTCATGGGTGGAAAGTAAATTTACTAATAATATAGTTTTATTAGAATTATTCCCGATTTTGGTTGCCCTTGAACTTTGGGGGTCTAATTTCAGAGACAGGAGAATTTTGGTACACTCAGATAACAGAGGAGTTTTGTATGCAATAAATGCTTTGTCATCAAAATCTACATTGGTATTAAAACTTCTCCGCTATCTTGTTTTCTTATGCTTGAAGTTAAACATCTGGATAAAGGTCAAATATATTCCTGGAGTGTCAAATTGCATAGCTGATTCCCTATCCCGTTTTCAGTTCTCTCGTTTCAGGGAACTTAATCCGAATGCCGATCCAGTGGGATTTCATGGCCCGGATCACCTGTGGACCTTGATCTAGATCTGGTCTTTGATGCGATAAAGTGCTCGGTGGCACCTCACACTTGGTCGGAGTATTGTTCTGCTTGGCAGAGATGGTTATTATTCTGTAAAGAGATGGGTATTCCAACTGGGCCACCTCTGGAGGGTGATATGCTAGCTTTCCTATGCGCATTGATGAATCAGCAGCTATCATATAGTCACATTAACAAGATCCTAGCGGGGGTTTAATTTTTCTGAAATTGAAGAATTTCGGGGGGTTTATGAGTTTTTTCTCGGTAAGACAAGCCCTCAAAGGTTATAAAAAGAGAATGTTCACCCCTGACACGCGCAGACCTATATCAATTGATTTACTTAGAAGATTGTGCTTGGCCTCCCCTGCTGTCTGTTTTTCGGAATATGAAGAAAGACTTTTTTCAGCAGCCTTTGTGCTTTGTTTTTTCGCTGCGCTTCGTGTTTCCGAATTGGTCTCAGACAATAGGGCGGGCCAATCAGGCCTTAAAGTTAATGAAGTCATTGTGGGAAAGGATAAGGTTAATATTTTCATTAGCCAATCAAAAACTGATCAGTTTAGAAAAGGCCATTGGCTAGATCTGGCAGCCTGTGGTGATCAGTGTATATGTCCTTGTGCGGTTCTTAGCAGGTATTTGGATGTCAGGCCTCCCTTTTCAAATAATTTCTTTATACATCTAGATGGTTCAGTAGTCACTAAATATCAATTTTCAGCTGTTTTAAAATTTTTTTTAAAGTATTTAGGTATGGACAAGCTTAGAATTACTGCACATTCGTTTAGGATAGGAGCTGCCACGGAAGCAGCTAGGATGGGATTAGATGAGTCTATAATAAAAAAGTTGGGAAGATGGGAATCGAAGAGTTTTAATCTATATATCAGACCTAATTTATCTGTTTAATTCCATAGGTGCCAAAGTTTCCGTATGGATCATTGGACACTCCTTTGTTCATTGGGCACGAAAAAGAGCTGCACACCGGTGTTATACTGAAAATTTGTCTTTTAATGTTGATCACTTGCATATTTTTTGGAAAGGAGTGAGAGGTCTGAGTTGGGTTAATTTGTGTGAATTAATTTATAGATTAAAGGAAGTTTGGCCAGCACCATCCATATTGATATTCCATTTGGGAGGTAATGATGTGGGAGTTTTGAAGTCACTAGATTTATTATTTAAGATTAAAAAAGATTTATGTATATAATTTCAAATTACTTTTTCCGAATTGTACAATGGTGTTTTCGGAAATTTTTCCTCGTTTAAAATGGTTGTCTTCAATGGAATTTAAGCCTTTGGAAAGGACCAGGAGGAGAGTAAATCACGCAATGGCAAAATTTATGCCATTGGTAGGTGGTTTTGCTTTCCGACACGTGGACCTTGAAGGTGGTTTCCCTGGCCTTTACAGGCAGGATGAAATCCATTTATCTGATATAGGCCTAGATATCCTCAATTTAGGGTTTCAAAATAGCATAGAAATGGCCGCGGTGGTGGGGGGGGCCGGCACAAGTTTGCAACTATTCCCGGCGTTTGGGGGACTTTGGTGGTTTTAAATATGTTTATTTTCGCTCGAGTTCTGGGACTGAGCGATACAGATTTATGTTTTATAATTTTGTTGGATTTGAAATTTATTTGATGGAATTTTGAATAAATAATTATTATTTTTTTTTTTTTGAAAATCTTTTTATTGAAATATAAACATAAAAAAAAAAAAAAAAATTAAACAAACAACGGTGCAAAGGCTCAGACAGGAGCTGAATCTACCAGTCATGTAGGCATGTAAGGCATAGTACCCACGCAGGGGTCCAATATAGAGTACAGTAGATATAATGATGCACGGGCCCTGAGAAGAAGACACATAAGAGCAAACAACAGATCATGTAGCAAGTGCAAAGGGCCCCACGAGACCCACCCAGGTGGCATTATAGTAGCCCTGAAAAATCCCCCATCACCCCGGGGAACAACAGTGCACTTGGACAAGGAACATCAGACCGTGCAGGATCGTAGGGCGAGGCCCCCTCAATCGCTGCCAGCCGTGGATGAGTCAGCCAACCATCTACACCATACTTTGTCAAACTTTCTGGGGCACCCCCTGTGGGCATACGTGTCTTTGTATAGGGGAAGAACCGAGTTCACCAGACCCTGCCAGTGGTGCACCGTGGGTGGGGAGCGTCGTCGCCAGTGAAGTACAATAGATTTCCTGGCATAAAAAAAGTAAAAGGCCAAGCAACGTCCGATCCACCACCCGGGTCACCAAGTCATCGAGCAGGCCCAAGAGACAGATCCTCGGGGAAGGATCCAGCGAAACAGAGGAGACCCGGCTGATCATATGGAGCACCCCAGACCAGAATGCAGAAAGGTGGGGGCAGGTCCAGAAAATGTGGAGGAAATCCCCCGGGACCTGGCCACACCGCCAGCACTCCGGAGAGTGGGAAGCGTGGATCCTGTGCATCCGGTGCGGGTGAGATAGGCCCTGTGGGCAATCTTGAATTGGATAAGTCTGTCACGAAGAGAAACTAACACTTGAAATGGTTGTTCCCACATGTTAATCCAGTCCTCCTGGTCCAAGTCCGGGACATCCCTGGTCCAGCGAACAAGGAGACCAGTGAGTTCCGGAGAGTGGACCCGAAGGAGATGCGCGTAGAGGGTCGACGCCGCCCTCTCCGAGCAATCGTACCTCAAAACCCTCTCTAGGTCTGATTGGACCATCTGAGAGCCCCCGGACGGAAACTGGGACCTGAAGGCATGGGAGAATTGTAGGTATCTGAAGACCAAAGACGAAGGGACCTGGAACGTATCATTAAAGAAACTAAAGGGGGGGAAGGAGAGGTCAGAGGAGATATCCGAAATCCTTTTAACATTATGCTTCGTCCAAACCACTGGGTCCGGGAGGGAGTAGAGATGAGGCAGGGTGGGGTTGTGCCACAACGGCGCGTTTGGGGAGACGGCAGTGTCCGGATAGCCCTCGAACTGCAAACCAGTTCTCCAGGCCCGCAAAACCGCGGTCATGGAAGACGTGGGCTCATGTGGGGATTTAGGTCCCCTAAATGGCAAATGTGAGAGCGCTTCCACGGATCCGAGCACCGCCGCCTCCACCGCAGTCGCCGAGTTATGGAGGTCCGGGTTAAGCCACCAAGCAGCCGAGACCAGTTGGGACGCCAGGAAATACCTGTGGCAGTCAGGGAACGCGAGTCCTCCCTGGGAGAGAGGACGCATTAGGGTGGAAAGTTTATATCTCGGGGGGCGAGGCCCCCATAAGAAAGAGGTGAACAATTTGTTTAGGGAATGAAAGAAGGACTTCGGTATCCACCTGGGGGAGTGGCGGAAGAGGTAAGTGAATTTAGGTAGCACCTTCATTTTAATCAGGTTGATCCGTCCCAGGAGGGAAAGGGGCAGATTCTCCCATGCCTTCAATTTAGCCCTGACCGCCACCACTACCGGGTCCAGATTGAGAGCAATAAAATTCGCCACATCCCTAGAGATCCGCACCCCCAAATAGACCAGTTCCTCCACCCACTCCAGCGGAATGTCAGCCGGCGCCGAGGAGCGGCCCCCTGGTCAATCGCCAACAGTTGCGATTTGGTCCAGTTGACCCTCAACCCCGTCACCCGTGCAAATTCCTCCAAAACATGCAGCGCCCCCTTGAGCAAAGAGTCTGCGTCGTTAAGGAATAACAGGAGGTCGTCGGCGTACAAGGCTACTCTCTCCTCCAGCCCGGCAATCCGCAGACCCCGAACCAGCGGGGAAATACAAAGTGCCTCCGTCACCGGTTCCATAGCGATGGCAAACAGGGCCGGGGAGAGAGGGCAGCCCTGCCGCGTGCCCCTGGATAGGGCAAACCAGGACGACACCTGTCCACTCAAACGGATAGCCGCCCTTGGCGAACTGTAAATGATTTTCAACCATTCAATAAAGAGCAGGGGGAACCCCATCCTCCGAAGAGTCTCCCACAGGAAGGGCCACTCGACCGAATCAAAGGCTTTTTCGATATCCAAGGAGGCCACCACTCTCGTGCCCACATTGAGATGGCGTGCCTGAAGGTTAGTGTAAAGTCTACGCAGATTCACGTCCGTGGACCTGTGGGGCATAAAACCGGTCTGGTCTTGGTCGACCACCGAGGGTAGCCAACAACTTAGTCAGGATTTTCAGGTCAGTATTAAGCAGCGCAATAGGTCTGTAGGAGGCGCACAGCTTTGGGTCCTTAGGGGGCTTATAAATGAGGATGACATGCGCTTCTGCCATCGAAGGGGGGGAGGGTTCCCTCCGCGAGACATCTAGTAAATGTCGCGGCCAGCAGAGGAGCCAGGAGTCCGGAGTGGGTCTTATAGAAGTCCACAGGAAGACCGTCTGGACCCGGGGCCCTGCCACCCGGGATGGTCGAGAGTATTGCTAAAACCTCCTCGGAGGTGATGGGTCTCACCAGCCATTGCCGCTCACTGTCGGAGAGCCAGCCCAGGGCCACCGGATCCAGAAGGGGGTACAAGTCAGTTGGTCGAAAGTCCGGGGGGAGGGTAGTAGAGTACAGGGAGCTGTAGTAAGAGCGAAAGGCCTCCAAGATGTCCTCTGGGTCCGTCAGGGCCCCCCCCGTGGGCGAAGTAAGCTCAGGGATCACCGTCAAGGGCGCGTCATGTTGGGATATAAGAGCTAAAAACCGACCATTCCTATCCCCTTGTTCGAACACGGTCTGGCGAGCGCTATGCATGGACAGTCTCGTGACCTCTGACATGTGTAAATGGAGGTCCCGCTTCACCGCCTGCAACGCTTCGAAGTTGGAGACCGAGGGGTCCACGCCATAAGTAGACGAGGCACCCTCCACCTCCCTCTCCAGACGGGTCAGCTCAGAGGCCTGTTGCCGCTTCACCGCCCCAATTGTGGACATATAATGGCCCCTGGTGAACGCCTTGAAGGCGTCCCATACCATGCCAGGCGATGCAGAGTCAGCATTGTGTTTCCAGAATTCCTCCAGAACCGGTGGAGTCTGAGAGGCGACTTCGGGGTGTTCCACCCATTGAGGGCCCAGACGCCACATGGAGCCCGAACGAGCCACGTGAGAGCGTAAGGTGAGCTCCAATGGGCAGTGGTCCGACAATCCAGCCGGTAAGTACCGCGCCGTCACCACGTCAGACAACGCCAGTGCGTTGGCAAACGCCAGGTCAATTCTGGAGGAAGTTTTATACGAAGAGGAGAAGCAGGAGTAACCCCTCCGGTCCGGGTGTTTCCATCGCCAGACCTCCCGCACCCCGGCAGCCTCCGCCCATTGCAACAAATCCACTGAAAAGGATTTAGGGGGAGCAGGCCTGTCCAAGGTGGGGGAGAGGATGGCGTTAAAATCCCCCAAAAACAGCAGCTTTGCCGGGCAGTAGGGGGCCACCTTATCCAATACAGAATAAAGGACTTCAGATTTAAACGGGGGGGGACGTACAAACCCACCAACACATACCTGCGCTGCCAAAGGGTGAGGACCAAGATAACATATCGGCCCTGGGGGTCTGTATGGACCGCCTCCACCTCACAAGGCAGAGACTTGCGGATCAATATCGAGACCCCCCTGGCGTAAACGGAGTAAGAGGCATGGAACGATTTATGAATCCACGGTTTCTTGAGGGACCGTAACTTGCTCCCCACCAGATGCGTTTCCTGGAGAATTACTATGGAGGGGTTGTAGGAGGACAGATATTGGAACATTAGTGCTCTTTTAAATTTAGAATTAAGGCCACGGACATTCCATGAGACAATGGAGAACGACTGAGGGTCACGTGGGGCCATGATAACTACAGAGGGTGTATATTAGAGGGGATCCCGCTAGGGACAGCCTTAGCATCAGGGGAGAAACAAGTCCAGTCGAGCCCAAGCACCGCACACATAACTCAATAACAGTGAACAACATGAAGCACACAATGGAACATACAGTACCAAAAATAACACCCAGGCACGGAGTGCCTATCCTGCCAAACCCCAGCATCCCCCGCAAAAAGAAAAAGGAAACCGGGGGGGGAACCTGGACCCCCCGGGGGGAGCTGAGGACGGCCTGTACCCCAAAACAAAACATCCCGGCCAAGGGAAACACAAGTCCACCTGTCAGATCCAGAACATGGACCTCAGGTTGGGAGAGGGCCTGCCGTTCCCCTGGTAAGAGGAAGAGCAGCCCGGTAGTCCGGGGGAGAGTGTGGAAAAAACAAAAAGTTCTGTAGAGATACCGCACAGTACTAGGAAGCGCATGGAGTAGCTCCACTGTGGCGAGCTATCAGGATGTGTGACAACAGTGGCAATCGGCAACCGGGAAGAGGGGGGGGGGAAGGGGGGGTAAATGAACCAGGCAAAGTCAATGGCAAGAGTCAAGAGAGAGGGGGGAAGGGAGTGGGCAAAGGGGATCCAGGGATTAGCAGGTCACGCAAGGGGCAGCAAAGTAAGGGGCAACAATCATACCAGTCCACAGGAGGATCCCCGAATCAGCGGACATCCAGCCAGGAGGCCGCCTGCTCCGGCGTATCAAAAAAACGGGTGCGATCGCCATCAATGACCCGGAGCCTGCTGGGGTAGAGGAGGCTGTACTTGAGGCCTTGATCCCGGAGGCGACGTCGGATCTCCGTGAACTGGTGCCGTTTCTGCTGCACCTCAGGTGAGTAATCCGGGAAAAGCATGATGCGGGCATCTTCAAAAACGGAGCTCCTTCTTAGCCCTGGCAGCGGATAGGAGACGATCCCAGTCCCTGTAGTTCAGGAGTCGGAGGAGGAAAGGCCTGGGAGGGGCCCCCGGGATCGGGGGGGCGGTGGGACCCTGTGGGCCCGCTCCACCACGAAGGTGGGCGGCATGGCAGGGAGGTCCAGGAGGGTAGGCAAGAAGGATTCCGCGAATTCGGCTGGCTTGGGGCCTTCGCCCGCTCCGGCAGGCCCAGGATGCGGATATTGTTACGCCTCAATCGGTTTTCAGTGTCAATCGCCCTGTCCTGGAGCGCCTTAACCTGAAGTTGCAAAGCCCGTAGGTCACGAGAATCTTCCCTGGTGGAGTCCTCCAATTGAGAAATGCGACCCTCCGCCTCAGACATCCGCGACCGGAATTTGTAAAAGGCTGACATCTGTAGCAAGATAGTCCATCTTGACTGTCAGGGTGTCTCTGCAAGCCTTGATCGCCTCCAGGATTTCAGATGGCGATGGATTCTGGCTGCAGCTCGGGCCAGCTTCTGTCTGTGTGCTGACCGACATGCTGTGAGTGAAAGAGCTCGTGGCCAAGATGGCTGCCATCCGCTCCGAGGGACAAGGAGAGGACACCGCAGCAGCCGAGGATCGGAGCTTGCCAGGAGGTAGCGGAGGGACCCGCTGCTTGCCACTCGTCTTCTTGGGGGGACCCAGGTTGGTAAGGGGGGTGCCGAGGAGGTAAGAGATAGCTCGGATGGAGTAAAAGGATAAGATCAGGATCGGAGCTCAAGCGCCGCACGTCCTCTCAGCTTCGCATCCCGGCCACGCCCCCGAATTAATAATTATTTAATTTATTTATAACCAATAAAGTGCCGCGGCCATTTATTTATGCCAAAAAATTAATTTGTGTTTGTTTTTATTTATAGTATTAGTTTAGTTATATTATAAAAATACATCCTCCTGGCCCATGGTAAGAGGGCACAAGTAATAGGTGACATGGGACAGGGGATGTTTTTAAAAAAAAAAAAAAATTTGTGTCAGAATTTATTTAATTTATAGGACACTGGCCCTTTAAATGTAATATATTAGCCCCTCATAGTTTTGGCGGGCTTCACAGCAGCGCGCGCCCCTCTAGAACATTCTGACCCAAGGCTTTATATAGGGGGTCCCTGAGGTAAGCCCCTCAGTTAGGAAGTGACTGCCTGGCGAGCACCCCTCCCCCCCACCCGTCGCTGGCACTTTATGTGGTAGAGTCACCCTTGGATCAAGGGGGGACTTTGGTGGTTTTAAATATGTTTATTTTCGCTCGAGTTCTGGGACTGAGCGATACAGATTTATGTTTTATAATTTTGTTGGATTTGAAATTTATTTGATGGAATTTTGAATAAATAATTATTTAATTTATTTATAACCAATAAAGTGCCGCGGCCATTTATTTATGCCAAAAAATTAATTTGTGTTTGTTTTTATTTATAGTATTAGTTTAGTTATATTATAAAAATACATCCTCCTGGCCCATAACAGGCACCATGATTAATGAAAAGATAACTGCTATCCTTTAGGACTTTCATGATAATTTCTTTAATGTTTGGTTACCTCAAATTGCCTACATGTGCTCTGATGGCCTTCCAACCCTACTATTGGCCTTGTAGGGCCACAGCCAAAACCAGGGCTTTCATGTGCAGCTGAGGGAGAGAACTAAACCTTCCTCCCATACCCTGTTTCCTCTTATCTCGATTCTCACACATCTTCCTTTCCCTCCTTCCTTCCTTCCTTTCTTCTCTTCTTATTTCATGTGTCTCTCTTTTGCTCTCTTCTTCACCATATGAAAAATCTCCCAGTTATCATTCCTTCCCCCACCCATATACATTCCCCTTTATATGTCTATAACCCTATACATCCAGTCACCCCTTCATACCTCCCACTACTTCCAGTCCCTACACCAACAACACACATACACCTATCACTACTATGCTCCACAGTCACCACTATACCCTCATTCCCATCTCTATCCCACCTCCATCACCAATACGCAATACAACTACAGTCCATAAACAACTCCCAGTATCCCACAAGGGAGGGGGAGAGAGGAGGAGACTTCCAGTGCTCAACACATTTCTCTGAGATCTAAGAAACAACAATACAAATATGATAACCTCCAATAGTTAACAAGATAACATATTTATCTTGCAAGCAGATCCCATTGCTTAGCTGGTCAGTGATTTTCTGCTTAGTTGCAGGTTGAAGAGAAAAAGGCTGGGAGCGTAATCATGGGTTACATAGCTGTTCCATCCCCTAACAAAAGAGAACAAAAGAGAGTATCTCCCATGGGATTTTGTTGCAGCAATTAAGCAATATGAATGATTGGGTAATTTGTTTGTGTTGCACCACAAAAAAATCTGTTATGCCCCAATTTTACTTTTGGTCTAAGATATATCATGGATGAGGTACAGTTTTAATCAAACCTACCAACTATTTTTGTATTACCCTACGGTTTCAAAACAATATTGAATATGTGATTGGTATAGTCTCAGTTTTTTCCTTCTCTGCAGTCTGTACATCTGTAATATGGTATAAAATAAGTGCAGCGCTAAGAATGATATACAAACCTGATAAAGTATATGTGCATATATATTGAAAACAGTTGAATGAATTATATACATAAAATTCATATAAAGTGAGTCCCAAGTGAAGGTGAAGCATCCAAATTCGTAAGGTGATAGTAGATTTTAGATAGATCCCCACACCAACAGAATAAAAATGAATGCGCTCACCGGAGGGTATGGACCCAAATTACAATATAGCAAATGGGTTATACAGACTGGATAATGCTCATAAATATCCCCAAATGTAACTGGATCACTGGATGTTCCAATAGGTGCCCATGGAGTCTTAAATAAGGGTGCCAGGAACTCCTATTCAGATATACATGTATAGGTATAAGCCAGACAACACAAACATAGTGTAAAACAGCTTCAAAAATGTATTAAAATAAAGAAGCACACTTACAATCATCTGTTTGAAACAGCACAAGGAATGCAATCAGATGGCAATCGTAATGACTGACGCGTTTCGTCAGTTGACATAATCATAGGAAGTTGCCCATCTGTACATCTGTAATATATACAAAGAATACCATTCGTGCTATTGCTAGGTTGTAACCACTCTGTACTATTCCTAAACCTAAACCAAAACCAAAACAATAAAACAGTATACTTACCATTTTTATCCAGTGTCTTTAGACAGGTCAAGGGATGTGACAGGTCCTCTTCATCCTCTTCTTTTTCCGGCAATAGATAGATCTTGAATGCTGCAGCATTTTATTGTGAGCCCAAAGTGGGGGCAGAGCCCTACGCGGGGTCTGCGAGTCTGCGGGGAACGGCATCAGCGATTGGGTGAGTATTGTAAATCTGTTGATTTTCTATTTTATTCTATTTTCAGTTGAGTTGATTTCCTATTTTAATCCACTAAAATAGATAGAACAATTGACTTAGATGCTTGCCAGGAGTTCAGCTTTAAAAGACTGAATAGGTCGTTACTTTTTTTTACATAAGAACAACAGACGGGACCGTTGATGTGTCTGGCTTTGAATACCGTCAGATGGTAATTAAAAGTAAGATTTTGTTTTTCCTTGGTGGTAAAAAGCAAATAAAAGACGCGCTGTTAATTATAGTATTACAATTCTGATACACTGTTAATGACACCTAGCTCCCAAAATAAAAAAAAAAAAATTAAAAAAAGCACAAAACGTACCAAATGACAGCCCAGACACCCCGAACACTGCTTTATTCTTCTTTTCATTTGATGAAAAGCATGAGAGATCACGGAACAGCAGCCTTTCCTTAGAGAAGGAAATTGCCTTTCTCTTACAAAAAGGAACGATTTGATCAACAGTAGACAAAAGCCGAGGATTAATAATAGAAATGCTTATTAATGCTATTAATTCCGCACAGCTGACTCCAAGATCAAACCGTCAAATCCTGTGTAACAACAACCTCAACATTTCAAATTCTAAGCAGTTTTCATTTGAATAAAAGAGATGCAAATAAAAGCGTTTTCTGCCTTGGAACTATTTGACCTCTTGTACCAACAGTCTGTTGATGGGATCTATAAAAGCAAGGCCATATGTCTTGGATATTGAGCTAGGTCTGCCGTGAGACAGGAGAACTTTTTTTAACTGATATATTATTTACGTAAAAGCCAAATTAGGAATTCTCAATCCTCACAGCAGGCAGCTCATGTAACAGTTCGCAGCCCCATGCTGCCTCCACCTGTTTATAGATTTGCAAATCCGGCCCCTAGTTGGTACCTAGTCACACGTCCTTTCATGCGTCAGGTACCTTTTGTAAGTGTCATTTGTGTGTGTGCTCATTCACAGAGAAAAGCTCTGCAATTTCAGAGGTGGGAGATGGGGATAAGAGAAATGAGGCCACAGGTTTTATATTTGTTATCGTGCGGCTACACAAATGTGAAGCCTAAAGTAGGGTGACCAGACATCCCCTATTTCTGGGGACAGTCCCCAGACTGAGTACACTGTCCCCGGACCAAGTCTGTTCCCGTTTTTTTCCCCGGATTCAGTCCTGTGCAAGCGCTCTGTGTATTATGCAGTCCTGTGCCCAGCGCTCTGTGTATTATGGAGTTCTGTGCCCAGTGCTCTGTGTATTATGGAGTCCTGTGCCCAGCACTCTGTGTATTATGGAGTCCTGTGCCCAGTGCTCTGTGTATTATGCAGTCCTGTACCTAGCGCTCTGTGAATTATATAGCCCTGTGCCCAGCGCTCTATAAATTATGTAGTTCTGTGCTCAGCACTCTGTGTATTATGCAGTCCTGTGCTCAGCGATCTGTGTATTATGTAGTCCTGTACCCAGTGCTCTGTGTATTATGTTGTCCTATACCCAGTGCTCTGTGTATTATGCAGTCCTGTGCCCAAAGTTCTGTGTATTATGCAGTCCTGTGCCCAGCGTTCTGTGTATTATGTAGTCCTGTACCCAGTGCTCTGTGAATTATGTAGTCCTGTGCCCAGCGGTCTGTAAGTTATACAGTCCTGTGCTCAGCGATCTGTGTATTATGTAGTCCTGTACTCATCGCTCTGTGTATTATGTTGTCCTATACCCAGCGCACTGTGTATTATGCAGTCCTGTGCCCAGCGCTCTGTGTATTATGTTGTCCTATACCCAGCACTCTGTGTATTATGCAGTCCTGTGCCCAGCGCTCTGTACATTATGCACTCATGTGCCCAGCATTCTGTGTATTATGTAGTCCTGTACCTAGCACTCTGTGTATTATGCAGTCCTGTGCCCAGAGCGCTGTGTATCATGCAGTCCTGTACCCAGCGCTCTGTGAATTATATAGCCCTGTGCCCAGCACTCTAAAATTTATGTAGTCCTGTGCTCAGCACTCTGTGTATTATGCAGTCCTGTGCTCAGCACTCTGTGTATTATGTAGTCCTGTACCCAGTGCTCTGTGTATTATGTTGTGCTATACCCAGCGCTCTGTGTATTATGCAGTCCTGTACCCAACGTTCTGTGTATTATGCAGTCCTGTGCCCAGCATTCTGTGTATTATGTAGTCCTGTACCAAGTGCTCTGTGGATTATGTAGTCCTGTGCCCAGCGGTCTGTAAGTTATGCAGTCCTGTGCTCAGCGATCTGTGTATTATGTAGTCCTGTGCTCATCGCTCTGTGTATTATGTTGTCCTATACCCAGCACTCTGTGTATTATGCAGTCCTGTGCCCAGAACTCTGTGTATTATGTTGTCCTATACCCAGCACTCTGTGTATTATGCAGTCCTGTGCCCAGCGCTCTGTATATTATGCACTCATGTGCCCAGCATTCTGTGTATCATGCAGTCCTGTGCCCAGCACTCTGTGTAATATGCAGTCCTGTGCCATTTGTCAAAAAAATACGCCCCCGGATTACATTTTAGAAATCTGGTCACCTTAGCCTAAAAGGTAACTCCACTTTTGTAGGTTAAAAAAAAATGCAAATATAGAAAAAATAATATAGCGTATACTATTGCGAAACAAGCCATTTTGTAATTGAATGTTATTAAAAATGACCTTTCCTTTTCAATCTGCAGCTCTGTAATTTTCTGAAGATGCAATGCAATATGACTACCTGGAGGCGTTCTGTACACAGAAACATCAATTCCTGCTTGTGTGATTGGCTTACCATTTTTCCCAGAAGTCTATACCAAGATGCAAGTCAGATTTCAGGCATCCCCTGCAACAAAAATGTCATTTTTAGTGAGATACTTCCAATAGGAAATCTGGTCAAAGGGATGCAGGCCCAGCAGCTTTCCTCATTTAGAGCCCTGCAGGTGCATAGCTGATTGATAATCAGGAAACCACTTCCATTAGATTCACTTTCCAACATGGATACTAACAAACACAATGGGATTTCTTCAAACTAACAAAAGGTAGGAATATGCAGCAAAGTTTATTAAAATCCTTGCAATGTACATAGATCACCCAGAGGGGGAATGTTTTTTTCTTAACAAAAGTGGAGTTACACTTTATCCACTTTAAGATGGAAGATTTGACCCCCTTCCTGACCAGGCCCTATTTTTGCGTTTCGGCACTGCTTTATTTTAACGGAAAATTGCGCGGTCGTGCGACACTGTCCCCAAATAATATTGGCATCCTTTTTTTCCCATAAATAGAGCTTTCTTTTGGTGGTATTTGATCACATGTGCGATTTTTAATTTTTGCTCTATACACAAAAAAAGAGCGACAATTTTGAAAAAAAATATATATATATATTTTTCACATTCTGCTATATAACATTCCCCCCCCCCCCCCAAAAAAAAATTAAAAAAAATCAACATTTTTTAACATTTTAGGCCAACTTGTTTTCTGCTACATATTTTTGATTTAAAAAATCACAATAAGCATATTTTGGTTGGTTTAACCAAAAAGGTAACCACGGGAAAGATTTATGTCATTTTTATTGTTTTTTTTTACTAGTAATGGCTTTTTTTTTGCGGGACTGCGACATTGCGGCAGACAGATCGGACCCCTAACTGACATTTTTTTATGCTTTTGGGGGGACCAGTGACATTACTACAGTAATCAGTGCTAAAAAATATGCACTGTTACTGTAATAATGACACTGGCAGGGAAGGGGTTAACCCTATGGGTGATCAAAGGGTTAAATGTGAGCCTCATGCTTACTGACGTGTGTGGGGGGAGGGGGTTCTGTGACACAGACAGAGATCACAGGTTCAGCTATGCTGAATCCTGTGATCTCACGCTGTCTGTCACTGAGATGATCCGCCTGCTTTGTTTAGATAGGCACCTGGATCTTCTCACACTTTCCCCGACAATCAGGGAAGAAAGGCGGCAATCGCCGCCTCTCCTCCTCCAGCCCG
Organism: Pelophylax lessonae; assembly: GCF_965119305.1. Classification (NCBI taxonomy): domain Eukaryota; kingdom Metazoa; phylum Chordata; class Amphibia; order Anura; family Ranidae; genus Pelophylax; species Pelophylax lessonae. The sequence goes on from NC_138773.1 coordinate 82,147,970, forward strand.
ACATAGCGGGAGTAAGCCTTCGGCAGCGCGCGCCGCCAAGACCGCTAGGAGTCCAGCGACGTAGGTCTATGCCGCTGGACCCAGGGGAGCCGCACTGCCGCAGTAGGATTACTGTCGGCAGTCGGCAAGTGGTTAAAGTGATTGTAAACTATCACCTTGTAAAACAACCCATTCAGTTTAAAATGAAATGAAAGGCAAAAATGTGTGTATAGATATAACAAAATACAGTATAAATACATTTTTCCCCTTTTTTATAAAAAGTGACCACATTCCTTCTATTCTCAGCTGCATGAGAGCTAGGGGGAGGAGAAGCAACAGGACACTGATCTTCCCAGTGAATGCTCTCCTGCCTAGTGTATGGAAAGGGGGTTTTGAGATTATTCTGTAATATTGGCCACCATCACTAAATGACAGTTCTAAGCAAAGATTGAATTCACCTATTGGGTGGGACTTTAATGGCTCAAAACCATAATATCATAAAATGTATAAAATGTACAATGCATTATTAAAGAAGGTCATACATATGACATAAAAAGATAGTAGAGTAAGCACAAAGTCATACAATACAGTGGTCTGTTATACTTATTAATAATCAATATATGCAGAAGAAATATTCAACGCGTTTCAGAGCCAAAACAGCTCCTTCTTCAGGAACAAAATATGCAAATAGTGTAGTATGATCTATGATAGAAAATCACGACATCTTAGAACATCAAGCAATGGCATAATAGCAGGGAAGGACTGCAGAGACATTTATGGAGTACTTATAGGGTGCTCAACATCCATAGCGTAAAGATCACATTCATAAAAAATAAAACCAAGTCATAGCCAAATGCCAGCATCTTTACCTGATGTGAACAGCTCCCCAGGAGGAGAGGGGGATAATGGACTGATAACCTGGTAAGGGGTCTTCAGTCACCCCGCAGGGCCAGAGAGATGTACATTGAGACCACCTAATATGGACACAGAGGCGTGAATTTGAAATGTAGTCTATAATCCAACCTGCCAATATTCTACTAAATAGAGGAGTATGTTTAAGACAAGACAGCCACATACCTCTAAGATATGAACTAGGAGGAGTACATTAAGGCCATTAAATTGTATGTAAATCTGCCCTAGGTAGTTCACAAAATGTCTATAAAAATATCTGAATAATAATAATAAAAATTGTGTGTTCAGTTTTTAACAGGAAAGCACAGGGACTTGCAGGAACACCAGGGATTTCATGCAAAATAAACAAAAAAAAGTGTGAACAGGATACTTTTTCATACAAGTACATGGTACAGCAGGTACAGTACATATCAGGAATATGAAATGCTGGGGTAGCAAATGCTTTAACTCCAAGACAAGGAAAATTGGTCTAAATATAAGAAGCATGTCTATTCTCACTTTGTGTGTGTTTTGTGTATTTCTTCCAGATCTGGACAGTAATCCAGTGTGAAATGTTGTCTCTGTGCAGGAGCTTCCTGTAATAAAGACCACACACTGATGCTCTCTCTCCTAGTGTAGAAGAACTGGTCTTGTATCCGCCCCTCCTGTAGTTTTCTGCAGGTAGCCTCTATTGGGTGTGGACTTCTGGGCTCCTCCCACAGCTCTGCTTTCAGCACAGGCTATGTGCAGTACAATGATGAAGTCACTGCTTATTTTATAAGGTGATAATTGGGTTTGCAAAAGTATTTGGCGCACACAAAGTGGATGTGCAGGATATCGTTTGTGGCTATTGAGTAATATATTTATATGAAATATTTCTTCCCGGAGTTCAGCTTTAAACTTACAGTGGATACACCTGCCTAACAGTAATGCTGAACTCTACTTCTAAAAAATACCATTTAATGCAGTTACATATTCATTATAAAAAATATTCATTCTTCCCTACCAAGCAAATTCTGAAATTTCTCCTCTACATGTAAAAATGATCATGTTCTTTGCTAGAAAATTACTTAAACCCTCAAAACATTGGACATTTCTTTCAAATAGAGGCTCTAGAAAATAAAATTGTGGGTTTTGCAATTTTTTTATGTCCCACGGTATTTGCGCAGCGTTATTTTAAATGGAAATTTTTTTGGAATAAAATACACTTTAGTGAATTTTAGTACACACAAACACAATATAATACCCATATTTATTTATATTTAGTAAAATTAAAAAGGTGATGTTACGCCGCACCCCTCCACTTAGCTACTAGAATTGCTTTTACATTACAGAGCATTGTCAGCAGAAAAACAGATACCGGGAAAATGCCTGTAGCTACAAGTATCATCCTGGTATCACCACTGAAAGCCCAGGATGTCATATGGCATTCTATGGGTGGGAAGTGATTGAAATGTACAGGGCTGGAACAAGAAGTGGGGAAGGGGGAAGCTGCCCTGGAAACTGTGGTATGAGACAGTAAGTGGCATGTGGGGTGGGGGGGGGTGCCTCGAACAGATTGGGGGAGAGGATTTGTGTAGGGAGGGGAAATTTGGGGGTGACAGGGGTAAGGTTTGTTCTAGGAGTGGTGATTTAGGCAGATATGTGTTGGGAGGTATGGGGGGGGGGGAAAGGATTTGTGCCAGAAGAGGGGGTATGGTAGTAGGGATTTGTGTTAAAAGGGGATTGTGCTAGGAGGGGAAATTTTTGGGGGAGCAGAAATTTGTGCTAGGAGGGGAAATTTTTGGGGGAGGGGAAATTTGTGCTAGTAGAGATTATTGGGATGTATTTATGCTAGGAGGGGAAATGTTATGGGGGGGGGGGATTTGTGCTAGGAGGATGGATTGGGGGGGATTTGTGCTGGGAGGGGGGGGGGATTTGGAGTGTGGTGTAGAGGATGTATACTCAGATTTTTTTTTTCTCGTGGTGGGGCATTTGTGCTGGGAGGATATGAGGGATGAGGGGCAAAGATTTGTGCTGAAAGGGGGGGATTTCAGCGGGGGGGGCAGATTTTACTGGGAGGAGGGGGAATTTATTCTTAGGGGTAAGTATGCAGGTTGGTGCAAATTGTTTGGGGGGTGGAGGGGGATTTTTGCTAACACATAATGCCCATACATCTTGGGGGGGGGGGGGCACAGTTTGGCATGTTTGCCCTGGGCTCTAGATTACCTTGTCCTGGCAATGCAAGTGTATGTATATCTAAAATATATTAAAAGTATGCTTGTCATCATGTCTGACTGAATACTGTTTAAACAAGTCATGTTTAGTGAATGTGTTTTTAGAAAGCATGATCCTTGGTATTGATCTTACTAGACCTACCTGGGATTACTCTTCTCTCCCCCCACCCTGGTGTTGTGGTATGTTTTCATTGAGTGTGTGTGTGTTGTTTCCCCCCCCCTCCCTTTTTTTTTTTTCTTTCTCTTTTCTCTTCTTCTTTCTTCTTCTCTCTATCTTTTCTTCCCCCCCTCTACCTTATCCCCTCCCCCCCATCCCCTTCCCTCCACTCCTCATCATGCGTTGCCTTGCCTTCCCTCCCTCGTCCTCTGTGCTCTCTGCTGGTTGGTTATGCCAACTAGCGAGCACTCCCCGCGCCTTTTCGGAACGCCTTCCTACGATGTATCTTGTAGCTATACCCCCTTCTCACCTCCTCCCCCTCATGGGGACGGTTGCCGGACCCCGTGTTGGAGGTGGTCGTTAGGCTTGGTCCCTTCCCCATGGGACACTTACCCCTTTTGGCCTTGCCCGTTGTGCCTTCACATGTCCTGCCTATGTCCCTTGCTATACACTGCCCTGCATGGGCGGCCTGAGGTTCTTTTATCTACATATGCTGATTTTTTTTTATGCCGCCCTCTGTCCCTGGACCCCAGGTTACCTACACTGGTCGAGGAGATTCTCTCCTCTCATACTGTTCTATGCTGTTATGTATTACTTTACACTGTTCACTCTATTTTGATATATGCTATTCTCGATTGTGATGTACGCTTCCTGTTTCTGTATGGCGTTCATTTCATGTAATGCTCTTTACCCTTTTTCTCAATAAATTGTTGTTAAAAAAAAAAAAAAGAAAGCATGATCCTAGATATCATGTCAGTAACTGCACTTCCTGTTGCAGCCTGACAACACTAAGCCATTGACTTGCAAATAGTAGCAGAGTTGACAGCCTGCTAGATCAGATAGGCAGCCCAAGGGTCAACTTGCAAAGCTGGCTGACAACGTTGCTACTAATTGTGAGGCAGTAGCTTAAAGCTATAATTTAAAAAAAAAAGACGCAAAAGCATGATCAAAAGCCAATGGCATGATTTTAAATTCTGTACAGATAGTCTTGTGATTTACACACATCAGCCACATTGCACAGTAGTGGATTGGTCTACCTGGTTGTGTCGTGTAGAAGAAATGCTTGAGTTGCAAAAGCAGCTGAATAAAATGACAAAGCCTTTGAATGATGAAACAGTAAATTTTGGAGTTCCACCTATTTTTCTTTTTGTTTATTTTACTTACCTCCCCTCTGTCCACAGAAATGTCATGTTGATGAGGACAAGGGCCTCTTCCCCATAACCCTGGCCCAGTGGTTGTGGGGGTCTGTGGCTGGGGATTTATAAGAATTTGGAAGCCCCCCTTTAACAATATGGAGACACCCAGATACTAGCTTACCCCCCACGTGAGTGAAGAGCACATTGTATCCCTACTCGTTCAGAAACAAATATAAACTTTAAACAAACACGCATGCTTTTTGACAAGTCCTTTAATAAAAATAAAACCTCAATAAATGTCCCATGACGAACATCTATCATAAATAAACATGTATGAGCATCTTACACCTTTAGCAAGAAAAAGGCTGCCTCCAGGTGAACTTGCACTCTGTTTGTGCATTGCTATATACAAATGCGTATATATCGTGTATATATACAGTATATATATATATATATTAGTTTTTTTATATATATATTTTTTTTTATATATATACTTTGTGTGTATATATATATATATATATATATATATATATATATACATATATCTACACACACACTGTATATGCAACGTATACAGTATACTTATACTGTATATTAGCCCAAGTTACTCTTTCCTGGAGCCATTATCATTATTATCATGTACTGCGCATTCCATTTTCACAGAGTACAAAGTGAACGAGGTAAAGAGTACTCATCAAAACACATTTTCACATTTATTATCATCCTACAACAGACACTTTGCTATAAAATGTGATCTATATACACTATGATATTTTTAACTTGTAATTACACTGCGGTAATTCAAAGGCTGTAAAAAGGCTTATATCTGTTTACATGTTTATTGTTGCAGAAGGTTTGAATATACTTCAGCAAAATATAGCAGAGAGGGCTTATAATGCCTTGCTTTGTGGCAATTGCATACGCACAGATGCAGAATATGGACATAAACCACTATAAAATAAAATGTATAGTTTATATATATGCACTGATCAGCCATAACTTTTTGCAGCTACCCCCTACAGCCCCCCCATAAATAAATACATTAACCCCCATTTCAATCCAACGATGTGCACAGGAGCAAAAGCTCTCCCAGGTCTCTCTCTCCTGATTGGCTCAGAAACAGCCATCGGCTCTAGCTGCTGTCAATCAGAACAAGTGATGAGGAGGCAGGACTGAGCCCCGCTCTGTGTGTCTTTTGGGGGTGCGGGGCTCAAAAGCAAGCACGCACAAGTACCCCCATAGCAAGCAGTTTATTATGGGGGCACTCAGTGGTGGGGTGGAGCCAGGAGCAATGGCAGGGGACCCCAGAAGAGGAGGATCAGACTGCTCTGTGCAAAGCCATAGTGGTAGTGTCTGTACCAATGTAAATCTATAAGTATGAGTTGGTGCTTGAAGCCATTATTGGTAAGGGAATTGTGTGAGTATATGAGTTAGCATATAAGTATATCAAGTGGGCTGGTGATAAGTTTAAAAAAGTATGTGAAATGTGTTAGTGCTGGTACTGGAGGTCTCTGTTTGAAAGTAAAGTGTGTTGGTAAAAGGACCAGAATAGATAGTGTTAGTCATGGAAACAATATAAATCTAATATAATAGTGCAGTGGCCAGTATATGGAAAGTGATGAGACCAGTACATGTAATGAAATGCGTTAGTTATTAAATGAAAACATAAATGTGAAGAATACTAATGTTTGAAAATCATAGGTTGGTTTTTGAAGGATGTACATAGGCATGTGAAGTGTAACTGTTATAGGACCAGCATAGGTATGTAAATATTAGTAACTAGACCAGTAACAGTGAACCTTGGCACCCCAGATGTTTTGGAACTACATTTCCCATGATGCTCAACTATACTCCGGAATGCATGAGCATCATGGGAAATGTAGTTTCAAAACATCTGGGGTGCAGAGGTTTGCCATCACTGGTCTAGACCAGTGGTTCTCAAATCCGGTCCTCGGGACCCACTAACAGGCCAGATTTTAAGTATTACCTTGGAGGATGCAGACTAGAATACTGCAATCACTGAGAAGCAAATGAGATCACCTGTGATGTAATTTAGTTATCTTGCAAACCTGGCCTGTTGGTGGGTCCCGAGGACCGGATTTGAGAACCACTGGTCTAGACTATTGTAGGTATATGCCATAACCACCAATGTGATCATTGCATCACACATACAGTGTATGTGGGCAAAGTGCCTAGAAGTGATCAGTTATTATCAGAAAACACACGAGTGCTTCAGCATTCATTTGATGTCATCTCCTGACCTTTGCTTTCTGGACCGCCCACCTCATATATACTGTGGCAGGGCGGCCCGGCTGTGCAAAATCACGTATAGGTACGTGATTTTGTGCAGGAGTTCCCGGGGGCGCGCGTGCGCCCCCAGGAGCACCACCCCACTGTGATCGGACACAGCGGGAGCCAATCAGCGGGTCCGGCACCCTCGATGGCTGCCGGCCACCCGCGATCGTGCAAGAGAATGACAGAACCACCGTCTGTCTATGTAAACAAGGCAGACAGCTGTTCTGTCACAGAGGCAGAGAGAGACCTTGTGTTTCAGCTAAGCTGAAACATAGATCTCTCTTTTCCTCTAGTGCATCCACTCCCCCCACAGTTAGAAAGCACTCCCTAGGAGCACACTTTACCCCTTGATCACCCCTAGTGTTAACTCCTTCCCTGCCAGTGTAATACAGTAACAGTGCATTTTTTTTTAGCACTGATCACTGTATTGGTGTCACTGGTCCCCAAAAAGTGTCACTTGGTGTCAGATTTGTCTACCGCAATGTCGCAGTCCCGCTAAAAATTTCTGATTGCCGCCATTACTGGTAAAAACAATTTAAAAAAATAAAAGTCCATAAATCTATCCCATAGTTTGTAGTTGCTATAACTTTTGCACAAACCAATCAAAATACACTTAAATATGTAGCAGAATACATATTGGCCTATACTGATGAAAAAAATTAGATTTTTAATTTTTTTGATTGGGAATGTTTTATAACAAAAAGTAAAAAAATATTGTTTTTTTTTTTTTTTTTTTTTTTTCAAAATTGGCAGTCTTTTTTTGTTTATAGAGCAAAAAATAAAAACTACAAAGGTGATCAAATACCATCAAAAGAAAGCTATATTTGTGGGGGGAAAAAATACATCAACTGTATTTAGGTACAGTGTCGCACGACCGTGCAATTGTCAGTTAAAACAACGCAGTGCCGTATCACAAAAAATGGCCTGGTAATTAAGGGGGTAAAACCTTCCGAAGCTGGAGTGGTTAAAGAACTACTCTTGACCTAATGCAGCATGCGTCACAGGAATAAACAATCAGATCTCCTATTAGGAATAAAAGCAATAGTAAATCATTGTAATAATTGAAGGGCAGCAGCACTAACAAATATAAATACATAAATAATATGTAATTAGTAATTATGACGTCAAATCATTCATAGAATTCCCATAGAGAAATTCTGATAGCAAAGAGAAAATCTGTTGTATTAAAGCAATAAACATCTACCCTCTCTGTCTGTACCAAAGACATTTTAGTAATAGGAAAGATATCAGAAAATGTTTAACTATAGTGCCATCTGCAGGAATTTCAGAGGTATATATTCAGAACTGCCATTTATTTCCATGAATTCAACCTTCTGCAGTTGTGTTACCTGTACCGACGTACAGTATGTGTAAAGCAAGTGTTGTGTTAGTAGCTAATATGTGTAAAGTGACACAAAACACTCATTTAAAATCTATTTAAAAATGTATTCTTAACTCACATAAAGTCCCTTCTAGTGCTCTCAGCCTCCTTTGAATTCCTTTTTGTTACTGCTGTGATCTGACTTTCTGTTAGAGGGTGGCTACCTTCATTCTCCACAGTCCCTCTGCATATAGGAAGGGAGGCCCTGTCAGCGGTGACAGCGCACCACTAGCGGGATCCATTATAAGGTAAGTCTTCCATAATGTACTAGTGATGCGATGGATACTAGCACATTACACCCTTCATTTGCAGAGGGAATATATATATATATATATATATATATATTTGGGGTTTTTTCTGACTTTCATAACACTTTAATGAAAACCTTTTCAATCCTTTAGAAATCAGGATTAAATTCAACCAAAAAAAAGCCTTGCCATATTGTGCTAGTATGCACTGCATATTAGCAACTTTATGGCAGTGTAGCAGCAAACAGTTGTTGGAAACCAGAAATAGAATTCAGACACGAACTTCAGGAAAACAAATCTTTTTATTCAGTAGTGAAAATGACTTAGCCCGACTCATGCCGTTTGCCAAGTGACTAAATAGGTGTGTACATCACATATATAAAACAACAGTTACGTCACAGATACATATTTCCCTAACTAGCTTGGCAAGCAATACATATCCTTCTCATACAGATGTTCCCTGTAACATTTATCTATGGCAATTAACATTCCTGGCTTCATACTTATCTGTATTCTCATTAGTTACAGGAGAACAGAGAGGAAGAGATAGTGGGAGAGAAGGGGGGGGGGGGGTCTGAAATATGCAGCTTGACTGTCCTGGTCTCTGTGGTACCACAGGGATTGTCAGAATCTATCATTTTATTTTGCTAATTTATCCGCCATTTTAGAAGGCTTTCCAGGTGAAGCCACATAGCGAGAGTTTGAGCGGAGACTAGGCATCACATAGCATCATTTCAAAAACATTGAATTAGGAGGGGAAACCTCTGGGATGTGGGAAGGAGTTATGGTAGTTCTGGTTCATCCCAGGGAGCTAATGGTTGGTACTTCCACATGGCCATTACATGAGCCGCTGCCTTTCTTTCTACAGTGGCCTCAATAAAACCTCAGATCATCCTAGTCACAAGGGGAATTAGGCAAGGAAGGAAAATCCAGGTGACCAGTATTGCCATTGCTACCCCTAACATAGCTTTTAGCCCACTTGCATATGGGAACCTATCTCCAAACCAATCACAGGTCTGTACGGGTACATGAGCTAGCTTTCTTATCCTGTCAGTAATCTCCTCAATTACTTTCCCATGATCATCAATCCTCAGACAGCAATTATTCAGGTTGAACTTTCCACACACCCCTCCCTCTGCAGCTAGCAAGTAATCTAAAGCAAGCCAATTCTGGTAAATACCGGTATGTAGCTTGGTTGCTTGGTACGTAGCTAGTAAGTTAAAAGCATTTGCAGACTCATTAGTAATGATTTCTAATACATCTTGTAGCATAATAATTTGGTTAAACATATAGATAAAAATACCGTAACCTTATGATTCATCCTCCACCCAGGTGGCGAGGTCATAATACTGGACAATACATTCAGGAGGCTATTTATTGTCTTTCCGACTCCCTATTGAACAGCCAAACAGGCCAGGCAGGAACTGCAGGATAGCATCCTGGGTCTTCTTTCCCCATGTTCCCCAAACCAACACACCCCTGCTAGGAGCAATAGTTCCAGTCCTTGTTACTGTATGGCAACTTTCTCCCAACCGCCCCGAACCGATGTATCTGTTGTTTGCTAGGTACTCTCTTTCCCATCCTAATCCCCCGCAACCTCTCCTGGGGAAGCCATTGAGGTTAATGGCAGAGCACACATCAAAAACTAAGCTTGCTGCTTCATTGGGGTTGGTTATCAGAGTACGGTTTATCAGCTTGCCTGTGGAGCTAAAGCTCCAAATGGCTAACCATGTTTTGGTGGGTGCAAAGGTGGGATCATAACAGGTTACATGGTCCAATGCAGTGCACACTAAATAGGTGGTTTCATTTCATTTCAGTTACCACGCCTTCACATTTGTAATATGAATGCCACAGCAACATTTTGGTGGTTATGGGGCCTACCTTAGTAGTTTTGATACACAAGTCACATGATGTGCCCTCCCCCCTTACGGGTATTTCCAGTATTATTACTATGAATACCAGTAAACATATTTAAGCATTTCTTACAAACATCATATAGGTGAATATTCCCAGCTTCGGCTGTGCGTTGACTAATCAGCTTCCGGGTATGACAGTGGCGGCTGGTGCGTTGGGGGCGCAGGGGCGTGCCCCCCCTATCCATGCATCCGGCCCCCTAATCTTCATGCGGGGCGCCAGACGCATGGAGTTCAATGGGAGTTTTTTTTTTCGGAATCACCTGATTAGAGCCAGAGGCTCTAATAGGCTTCAGAAAAGGGTGGACCCGGGGCGCAGAGCAGTGCGCCCTAGCCCACCCATTTGTGTGACATAGTGAATGAAAATACGCTATTGTCACACGGATCCTCCTCCTGGCCAATCAGGAAGCGGATTCCAGACCCACTTCCCGATTGGCCGAAAGGCGAACCCATGCCATTGGCCGAGGAGGAGGCGGGAGGACTCAAAGAGACGCTGGGGACTGAGGAGAAGCCTCCGCTGCAGGTAAGTGCACTGGTCTCTCTGCATTGATGGGGGCACGGCATGATGGTCACTCTGCATTGATGGGTGCATGGCACAATGGTCACTCTGCATTGATGGGGGCACGATGGTCGCTCTGCATTGAAAGGGGGCACGCTGGTCACTCTGCATTGAAGGGGGCACGCTGGTCACTCTGCATTGAAGAGGGGCACGCTGGTCACTCTGCATTGAAGGGGGCACACTATACCTTGATTACTGAAGGCCCCTTTCACACTTTTGTGACCTCAAAGTCACGCAATTTTTTACAGCGTTTTTTGCCGCGAAGCAATGCCTATTACATTTTTCTGTTTGCGCCGCCCTCAAAAATTTTGATCACCAGCCGCCACTGGGGTGTGACAGGAGCAGGGCTAGCAGATATCAGATGTCCTATTCTTCCACTGTGCGTTGACCCAACAGCTTCCAGGTAGGTGTTGAGAGCAGGGCTGCTGTCCAACTATCTTCCACCACGCGCAGGCCTGACAGCTTCCAGGTGTGTCAGAAGCAGGGCTGGAGTCCTTCCCTCTGATTTCTCTGGTCAGTTTTAGCTTTAATGGGTCCTGAGGGTATACTGTATTCAGCCAGGAGTCTGTGTGGTCAGCAGTTCGCTTTACCCTGGAGTGGTGTATCCAGGGGGGTCACCTCGGCCACCTTAATGGCTGTGGGGTTGAAAGTAGAATTGTATAAGGACCCCTCCATTTTTGCCCTAAGGTGGTTGTGTTCTACTCTTTCATCCATACTGTATTTCCTGGCACAAAGAGATAGACTGGGTTTAACAGAGTTATGGGGAGTTTTTCCTGGACCCATTTCCCTATGTCCTGGATATTCTCCCCTAATTTTTGTAACAGTTCACGGTACACCACGCCGCCCTATCTGGTATAAGTCTCCCTTGATGTCTTTTATGATGGGTGGGGGCCTACCATATAGTAATTCAAAAGGGGACAAGTTTGTCCTCTTTGTTGGAGTACTCCAAATTCTCGGAAGAGCAATGGGCAGCATCAAGGTCCACTTCAATTGGAGTTCCTGACAGAGTTTAGACAGTTGCAATTTCAGGGTACGATTCATCCTTCCACTTTTTCCAGAACTTTGAGGTCGATATGCGGTGTGCAGTTTCCAAGTGATCTTGAGTGCTGTTGCTAATTACTGGAGGCACTTGTGAACAAATGCTGGGCCAGTGTCTGAGCCTATGGATAAGGATATTCCATATCTAGGGATGATTTAATAGAGAAGGCATTTGACCACTTCTTTTGTAGTCTTAGTTTGTGTGGGACAGGCCTCTATCAAGCCTGAATAGGTGTAGATGGCCACCAGCAAATATTTGTATTCTCCTGAGGGAGGCATGACAGTGAAGTCAACCAGTAATTCTTCCATTGGTGAGGCTCCTACAGCTTGTATTCCGGGAGTTGGTATGAGCTATTGTCTGGGGTTGTTTTTGGCACCTTCTATCGATCTGCTGACTGAAGCTTGTACCAGTGTGGGTAGCCGGGAAATATAAAAATGTCTCTCTAGGGCCTTTTTAATGGCAGTTATGCCTATATGTATTTCCCTGTGTAACTGCTACTGCAGCTGGGATGACAATTATTTTGTGCTGCAGCTGGTACCACCGGTCTTCCCTGTACTTTCCAGGTTAAGTCTCTATCTATTCTTGTTCTGCCTTTGTGTAGATTGGATCCTATTCAGAGAGTAGTACTGGGAATGGGGGGGGGGGGGGCATTATCTGTTGTGGGGGCAGCTGGAATGCTGCATTCCTGGCTGCTCAGTCTGTGCCTCTAGCTACCTGGGAGTCTCCCTTCTGATGGCCTCTACAGTGGATCACTGCACCTTCAGAGGGGGCCAATACTGCTTCCAAGATTTCCAGTATTTCTGTCCCATACTTGATGCTCTTCCCTCCAGATGTGATGAGCCCTCTTTCCTCATGCAGGGCTCCATGAGCATGGAGAGTCAGGAAGGCATACTTTTAGTTCACATAAACATTCAGTCTTAGTCTGGCAGCGCAGCAAGTTGTAATGCCCTGGCTGGTGCAATTAGTTCAGCTTTCTGAGCAGAGGTTCCCTGTAGTAAGCCTCCTGCCTTGATCACTGTCTTCTGTGTAACCACTGCATAGCTTGCATAGTGGATCCCTTCCTTTACAAAACTGCTGTCATTAGTGAAGTACTCAACATCTGGCTTTTCCAAGGGGCTGTCTTTCAAGTCTGGCCGACTTGCATAGACTTCATCCATTACCTGAAGGTAGTCATGTGTCAGAGGTTCTGGTGAGGTGGGAAGCAGAGTGGCTGGGTTTAGAGTATTAACAGTCTCTAAATGGATTTGAGGATTTTCACACAGCATGGCCTGGTATTTGACCATCTGGCTGTTAGTGAACCAGTGATTTCCTTTGTAATCCATCAATGCCTGTACCTGGTGTGGGAACCGGACATAGGTTTCCTGACCTAGTGATAGCTTCTCAGTTTCAGCCACCAAGAGGGCTGTTGCGACGATAGCCCACAGGCAAGGTGGCCAACCCTGTCCTACAGAGTCCAGTTGTTTCAAGAGGTACGCCACAGGGCGTTGCCATGATCCCAGGCACTGTGTCAAGACTCCCACTGCTATTGTTCTTCCCATAGAAAAAGGCTCTCTCTCTCCCCACTTTGTGAATTTATAAAGGGGCCTGGCTTTGGCGGCACAGTCTGGTATCCAAATCTGTCAGAATCCTGCTGCTCCCAGGTTGGGGCAGGGATCTGGCAAACAGCTTCTTTCCTGACCCTTCTCAACTGTCTCTGGCCTTGTGACACCCTGAATCCCAGGTATTTTACAGTCTTTTGGCACAATTGACGCTTTTCCTTTAGATACCTTATAACTTGATTAGCTGCAACAGGTAACTTGTTCACATTACTTCTTGTTTCATTCTACGGTCAGATTCTCTTTTTGTTTCCGATCTGTAACCCACCCAATGGGTCCACAGCTGTTTTTTTTCTTAACTCTTCAACATACTTTAAACCTGTTTTGCTTATTTTGTGTCTCTCCTCTGCATTCAAAAGAGTCAGTAGGAGCTGCTGGCAGTCCGCCAAAATGGTACTATAAGTCTGTATTATTGAGTGGAATAAGTCTGTCATAGCTGATTTGAAAGACGGGCAAGAGTTTGGTTTTTGGCACCGGGAGTCTTTGGGTGGAAGTGGACATTTGACCTGTGCGCCCATTGATCGCTTCTGTGGCTGTTTTCATCCTACTTATGCTGAGAGTGTCAAGCCCAGGGGTACAGTTTGGGGTATATACACTGCGACTGATCAAAACTTACATTACAAACCAGCCATACTTAGCTTTACCTTTCTGTTTTTATTCAGGTAACATTGTCGTTTAATAAAGACAATACAACAAGCATTCAACATCTTCATACAAGCAACATGTCCTCAACATTAGCATGCTACGAGCAGTTCAGACACACACACACTACTTATGTTACTGCAGTTTTACAATCTAAGCTCATCGTTTTCGATATTCAAACAACTCTCATTGCTCTGAAGCTTCTACCGTCCAGAGACCAATGCCTTTTACTATTACAAATTTAGGGTTCCTAAAGATACAACGGTTTAATTTGTATATCAGTCTATCACCCAATTTATGAAACAAAAACAAAATTGCAAGCTGGTGTCCAGTCATGGGCACCTTTGCCCAGTCACACCCTGAGTCCAAGTCATATCCCAAGATTCTGTCAATTATAATATCATTTGTTTAGGTGTATCCATGGGTTTAATTACTTCATCATTTCCCATTATAATATATGGAAATTACATCACTGGTCTTAATTTTTGCCCTGTAATAGGGGAATACACCACTGTGGAGTCAGGCGACGAAGTACTTGCCACAGCCTTAACGTCCCCTGGAATTTCTGCTCCTCTTGCTCCCTGTTCCCCTCCAGCCCCATGCTGGCTATCTGGAAGTTGTTGTTCTACTTGTTGAACAGGGGCAGGACATGCTTTTGTGGGCATAGAAGCAGTATGATTCTTTAGTGGGAGAGAGAAGTATACTGCATCATAACTAGCTGGGGATTGTCCAGGGGTTGAGGGAACATTATAAAATACCTGTGGGGACTCAGGAGTATATCCTGAGACATACTGCAACCAATTTAGTCCTCCCGCCCTCAAATACTTCATGCCCCACTCTGGATTCCCTGAAAACCATGGCAGTGCTTCTCTGTCCCCCAAACACAATCCCCTCACCATATTCATGTGGAACTCATCATTTTCTCCATCCCGTGGAAAGGGACAGTTTTCACTCCATGTTGCTAAATTATGAATCCATGGGTCTACTTTATAATCATACTAGGGAAAGATTCTCAAAACATACTCTTTACATGTTAATTCATTTTTTTAACTCCTGTCATTTGCTTCGCTCTCTTTCTTTTTTTTTTTTAAATCCTACTTTTTACTTATTACACGAAGGCTTAGGTACATTGGGCAAGGGATCTCTTACCAGCGACTTTTCCCATCCTAAAGCAGAACAGCAGTTAAGCACAGCACTAAATATCACAGTGTCAGTGTCTATTCTTCTTCACCGGAAGGCTGCCATGCACTGACAAACACTGCCAATATCTTTTAAGTTTAGAAGTTTAACACCTAAAAATGCAGACACCACAATAATTCTGTTACCTTTGAGCATCCCTTCCTGCGATTTTTGATCATACACTCTAGGGGGGGATAGGACTAACTGGTTTCCACCCATTTTGTAACCAAGAGACGTCAAGACAGACACAGAGTAGGGTAAGGTTTTGAGAATCTGGTAAGGGGTCCAATACTCTCAACACAAAGGGGTAATTCAAACGACAATCACATTCCCTTATTAACAACTCAGATGCGGTCACCAGACTGAGAAATGCATCTACACAGGGTCCACTATCGCTTCTTGGCTAGGCAACGTCTCATGCATATCATTCACACTGACCTTTGCCACCCAGGATAACTAATTGATTGAGGTCTGCCCAGGATGCGCAATCATGCTCTTTCTTGGGGTTTCCTCGAGAGGTGATCAGGTTCCCCTTCCCTCGAATCCCGCCGAGAGGTCCCATCTAAATGTTATCTCAAACCAAAAGGCAAAGATCTCACCTGGTCCTGAACTGAAGCTCCAACTGTTTGGTTGGTTCCTGAGTCCGGGTTCAAGACATCTTTGGGGTGGCCCAGGAGCAGGCAGCCAGGATGTAGCATAGTCTCCAACACAATTTGTCCAGTGGAGCATGAGACATAGGTGTGATCCAAGGGGCAGACTCAGGACGGATTCCCCACGAGTCGTGGTGAAACGCCCACCTGTCTCGGATTTTCCACCTGGTTTCCAGGCTAATGCACCAAGAAATGTAGCAGCATGTATTCTTGTTAGTTACAGGAGAACAGAGAGGAAGAGATAGTGGGAGAGAAGGAGGGACTAAAATATGCACCTTGACTGTCCTGATCTCTGTAGTACCACAGGGATTGTCAGAATCTACCATTTGGTTTTGCTAATTTATCTGCCATTTTAGAAGGCTTTCCAGGTGATGCCACAGCAGAGTTACCTGTCAAACGGAGACCCCCAGCACTGCACTGTCACAGCTCCCACTGCTCTTGGGTGCTTCCATCTTGGCCTGGTCTTCCTTCTGGGTTTCCACCTCTTTAGCCACTTGAATGGCCGAGGCGCGATGACGTCACTTCTGCACACGTCATACCACTGCACGCGTCATACTATCTAAGCTGCGTATGTGCGGCCCAGATCACATTACCACTGACAAGCACGGGTGGACATTTATAACAGAGGAGACTTTTTGTTATAAAAGCCCTGCCTGCCAGATGTTTTTTAGAAATTTTAGTTCAATACCACTTTAAAATCTTAAAACTTTTCTTGGATATAATATAATACCTGGTGATCCTGCTATAAAGGCCCTCGTCCCGGAACTTATATTGTGAAAACAGTCTGTTCCCAATTGTGCTTCTGTTTGTCAACTTGGCACACCAGCTTCCAATGGAGGCAACATGTGGCCAAATCAATATACACTGTACAGGTATGGTCCACTGCTATCTCATTAGGAAACCTGTCCTAAAAATTACCTGCAGCCTATGCTGGAATGCATGTAGACATGAAGAAGCTGCCAAGAGGCTGTGGGAGATCAGCAATACTGAGATGTAACAAGGGTTAAAAAAAAGTAAAAAAAAAAAAAAAACGTCAATACATGGTGCTTTATCCAACTAAATGTGAATTATCTAGGCCAGTGACAGTGTAAAATCAGAATTCTAGGTACAAAAATTCCATTTAAATATTTTCTGCTGCTAAGGATATAAATTCACTTTGTGTACGTAAACCATTTACAATCCTAGATATTACCTTGTAAAAATAGCGGGGTTGTGGCTTGCTCCAAGAAGGCCTCGGGCCTGAAGCATTGGATCTCCTTTATGAGTGGTGTCCGTAAGAAGGTACCTGGTAGTTGGCAATAAGGGAAGACGACTGCAGTGACAATATGGGTTTTCTGCATCCAATTACTGTTTAGAGGGTCTTATCAGGTTGAAGTGATCTGCACTGTGGACCTCTTACAGTGGCCTATGTATTATGATGTATAGAAGATTGATGGTAATTCAAGATATACGCTGGAGTAGAGCTGAGCAATAAAGTGTAAAAAATGCAAAGGTCTGAACATGCCTTTATTTAACCACCTCCTAACTAGCCGCCACACATTTACTGTGGCAGGTCGGCTCTATTGCGTGAAACGACGTAACTGAATGTAGTTTCATGCAATAGCCAGTGGGGACGGAGGCGTCGCATGCACTGATTGGCCAGAGGGGGCCAATCAGAGATTCCGGCGGACGCAATGTCCACCAGCCACCCGCGATCGTTCCCTATAGAGACAGAACAGCGGTCTGCCTATGTAAACAAGACAGGCCGCTGTTTTGTCACAGATGAGCATAAGGATCCTGGGTTCCTGCTATTCAGGAACACAGATCTCTATGTTCATCCAGTGAGTCCATCCTCCACAAAGTTAGCAAGCACCCTCTAGGGACAGACTTAACCCTTTGATTGCCCCCTGGTGTTAACCCCTTCCCTGCCAGTGTCATTAGTACAGTAACAGTGCATATTTTTAGTACTGATTACTGTAGTCAGGGCCGGATTAAGAGCATCATGGGCTTGGTGCTGAGCATTTTGAAGAGCTTTAAGGGCCGTGCCTTGGCATGCACCCAGAGGAGGAAGGGTGCAGCCATGCATGCCTAATTCAACATGGGATGCTGTCTCTGAAGCCCATAAACACATCCATGCATCGGCAACTGTCCCTCCTTGTCCGGCCTTCGTGCTGTGTGGGGAGGTTCTGAGGGAGCTGCCTGGGGAAGCGAGCATAGAAGCCAGACTTCTGTGTTTACAAGTGACAGAAGAGCGGTAACAGTGAATATGGCCAACCCGGGGCCTATATAAAGGTAGGGGCCTGGAGCTGCAGCTGTGGTAATGTAGTAATGTCACTGGTCCTCCCAAAAGTGGCAAAAGTGTCAGTTAGGTCTCCGATCTGTCCGCCGCAATGTTGCAGTCCCACTAAAAATCACTGATCGCCGCCATTACTATCAAAAAAAAAAGGAAATACAAATAAAAATGCCATAAATCTATCCTCTAGTTTGTAGACGCAATAGCTTTTGCGCAATCCAATCCATATACACTTATTGGGATTTTTTTTTTTATCAAAAATATGTGTCAAAATACATATTGGCCTAAAATGATAAAAAAAATGTATTTATTTATTTTTTTATTGGCTGTGTTTTATAGCAGAAAGTAAAATATATATATATATATATATATATATATATATATATATTTTCTTTTTTTTTTCAGAATTGTCGCTCTATTTTTGTTTATAGCGCAAAACATAAAAACCGCAGAGGTGATCAAATACCACCAAAAGAAAGCTCTATTTGTGGGTAAAAAGGATATACATTTTATTTGGGTACAGCATCGCAGTAAAAATAACGTAGTGCTGTATTGCAAAAAAATTACCTGGTCATTAACCTCCCTGGCGGTATTTCCGAGTGTGGCTCGGGGTTAATTTTCAGTACCAAAAGCGGTAACCCCAAACCACACTCGAGATTACCCCAGAACGTTACTCACCTTCCCTGTGCTCCCCCCGCTGTCCTCCCGTCCTCCTCCCAGTCTCTCCCCGCTCTGTGCACGGCCGATTGCCGGCACTTGCCTTCCGGTTCCCTCCCTGCAAGCGTTGCGACGCAAGGGGGTGGAACTGGCTGCAAATTCAAAAGTGTAAATACACAAATGACATGATATAAAGCTGTGATCCTAACAGATTACACTGTATCATGCCATTTCAGCACAGGATTGCACCTGGTGACTTTTCCAGTGCCCTGCCTGTGCTTTTCCAGTGCTTTTCCAGTGCTTTGTGCCTGGAAAATTTTGAATGACCATGGCGTCCAAAAAAGCATTTTTTTTGTGCAAAAGCGCTTTTAGACAAACTGGAAAACAGCGACAATGGAGTTACTTGAAGAAATGAGCGATAGCGATTAGTGGGAAAATTCATCATCAGGTACGGAAAGTGATGACAGCGACGATTCTGATGTCTCTTTCTGGCACATAGCTTGTGGAATTTAGGAAGTATATCAAATGATTCTTCAGAATTTCCAACAGAGCAATGTGCCAGAAAGAGACATCAGAATCGTCGCTGTCTAAAAGCGCTAAAAAGCTGTCTAAAAGCGCTTTTGCGCAAAAATAATGCTTTTTGGACGCCATGGTTGTTCTCGATTTTCCAGGCGCAAAGAACTGGAAAAGCACAGGCAGGGCACTGAAGAAGTCACCAGGTGCAATCCTGTGGTGAAATGGCATGGTACAGTGTAATCCGTTAGGATCACAGCATTGTATCATGTATTTTAGTGTATTTATATTATTGAATTTGCCGACGGTTCCACCCCCCTGCGTCGCAACGCTCGCAGGGAAGGGAACCGGAAGACAGGTGCCAGCATCAGCCGAGCACACAGCAGGAGGACGGCAGGGGAGAATGGCAGGGGCAATCACAGGGGAAGGTGAGTTTTAAAATGTAAAACAACAGATTTCGAAGCAAAACAATGTACCACTTTTAGCACAGAAATCTGAACATAATCAGACCGCCAGGGAGGTTAAGGTGGTAAAACTTTCCGGTCCATAAGTGGTTATTATGGCCTCAGGCTGGAAATCTAGTGTGTGGGCCTTAGCTTAGGAGAAATGTTACATCTCATGGTGCATCCAACATAGCAGAAAGGTTTGCCCCCAACAACAGGTATACTGTATGAGTGCTTTAACCAGGAAGTAGTGGGATGGCACCCAGAACAGAATAGTGTGGACCTCGTGCCCGATCAAGGGCTTCAACTTTCGGGGTTCTCCCTGATGCAGGTTGAAAGACTCCAGGATGACTATTCTGAGTGCAGAAAACTGTCTTCTCCTGGATTGGTAATTTCTGAAGCATTCTGGAGTCTGGAGGCTTTAAAGAGCCTTGCAAATGATGAAGCTTCTAACCCCATGTCCACATCTTACTTGAGACCAGGACTTGATGATACAGGTGTGTACACCATTTTAAGTTGAGGGTCTGCCTTTGATTAAGGGGTCCTTTCTCCTGGAGACAAATTGCTACAAGAGCAATGGATGTGTGTGGAGAGAAACACTAGGGTAGTGTCTACCCTGGCCTTAAGGAAAGGTGGCAGGATCTAACCAGTCAGTGGCCTGCAAGCAACTGTAGCAAGGTTTCCAGGCCTGTGGCCTGATGTGGGTCGCTTCATTGACATTCTGCACAATTCAGGGCCCAGACTGCCGGTACCCCCTTTACAACTTCAGGGTCCTCAACCTAGGCACCCCCTTTACAGCTAGCTGACACTGGATCCCAGAACCTCTTCTGGAGTGGTCCCCTCTAACACTTCAGGTGAACCCCGAGGGGCAATCCTCAGTACTCACGACCTGTGTAGGCTTTCCTGGGACGGGACCCCTCTCTCTCCGCAGGCTCTCGGCACACCAGATCCCCTCAGCTCTACTCAACACTCTCTGGATACTCAGGCGACACTCCGAGACATCCACTTTCCTCAGACAGTAGGAGAGACAGCCGCACTCTCCTTCCTGGGAATCTGCTCCCGCCAAAGACCACCTGTCACGCACTTCTCCCAAACTTATACCCACTCCCAGAATCCTTTGCAGCCTAATCTGCCTTCTGGGGTAGTTACAAGCTGGGATGTGTCCCCTGATTGGGCTTTCCACACTGCCCTATGAGAAACCTCTCACAGGAGCCAGTGGGGATACTTCTCCCCTCAGCAGGCACATATGAAAACCCTGACACCCTACCTAACAAATCACAGCCCTGCTCTTAGGCAGACAAGGCACACTAAATATTTTACCTAGCATCTACCTGTAGGGTGCTACACCCACCTCACACCAAATGAGTCAGGTCCCTCTGAATCTGAGGCAGCCGCCTCCTATGAAAAAATTTAGGAGTATCCCACAAACCTGGAAAGGGGGGAAAGGGAAAAACAGATTTACAGAATAAATTAGCGTGAAAAATACAGTATATCTTTACAATCTGCTGTACATGTATATACACATTTTAAGGTGCATGAAAACGGATGCAACCCCCCACCAAATAAACTCACCTGGTGGAGAACAACAAGGAAAAATACAATACAAATATCCTGACTGTCTAACTCTAAGGTGGTTCCACCTGTATAGAGAAAAGGAAGCAAAGGTTAGTCAATCTCATCACATAGAAATTACATGACATTACTAACTCACTGAACAGTTGAGTGGAAACACCCTCCTCCAAACTTCAAGGGCAACCTTTCCACTCCCTCCCTGACTGCCTCTGCCTTCCAGTGTCTTGACACGCCGGGGTCCTCTTTTAACTTGAAGGAGCTTGTCCCCTAGCACTGACTGTCTAGACAGAGTCCTTTTGTATGAAGTGAAACACAGCGCTCTCTGCTGTCTCTTTGAGCACTTCAGTAAGGAAACAGGGCAGGTCACAGTCTGTCATGACCCACAGTCCTGCTGGGTCAGGGAAATATCACAGGGGTCCAGCAAGGCACCCCACACCAAAGTTCGACCCCTCTCTCTCCACAGGCTCTCGGCACACCGGATCCCCTCAGCTCAACTCAGCACTCTCTGGATACTCAGACGACACCCCGAGACATCCACCTTCCTTAGACAGGAGGAGAGACAGCCGCACTCTCCTTCCTGGGACTCTGCTCCCAGCAAAGACCACCTGTCACGCACTTCCCCCAAACTTATACCCACTCCCAGAATCCTTTGCAGCCTAATCTGCCTTCTGGGGTAGTTAGAAGCTGGGATGTGTCCTGATTGGGCTTCCCACACTGCCCTATGAGAAACCTCTCACAGGAGCCAGTGGGGATACTTCTCCCCTCAGCAGGCACATCTGGAAACCCTGACACCCTACTTAACAAATCACAGCCCTGCTGTTAGGCAGACAAGGCCCACAATATATTTTACCTAGCATCTACCTGTAGGGTGCTACACAACACTAAAGAGACTTTATGTGTAACTGGGCAGGAGCCAGTGCAGTCTAAGGTGGACCGAGTTGCCAGAGCTAGGAGGCTGAGAAATTTAAGTTCTGGCATGGTGATGCTGAAAATATCATGCGAGGGTAACCATGGGAGTGTTTTTTTAACAATGCTTTCTTTTTAGATGACAATGAGCCAAAAGCCCTGAAAATGGACTCCCCTGTCTGGTCCAAATTTTATTAAAATCTACTATTACTACTGTCATGTTTCACATGCTTTGTGATATGCCTTTGAATGTTATGTATTCTCCTGCCCCTGGTTCCTCCCCTCTCCTTAGCTCAGTTTATCCTGTATATATAGCTCCACCCCTTTGTTCATTTTTCCCAGTAATGCATCTCAGCCTCATGTCTCATGGAGTGGATCACATTATGATCTTTTGACCTATCCAATGTTCATTATTGTAAAATCATCACAGTTTATGGATTAAACTTCACAAGATATTCAAGGTGCCATCTGTTAATTCAGCTAAGATTGTGGGTTATCGCTATCTCATCACAACTGTAAGTTACAGAGATCACACTTTCAATGCTTAGACTGGAGAGGCAGAACAGTCAAAAGATCGTTAGAAAGTGAGGCCTGTAGGAGAGAATGGACGGAAGGGCGGCATGACTAGGAGAGGAACAGGGGAACAGGGTCAAGGAAGGGTGAGCTAGGTCAGTGTAGTGTGAAGGGGAGTAGGCCTTACCTGATTGGAGGTAGAGGTTGGTGGGCAGGGTTCAGATGTGTGGGGGTCTACGTGTGTAGGTCCATCCAGTCAATGTGAAGAATTTCAGGAGAAGAGGTGACTTCCCTCCCTCCCGCCCTTGGCTTAGCAGTTATTGAAGGACATGGGTGGTGGTAATGTTTTTTCTTTTGTGGATGTAGTTAAAAAGAAAAAAAAAAAAAAAACTCGGGAAAGATGGCATAAATCAATTACTACATGAAAACCCCCAAAAAAATATATAATAAATAAAATACAATTAATAAATAAAGGACTAACTGCCATACATGCAATAAGATTAAATGGAAGAATTAAATCCGTAAAAAAGAAAAAAAAAAGTTTATTTGTTTGATTTGTTTGTTTAAATTATGCAGTTTTTTAACATTTGTCACAGCAGCGGCGGGTCAAGAGGTTTTTGGGGGTCGGTGAGCAAGTAAATTGTTAAAAGAATTGTGGGGCCCATCTAAGGTATGGTGCTTTCATTTGGTAAGCCCCGGTTCACACTACTGCGTGTGCGGGGTTCGCATGTCATGTCGGAGCGCACTGCTCCGACATTACATGCGATCGGCTGTGCGGTGCGAGTTTAGCCATACAGTTTGTATGGCTAAATTCGCATCGCACCCGCAGCAAACACGCACAGGAGGCATTTTTGCTGCCGCATCAGGATCGGATCGCTCAGCGGTTCACACTTGTGCGATCCGATCCTGTGCGAACTTCACGATCGCACTGCGATATGCGATCAAACTGGGGGTGTCGTTAAGATTACATTGACACCCCCAGCGGATCGCATATGGCAGTGTGAACTGCCGGGGGTGCGTGTGCGATGCGGGAACAGGCTGCGAATTCGCAGCCTTCCCGCATCGCATCAGTGTGAACCGAGCCTTAGTGGTGGTCCTCCCAGGAGCTAGGTCCCCTGGGGGGAAAAGTGGAAGTATGTGTGGTGTCGTACGTGTAGCGGGGTTAAATATGCCTAAAGACATTGTTTGATATGTGGGAAGGAACTAGGCTCCCTCTAGTGGTAGCTGCATGGAATTTCCCGGGCTGTGACTTCCTTTTTGGCAAGATGAAGAAACTACATCTCCCATGCTGCTTTGCAAGATCCAGGGTGCACGGCTGCACTGCACGGCACTATGGGGGAAGTTATTTAAAGGAAGAGAGAGGCTAAGCCGGGGGGGGCGCGCCTTTCTGCGCTGGACTCTGAGGAACCAGCGAGCGAGAGTGAAGGACTGACACTGGATATTGGGCCAGAGCCTCTTAGCCTGGAGGGACGACGTGGAACCGTCCCATCTCAGGCACGAGGCACATTCCTGGAGGTCATACTGCTGTTTGCCGAGACCGGAAGTCATCCGCCAGAAGGACCTCGCGCGGCTGGCACATAGCCAAAGGACTGAGGCCGCAGTGGAAGCGCGCGAAGGAGAAACTTCTGTTGGTGAGAGGGCACATGCCCAATAACTGACTTTATCTGCTGAAGGGACAGTTTTATCTACAGATAGCGGTAGCGCAGCAGGAGGTGATAAAACCCCGGGGTTTATCACCATACTCTCTCAGGAGACTCATAGACAAACAATAAGGTCTGTAAAGGAGTCGCCAGAGGCTTATCTCTCTCGCAGAAGTTATTGCTCAGTTACGCAGACACCCTGCGGTGACAACTAACAGCTCGTTGTTTTCTCTCTCTTGATCTTTATTCCTAATCTGGATTACAAATGTGCTCTATTCAATAACCTTGCTAGCGAAGATCAACAAGAAAGAAGAGAACTCTGGGGGGGGGGGGGGACTCGGATAGGCCTATCTACCTGGTACTGTGTCTAGCCTTAATGCAGGAGGAGTGTGGGGGTATTCTTCTACCTTTTTAAAGCTGTTTTAAATAACCTTTTATGGACTTGTATTGTATTGTATTGTATCTCCCCTATTCAATTTGATATATAGTAAACTAAGTTTGGTTAATTACAATCCTGTGCGTTGTTCCATTGTGTCACCCAGAAGGACTACCATTCAAGAAGGTAACAAGGTATTGTTGCATAGTGAAGTATTGTATTCCAATCTGTGTATCCATTTGATAGTCCAGTCCTATTCTGGGTCAGTTGTGCCTGAGGAGGGATCGAGCCAATTTGATTGGGTTGTTAGGCAGGGTGTAGACCCAATAATATAATCAGCAGCTCCTGCGGGGGTGGTGCTACACGTGGGGGCTCGTCCGGGATTTCTACAGTCCTGCAACACAACCCTCTCAGCGACAGAATCCCCTTCCACGCAGAAATGGATCCTGCCGCTGCAGCTGAGTGGTAGTCCGGAAGAAAAATGGATCTCTGAGGCTTTGTATCGACTACCGAACGCTGAATAGAAGAACCATCCCAGACCAGTATACCACTCCTCAAATCGAAGATGCCCTACCGAGTCTGTCAGGGGCGAAGCGGTATTTTTGTGGGGGTCGCCTATAGTAACCACGCAGGAATTACCGTTTGGCTCCGTGGGAGAGTGGCAAGTAACATCTTTTGTACCTCAAAGACTGTGATTTGTTCTTTTAACAACGTGGGAAGAACCTAACTGTCTCTTTGCTCTGGGGAGAGTGTCAGCCTGGTCTTTTGTCATTTTACGCCAGGGCTGAAGGGGTTAAGGCAGACTCCAGAAGATTTTTTTGGCGCCGCAAAGGAAAAGAGGCGGGCGCTGAAGATATTGCTGAACGGCTGGACCAATCCCTTGGTAGGGGGAGGGTTCGCTGTTCCTACGCGGAGGAAATTACACCGCGCTTGTGTGCGCAGTTACCTGGCTGCACGTGTTGGAAGAGTGAGAAGATGGCGCACTTTGGAATTCCCTCTTCTGACCTGAGAGTGTTTGTGCCAGGCATCGGTTCTAGCCCCGTTGGGCTGAAGGAAGCCATCACTGACACCGGGGTGCGGTACACACCTAAAGGGAACCTGGTGTTGTACACGGCTGGAGGCTATGAAGCGATCGGGCTGACATGTGTGAAATGTTCTGGACTGGCTACTAGTATTCGGCCCTGGATCACCTGCGGAAGTTGCGGGGAATCGCTCCTGGAAGTAGCCTCACCAGCCCTATCACCCCGGGTGCTGTAAGTGGACTGGCTCAAATGTGTTGCAGCTGCCGATTCCGGACCGGCTCCAGTGGTCACTATTACTGTTGCTCTACCTACTGAAGCTCCTGATCCTTCTATTTCTTCAGCTACAGTGACCGCTGCAATGCCGGACATCCCAGTGACCTCCCGCCGTGGTCGCGGTCGAGGTCGTCTGCTTGCTTTGATGATGGGATCACCGGAAAAGAAATCGCCTGAACCTGGTAAGCCTGATGTGGGTGAGGGTGGCGTACCTGTTGGGACTGTGAGACCAGTGTCTTCCTTGGGAGCAGAGTCAGGAGAGTCTGTTGCTATAATTTCCCGGCCTAACCTGCTCCCAGCTGAAGAGTTCTCTGCAGAGTCAGACTCTGATATAATGTCTGACCGAATCTCAGAACTGTTCTCTGACACTGTGTCATTTTGTGAGAATTGGTCTGATAGTGAGACTGAACCGCAAGTCGAGCCTACAAAGGAGGATGTCCATTTACACAATATTACCTCCAGTATTAGGCCTACCTTGCCTTTGCCTGCAAGTTATGAATCTGGTCCTGCAAGTGTCCCTCCAAGACCAGATAAAGTACATCACTACCATTGGATCATCTGGAAGCCTATTCAACTGCCTGATCCACGATACTACTGGTGATGTGTGAAGCTTGAATTTCTGTGTCAAAATTCTATGGAATACAGCTATGTGATGTTAAGTTTGAAGCTGTATCTGTCTCACCAGAAGCTGTTCCTCTTTTGAAAGTTGCTTTGGGGACACTCCTGTCAGTGCTATGCTACTGCTGGGCTGTGCTCTGAATTGCCAGCAGCTACAGGAGGTGCCCTGGAAAGTGACATGCTGACCTGTTGCTCTTCATTGTCAGTGTGTCTTGCTATGAAAAAGGTGAGGTGAAATTACAAGTGCAGTGGGACTTTGTTGCTATGGAAGTGAATCCGCAAAGTTCATGATGATGATAGTCCTCTGCAATTTTTGTGTGGCTGTGTTGCTTCTGGAAGTAGCCATGCAAACAAGCTCAAGTTAAATACCTGCTGGCCTATGTTTCTGAATTGCCAGCATGCTTCTCATCCAGGGACGAAGATCCTGAGGAGGAGGTTGCACCTTTCTCTGAAGAAGAACTGACCGCTCTTGAACCGTCAGGTTCCTCTTTGTTGGAACATGAGGAGGTGGACATTGAAGAATCCTCAGAAGTGCCTGATCCTAGTACCTCTGAGAGCATGCCTCCACGGGAACAGAGGGAAAGGAGAGTCATTCACCCACCTAAGAGACTGACCTATGATCAATTGGGTGAATGTTCGGAAGAAGCTGTTTTTACCTCCAAAAGATCTCCTGACCAGCCTAGTTCCTCCACTGTAGATTTGGTGGGGGACAACCCTAGCTCACCCCCAGGCACATCTGTACAAGCTACCCAAGTTTCGGGGGTCTGTGAGAGATCATGAGAACAAAGTATTGAAGTAGAAAACGTTTGCATTTAAGTTTGTACATAAGGATATTGGGTTTGGCCATTATAATAAGCACAGTTTTTGATGTTCACAATTTGGTTTACTTTGTGAGTTAATGTTTGTGCACATTTTTTTGCTCTGATCTCACTATATGTTTTTTTTTCCTTTTTTTCACCTTTTGATGTTTTTTTTTTGCAACACAAACTTTAAGATGTAAGTGTTTAAGAAATTGCAAATGCACATGTGCTTTTTAAAGGAGCACTATATAAAAGCACTAGAAATCAGCACTATATTAACACTGTAGAAATCACTTATTTGCTTATTAATTGCACTTTATTGTTTTACTGTTGCACTGCTATCAGAATACAAAATTGGATATATTCAGATTGACTTATTTCAGCAAAATGTTAATGTTTTTGTTGTATAATGCCAACCTATGCACTAGGGTACATACTGTTGACCTCTTTGGGGACCAAAGTTTCTCAAGTGGGGGGAGTGTGTAGCGGGGTTAAATATGCCTAAAGACATTGTTTGATATGTGGGAAGGAACTAGGCTCCTTCTAGTGGTAGCTGCATGGAATTTCCCGGGCTGTGACTTCCTTTTGGCAAGATGAAGAAACTACATCTCCCATGCTGCTTTGCAAGATCCAGGGTGCACGGCTGCACCGCACGGCACTATGGGGGAAGTTATTTAAAGGAAGAGAGAGGCTAAGCCGGGGGGGGGGCGCGCCTTTCTGCGCTGGACTCTGAGGAACCAGCGAGCGAGAGTGAAGGACTGACACTGGATATTGGGCCAGAGCCTCTTAGCCTGGAGGGACGACGTGGAACCGTCCCATCTCAGGCACGAGGCACATTCCTGGAGGTCATACTGCTGTTTGCCGAGACCGGAAGTCATCCGCCAGAAGGACCTCGCGCGGCTGGCACATAGCCAAAGGACTGAGGCCGCAGTGGAAGCGCGCGAAGGAGAAACTTCTGTTGGTGAGAGGGCACATGCCCAATAACTGACTTTATCTGCTGAAGGGACAGTTTTATCTACAGATAGCGGTAGCGCAGCAGGAGGTGATAAAACCCCGGGGTTTATCACCATACTCTCTCAGGAGACTCATAGACAAACAATAAGGTCTGTAAAGGAGTCGCCAGAGGCTTATCTCTCTCGCAGAAGTTATTGCTCAGTTACGCAGACACCCTGCGGTGACAACTAACAGCTCGTTGTTTTCTCTCTCTTGATCTTTATTCCTAATCTGGATTACAAATTAGCTCTATTCAATAACCTTGCTAGCGAAGATCAACAAGAAAGAAGAGAACTCTGGGGGGGGGGGGGGACTCAGATAGGCCTATCTACCTGGTACTGTGTCTAGCCTTAATGCAGGAGGAGTGTGGGGGTATTCTTCTACCTTTTTAAAGCTGTTTTAGATAACCTTTTATGGACTTGTATTGTATTGTATTGTATCTCCCCTATTCAATTTGATATATAGTAAACTAAGTTTGGTTAATTACAATCCTGTGCGTTGTTCCATTGTGTCACCCAGAAGGACTACCATTCAAGAAGGTAACAAGGTATTGTTGCATAGTGAAGTATTGTATTCCAATCTGTGTATCCATTTGATAGTCCAGTCCTATTCTGGGTCAGTTGTGCCTGAGGAGGGATCGAGCCAATTTGATTGGGTTGTTAGGCAGGGTGTAGACCCAATAATATAATCAGCAGCTCCTGCGGGGGTGGTGCTACATACGTAACGTCTTCGAGCCAGTTGGGGCGCAGCTGAGGACATGGACAATTACAGTTACGATCGTGTCTAAGGACACCCAAAGGCTCCTTCTGGTTTAAGCATTGTTTATGTTTTATTATGTTATTTATTCTTTGGTTAATAAAAATGGCTGCTGTGGCCGTATTAAACCCATGTCACGCAGTCTGTGTCGTTATTTTGTAGTATTAAGGACCCCAGGTTGACGAATCCTTTAGTCAAGATCAGTAAAATGTCTTTCATAGGATCCTTGCTAGCTCTGGACACACAGTGAGATATATAAAATCAAATTTAAGCAGCGCTAGCATATAACTGCAATAACAATTTCGTGGTAAATGTGAAATAAATAAATTAATAAAATAGTCCTTGTGAAATCTGTGAAGAAATCCAAATAAAGTGCTCAAGTGCAGAGGTAAATAACATCCACATGTGAAGGGAGGCAAGACAGTAGCAATGCAGCAAGGAGTTTAATGGTGGATACGGAGGCGGATCATACCCACTTCTATCCGAGGTTATATGAATACACCGAATGATAGTCCATGAAAGGAGGCTCTGTGTAGCATATACTTCAAGCGCTAACAATCTGGCATTAGTGGTGAGTGGGGAGCTAAGAGGGGTCACCATCACCTTGGAGCACTTTTAAGTTATTTACCTCTGCACTTGAGCACTTTATTTGGATTTCTTCACAGATTTCACAAGGACTATTTTATTCATTTATTTATTTCACATTTACCACTAAATTGTTATTGCAGTTATATGCTAGCGCTGCTTAATTTTGGTTTTATATATTTTTTTTATACCTAAGGTTTACTTAGAGTTGCAGCAGAGGCATACATGCACTTATTTTTTATGTATTTTTATATATTTATATCTCTGTATTTATTTCTTTAAAGAGTGTGTATATTTATTCACCACTTCATATCAAGTTTTTGGTTCATTTACACTGTTTTAATACTACACTAGCGCGGGAATTAATATATATATTCTTTCACACAGTGAGATGTTATATGGACACTGTAAATCGCAGCTAACAGATAGTGCAGACATTACTACACAAGCCTGTATGTGCCTGCAAGCAAATCCCAGCATAGCACCCATGAGTGTCAGGATAAGATTACTGCTGTGAATCTTCATACAACTGTGCCATACCATAGTTGCCAACATTTAAATTTTTTTTCCAGGGACACTTTGCAGCACAGCTATCAATTACCACACCCACTTCCCTGAAGCTCTGCCCACTCTGCATAATTAATCTCGCCTATTTATCAGATTATAGGGTCTACTCAATATAAAGAGAATTACAGGAAATTAAAAAGGGAATTTCAAACTTAAAGCCACAGTAGCAAAGTTGGAATAAGTCTCCCTTTCAGCTGCACTACTTCTGCATAACATTTACGGGCAGCCTGATTAACAGGCACTTCCAGGGACAATATAAATTACCTGGGACAGGCTCTTATTTGCAGGGACTGTCCCAGGAAAAAAGGGACAGTTGGCAAGTATGCCATACAAACAGTTTATACACTGCCTCCGTGAGCATCAGCACATGGCTTTTCCTCTGTGAAATCTTATAAGAAAGTCAGAGTAAACCTTTCTGCAATTGCTGCCTAGGAAACCTGAGCTCAGGCACAGCAATTGATACATTTCTCTGCTGCTGGAAGAACTTTACTATTAGAGCCGGTTCACACTACCAGGACCAGAAAGTCGCCCCATGAAGGAGTGACTTTTTAGCACGACTTTAGCGTGACTTTGAAGAGACTTTTGAAGAGACTTTGAAGGGACTTAAATGATAGGCGACTTTGTCTGCGGGGAATGCCTGGGTAATCTTTTTCTTCTTTCTGGAAAGTCTGATCACAGTGGCTTGAAAATAGATAAGGATCCGACTTAGAGGCGACTCCCATTGAAGTCTATGTGCACAAGTCGGATAGAGGTCGCCTTGAAGTAGTACAGGAACCTTTTCTGAAGTCGGAGGGACTTCAGTAGTGCATATTAAGACGGCTCTCATTGATTTACATTGAATTTGTTATGACAAGCGACTTGGGGCGACTTGAGGTCGCACAAGTCGCGTCCCAAGTTGGAGTAGTGTGAACCGGGTCTTAACCCTTTCCCTGTTAGCCATAATGTTTCAAAGCAATATACAATCTGGGGGAAATGAATACACAACCAGAATCAGAACTCCTTCCAGATGAGGAATTAACCACTTCTGGACCAGAAGGTTTTACCCCATTAGGCCCCTTTCACACAGCCCGTCCGTCGGATGGACTCCGTTTATCTCAGCGGGGGATCGATCTGCCGATCCCTCGCTGAGCAGGAGGATGACAGCTGTTCTCCGTGCTGTGTGCGGAGACATAGCTGTCAGTTCCAAATACATCTCTATGGGGGAATCGGATGGGAACGGACCGTCGGTCAGTTCTCATCTGATCCCATCTGATCCGATCCGCTGGACGGATGGAAAAAAGGGTTTCCATCTGTCCAGATTTGACGGATCAGATCGGATGTCAGCGGACATGTCTCCGCTGACATCCAATGCCCCATAGGGATGCATGGGGGTGCCGTTCAGATCCACCAAAAAAAAAACGGACAGGCGGATCTGAACTGTCCGCCTGTGTGAAAGATCCCTTAATGACCAGGCCATTTTTTGCAATTTGGCACTGCGTGACTTTAACTGCTAATTTCACGGCCATGCAATGCTGTACACAAACAAAATTTCTTTGGTGGTATTTGATCACGTCTGCAGTTTTTATTTTTATTTTTTTGCGATATAAACGAAAAAAGACCGAAAACTTTGAGAATAAAATGACATTTTGTACTTTTTTCTTATAATAAACATCCAATAAACTCAATTTTTGTCATATATTTAGGCCAAAATGTATTTAGCTAAATGTCTTTGATAAAAAAAAAAAATTTCAACAAACCCAAATTTATTGGTTTGCTCAAAAGTTATAGAGTCTACAAACTATGGTGTATATACTGGAATAGACGCAGCTTTTACTTTCTGACTGCTTATCGCATTTCTTGAAGTGCTAAAATGGCAGGGCAGTACAACCCCCCAAATTACCCCTTTTTGGAAAGTAGACAACCCAAGTAATTTCCTGAGAGCAGTGTTAAGCCCATTGAATATTACATTTTTTTGTCACAGGTGTTTTGAAAAATGACAAAAACAAATAGCTTTAATAGTTGTCATTGAAATTATATACTGTATTTCTCACACATGCCATATATGTGGAATTACACCCTTAAATACATTCTGCTGCTTCTCCTGAGTACAGGAATACCCCATGTGTGAGACTTTATAGCAGTCTATCCACGTACAGGATACCCGAAAACCAATTACTGCCTTCAGGCTTTCTAAGGGCGTAAACTGTTGATTTCACTAACCACTACCTTTTACAGTTTCGGAGTCCATGAAATGCCAATTAGCACAAACCCCCCCCCCCCAAAATTACCTTTTTCAGAAAGTAGACACCCTAAGCTATTTGCTGAGGACCATGTTGAGTCCATGGAATATTTTATATTTTGCAACAAATTTTGGGAAATTGAGAAATTCTTTTTTTTTTTTTTACACAAGGTCGTCACTCAAATGATATATTGCTCAAACATGCCATCAATATATGTGAAATGACACCCCAAAATACATTTTGGTGCTTCTCCTGGGTATGGAGATATCACATGCGTGAGACTTTTTGGCAGTCTAGCCCACGAAAACCAATCACCGCCTTCAGGCTTTCTAAGGGCGTAAATTGTTGATTTCACTCCTCACTACCTATCACAGTTTAGGAGGCCATTAAATGTCAAGACAGCACAACCCCCCCCCCCCCCCAAATGACCCCTTTTCAGAAAGTAGACACCCTTAGCTATTTGCTAAGAGGCATTTTGAGTCACAAAGTTTTGAAATTTGAAAAAAGAAAAAAAAAAACATTTTCCTTTTTTTTCTTCATTTTCCAAAACAAATGAGAGCTGCAAAATACTCACCATGCCTCTTAGCAAATACCATGGGGTGTCTACTTTCAAAAAATGGGTAATTTTGGGGTGTTTTGTGCTATCTTGGCATTTCATGGCCTCCGAAACTGTGAGCCTGAAGGCAGTGATTGGTTTTTGGGGTCCTGTACGTGGCTAGACTGCCAAAAATTCTCACACATGTGGTATCCCCATACTCAGGAGAAGCAGCACAATGTATTTTGGGGTGTCATTTCACATATAGCCATGGTATTATTGAGCAATATATAATTTAGGTAACACCTTTGTGTAAAAAAAAGGTGGCAAAACTTGTGGCAAAATGTAAAATAGTCCATGGACTCAACATGCCTCTCCGCAAATAGCTTGGGGTATCTACATTCCAAAAAGGGGTCATTTGGGGGGTGTTCGAACTGTCCTGGCATTTGATGCCCAACATTAGAAGCTTAAGACACACATCACCCACTCTTCTAAGCACTTGAAGTTGAAGGGCCGGTTCACATTAGTGCGATCACAGAGATCGCATGTAATTCGGAACTCACTGCTCCTAAATTACATGCGATCTCTGTGCGATGCAAATTTCAGCCATACAGTTTGTATGGCTGAATTTGCACCGCAATCGCACTAAACACGCACTCGACCCTTTTTTTATCCGCAGCAGAATCAGATCGCATGGTGGTTCACACTAGTGCGATCCGATTCTGTGGAAACTTGCAGATCGCACTTCGATATGCGATCTCAACTGGGGGTCATTAACTTTTAATTGACACCCCCTGCGTATCGTCATGGGTGCAGATGCGATGCGGGAACACACTGCATATTTGCAACGTTCCCGCATCGCAGATGTGTGAACCGGGACGAAGCCTTTTCTGACACTTTTTGTTTACATGAAAAAAAAAAATGTTTTTACTAGAAAATTACTTTCAAATATTTTGTGGCAAAATATTAAATATTCCGCAAACTCAACATGCCTCTCAGCAAATAGCTTGGAGTGTCTACTTTCCAAAATGGGGTAATTGGGGGGGGGGTTGTGCTATCTTGACATTTCAGGGCCTCCGAAACTGTGATAGGTAGTGAGGAAGAAAAATAAGCAATTTAAGCCCTTATTAAACCTGAAGGTGGTGATTGGTTTTCGGGGTTCCGTACACACAGCTAGGCTCCCAAAAAGTCTTACACATGTGGTATTCCTGTACTCAGGAGAAGCAGCAGAATGTAATTTGGGGTGTCATTTCCCATATACCCATGGCATGTGTGAGCAATATATCATTTAGTGACAACTTAAAATTGTCATTTTCTCAAAACTTGTGGAAAAATATAAAATATTCCATATACTCAACATGCCTCTCAGCAAATAGCTTGGGATGTCTACTTTCCAAAAAGGGGTCACTTGGGGGGTGTTTGAACTGTCCTGGTATTTTATGCCCAATATTAGAAGCTAATGCCAAACACCATGCCACAGCTAAGATTGTGGGTTATCGCTATCTCATCACAACTGTAAGCTACAGAGATCACACTTTCAATGCTTAGACTGAACAACTACACTTGAGCTGATCTTCACAATGTATATATACAGTATATTCAAATAGGTGAGGAAAAGTGCACATCAGTAATTCTTAGTGCAGAGTTATCAGGCCATCCCATCAAAATAACCCATAAAATGTATTTAAAATAAATAAAAAAAATTACAAACATCAAAAAGCATTCCATATTCCACAGTTTTGGGCTATTTTTCCAATGCCCTTGCTCAGGTAGGAACACACTAAACATACAAAGTCCACATACATATATCCAATTTACAAATCTGGAACTAATTAGATAATTAACACATAATCAGAACTACATAACAATTATATATCTGCAAGCTAATTATCACAGGCCAAGCAAAGTGCTATCACTCCCTAACACCACATAGGAGGCATTCCTGCAAATCACCTATTATTAAAAAAATATAATTAGAGATAGAAAAATCAAAAAAATCCATGATGTTACACACATACTTATATAAGCTATACCCATTGCAAGCATAACATGTAAAACCTAACTGTAGTTTATAACAAATACAAATCAGAATCAGAGTTGAACCCTTTGGGGTACAGTGTATCCAAACGATAGATCCATTGGAACTCCCGTTTTGTCAAAGTGAGTTCCTTATTTCCCCCTTGTCTTTTTTGAGGTATCCCATCAATTCACATGAATTAAGGCTGCAAGATCATATGTCCCGTTTCAATAAAGGGGATAGGTTAGACTAAAGGTTTTTTTTTTTCTACCCGACTGATTGTGAACAACTGAAGTCCTTTATTTTTGTCAATAAAAAGTTTTAATTTGAGAACAGAATACTCATCCAACATCATGTCCAGCTGCAGAGTTGTTCATTAACAAGGTCGAGGAAGAAAATAAAACCTTTTTAAAGGATCGGTCTAAAGTGGACCATACACCTAACAATTTAAGTCGGGAGGAATGGGATGCTTTTACCTCCTTGTCCGCCAGGCAAGATATTACTATCAAGACAAGGGGGATCCATTGTTGTGATGGATACCCAAACAATATGAAAATGAGGCCTAGAAACAATTTGCTGATAAGAAAATATATTTACCTTTTGGATCTTAATCCCACTTCTCAAGTACAAGTGAGGATTTAAGCCCCGGAGGATTTGGCTGCTCAAAAACCAGGCCCTATTTTGCGATTCGGCACTGTGTGACTTTAACGGACAATTGCACGGTCGTGCGATGCTATACCCAAATTAAATTGACGTCCTTTATTTCCCACAAATAGAGCTTTCTTTTGGTGGTATTTGATCACCTGTGCGATTTTTATTTTTTGCGCTATAAACAAAAAAATTGCGACAATTTTGAAAAAATAACAATATTTTTCACATATTTAATATGCAATTTAAAAAAAAAAATGTAAAAATCTAAATGTTTTAACATTTTAGGCCAATTTGTTTTCTGCTACATATTTTTGGTAAAAAAAAATCACAATAAGTGTATTTTGATTGGTTTGCGCAAAAGTTATTGCGTTTACTAACTATGGGAAAGATTTATGTCATTTTTATTGTTTTTTTTTTTTTTTTAACTAGTAATGGCGGCGATTACTGTGATTACTTTAGTGAGAATGACAGATGGCTGTGTTTACATCAGCCATCTGTCCTTCTCCCTCGCCTGCTGGAGATCGCGAGTGGCCGGCGGCCATTGGAGCCGCTGGTCACACGCGCTGGCTCCCCAGGGAACGAGCGGGGGCGGGAGCACACCGGCGGCAGCGCCCGCTCACCCCCTACAGGCTCGTGGGCGAGTGACGTACCCCTACGTCACTTTGCCTGTAAGAGGCTGACTGCCACAGTAAATAGTCGTGCGGCAGTCGGCAAGTGGTTAAGAAAGATAGACCATACAGGAGGGTATTTTAGATAGTGGCACATAAACGTATTTAATTTCTGAACACCCATTGACTCCTGTTCTGTACATTATTCCAATGGAGCCTAAAGATCCTTCTAATTCTCCAGGGCATACCATTGTCTCAGGCACGGAGTCAGTTACAACACCATTAGCTTAATATTTAAACAAGAGTTTGAAACCTTTAATTTAAGGAATTCATTCTTATAGTAGAGATACTGAACATTTTTTTTTAAATAACATCAAAGAGGTTTATATTTTATCCAACTTTGTGTTATTGAATTGGGATGTTGTAAATCTAAACACGGCTATCCCCCCATGAATTAGGTATAAAGGCGTGCCGACTACTCCTTGTACATTCAAAAATGTAAACTCCGGCACAAATTGTTTTCCTGATGCAACTTTTGGTGATTGTACTTGAGGAAACTTTCTTTTTATTTAAAGAAAACTAAAGGAGCAGCAATGGGTTCCAATGCTGTCCCCATACGCAAATGCATTTATGGATATGATAGAGAATGCTTTTGTATATAATAATGGTTCGGTTTTCGGGTTGCTGGTTTAGATTAAGTCCCCGTTCACATAGGGGTGACGCTACTTGCTGGGGCGACCTGTCATGTCATATCATTGAAGTCTATGCAGGTCGCCTCCAGGTCGCCCCAAAGTAGTACAGGACCCTTTTTCTAAGTCGGAGCGACTTGTGTCGCTCCTATTAGAACGGGTCCTGTGCTAATCTATGGCAGGCGACCCACCGCGACTTGTCAGGCGACCAAGTCGCCTGACAAGTCGCGCTAGTGTGAACCGGGTCTCATAATGACGTATTTGCCGTATGGGTGGGCGACTTGGAATCCTTATCGCTCTTGAATATGTACTTGAATTGCCTAGTACCTGGCCTGAGATTTAACATGTCTATGAGTAAGAAGGAGATTCATTCCTTTTTGAATACAATGTTGAAAATCAAAGATGATCATATTGGAAAGGAACTGTATATAAAAGCCACGGATGTCAACCATCTTTTACACTTTACAAGCTTTCACCCTCCCAGTGTTTTTAAATCCATCCCTAGGAGTCAGTTGTTCCATGAAGCCATGATTGTTAGTGAGCTTGCTGATGATGATTAGGAGAGATGGTGGACAGACTCCTTCAGCAGTGTTGTCCCATGGATGCTGTCATGAAGAAACGGAGTACCGTATTTTCCGGCGTATAAGACGACTGGGCGTATAAGACGACCCCCCTATTACATGATCTACCGGTAATACTTATACTTAGGTTACCTTGGAGATATTATACTCGGCGTATAAGACGACCTCCAATTTTTGGGGGATTTTTTTGAGGTTCAAAAGTAGTCTTATACGCCAGAAAATACAGTAATTTAACTTGTAAAAATAAACTAAAATGACAGTGAGGAGATTGCCCTTCATTTTTCAGTTTCATCTTTTTTCAACTGGAGTATATAATATCAACAAAAAGCTTTGGTCTATTATGAGCAGTAATTATCCTACTATTACGGAATTTAGTTTCCCCCTTTGCATTCATATCAGCCAGGAAGAACTATACGTGATAGATTAATTAAATCAGATCAATATTGTCCACCTATACCTATCATGGCTTTCTTAGGCCCTGGAAATAATGGCTCTTACCCATGTCTAAACTGCATACAGTGCAGTAGTATGATTAAAGGGGAATCATTTCCTCATCCACCTAAGGGTTACTATATAGACATTAGGAGCCTTTATACCTGTCAGTCGTCTCATATGGTGTATACAATAAAATGTCCATGTGGACTACAATATGTGGAGAAACGACAAATACTCAATTGGAGATAAATTGGTAAAAT
Organism: Pelophylax lessonae; assembly: GCF_965119305.1. Lineage (NCBI taxonomy): Eukaryota > Metazoa > Chordata > Amphibia > Anura > Ranidae > Pelophylax > Pelophylax lessonae. The sequence goes on from NC_138773.1 coordinate 82,186,351, forward strand.
GACCTCTAGCTAGACATTTTATTGAAAGGGGACATACAATCTCCATACTTAAATTCATGGTAATTGATGGGATACCTCAAAACAGACAGGAGGAAATAGGGAACTTACTTTGAGAAAACGGGAGGTCCAATGGTACCATCATTTGGACACACTGTATCGTAAAGGGCAAATTCTGATTTTGATTTGTAATTGTTTCTATAAATTACAGTTAGCTTTAACATGGTATAGTTGCAATGAGGATACTTTTTATAAGTAAGTGTAAACATCATGGAGTTTTATGATTTTTCTATTGTCTCTAATTACATATTTTAATAATAGGTGATTTTCAGGAATGCTTCCTATGCAGTGTTAGGGAGTGATAGCACTTCACTTGGTCCTACTGTGATAATTAGCTTGCAGATGTATAATTGTTATGTAGTTCTGATTATGTGTTAATTATCTAATTGGTTCCAGTTTTGTAAATTGATTATACAGTATGTATGTGGATTTTGTATATTCAGTGTCTTCCTACCTGAGGAAGAGAATTAGCAATATAGCCTGAAGTTGTTAAATATGGAACGATTTGTGATTTGCAATCTTTTGATATTTTTAAAATAAAATTCTAAATATCGCTTTGGATTTTTATATACATACAGTGTATATACACTCACCGGCCCCTTTATTAGATACACCTTGCTAGTATTGGGTAGGACCCCCTCTTGCCTTCAGAACTGCCCTAATTCTTTGGGACATAAATTCAACAAAGTGTTGGAAACATTCTTCCAAAATTTTGGATTATATTGACATGATAGTATCACGCAGTTGCTGCAGATTTGTCGGCTGCACATCCATGATGTGAATCTCCTGCTCCACCACATCCCAAAGGTGCTCTATTGGATTAAGATCTGGTGACTGTGGAGGCCATTGGAGTCATTGTCACGTTCAAGAAATCAGTGGTGAGATGATTTGAACTTTGTACGCAGAGGATGAGTACACTGTAGTCATAAATAGAGATGGGGATGGAGATGGTCAGGAACAATACTTAGGTAGGCCATGGTGTTTAAACGAGTACAATTGGTACTAAGGGTACCAAAGTGTGCCAGGAAAGGAAAATATACCCCACACCATTACACCACCAGCCTGAACCATTGATACAAGGCAGGATGGATCCATGCTTTCATGTTGTTTACACCAATTTCTGAGCCTACCATCTGAATATCGCAGCTGAAATCGAGACTCATCAGACCAGGCAACATTTTTCCAATCTTCTATTGTCCAATTATGGTGAGCCTGTGCAAATTGTAGCCTCAGTTTCCTGTTCTTTGCTAACAGGAGTGGCACCCGGTGTGGTCTTCTGCTGCTGTAGCCCATCTGCTTCAAGGTTCAATTTGTTGTGCGTTCAGAGATGGTATTCTTCATACCTTGGTTATAACAAGTGGTCAGACCGAATACATTACAAACAAAAAGGAGCTGGGGGGGGCACACCCTGAACATGCATTTCTTAAGCTGGTGCAGCTATAGACCAAGAGACATGCATTTTTACAAAAAATAGTGCACACATGCAAAAGACTATTTGATAGTCATTTCTTTTGCATGTGTGCGCTATTTTTTGTAAATATGCATATAACCAGGGCTTTTTTTCTCAGACAATAGGTGCAGGAACTCCCCTTTCCAAGTCACCCCTTGTCTCCGCCCCCCTACCCCCCTCCTGCACCATTCCTTGGTTCCACCCCCTACCCACCTCCCAAGTACTGCTCCTTTTAGAGAATACAGAACCATGTAACAATTGTGGTACTCAGTAATTTGTATGGAATTTGTTAATAATAACAAGAAAAACAGTAAACTAGATCACATGCAGCCAGCAACAATAGACCCCCTCAGCAAAAATGAACCACCCAGAAGGAAATACCCTGTCCCCCAGCAACAAAAAGATCCCCAGCCGCAATAACAGCTCTCCCTGCAGCGAGCACCAATAGACTCTACAGCAGCCAGCAACAATAGACCATCCCCCAGCAACAATGTATCACTCGCAACAAAATACCCCATCCCCTAGCAACAATAGACCCCTAGCAGCAACAACAGATTTCCCTGCAGCCAGCATCACTATATCCCTCCCAGCCACAACTGACCACCAGCAACCGTTGACCCTCCCCCCCCACCAACAACAATAGACCTCCTGAGCAGCAGTAGACGCCCCTCCCCACCCCGCAAAAGTAGATCTCCTCCAGCAACAATAGATCCCCCCAGCAGCAAGCATTGCCCTTACATACAGTCAGTGCTGGAGGTGCCGGAACTGCATTCCCCCGCGTTCCCGCTGAAAAAAAGCCCTGCATATAACAAGTGGTCATTTGAGTTACTGTTGCCTTTCTATCATTTTGAACCAGTCTGCCCATTCGCCTTTGACCTCTGACATCAGCAAGGCATTTTTGTCCACACAACTGCCGCTTACTAGATATTTTCTCTTTCTCGGACCATTCTCTGTGTAGAGCATCCCACATAGGAGCTGCAAGTTAAATGGGATCCATCATCCTGCACATCCAGAAATAGTCCAGCACTTTTTTGCATTTTATTGAGGGGATAAAACTTAGATGGGGTGTAGGGGTATTATGGGATGCCCACTTGACTTCAGAAAACTCTTCAGGGACAATGCTTCCTATATAAAGCTATATACACTCTTCCTCCAGCACTAACTTTCTTGCAGAACACCAGCTGGCACACTGTTTGGTAATTCTGATGCAGATTTTTGGAAGCAATAGCCCATTACAGGCAGGGACTCGCAGCACCTATGCTTGACGATAGGGTGACACAGCTAACACATTTCCAGCACTTCTCCCATGGTCACTGAGCCCAGCACCACCTCTTCAGGCACTGCCAGCTGGCCTGGCTGCAGCTGCCCCTTTCATTAGCCCTCCTGGCTAACTTCTCCACAGTCCACCTAGACTGACACTTTCTCCACAGAACTCCTAGGCTGAACACTCACCACCCCACCCAGCTGACTTCCTCCTGATGTCCTCTAACTTGTTTCCCGTGCCTCCAGGAAAGGAGTCCTCCAGCACCCGAGCCCTAGGCCCAAGATCACCTCTCCCAGAGTAGGGGGCGCCCTTCAGGGGGCCTCCAACAGCCTCCTCAGCACTACATCTTCATCTTCCACCCAACTGTCCCTGTTGGCATGACTCATAAGTATTTAAGAGGTGCCTGCCTCCTGCCAGCCCACTATGCAGGGGATTGGCTGGGGCCCTCATTAATACTCCAAGCAGCTCCTCCTAGACCCCACCCTCCACTTCTGGAAGCTTCTCCAAGGTCAGGGCAGGGGGAGTTACCAAAGATGCTGCCTGATGGTCATCTAGCCTCCCTGAGTCACTTAGCCCTGACCCAGATTCAACCCAGGCCTAGCTCTCAGCCAGGCCAATTTACCTACTCTAACAACTATATAACCACTATATACGGCTCCTAGCTAGAGGGTGCTACATCTGTAAACCCCCACAGATGGCTGTGCGTTAAAATCCCAGTAAATCAGCAGTTTTTGAAACACTCCAACAACCATGCTAGGTTCAAAGTCACTTAAATCCATTCATTCAAATCCTCATTTTGATGCTCGATTTGAACTTCAGTAAGTCGTCTTCACCACATCTAGATGCCAAAATCCATTCAGTTGCTGCCCTGTGATTAGCTGATACACAATGTGTGTTACCAAGCAATTGAACAGGTGTACCTATTTATGTGGCTGGCGAATGTATATATTCTGTCTTTCTTGGACTGACAAAAAGCTTGTTGCCAAAATTAGTTTTTTTGTCTGATGTACATTTAAATAAATTGTATGCTGCAAAACCGAGTTTGGATTTTTGCTACAGACTGCGCCTGGGAGGCTTTAGAACAAGCTTGGTTAACTCAAAAAATTGAATTCATACTCCGATGAAGGATTCTTCAGAGTTTCCTATGAATGATCAAACAGAAATCTACACGTGTATGCTTAGCTTTACATCTCACAGTCCTTTCCAAACATAATACCTGGAGTTCCTTTTAACAATGGAAGCCTCAGTTTCCCAGTGCATTATTTTAAATCGAGGTTATTGCCTAGTAATCAAACCATTTTCTTTCAGTTTGAACTACATTCAAAGGAGTATTACACTGTGCAGCCACAAACACTGTTTCAGGGTAAATAGATAGATAGATAGATCTGTCTGTCTGTCTCTCTCTCTCTCTCTCTGACAGAGCGTGTACTAAGTCCTTTGAGAGGAGTGGGCAGAGAGATGAGTAGGAGAGAGAAATCACAGACTTATTTATCTATTTGTCTAACCTTCCTCTTCTGTAAGCAACAATTTTTTTTTTTTTTTTATTTCAATATATTTTAATTGGGATTTTTTCAAGTTAACAAGAGACAAATGAAAGGACGCTCTCGCAGGAGCAAAGAACATGAACATAAAATACAGCAAATGAGTAAACTTACACCTTTGTTAGGCGAACATGTTGAGGTTAGTTTTAGAGTCATTAAGAAAAAACATTGCAGAATAAATGCATAAATAACCAAAAGAAAAAAAAAGTAGAAAAGGAACAAGAAAATTAGGATTAATGGCTATGTGAAGGAATAATTAAACACATGTTAACAATAATCAGCAGTGAAAATAGTGAAGGTGCACTAAAACAAATGAATGAATCCCACCTAAGCAACTCAAAATTACAATCAAACATAAATGTTGGATAATAGGTGTGTGATTATATGGAAAAAATGTGTTTCAAGAGTCCATAATAAATAAATCATGAGTGTCCATAAGTGATGAATTCAAACTGATGATTCAGGAAATACAGTGCTTCTTAAACTTCAGTGTGCAGAACCCACCACCAAGTGAAATTCCTCCTTACCAGACGGAAATAAGGTGCAAACAAAATACAAATCAACTGATGACCACAGAAATCCCAAGTGCTTCCAAACTCCAAGTGAAAACACCCAAATAAGTCCCTTACCGAACGGCAGGTAATAAGCTCTTGTAGTTCCCACAGTGTCCACTAACTCCTCCTCTGCTTCCAGCCTATAACAGGGTAACTCTCAGACCACAGAGCCGATAATTCCAAAGCATAGGATGTAAAAAATAAAGCAGCCGATAGTGTGATATCTTCCAGACAATTTATTGAAACAAACAGTATTGCACTTACATAGGATGAGTTGTAAACCAGCATTAGAATGAATTTCATGCAGGTAATTTCTAAGCAGGCTCGTGTCCGGCTGCAGCACGGACTGCGAGCAACGTACGTGACGGTTACGCCTCCTCCGTGACGCGTTTCTTCCTATTGGACATCGACTGAGATGTCCTATCTCCTATCTCAGTCTATGTCCAATAGGAAGAAACGCATCAGAGAGGAGGCGTAACCGTCACGTACGTTACTCGCGGTCCGTGCTGCAGCCGGACACGAGCCTGCTTAGAAATTCCCTGCATGAAATACAATCTAATGCTGGTTTACAACTCATCCTATGTAAGTGCAATACTGTTTGTTTCAATAAATTGTCTGGAAGATATCACACTATCGGCTGCTTTATCTTTTACATCCTATGCTTTGGAATTATCGGCTCTGTGAGAGTTACCCTGTTATAGGCTGGATGCAGAGGAGGAGTTAGTGGACACTGTTGTAACTACAAGCGCTTATTACCTGCCGTTCGGTAAGGGACTTATTTGGGTGTTTTCACTTGGAGATTGGAAGCACTTGGGATTTCTGTGGTCATCAGTTGATTTGTATTTTGTTTGCACCTTATTTCCGTCTGGAAAGGAGGAATTTCACTTGGTGGTGGGTTCTTCACACTGAAGTTTAACCACTTTACCACCGGAGGATTTTGCTGTCTTACGTCCAGGCCACTTTTTGCGATTCGGCGCTGTGCGATTTTAACTGACAATTGCGCGGTTGTGCGATGCCGTACCCAAACGAAATTTACATCCTTTTTTTCCCACAAACAGAGCTTTCTATTGGTAGTATTTGATCACCTGTGCGATTTTTACGTTTTGCGCTATAAACAAAAAAAGAGCGTTTATTTTGAAAAAAATAATATTTTTAACATTTTGTATATGAAATTCCCCCAAAAAAAATGTAAAAATCAAAATTTTTTTAAATTTTTGGCCAATTTGTTTTCTGCTACCTATGTTTGGTAAAAAAATCACAATAAGCGTATTTTGATTGGTTTGCGCAAAAGTTATTGCGTTTACTAACTAAGGGAAAGATTTCTGTCATTTTTGGTGTTTTTTTTTTTTAATGCGTAATGGCGGCGAACTGCGATTTTTTTTTTTGCGGGACTGCAACATTGCGGCGGACAGATCGGACCCTTGACTGACATTTTTGACACTTTTGGGGGTACCAGTGACATTACTGCAGTAATCAGTGCTATATATATGCACTGTTACTGTAAAAATGACACTGGCAGGGAAGGGGTTAATTTTATTGGAGAGGGAGGGGTTAATGTATGCCTGGTGCTTATTAACGTGTGGGGGGGGGGAGGTGACTGAGTGACACAAGGACAGATTGCATGTTCAGCTATGCTGAACACTGCAATCTGTCACTCCTTGTCACTGAGGAGATCCGCCCGCTCTGTTTACACAAGCGGGCGGATCTCCAAACCAGATTCCCCGACGATCTGGGAAGAGTGGCGGCGATCGCCGCCGCTCCTCCCCTGGCCCGACTCCCGCCGTGACTGAAAACAGCGGGAGCGAGCCTCCGGCGGCGCGTGCGCGCCACCCACAAAGGGCGGAGTCCAGCGACGTAGGTCTACGTCGCTGGACGATAACGAGACACATTGCTGCAGTAGCAGCAATTGTGAGCAGTGGTAAAGAGGTTAAGAAGCACTGTATTTCCTGAATCATCAGTTTGGATTCATCACTTATGGACACTCATGATTTATTTATTATGGACTTTTGAAACACATTTTTTCCATATAATCACAAACCTATTATCCAACATTTATGTTTGATTGCAACTTTGAGTTGCTTAGGTTGGATTCATTCATTTGTTTTAGCGCACCTTCACTATTTTCATTCATTATTTATATTCACAAGGCACTGAATACCGGTAGCAGCTTTAACACCTATCAGCGCACCCTCCCTACATATACAATAATCAGCAGTCTCAGGTGCCTTGAGTTACAAACCAACTGCGCCAACTAGATGTCACCGTCTCGCGCCTACCCATGGTAGATGCAAATGCCACCTCATAAGTCGCCTGTGTGGTAACTAGGCGTATGATTTCAGTTAAGTCTGGTGGGAGAGGGTCTTTCCAATGGCGTGTTATCGTTAATCTAGTAGCAAGTAGTATGTGGATTATCGGTATTCTACGTTTGGACAGAAGTTTGTGCAGGCCTATGGAGAACAATGCTACTTCTGGGGTAGCTGGTATACTGATGTGGTAGGTGTTCTCAATAACAGTACATATCTGTTGCCACAACTGGTTGATTTTTGGACAAGCCCATAAAACATGTATCAAAGAGCCCACCTCACCACACTGCCTCCAATAATTTGGAGAGTGCCCTAGTTGGAACTTAGATAGTCTAAAGGGCTTTTTTTTTTTTTTTTTTAATAGAAAGAGAAATATTAAGCTGTAGCCACCAGGAATATATTTGTTATCATTTCTATGTTATAATCCTATGCATTGTACATAAAGAAACAAGAACTACTATACAACCCCTTTAGGTGCATAACTTGCCTTTCTTCAGGGATAATGGAAGTAAATGTTCCAGCAAGTTGTGAAGTTACAATGGACAGGATGAACAAAAGGTATAGGACCCCAGTGTTTTGGTTCCCAATGTGGCATATCCTCAATATGTGCAATGTTTGCTGGTCACAAAGAGGGGTGGGACTCACTGTTTTTTTACACAGTGCATAACAAGTGTGGGGAAAGGCAGTTTGGTTCTTTGTCTGTGTTGAAGCCGCACTGTAAGAAGATCCATCCAGAATTTGTGTTTGCCGGGGAAGAGATCGGATCTTGAAGTAACACTGGGGACGGGTCCCTGTTTCCCAGGGTAGCAGGACTGTGATTGGCCACTACTGTGGTCAGATTTTAGTCTTGCCCACCGGATCTGGGGAAAGAAGGAAAAGAGCCTGAACTGGGGGCAGAGAGAATGGCGGTAATCTGTGCAGACAAGGGCTGTTTGGCCATCCTGTGAAGGGATCATTTACTCTGCACTCAATAACTCTGCATTACTTACTACTGACCGCTGCACTCTGTATCACTTACTACCCAACCCTGAACTCTGTGTAACTTACTACTGAATCCTGAACTATACATCAGTAATGACCCATGAACTCTGCATCACCAGAGTCCTCTTCCACTTCTCTATGAGGACATCACGAAGTTGGTGGATGTTAGAGACCTTGCGCTCCTCCACTTTTGGTTTGGGGATGGCCCACAGATGCTCAATAGGTTTTAGGTCTGGAGACATGCTTGGCCAGTCCATCATCTTTACCCTCAGTTTCTTTAGCAGGACAGTGGTTATCTTGGAGGTGCGTTTGAGGTCGTTCTCATGTTGGAATACTGCCCTGCGGCCCAGTCTCTGAAGGGATCATGCTCTGATTCAGTATGTCACAGTACATGTTGGCATTCATGATTTCCTCAATGAACTGTAGCTCCCCAGTGCTGGCAGCACTCATGCAGCCCCAGACTATGACACTCCCACCACCATGCTTTACTGTAGGCAAGACACACTTTTCTTTGTACTCCTCACCTGGTTGCCAAAACACATGCTTGACCCCATCTGAACCAAATAAGTTTATCTTGGTCTCATCAGACCACAGGACATGGTTCCAGTAATCCATGTCCTTAGTCTACTTGTCTTCAGCAAACTGTTTGCGGGCTTTCTTGTGCATCATCTTTAGAAGAGGCTTCCTTCTGGGATGACAGCCATGCAGACCAATTTGATGTAGTGTGCGACGTATGGTCTGAGCACTCACAGGGTGACCCCCCACTGCTTTAACCTCTGCAGCAATCCTGGCAGCATTCATACGTCTATTTCCCAAAGACAATATCTGAATGTGACACTGAGTATATGCACTCGACTTCTTTGGTCGACCATGACGAGGCCTGTTCTGAGTGGAACCTGTCCTGGTAAACCACTGTATGGTCTTGGCCACCGTGCTGCAGCTCAGTTTCAGGGTCTTTGTAATCTTCTTATAGCCTAGGCTTTATGTAGAGCAACAATTCTTTTTTTCAGATCCTCAGAGAGTTCTTTGCCATGAAGTGCAATGTTGAACTTCCATTGACCAGTATGAGAGAATGAGAGCGATAACACTAAATTTAACACACCTGCTCCCCATTCACACTTGAGACCTTGTAACACTAACGAGTCACATGACAGCGGGAGGGAAAATGGCTAATTGGGCCCCAATTTGGACATTTTCACTTAGGGGTGCACTCACTTTTGTTGCCAGCGGTTTAGACATTACTGGCTGTGTGTTGAGTTATTTTGAGGGGATAGCATATTTACACTGTTATACAAGCTGTACATTCACTACTTTACATTGTAGCAAAGTGTCATTTCTTCAGTGTTGTCACATAAAAAGATATAATAAAATATTTACAAAAATGTGGGGGGTGTGCTCACTTTTGTGAGATACTGTAGATAGGTCCTAGGATTAGGTAAATTTAGTTCTGGTTTACTGTATCCAGTGGAGCTGCATTTAGTTATTAGTCAAATTTAGTTCTGGCTCACTGTGATCAGTGTGTCTGTGTTTGATTGTTCTTGCCTATTCTGTGTTTTAGTGGCTGCAGAATTGACTGCTTCCCCCTGATTCCCCAAAACTGTTCTGGGAGTTACTTGGTAGAAATAATCCAATCAGCAGCTGAATATTTATGCAGCCCTGACCAATCCCTGGGCAGAGGTGCCCTGATGGTGACTGGGAGTCTAATAAATAATCTGGGACTTGGAGCAGCTGGGTCTTTTTCCCTGAGGAGGAGATCACAGCCTAGGGGGGCTACTAGCCCCATAGGCCATTCTGCCATGTGCCTGCGGGTTATCAAGGCCTCAATGGAGCTAACTGGAGCTCTACTGTGCAGAGAGTTGCTGAAGCTTTTCTGAGGGGCTGTTGTCTGAAGACCAAGTCTAGTACCATGATGTGAAAGTGTCTGGAGGATATTGGAAGGAGGCTACCAATTTTCCAAGGACATTACTGAGTACAGACTGGTGAGAGAGATCCTAGAGGCTATGTGCTGTTGCCATCCCTCTTATGCTAGAGTCAGCATGTTAAAGGGGACTTTGTGTCTGGTGTCCTGAAGAGCTCAGCCTATTTAATTCTTGCAGCAAGGACTTTGCTCATTCGGTACAGAGAGAAAGAATAATCTCAAGTTGCTAGTACAAAACTCAGTCCATCGTTTTCAAGGACTTGGCTCACAATTCTACAAGAGAAAGATCAGTGTCCTTAAATTGGTATTAAGGGTTGAGTATCCTACCATTACCAAGGTAGTATACTACCTTGGGAGCTCTACTTTAGTGATGAGGGTTGATGGTGTTTACCAGTTATGAATTTTTGTATGTTGAACAAATATTGTTGAAACTAACGTCACAACTTTTATCATGTTTTGTATACCAAATAAAACCTTTTGTATATACATTTTTGTTTGAGTAGTGTCATGCCATTAAAGCCCATTCTCTCTATAAATCCACTTTATACTGTTTATTTTGGACGAGGCACAGTATACAAAGATATGTCCACAGGGCCACTCTGTGGTGACATATAATATTAACTGTAACACTACCTATCCAAGTTCTTATCGAAGAATCAGAAAAAGCTTACCCCTAAACTGGGCAATAAGCTGAAGAGTGGTTGAAAGTTTGTGCTTAGCGCTAAAGGGAACTAATGGGAAAACCTTGGGTATCTACTTAGCAGATCCTACAGGGGTTAAGCTAGAAACTCCCATATGCTCCTTTATTGCTTTAATCCATTATTATAGTGGTTTTCCTTTTCCACCTCAGCAGATGTCAGGCATGGATAACAAATGTCTTTTCATCATAATAGAAAAAAAAAACAGAACATTTTTAGGTGAGTTGACACGCATTGTCTGTTGATCTTTTCGATTCAGAAATATGTCAATCTGTCCACAGAGACAAGGGGGTTGATTTACTAAAACTGGAGAGTGCAAATTCTGGTGCAGCTCTGCAAAGAAACCAATCAGCTTCCAGTTTTTTTTGTCAAAGATTAAAACAAACTGCATTTAAAAGCTGTTTGGCTACCATGCACAGTTTCACCAGATTTTGCACTCTCTAGTTTTAGTAAATCAACCCCAAGCTCTCAGAAGATATGTGTAATGGAACCGCTACCCACACTGTGTTTGTGGGCTTCCATCAGCATACAGCTTCCTCCCAGTCTTGAACATAGATATTCTAGCCACCCCCCATACGAAGATAGCTGACAACTTAGCTTGTACAAGTTCTGGAACCTTCTCCTTTATTGAACAGTCTCACACAATATATACCACACAGGAGGACATCACCCTCCTGATCAAATTACCCCACCAGGTCATGTGCTTGATTACATTATCATATGCAGATGAAAGTGTGTACAGAAATAGAATTAACCTGAACTAATTATCTAGCCATCTAGCCAGAAACAACATGTGAGTTCATTAACAATTAACAATGGGACAGACAGGCTTAACAGAAAACACATCACACCTTAATACACAGACCATAGGAAGAGACCACCAGTGACAGACTGTCCGTCTCTGACATTGAAGAACATGGAACAGAGGCCAATGTGATAAGCTCTTTCCAGCAGGCCAGGAATAGTCTTCATATATTTCTTGAGATATATGGTTGATAAATATTACTGTCTGATTTGAAATAATCCAAACCATATTCACAGTGTTTACTAAGTACCTGTCTTTCATTCCCAGTGACGGTGACTACCGTCACATTATGTATTTTGCATAAAATGACATTGAAGACAGAACATTGAAATTTTTTTGCTGTCTGTGTTGACATTGACTGTCTGAAATTCTTTTATTGTTGTCTGTTCCCATTGGTCAATTGAAATTTGTAACTCTACAATAGCAGAGTAGGCATGCTAGGATGTCTAGCGCTGCTATATCTGGTTCCATTATAGTAGCACAGTAGCTGGCATTGCTGGACAAAACTCAGCTGCATTTTATCTGATACAAACAAACCATCTTGTTCCAAATTCATTTGCTTTTATAGGTACTTAGACCAATCAAAAACCAATATAGGCCGATAAATGCTCTACCATTGACCTACATTGCATAATCTAAACCTGAATTATAAACCCAATAAACCTCTTCATTTGCTTGTTTTCTTATCAAATTTAAGCAGACAAAATTAAACCCATTTATAGATAAACACAGAAAAAAAGGAAGAAAAAGGCATCATAAACAAAAGCAAAATATGAATTTTGTTAGCTCTTTTCTGGCCTCTGTTTTAAATGCGGCACAATTTGGACGGGATACAAAAGCTAGCAGTTGCATTATACATGGCCTCACACATTTAAAAGTGTAAAATGTGATGAAATAGTAGTTCATTAATAAAGCTTTATATGAAAAGGGTATTTAGTGTAAACCATAAATACAAAAATAAAATAAATATGAACATTAGCTGCTAGGAATCTTACCATTAAATACTATTTATTAGTCTCCAAAAGGAAAAAAGGAGACTTAAAGGGCCTTTCCGATGCAAATGCATACAATTGCTAGCGTTATTTTGAAACCGTGTTTTATTAGTCGTGCTCCTTCGTTATATTAAACAAGAAAATATAATTCTTCAGGTTATGTTAAAGTGATCCAAAAGGAACCAACTTCCACTGAAAAACAAAGAGAAACTTTTATTCTACAAAAGTGAAGGGGGCAGAAGCTCTGCTGAATTGAGCATCATTTTGAGGCCTCCTTCACATTTTGCATATGTGGAATAGCGGGCAGAATTGCGATTCCAGATCACACTAAAATTGTGGTCAAACATGCAAAGCGCCATTGGGTGCCATTCCTTTTTAATGGCACCTCAAACAGAGTGTGATATTGCCATGACTGTCACGTGACAAAAACACACAGAAATTACAGCAAAACACTTGAAAAAATGTGCGAAACTCATCGCCCAAAAAAGGTATAGGAGCTTCTTTGACATGTTTGTCGCACGTAGAACAGCCCATTAAAGTGAGTGGGCTGCCCTATGTAAGACCTGTAGAAACATGGAAAAATTGCAAAATATCTGTGAACAGGACTGGGTGTTCCTGCTATGTGAAGTGTGAATAGGGTCTGAGTGCTAAACCTCTAGAGGTTTTGTGCAACATTAGTTAGCATTGTCTGTGGAAAGGACATTGTAGGAGGAAGTTGGGTTCTATACGGTTAGGAATCTCTGGAGGGGGAGACTGTGTGCTGAAGAAGGATACAAGAGGAAGACCAATAGGTGTGCTGGAGGAGGGATATAGGAGGAAGACTAACATGTATGTGCGGAGAGGTGGGATCTCACTTGTGAAAGAACAATGTGTGTGCTGGAGGTGGGATCTCACTGGGGAAAGACCAGTTTATATGCATTCCCCTGCTCCCCCCTTCTCCAAACTAACTTATTGACTTGAGACTGCACTGTCCACTGTTTATGCTTCCTGTGAAGACCAGAAATTCAGGGAAGCAGTACTGAGAACAGGAGCCAGAAGCATTAAAAGTTGTAAACTCCAACTGGGGTAAGACTTTTAACAAATAGCTTACCAGGGAATGTTTATTTGTATGTGCTCAATGCTTTAAGTTAAAAATGCTGAGGGTTTATTACTACTTTAACCACTTACGGACCGCCTGCCGCAGTTTTACATCGGTACCTTGACGTTAAATACCGGGGTTATGGCAACAGATAGCTGCTATAACCCCGGTATTTTTTTAAATGGTGGGCAGTCTGCTTTAACATAAAAGTGGTCCCAACGGCAGATTCGATGCGGGATCACTTTTATGGGCAGCGGGAGAGGTGCAAAATGGCCCCCACTCGACTCTATGGCCTTGGAGGACTGGAGCGACGTCATGCGTTGCTTCCTCCCTTAAAGGGACCATTTTTTTTCTTGCATTTTTTTTCTTTGTTTTTTGTTTTTAAGTGTAGATGTGAGATCTGAGGTCTTTTTGACCCAAGATCTCACATTAAAGAGGACCTGTCCTGGTTATTTCTATTACAAGGGATGTTTACATTCCTTATAATAGGAATAAAAATTATCAAAAAACATTTTTAAAAGGGACAGTGTAAAAATAAAAAAATAAAAGGTAAAATAAACTATAAGATATACAAGTAATGCTTCACTGCTTTGCAAAAAAAAGGACCGTTTCCATTTACTGAAAAAGGTGACAAAAACAAAGTCTTTCACTCCAGGGTGCCTTGATTGTGTTTAGTATACCATGTAGTGAATTGAAGGAGGTCAGCATATCACAGTGTGCTGTTCGAGATCCAGCTGCTCCACTATGCAGCAAATGGCTAGATCTGATTTAAAGTGTTACTAAACCCACAACAGTAAAATCAGTCTGTATATGCAGTAAAGCATGCTTGTTATACTCATTGTGGAACCTATATAGTAAATCCTGTTTCGTACTGCGCATGCATGAGTCACACTGCCTGTGGTTTCTGAATGGTCCTGCTGTCTTCTGGAACCTGTGTGTCTCCCAGAAAGCAGTGGGGGGGGGGGGAGAAGGAGGGGCCGTAAATTGCGTAGATCGCCGCACAACGATTGCGGCGATCTTAGCCGGAAGTGGGAGCAGGTACCTGGGTACCTGGTTTTTACAGGTGTCTGCTCCTCCTCCCCCCCCCCCCCCCGAAAGGTACAAAATGTGGCAGCGTAGGGGGGACGGGGGGAGCAAATAAGCAGAGCTTCCCCTTTTGGGTGGAGCTCCACTTTAAATTGATGGGTTAAATTCCGATTTAAAATCTATTTCAACCTTTAGGTTAAATCATTATCTGCATTCCAGGTACATTAAATCAAAGGTTTGCAATGCCTTACAGTTCTTATTCTTTAACCCCTTTGTGCAAAGCGCAAATGTGTGGCCTTGGCTTCAAGGGGTTGTACTGCAGCTAGAGGCATCATCCTGGTACCATTGTTTAGAGCCGACAGTCAGCTTTCTTGTAAAAACCACAGAGGAGCCACTTAGTTGGTATTACAAGGATTGGAAAGAGACGTTTCCCACCCCCCTCCTCCTGCAGCCTTCCGCAGCTTGCCCAGATCTTCCGTCCCACCGGGAGACCCGAGTGACCAGTCGGCATGTCCCCTGGCTGGCCGAAGACCCAAACAAAGCTGGATTCGGCTTTGATCGGGTCTCTGATGTAAAAATCCTTAAAGGCGCCTTAAAGGTGCAAGATTTTAGAAAAAAATTACAGTATTCAAAACAGCCAAACTTGGCGTTTTGAATGCGTTTAAGTGCAGAGGAGGGGTTTGGGGTCTTATAGACCCCAGATCCCTCCATAAAGAGTACTTGTCACTGCCTATTACTATCACAAGGGATGTTTACATTCCTAGGGACAGCAATAAAAGTGATCAAAAAAACATTTTTTTAAAGGGACAGTGTAAAAATGTACAAAATAAAATAAATAGGGAAAAAAAAATATAAAGCGCCTTGTCCCTCCGTGCCCACATATGTAAACGGTGTTCAAACCACACATGTGAGGTATCACCGCAATCGTTGAGTGAGAGCAATAATTCTAGCACAAGACCTCTTCTGTGACTCTAAACAGGTAATGGTTAAAAATTTTTAAAGCATCGCCTATGGAGATTTTTAAGTACCGTAGTTTGTCACCATTCCACAAGTGTACGCAATTTTAAAGCATGACATATTAGGTATCTGTTTACTTTGGGCTAACTTTGCTGTTTTTTTTTAATTCATGAAAGTGTATTTTTTCCCAAAAAAATTGCATTTGAAAGACTGCTGCGCAAATACCGTGTGACAGGCACCAATGTCATGGGGTGGGGTGAAATGCATTGGAGGCAAGGCCTGGCTAGAGTTCAGGCTGAGGCTGTTACACTTTCTTACCTGGGGTTTGCAGAGATGTGTGGCTCATATGGACATTTTCTTCCCTGCACATTGCTGTCTGGAGCTGGGATGAACTCCATCCTAACTTGCATTTACAGTAGTTGGCTTTATTGATTGGGATTCCAAAAGCCTAAGCGGCATTCACAGTTCCAGTTTGGGGTCACTGTAAATCAGGGGTAAGCAAGTCCCCTCCACTTTCTGCCCAGGGCCCCACCCACATCAGAATATAAAGCGTCAAACACTCCACCCTCTGACATCATCAAGAGAATGGCCTCTATAAAAGGAGTACTACCACCTGCTTATAGACGGATGGCAGAAGGAGCCTAAGGCTCAGCTGCTCTCAGTTTTTCCAGCTCCAGACAGCAATGTACAGGGAAGAAAATGTCCATATGAGCCACACATCTCTGCAAACCCCAGGTAAGAAAGTGTAACAGCCTCAGCCTGAACTCTAGCCAGACAAAGTGAGGGGAGCAGTGCTGGATCCAGAGACAGCAATGGAGTGGTGACATGGCGCCAGGTAAGTGTCTAAAGACAGCGAGGGGTAGGACAAGTTGAAGATGCATTAAGATAAAAAAATGTTTAAGGCTCAATTGAAGGCATAGAAAGAAATACACAATCATAAAGTCATTTTACTAACAACCCCTATTTTGATAGTGCTACCTCCACTATGCTTTGAGAAGTGGGGGACTGGGAACCCTTGGCCTGGTGGTAACTAGCCCTTTCACAGAAAAGACAGATATCTATTGGCTTAGGAAAGAGTACCATGTAAAATGCCATGGTGCTATACCGATTGCTGATTGTGGTGAGAGTTGGCTGTTCCAAAAGGAAAACAGTTTATAATGACACACCTTTTCACATCTTCCAAGATGAGCTTTGTCATAATATCTGGTCATGTGATATCTCAAAGTAACAAAGGAAGTCTGTGTTGGAAGCAGTGGTGTATTTTGGTTTTGTGCTGCCCTAAGCAAGACTAAAATTGGGCGCCCCCTCTCCCCCTCCTATGTAAATTTGCCCACCCTTTCCTGTTTAACGGATTTTACTCCCCTTTCAAAATTGAAGGACTACAAGTCCCAGCAAGAACCCCTGAGATCTCAGGAGAGGGGGTGGGCGAGAGAAGGGGGTGGGTGAGAGAAGGGGGTGGCTGAGAGAGGGTGAGCGAGAGAAGGGGGTGGGTGAGTGGGGTGGGCGAGAGAAGGGGGTGGGGGAGAGAAGGGGGTATGTGAGAGAAGGGGGTATGTGAGAGAAGGGGGTGGCTGAGAGGGGGTGGGCAAGAGAAGGGGGTGGGGGCGAGAGAAGGGAGTGGGTGAGAGGGGGGGTGGGT
This sequence comes from Pelophylax lessonae, assembly GCF_965119305.1. Lineage (NCBI taxonomy): Eukaryota > Metazoa > Chordata > Amphibia > Anura > Ranidae > Pelophylax > Pelophylax lessonae. The sequence continues at coordinate 82,203,614 of NC_138773.1, forward strand.
GAGAGAAGGGGTTGGGTAAGGGAGGGTGAGGGGGGATGAGCAAGAGAGAGAAAGGGGGTGGTGGGAGAAGGACGGGGGAGGAAAGGGGGAGAGAGGGGGGTAGGGCCAGGGAGTCACAGCCGTGACGTCACTAGTTGCTAGATGCTAGGCGGCTCTAGCAACCAGTGGCCAATAGAGTCTCAGGTGGAGGCGGGGGTGGCTATTTTGCTGCCCCCCCTGCAAAGTGCCGCCCTAGGCCTGGGCCTTGTCGGCCTAGGCCAAAATACAGCACTGGTTGGAAGACTTTCCTTTGCTAGAGGCTATGATTGCAGGGCTGAATAGTGTATAGTGTCCAGTAAGTCACTGAATGTGTTTAATGTTTGAATGATGAATTATCTCCACTATGGGCCACCAGCTTACCATATCTTAATAGCAATGGGGCTAATGCCTCCTAACCCAGTTCTCCCCTATCAGAAGTGGCCACATGAGGGAAACAAAGTAAGGAACAAATTATCCCAGTTTATGCATTCTCAAGCTTGGTGCTTCCCCTCTGATGCTGCTGCCCTAAGTACTGACCCATGAATGTCATAGAAAATACCAATCTGTCTGCACCTCAGCTTAAGCATATTCCAGAATCCTGTCTAGTGTCCTCAGTTAGGTCATTCATTTATATAACATATTTTTCTATGTAAAAAATTATTTTTTATATTTCGTTTTTTTGTGTGGTAAAATCATAAAAAACAAGATTTGCCCTCAGTAAGACTCACCATTTTAAACAAGCACCTTGAAAAGATGAAGAGACTAGAGTACACACCGCAATGTCAACCTCTTTTGTACTAATGGGGTCAGATGCTGAACCCTCTTCTTTGTCATGGCTTTAACAAAAAAAATAACATTTAATAAAATGTAAAGGACCAAACTGCTGTACCGAGAGCATTTTTGTTATAAATAACCTAAACCAAGTTCTTTCCTGTTAAACCTAATATAATTGAATAGCTTTTTTTACGTAAGCACCAAAACTGAACACACAGAATGCATTCCTGTGGTGTTTGGAGCACAGCCATCATACGTAGGTCGAAAAGTACTTTTGCATTCAATGCTTTTGACACACTCAAGCACACAATGGCTACAGGGTCAGCTGGAGTTAACTCTACCATCCCCATTTACCTGAAGATCCTTTCAGGGTTTTTCCATGCGGGAGAGACTTTTCCATCTAGGAAGGTTGGGAAGCATGTATGTCAAAGAGGGACACCTTTTAGCACAAAGTATGCAGCCAAAGGTCTCACCCCTGCCACATCCTTGTTGTGTGGCCTCTTAAGAATTGATATGCAAACAATTATTGGTTAGATCATTGAGTGTTTTTTTTTACCACTAGTTTTCCTTTATACTTGTAGGCAGGTAGAGGTCACTCCTACACCCGTGGGAAGTTAGGGGTTACCTGCACTCCCAGGTTTTCTTGGGTCCACAGTCCTGTGTGCTATAAAAGGGACAGGGGGCCAAGATCCAGAGAGGGAGAGAAGTCACACACACAGTCTGTATGGGAGGAAAGACAGACAACCAGCAAAATGTAGGAGGATTGCTGGACCTTGCAGTTCTACTTGAAGATGCCAGTTCCTGGATTTTGACTCTTTCCTATACAGGTATGCTGGGGCAGCCATGAGCCAGAGTAAGGGACTAGGTTTGTTGGGGGAATGTCTGCACTGAACTATTACCTGTGACTGCCATTGTGTTAATTTATTCTTGCCTTTGCCTGGTCTGAAGTTATTAAAGGCATGCAATGCAAGTAACCGGCACATATGGTCAACAGCTCAGGTAAGTACACGCATCATTGGAGTATGAAAGCATCTGTATAAAGAGTTAATACAGTATTAAGACACAAGTGGTTATGAAGGGTAACAAAGGTTTTTTTCTAGCAAACTTCCCGCTGGGGTGTTGTGTTCTGACAGGAGAACTGCCCCCTTCCACCAGAACACACTATTCAACGCTCACAGCCAATAGCTGATTGGATACTGACCAGCTACTGATTTTCCAGCATGCCCACTCAACAGAAGCCAGACAGACTGCTGTGCATACTGGCCGAACCTTATTTGTTGAACCAGCCAATACTGGCCAATATTCAGCCAGTGTGTACAAGCCATAAGACTCTCAGAATATTAGAATCTCAGTTAATAGAGGTACTCTAGATGAACTTTATGTGGGCTAGCAGGAGACAAAAACCACCAGCAACAGTTGTAAAACAATCTCCCCAAGTGATATAAAGAAGCACAATTGGTTGTGTGATAAAGAGAAGCCCGAAGCAAAACAAATAGGCATAGGGCTGCGTGACAAGGGGAACAGTGGAACAGGTATGGATAGGGTTAAATCAGCAGAAGGGATGTGACTCACCAGGATTGTTCAGTTTTTGAGAGAGGAGGAGGACTGCGGGGGTATACAGGGTGGGGATAAATATAGGTGGCAATCAGTCTGACCCAATGGACTTGACGAAACTTCCAAACCTCCCGTCCGGTGTTGGATTTGTCTTTGTTGATAATAATGTTTTAGCTGTTGGGGTCTTTGGAGGCGTTCAAATTTCTCAGTTATAATTCATTGTAGGGGACCCATCTAAGGTATGGAGTACTCTGTGGTATCCCAGTTAATGGTGGGTTAATTGGGAAGTGGTAAATAGTAAGTGCGAAAGGTGGATTGTCCCCAAGCCGGTGTTGCACGGCTGGGGAGTTTGACTAGTCACACAGATACAAACCAGATTGGTTTATGGTGCCGCCCAAGATCGGCAACCTTTAAATTATGGTTACTTGATGATGAGTCTTATTGTTTCTGTTTTAAAGAAATAATAAATTGTTTGGTTATTGTTAATAAATGGCCACTGCAGCCAAATTTTCTCCATATTGGTGTCATTCACATTATGGGGTAGATGGTTTAATATGATGGGTAAATAAGGGATGGTTTGTAAGAAGCAGTGAACATCTGGGTTATCTTAGTCAAAAGGCTTCTTATAATAGTCTATTTGAAAATTTAACAATCCTGATGTACTGACTGCTTGTCTCATTTCCCGAGGCCCTAAATTGCCAGGACAGTACAAATATCTCCAAATTGACCGCTTTTTGTAAAGTAGACAGTCCGAGGTATTTACAGTAGTAAGAGACATGGTGAGCTTTTTGAAGTTGTAATTGTTTGCAAAAAAATGTTTTTGAAAATAAGAAAAAATAAATATTTTTTTTTCTTCACAAAGTTGACATTTTAACAAGTTTTTTTTTTTTTTTACACACAGCATAGTCATTCACCCCAAAAAACATTTTGCTACTCCTCCTCAGTATGGTGATACCACATGTGTGAGACTTTTTCACGTTTTTTCCCAAAATCTAAGGAGCACCCTCCGGTTTTCAAGGAACATAAATTATGTGTCTGTAGCGCCCTTCTAGGTAGGTGCTAGAGTGAGTGCATATAGTTTTTGGTTTCTCTGCTTAACAGAGAGAAAGCTAGGCAAATGTATGTGCTGTCATATTAAAAGAGAGCTGTGATTGTTTAGCGAGGTCTGCTCAGTGTGCTCAGGTGCTGCTACTGCTGTCTTGAGTTTGATGATCCTATAGCTATGGAGTATATTGGACAGTGTGTGGAAACCTAGCAGATGAGAGCATGAATGTCTGTACAGCCCTGGCCAATTAGAAGGAGGTGTGCCTCATGGCATGCTGGATATCTGTATTTATATCTGAAGAGCACATGGGCTCGTACTCCAGTCTACCTCTATAGAGAGAGGTCCAGGTGGGGAGGAGAGGGTTGCTGCCTCTCCCCAGCACAGGCTGTCGTGCGGCTTCAGGCGATCGACCTGCAGGCCTGAAACATTGAAGTTGCAACTCATGGTCATTATGCGAGCTGACTGATTGAGGAAGTCCACGGATCTTGTCTGGTACTACTGAGGAAAGCTGCCATGTGTACTTCAGGAGCCTTGTGAGTACAGACCCTCACAGTGCTGTTAGATCCCCTCTGGGTGCTAGGTGTTAGCTACTGGGTACAAGTCTCTTGAAGAGGCAAGGTTTGCTGAGTTCCTTCAGCTACAAAGGGACTTGTCATCCCATACAGGCAGTGTATGGTACGGCAGATGATATGCTATACAGTTCTATTGAGAGAGTCGTCTTCATCTGTGAATTGTTCATTTGGAGTATCCTACTAAATCCCTTCTCCTATCCAAGTTTTCCAAATAAAACACAAAAACAAATCCCCTAGACTTGTCATTGAAGTTAACAAACAGAATAGTGTGTGCACCTGGCTTTGTGAAATACCCTGTATCTGGTTGAGGAGTAATCAGTGGGAGGTCTGGGTAAACCAATATCCAAGCTGCTCCTGCGGGGGTACCGCTTCATGTCTAATTTCCTGATTACACTTTTTGAGGCCCTGGAGCTTGACAAGGAAAATGCAAACACCCACACAATGACAACATTTTGGAAAGCATTTTGTGTATCACAAAGATCAACAAATCGTATCAAAACCAATTACCCGTAACTGTCGCCTATGTATGCCTCTGTCGATGACCTTTTCCTCTCCAACTCCAACTCCAACATCTACTTGCTATTACCTAAACTTTGCTCCAGGAATCTGACACTGCCTATCCAGCTGCCCTCTCCTATTTTGGCCTCCTCTGGACTCACCTAGACCCAGAGGATAAAAATAAGGCAGAGTTAGACTTCTCCTCTCCCCATATAGCACATGGCAACCCTCTCGAACCTTGTATTCTCCCACCTCTGCACTCCCTGCACTGATGGTCACTGACTATGAGGCACTAATATGCAACACTGATGGGCACTGATAGGTGGCACTGATTTGCAGACCTGATGGGCACTGATAGGCGGCACTGACGGGCACTGATAGGCAGCACTGATGAGCACTTATAGGTGGTACTGATGGGCAATGATAAGCGGCACTGAAGGGCAATGATAGGCGGAACTGATGGGTGGGACTGATGGGCAATGATGGGTGGCACTGATGGGCACTGATAGATGGCACTAATAGGCAGCACTGATGAGGAGGCACTGACAGGCATTACTAATGGGCACTGATTGGCATCCCTAATAGGCACTGAGTGGCATCTTTGATAAGCACTGATTGGCATTCCTGGTGGCCTAGGGTTGGTATCTCTAGTGGCATGGGCTGGCATCCCTGGTGGGGCTCTAGTGGACATCCCTGATGGGTCTGCACTGATAATCAATGCGCTGATTATCAGTGCAGACCCCCCTGTCAGGAGAGCCATTGATCGGCTCTCCTCTACTAGTGCCTTGTCAGCGCAAACTGAGGAAAGCAAATAAACGGCACTTCGCAGTTACCATGTGTATAGCTGTGATTGGACACAGCTGATCACATGGTAAAGAGCCTACGTCATAGGCTCTTTACCAGGATTGGAGATGCGGTGTGTCAGAGTGACATGCCGCGCCACCGATCGTCACTCTGCGCGCCCTCGCAGGTGCGATCAAGCGGCTTATCCTGTTGGACATCATATGATGCCCAGTCAGGATAATTTAACCACTTTGCGGCTGTCATTCTGCTATATGGTGGGCAGGAAGTGGTTAAAGCACTATTTTCAGTTAATCATCACCACGGGGTATATTGTCCAGTTCTCGGACCAACTTGCACTTTTTTTTTTTCCTTTCAACTGATTTTTTATTTTTTTTTCACATTGGACTTATGAACTGTTATCAGTATAATACTATTTATGACATTTTTCAACATGTGATTGCTACCAATTTTAGGACTACATTTATATACCATACTATGTTTGCTGCTTTTCCCTTATAACTCAAGATACATCTTAGCGCAGTTTACAATTTGAATAAGATTTAGGTTATAAAAGACACAAATGATGGCAGCTTTGTATTCAGTAATACATCATTAAAAGTATTTTTTAAATGCAAGCACCTGAATTTGACTTGGAATTCACTTGCACAGCAGCATTAAGATTTGGAGATGGAGAAGCCACAAGGAGTCAATACATTGTACTGCGGTGCTCGTTCTATACAAGGTATATACTGATAGGAAGACAAATCAGAGTGACAAAGAGATGCTCTCATCACTATGCTGCTATTCCTTCAATATCCAGTCATAGGCTAGGGGAGGAATAAGACCGGTAAGTGTAACAACTGCAGCAGAGAAAATCAGGTCTCCCGCCCCGTCTGGTGCTGTGTGGCAGAACTGTATAAATTACATGAATGCATTGACAGAAATACAAATCCATTAGCAGGTAAAACAGCTCCCATATATGTATTTCCTTTGTGTATTTAGTGGTTTGCCTGGAGTTCAGCTTTAATGTCCATCAACACAGTTTCCACCCAGAAAGCCAAACTAAACATTATAAGGAAGCAACAAAATAAGTATTATAGCCATCGTACTGTTAATTGCAAATAATGCTTATTTAGAAGCTCCTTGGTGTTCCTTCTCTCAGCAGGGAAGTCTGAAAATTACCTCCACTAAATACAGCTCCAAAGAATTACATTAATCACAGATTACATGCTAATAATCTTGAAAATATTTCTTCCTTAGTAAATAATGGTGAGGACCTGCTGAGCTGATGCAGACTGATGACGGCTTCTGTTCTCGTATAATTTGCTTCCAATTAAGTGTTCATAGAACAGGGCTCACTAAAAAGCCAGGAATGGTGTATGTACATTTCAAAATGTGACATTAAAAGAAGTAAAATATTACTTTCAACACCAGGCTGTAAATGAACTGATGAGTAATTAGCACTTTTATAAGCCTCTGGGCAGCCGAACTTGTGTCTTCAGCAGGGATGGGGCCAAAGCAGAAACTGCATAAATTGTACTTTATTTTGTGTAATGATCCCTTGGCATTTAGTAAGCACACTGCTTTCATGTGGTACAATGGGTTATTCTTTCCTCCTTTCATGAAACTTTTCAATAGATAAGAATGTCATAAGCATTGTATTAAAGACTTAGTGCTACCTAACTGGTATGCTGGAACATAGTGGCATTGTAAAGCTAGAGACAAGCTACCCTTCCTGTCTTCATAGATGGTTGTATATAAGAACCTGAAGCAATATAGATAAAGTGACACTAAGCTCTGGTTTAAAAAAAATATACATTAAATATATACAGTATGTATTTATTTTTGTAGCGCTACCCCCAAAGAAACCACCATAGATTTACATGGTTTTTTTTCCAAAACAGTGCAGAGGCAGCCAGGCACAAAGCAACAGTCCATTCACTCCGGCTCATTAAACAGTCTAGGGCTTGTCTTTTTGTATTTCTTTTTTGCTCAAAGCAACTTGGGAGAGGAATTGGGGTGATGCGGAATACTGAAAAAAAACACAATTTTGCAGAGTACAAATCTTTCTGATGGCATAGCTAGACTGGAACGCCCTACTGGTTAAAGGCTGGGGACCATGAAGTAGCTTTAGCACAGGTTATAGTGAACTGGAACAGTGTATATTCTTGTGACTGGGGACCCCAAGGTAGTTTGTAGCACAGGTAATGGCAGGCTAAAACAGTCTGTTTATTCATGGCTGGGGGCACAGAATAGAGACTCTGCTTACAGAATCCTGGAACAGGATCAGTCCACAGTTGGAGAATAGTTCAGCATCCAGTCCAGAAGTGTTCCAGGGGGAAATAACCCCCTGAAGCTCACTAATCCATTCCCTCATTGGGGAAGACAATCTATTTAGGGCTTCAGACTATTTAACAGATTCTCCAGCCACCATGTGGGCACACCTCCCCAGGGATTGGCTAGGCTCTGCTCAATATTGATATAAAAAAAACAAAGAAAAAAAGCGACAGAAAGTTAGCTTTCACCACGCCTAAGTTAAAAATAAAGACAATGTTGTCTATTAAGGGAATGTACAGCTGGGCAGGCACCAATTCTTACACACAGTCACTCTCTAAAGAGTATGGACTCTGATAGAGGCATTCCATTAATAGAAGTTACACCATTCCTTATCTCAGATTGTCTCACAATGATAAGGTTTATCTCTAAGTCAGACTTCATATATTGCACTGGTCCAGAGCTCTTACAGTTGCAGAGGATATTAAGTATGACTGTATGTCTGTTGGAATTGCAGGTAAGTATAGGGAGGTTCTAAATGGCCATCTCTGGACGTGAATGTCATTTAACTTCTGATTAAGAAGTATGTCACACGCAGTCATGACTAAGCTTTGCCAAAACGCACCTTGAAGATTATGAGTAGTGTTGAGCGAACACGGACTGTATTATTCGTGTTCGTACCGAATAATTGGATTTTTTGTACCCGAACACGGACACGGACACTTTACTGTATGTTCGGGTAAAAATCCGTGTTCGGTCGTTTTATTTCCGGGTTTTGCATGCTTTGGCGCTCTTTTCATGGCGGGCTTTCAACAGCCAATCAACAATCGTTTAACTGGTGTGCCTTAAGCCATCCCAGCCATGCCTGCAAATGTCTCAGTAGCTGTGATTGGCCGTCTGAAGCATGTGACCAAGTCTTTATAAGTTCGAGGCAGCCGCAGCGGCGTCATTATGCTGCTTAGATTCAGGGACAGAGCACACATCAACGTGCTGGCTGCTGATTAGGGAAAGATAGGCAGGAAAAAACCATTTGTGTCCGGATAGAATTGAGGGACAGGTCGGAGTGTTTAGGCAGGGCGAGTTGTAGGCATTTTAGGGATAGAGTCTGCTGAATTATATAGGGTCAGTGTCTTCTACAAACTACAATCGATATTGCTGTGTGGGGGGTGGGGTCTGCACTCAATCCTGATCTACGATCTCTTCTCAATCCTGTTAGGGACAGAGTCTGCTGAATTTTAGGGAAACTGTGTTCTACAAACTACAATCGATATTGCTGTGTGGTGTGGGATTGGAGATAGGCAGGTGTCAGTGATCCACATCCATTTTTCTGTGTGTGAGCTGCAGTGAACACAATCTTTTTGGGCTGCAGTGAACACAATCTTTTTGGGCTGCAGTGAACACAATCTTTTTGGGCTGCAGTGAACACAATCTTTTTGGGCTGCAGTGAACACAATCTTTTTGGGCTGCAGTGAACACAATCTTTTTGGGCTGCAGTGAACACAATCTTTTTGGGGTGCAGTGAACAAAATCTTTTTGGGGTGCAGTGAACACAATCCTTTTTGGTGTGCAGTGAACACAATCTTTGTGGGGTGCAGTGAACAAAATCCTTTGTGGGGTGCAGTGAACACAATCTTTTTGGGGTGCAGTGAACAAAATCCTTTTTGGGGTGCAGTGAACAACATCCTTTTTGGGGTGCAGTGAACACAATCTTTTTGGGGTGCAGTGAACAAAATCCTTTGTGGGGTGCAGTGAACACAATCTTTTTGGGGTGCAGTGAACACAATCTTTTTGGGGTGGAGTGAACAACATCCTTTTTGGGGTGCAGTGAACAAAATCCTTTGTGGGGTGCAGTGAACACAATCTTTGTGGGGTGCAGTGAACACAATCTTTTTGGGGTGGAGTGAACAACATCCTTTTTGGGGTGCAGTGAACAACATCCTTTTTGGGGTGCAGTGAACACAATCTTTTTGGGGTGCAGTGAACACAATCTTTGTGGGGTACAGTGAACAGAATCTTTGTGGGGTGCAGTGAACACAATCTTTGGGGGGTACAGTGAACACAATCTTTGTGAGGTGCAGTGAACACAATCTTTGTGGGGTGCAGTGAACACAATCATTGTGGGGTGCAGTGAACTCAATCTTTGTGGGGTACAGTGAACACAATCTCATACTGAAGGTTTGAGGGTGCTGCCTGTTCCATACTCCCCCTACTCCTCATCTAGCCTTTTAGGGGTACAAACAATAGTAATTGGGGCCTAGTGTGGTTGTGTACGTGTGATATACATACACTTTTTTGGGATCATATTTTCTATTCCGCTATTTAATCAAAAACCTTTGGGGATCAGTTAAATTGGGGGATAGTCTGTGTTGGTACGTGTGAGAGAGATCCACCTTTCCAAGTTGTTGGGGTTCATCTCATACTTCTGAAGGTTTGAGGGTGCTGCCTGTTCCATACTCCCCCTACTCCTAGCCTTTTAGGGGTACAAACAATAGTAATTGGGGCCTAGTGTGGTTGTGTACGTGTGATATACATACACTTTTTTGGGATCATATTTTCTATTCCGCTATTTAATCAAAAACCTTTGGGGATCAGTTAAATTGGGGGATAGTCTGTGTTGGTACGTGTGAGAGAGATCCACCTTTCCAAGTTGTTGGGGTTCATCTCATACTTCTGAAGGTTTGAGGGTGCTGCCTGTTCCATACTCCCCCTACTCCTAGCCTTTTAGGGGTACAAACAATAGTAATTGGGGCCTAGTGTGGTTGTGTACGTGTGATATACATACACTTTTTTGGGATCATATTTTCTATTCCGCTATTTAATCAAAAACCTTTGGGGATCAGTTAAATTGGGGGATAGTCTGTGTTGGTACGTGTGAGAGAGATCCACCTTTCCAAGTTGTTGGGGTTCATCTCATACTTCTGAAGGTTTGAGGGTGCTGCCTGTTCCATACTCCCCCTACTCCTAGCCTTTTAGGGGTACAAACAATAGTAATTGGGGCCTAGTGTGGTTGTGTACGTGTGATATACATACACTTTTTTGGGATCATATTTTCTATTCCGCTATTTAATCAAAAACCTTTGGGGATCAGTTAAATTGGGGGATAGTCTGTGTTGGTACGTGTGAGAGAGATCCACCTTTCCAAGTTGTTGGGGTTCATCTCATACTTCTGAAGGTTTGAGGGTGCTGCCTGTTCCATACTCCCCCTACTCCTAGCCTTTTAGGGGTACAAACAATAGTAATTGGGGCCTAGTGTGGTTGTGTACGTGTGATATACATACACTTTTTTGGGATCATATTTTCTATTCCGCTATTTAATCAAAAACCTTTGGGGATCAGTTAAATTGGGGGATAGTCTGTGTTGGTACGTGTGAGAGAGATCCACCTTTCCAAGTTGTTGGGGTTCATCTCATACTTCTGAAGGTTTGAGGGTGCTGCCTGTTCCATACTCCCCCTACTCCTAGCCTTTTAGGGGTACAAACAATAGTAATTGGGGCCTAGTGTGGTTGTGTACGTGTGATATACATACACTTTTTTGGGATCATATTTTCTATTCCGCTATTTAATCAAAAACCTTTGGGGATCAGTTAAATTGGGGGATAGTCTGTGTTGGTACGTGTGAGAGAGATCCACCTTTCCAAGTTGTTGAGGTTCATCTCATACTTCTGAAGGTTTGAGGGTGCTGCCTGTTCCATACTCCCCCTACTCCTAGCCTTTTAGGGGTACAAACAATAGTAATTGGGGCCTAGTGTGGTTGTGTACGTGTGATATACATACACTTTTTTGGGATCATATTTTCTATTCCGCTATTTAATCAAAAACCTTTGGGGATCAGTTAAATTGGGGGATAGTCTGTGTTGGTACGTGTGAGAGAGATCCACCTTTCCAAGTTGTTGGGGTTCATCTCATACTTCTGAAGGTTTGAGGGTGCTGCCTGTTCCATACTCCCCCTACTCCTAGCCTTTTAGGGGTACAAACAATAGTAATTGGGGCCTAGTGTGGTTGTGTACGTGTGATATACATACACTTTTTTGGGATCATATTTTCTATTCCGCTATTTAATCAAAAACCTTTGGGGATCAGTTAAATTGGGGGATAGTCTGTGTTGGTACGTGTGAGAGAGATCCACCTTTCCAAGTTGTTGAGGTTCATCTCATACTTCTGAAGGTTTGAGGGTGCTGCCTGTTCCATACTCCCCCTACTCCTAGCCTTTTAGGGGTACAAACAATAGTAATTGGGGCCTAGTGTGGTTGTGTACGTGCGAGATACATACACTTTTTTTGATCATATTTCCTATTCCGCTATTCAATAAAAACCTTTGAGGATCAATTGAATTGCGGGATAGTCTGTGTCGGTACGTGTGAGAGAGATCCACCTTTCCAAGTTGTTGGGGTTCATCTCATACTTCTGAAGGTTTGAGGGTGCTGCCTGTTCCATACCCCCCCTACTCCTCATCTAGCCTTTTAGGGGTACAAACAATAGTAATTGGGGCCTAGTGTGGTTGTGTACGTGCGAGATACATACACTTTTTTTGATCATATTTCCTATTCCGCTATTCAATAAAAACCTTTGAGGATCAATTGAATTGCGGGATAGTCTGTGTCGGTACGTGTGAGAGAGATCCACCTTTCCAAGTTGTTGGGGTTCATCTCATACTTCTGAAGGTTTGAGGGTGCTGCCTGTTCCATACCCCCCCTACTCCTCATCTAGCCTTTTAGGGGTACAAACAATAGTAATTGGGGCCTAGTGTGGTTGTGTACGTGCGAGATACATACACTTTTTTTGATCATATTTCCTATTCCGCTATTCAATAAAAACCTTTGAGGATCAATTGAATTGCGGGATAGTCTGTGTCGGTACGTGTGAGAGAGATCCACCTTTCCAAGTTGTTGGGGTTCATCTCATACTTCTGAAGGTTTGAGGGTGCTGCCTGTTCCATACCCCCCCTACTCCTCATCTAGCCTTTTAGGGGTACAAACAATAGTAATTGGGGCCTAGTGTGGTTGTGTACGTGCGAGATACATACACTTTTTTTGATCATATTTCCTATTCCGCTATTCAATAAAAACCTTTAAAGGATCAATTGAATTGCGGGATAGTCTGTGTCGGTACGTGTGAGAGAGATCCACCTTTCCAAGTTGTTGGGGTTCATCTCATACTTCTGAAGGTTTGAGGGTGCTGCCTGTTCCATACCCCCCCTACTCCTCATCTAGCCTTTTAGGGGTACAAACAATAGTAATTGGGGCCTAGTGTGGTTGTGTACGTGCGAGATACATACACTTTTTTTGATCATATTTCCTATTCCGCTATTCAATAAAAACCTTTGAGGATCAATTGAATTGCGGGATAGTCTGTGTCGGTACGTGTGAGAGAGATCCACCTTTCCAAGTTGTTGGGGTTCATCTCATACTTCTGAAGGTTTGAGGGTGCTGCCTGTTCCATACCCCCCCTACTCCTCATCTAGCCTTTTAGGGGTACAAACAATAGTAATTGGGGCCTAGTGTGGTTGTGTACGTGCGAGATACATACACTTTTTTTGATCATATTTCCTATTCCGCTATTCAATAAAAACCTTTGAGGATCAATTGAATTGCGGGATAGTCTGTGTCGGTACGTGTGAGAGAGATCCACCTTTCCAAGTTGTTGGGGTTCATCTCATACTTCTGAAGGTTTGAGGGTGCTGCCTGTTCCATACCCCCCCTACTCCTCATCTAGCCTTTTAGGGGTACAAACAATAGTAATTGGGGCCTAGTGTGGTTGTGTACGTGCGAGATACATACACTTTTTTTGATCATATTTCCTATTCCGCTATTCAATAAAAACCTTTGAGGATCAATTGAATTGCGGGATAGTCTGTGTCGGTACGTGTGAGAGAGATCCACCTTTCCAAGTTGTTGGGGTTCATCTCATACTTCTGAAGGTTTGAGGGTGCTGCCTGTTCCATACCCCCCCTACTCCTCATCTAGCCTTTTAGGGGTACAAACAATAGTAATTGGGGCCTAGTGTGGTTGTGTACGTGCGAGATACATACACTTTATTTGATCATATTTCCTATTCCGCTATTCAATAAAAACCTTTGAGGATCAATTGAATTGCGGGATAGTCTGTGTCGGTACGTGTGAGAGAGATCCACCTTTCCAAGTTGTTGGGGTTCATCTCATACTTCTGAAGGTTTGAGGGTGCTGCCTGTTCCATACCCCCCCTACTCCTCATCTAGCCTTTTAGGGGTACAAACAATAGTAATTGGGGCCTAGTGTGGTTGTGTACGTGCGAGATACATACACTTTTTTTGATCATATTTCCTATTCCGCTATTCAATAAAAACCTTTGAGGATCAATTGAATTGCGGGATAGTCTGTGTCGGTACGTGTGAGAGAGATCCACCTTTCCAAGTTGTTGGGGTTCATCTCATACTTCTGAAGGTTTGAGGGTGCTGCCTGTTCCATACCCCCCCTACTCCTCATCTAGCCTTTTAGGGGTACAAACAATAGTAATTGGGGCCTAGTGTGGTTGTGTACGTGCGAGATACATACACTTTTTTTGATCATATTTCCTATTCCGCTATTCAATAAAAACCTTTGAGGATCAATTGAATTGCGGGATAGTCTGTGTCGGTACGTGTGAGAGAGATCCACCTTTCCAAGTTGTTGGGGTTCATCTCATACTTCTGAAGGTTTGAGGGTGCTGCCTGTTCCATACCCCCCCTACTCCTCATCTAGCCTTTTAGGGGTACAAACAATAGTAATTGGGGCCTAGTGTGGTTGTGTACGTGCGAGATACATACACTTTTTTTGATCATATTTCCTATTCCGCTATTCAATAAAAACCTTTGAGGATCAATTGAATTGCGGGATAGTCTGTGTCGGTACGTGTGAGAGAGATCCACCTTTCCAAGTTGTTGGGGTTCATCTCATACTTCTGAAGGTTTGAGGGTGCTGCCTGTTCCATACCCCCCCTACTCCTCATCTAGCCTTTTAGGGGTACAAACAATAGTAATTGGGGCCTAGTGTGGTTGTGTACGTGCGAGATACATACACTTTATTTGATCATATTTCCTATTCCGCTATTCAATAAAAACCTTTGAGGATCAATTGAATTGCGGGATAGTCTGTGTCGGTACGTGTGAGAGAGATCCACCTTTCCAAGTTGTTGGGGTTCATCTCATACTTCTGAAGGTTTGAGGGTGCTGCCTGTTCCATACCCCCCCTACTCCTCATCTAGCCTTTTAGGGGTACAAACAATAGTAATTGGGGCCTAGTGTGGTTGTGTACGTGCGAGATACATACACTTTTTTTGATCATATTTCCTATTCCGCTATTCAATAAAAACCTTTGAGGATCAATTGAATTGCGGGATAGTCTGTGTCGGTACGTGTGAGAGAGATCCACCTTTCCAAGTTGTTGGGGTTCATCTCATACTTCTGAAGGTTTGAGGGTGCTGCCTGTTCCATACCCCCCCTACTCCTCATCTAGCCTTTTAGGGGTACAAACAATAGTAATTGGGGCCTAGTGTGGTTGTGTACGTGCGAGATACATACACTTTTTTTGATCATATTTCCTATTCCGCTATTCAATAAAAACCTTTGAGGATCAATTGAATTGCGGGATAGTCTGTGTCGGTACGTGTGAGAGAGATCCACCTTTCCAAGTTGTTGGGGTTCATCTCATACTTCTGAAGGTTTGAGGGTGCTGCCTGTTCCATACCCCCCCTACTCCTCATCTAGCCTTTTAGGGGTACAAACAATAGTAATTGGGGCCTAGTGTGGTTGTGTACGTGCGAGATACATACACTTTTTTTGATCATATTTCCTATTCCGCTATTCAATAAAAACCTTTGAGGATCAATTGAATTGCGGGATAGTCTGTGTCGGTACGTGTGAGAGAGATCCACCTTTCCAAGTTGTTGGGGTTCATCTCATACTTCTGAAGGTTTGAGGGTGCTGCCTGTTCCATACTCCCCCTACTCCTCATCTAGCCTTTTAGGGGTACAAACAATAGTAATTGGGGCCTAGTGTGGTTGTGTACGTGTGATATACATACACTTTTTTTGGATCATATTTTCTATTCCGCTATTCAATAAAAACCTTTCTAGGGCAAGATCTTAAATTACAGAAATATGAGGAGACCGTCAAATAAGGGCCGTGGCCTGGGTCGTGGTGCTGCTGGTAGAGCTCCTGTTGCAAGGAGAGGACATGGTCGATCTGTGCCAGCTACACGCACAAGTGAAACACCTTCCTCAAGTGTGAGTAGGCGACAGAACCTGCATCAGTATTTGGTAGGGCATCAAACGCCCCTAGAAGTGATGAGGCCAGAACAAGTTGAGGCGATAGTAGATTGGTTTGCTGCTGACAGTGCCTCCAGTTCCTTCACATTGTCTCCCACCCAGTCTACTGCAGAAAGGTCAGAGTTGGCACCTGCAGCCAATGTCCAACCGTCTTTCACCTCACCCCCTTGCAAATCAGGCCAGCAGTCTGAGCCCCAAGCCATACAGCAGTCTCTTATTCTTTTTGAGGACTCTGTCAGCAGGGTTTCCCAGGGCCATCCACCTAGCCCTGCCCCAGAAGTGGAAGAGATTGAGTGCAGCGATGCCCAACCACTTATTTCTCAAGATGAGTACATGCAAGGATCATCGCAGCACGTCTCCGATGATGACGAAACGCAGGTGCCAACTGCTGCGGCGTTCAGCATTGTGGAGACCGACAAGGAGGGCAGGGGTGAAGACTGGGTGGAAGATGATGTGGAGGACGATGAGGTCCTCGACCCCACATGGAATGAACGTCATGCAGGTGAACTGAGTAGTTTGGAGGAAGAGGCGGTGGTCGCACAGAGCCACCAGCACAGCAGAAGAGGGAGCAGGGTGCAGAAGCGGAGCGGCCGTGCCCTAGACACTATGCCCGCTACTGCCCAACGCAGCAAGGGAACGAGCGCACCAAAGTCAGCTCAAAGGAGTTCTCTAGCGTGGAAGTTCTTTAGAAAATGTGCTGATGACAGGACACGAGTGGTTTGCACCCTGTGCAATCAGAGCTTGAAGCGAGGCATGAACCTTCTCAACCTGAGCACAACCTGCATGATCAGGCATCTAAGTGCAAAGCACGAGCTGCAGTGGAGTACACACCTTCAAAACCAAGAAACGTCTCTGGCTCATCCTGCTTCCTCTTCTGCTGCAGTCTCGGCCGCTCCAGCCACATCTGTAGTGATACCGGCACCTGCCACCCCGCAAACAGACGATCTGTCAGCAACACCACCACCTGGGTCACCAACAACCATCTCCACAATGTCCCGTGGAAGCGTTCAGCTTTCCATCTCCCAAACACTTGAGAGGAAGAGGAAGTACCCCCCTACCCACCCGCGATCCCTGGCCCTGAATGCCAGCATTTCAAAATTATTGGCCTTTGAAATGCTGTCATTCCGTCTGGTGGAGACGCACAGTTTTAAAAACCTTATGTCGGTGGCTGTCCCACAGTACGTCGTGCCCAGCCGCCACTACTTTTCCAGGCAAGCCATCCCTTCCCTGCACAACCAAGTGGGGGAAAAAATCAGGTGTGCACTGCGCAACGCCATCTGTGCCAAGGTCCACCTAACTACGGATACGTGGACCAGTAAGCACGGTCAGGGGCGTTATATCTCCCTAACGGCACACTGGGTAAATGCAGTGGCGGATGGGCCTGAGGCGGATAGCAATTTGGCGCATGTCCTTCCACCACCGAGGATTGCAGGGCGCTTCAGTTTGCCTCCTGTTCCTAACTCCTCCTACTCCGCTTCCTCATCCTCTACCGCCTCCTCATCCGGACAGCGTAACACCTTCACCACCAACTTCAGCACGGCCAGGGGTAAACGACAGCAGGCAGTTTTACAACTTGCCTGTTTGGGGGACAAACCACACACCGCGCAGGAGTTGTGGAGGAGCATGGAACAGCAGACAAATGAGTGGTTGCTGCCAGCGAGCCTCAAGCCCGGCCTGGTGGTGTGCGATAACGGGCGAAATCTCATAGCAGCTCTGGGCCTAGCCGGTTTGACGCACATCCCTTGCCTGGCGCATGTGCTGAATTTGGTGGTGCAGAGGTTCCTTAAAAACTACCCCGATATGTCAGAGCTGCTGCAGAAAGTGCGGGCCGTTTGTGCGCACTTTCGGCGTTCTCACCCTGCTGCTGCTCGCCTGGCAGCGCTGCAGCGTAACTTCGGCCTTCCCGCTCACCGCCTCATATGTGACGTGCCCACAAGGTGGAACTCCACCTTGCACATGCTGGAAAGACTGTGCGAGCAGCAGCAGGCCATAGTGGAGTTTCAGCTGCAGCACGCACGCGTGAGTCGCTCTGCGGAACAGCACCACTTCACCACCAATAACTGGGCCTCCATGCGAGACCTGTGTGCCTTGTTGCGCTGTTTTGAGTACTCCACCAACATGGCCAGTGGCAATGACGCCGTTCTCAGCTTAACTATCCCACTTCTATGCCTCCTTGAAAAAACAATTCGGGCGATGATGGAAGAGGATGTGGCACAGGATGAGGAGGAGGAGGAGGATGAAGAGGTAACATTTCCAAGGCTTTCAGGGCAGTCATTCGCAAGGGGCTCCGAGGGTGGGTTCCTGCACACGCAAACGCCAGGGACGCAATTGTCCAGCAGGGGCACAGTTCTGGAGGATGAGGAGGATGAGGAGGAGGAGGAGCTGGAGGAGGAGATGGAACCATGTTCACAGCAGGGTGGCACCCAGGCCAGCTCATGGCCATCACTGGTGCGTGGCTGGGGGGATACAGAGGACACGGACCATACACCTCCCACAGAGGACAGCCTTTCGTTGCCTCTGGGCAGCCTGGCACACATGAGCGATTACATGCTGCAGTGTCTCCACAACGACCGCCGAGTTGCCCACATTCTAACTTGTGCTGATTACTGGGTGGCCACGCTGCTGGATCCCCGTTACAAGGACAACGTACCGTCCTTAATTCACTCACTGGAGCGCGATCGCAAGATGCGCGAGTACAAGCGCACGCTGGTAGACGCCATGCTGCTGGCATTCCCATCTGACAGCGGGGCCACAGTGGAAGCACAAGGCAGAGGAGGAGGAGGAGGAGGTCGCCAACGCAACCAGGGCACCGCCAGCACCTCAGAAGGCAGGGTTAGCATGGCCGAAATGTGGAAAAGCTTTGTCAGCACGCCACAACAAACAGCAGCACCAGCAGCTCAGATGGAACGTCTTAGCAGGAGGCAGCATTTTACCAACATGGTGGAGCAGTATGTGTGCACACGCCTACATGTAGTGAATGACGGGTCTGCCCCCTTCAACTTCTGGGTCTCCAAATTGGGCACATGGCCTGAGCTTGCCCTTTACGCCTTGGAGGTGCTGGCGTGCCCTGCAGCCAGTGTATTATCTGAACGGGTATTTAGCACGGCTGGGGGCGTTATAACAGACAAGCGCAGCCGCCTGTCCAGAGACAATGTGGACAAGCTCACGTTCATTAAAATGAACCAGGCATGGATCCCACGGGACTTTTCCGTACCTTATGCAGAATAGCAATGGATACCGACCTTACCCACCCATTGTTCCATTTTTGCTCTTTCTCACTCTTTTGGGGTGTACCCTCATTTAAAATTTGTGAAAAGAAGCAGTGTTGGCTACCTCGTCCTCCTCCTCAGGGCCAGATTAATGTAGGGGCTATTGGAGCTGCAGCTCCAGGCCCCTACCTTTTATATAGGCCCCGGGTTGGCCATATTCACTGTTACCGCTCTTCTGTCACTTGTAAACACAGAAGTCTGGCTTCTATGCTCGCTTCCCCAGGCAGCACCCTCAGAACCTCCCCACACAGCGTGAAGGCCGGACAAGGAGGGACAGTTGGCGATGCATGGATGTGTTTATGGGCTTCAGAGACAGCATCCCATGTTGAATTAGGCATGCATGGCTGCACCCTTCCTCCTCTGGGTGCATGGCAAGGCACGGCCCTAAGGCCCTTCAAAATCCTCAGCACCAAGCCCATGATGCTGTTAATCCGGCCCTGGTCCTCCTCCACCGCCGCTTCCACCTACACCGCCCATAGGTGTGCGCAGCCTATTGCATTAAGGTGTGCACCCCAAAGTTGAAATACACATGCATGTGTTTGCCAGCAGGGAGAGTAATGTATCGGGGCCATGTACCTGTAGGCAAGGAGAAATAGAGCAGAGCAGGTCCCAGGGAGATCTTTCCCATCTCCTCACTGGCAATGCTATGTGCCCTAGGTGATTAGGGTGTGCCCAGGCACACCCAGCACACCCTGTGCGCACGCCTATGTCACCGCCACATCCACCACCACCTCAACCTCCCTCCTACTCCATATGGGCCTCGTCCTTCAGAGATGAAGAAGAACATTGTTTTATTTTTCTGTTTTTTTTTGTTGTTTTAAGTTATTTCCCTATCCACATTTGTTTGCAGAGCACTTGCCATGCTCTTAATTACGTTTTGCTGCCATTTGCAGCACTCTAGCCCTTTCCTTTGGTGTTTTAGAGCCATTTTAGTGCCTTAAAGTTCGGGTCCCCATTGACTTCAATGGGGTTCGGTGTCCGGGAAAAGTTCGGTAAAAGTCCGGGACACGGACCCGGACTTTTTTTTAAAGTTCGGCCGAACCCGTCGAACACGGACATCTAGGTGTCCGCTCAACCCTAATTATGAGGCCACATGGAAAACGGTGTAATGGTCAGATGAGACTAAAATTTAATTAATTGGCTTCAACACCAATGAAACGCATGGCGGAAATCCAATACAGCTCACCATCCAAATAACACCATTCCTACGGTAAAGCATGGAGGTGGTAATATCCTGTTATGGGGGTGTTTCTCTGCAGCAGGGACTGGAGTATTTGTCAGGATAGAAGGAAAAATGGATGGGGCAAAATGAGGAAAAATCTGCTGCCCTCTGCCAGAAAGTTGTCAACACGACAATGACCCAAAGCACACCGCACAAATGACCACATAGTGGTTGAAGGAGAAAAAGATGAATGTCCTTGCATAGCCCAGTCAGAGACCAGTCAGAGAACCCCACTGAAAATCTGTGGAATGACTTCAAGACTGAAATCCACAAATGGTCACCATCAAATTTAACTGAACTTGAGCAGTTCTGCAAAGAAGAGTGGGCAAATATTGCAAAGTTAGTAGAGCTATCCCAACAGACTAAAGGCTGTAATTAAAGCAAAAGGTGTTTCAAAAAAATACTGAAACAAGGGGGTGATCCTTTTTCCAACTCATTGATCCTTTTTTTGAATATGTTTTCAGCTGGATAAAACAAAAACCATGTCTGTCTTCATTTCAGGCTGCAAAGCAACAAAATGTGATTATTTTAAAGGGGGGTGATTCTTTTCAATACCCACTGTAAGTGTCACTGAGTGATGGTCCCACTTTGATCAATGTCTTTATCTTATTAGTAAGGGCCCGGGAGGCAAATCCTCCCTGCTTCCAGCTCAATCCTCCCCTGCTGCACAATCAGACTCCAACTTGTGAAGTCATATTTATTTTGCAAAGATCTTCATCATAATAAGATTCAAAAAGATAACTCTGCCTATTGGCTTATATCAAATTTCAAGAAAAGTTTCTAAATTCCCTTATAATCTGCAGGGAGCTTACATCGATCAGCTAGTAGATATGTGAGAACTTGTTCTGAGCTGGATTCATCTATAAACTTGTAAGCACTTGTAAGCATTGATTTGAATTCTCCTTTTCTCTACCACCTGCTGATGTTTCTCAAAACAAACAGTTCTTACAAGGCAAAGGTTCTTAAATCTTTAGCGGTCTTTAAAAAGAGCAGAATCTTTAAATGTCACTATGTTTTCCGTATCCTCCAGCAGAAAACCATATTTTTTTTCTAGTTTGATTGATTTTGTGTCATAAGTAATTTTGCTGTGTATATGAGTAAATTGTGGAGACCCCCCTGGGAAAAGTATGAGTACATGGTCAAGCAAAGCAAAGCATATCCGACACCCTTCTGGGAAAACGTTCTATCTATTGGTAAATTAAGACTGCCACTTTTTTTTTTTACATTCTTGCTAGCATTGGATACAATAAAAAAATAAATTGCAAAATTGAGGGAAACCACCCAGGTCTTAATGCATCTTATACAAGAGTTTATCAGCTTACTGTAAGTATTAGTAATAACTGATCAGTGGGAAACTGATCGATCTCAGAAATGACAACAGGATTACACTGGAAACAAGTTTTCGATATACCGCACACTTTAAAACTTGATCAAAAAGTATCTGAATTGGTCGAGCATGTCTGGTCACTTTATATTGTGTGTTGGACCCAAAAAATCCAACTAGAATAATCCCATACATGGGTGGATTTTTGTAATTCTTGATCAGAATATCAAATAATGGTATAGATAAAAAAAAAAAAAAAAAACACATTGTACATTGAACAGAATCAGTCATAATGGAGGGTCCCTAACCCCTTTGCACCTAAGGGTAAAACAAATCTTAATGCCTAATAAGGATGATCGAACTTTTGAAAAGTTCGGTTCGGCCAGAACATCCGAACTTCCCGAAAGTTCGGCCCGGATTTCAGAACCCCGTTGAAATCAATGGGACCCGAACTTCGGTAATCAAAAAACACAATTTTTAAGCCCTAAAACCCAATAAATGCCCCTAAAAATTGCCTAGGGTTCTGGGTCATGCCCCATTAACTATTAATCACACAAAAAAAGTTCTTAAAAATTGTCATTTTTGATAAAAAAGCCAATTATTGAAAAAATAAAAAAAAATAAAAGAGAGAGATTTTTTTATTTTGACTTTGGATTTAGTATCTGGGGGGTCTAAAATGTGTGCATGTGAAGTTTCAGCTCTGTAGCATGTCCAGAACCATGAAAAAAAAAGATAATTTTTCAGTAGAACAGGGATGTGGGTCGGGACCCTCCTTTAACTTTAACACCTATATGATCTTTTTTTCTGGTTCTGGACATGCTACAGAGCTGAAACTTCACAGGTACACCTTTTAGACCCCACAGACACAAAATCACACAAAAAAAGTTCTTAAAAATTGTCATTTTTGATTAAAAAAAAGCCAATTATTGAAAAATTAAAAAAAAAAAGAGATTTTTTGATTTTTATTTTGGATTTCAGATCTGGGGGGTCTAAAAAGTGTACCTGTGAGGTTTCAGCTCTGTAGCATGTCCAGAACCAGAAAAAAAAAAGATCGTTTGTGTTAGAAAACTTTCTGACAGGGGGTTTGCTTCGCTCCTGTAACACCTTGCCGGTTTAATAGAAGGCATTTTTTTGGGGATCTTTGCAGTCAGGAAAAACATCTGAACTTGTGTATAGTGGTACTGTGCACAAGTTCTGATGTTTTGCCTGCCTCCAAAAACCCCCAAAAAATGCCAGCAAAAACACACCTGGGCTTTTTTTTTTTGACGCTAGCGTTTTTTTTTTGGCATTTTTTGGGGTTCTTTTGAGGCAGGCAAAACATCTGAACTTGTGTATAGTGGTGTATATACACACATCCATATATTTATATACACACCTAGACATATATAGGTGTGATAGTAGCAGAAATATATGCTTGCGCTAATGAAATCATTTACAGTAATATATTTATAGTAACGAACTTCTTGGTCCTCTCCTGTCCACTGATTTTAAACCGTTAATTCACTCCCTTATATAGGGAATAACTGTCACTTCCAGGATTGAAATTCCTCCAATCAATACAGTAAATATTTTTTTTTTTTTTTTTTTAAATACCAATAGCCTTTTAGCTTTAACTGACCAATCCTGTCATCTGTAATTTGACCAATAGCAATATTTATATTCTATACAGTACATTTTTTTTTACACACACATTTTTTTTTTTTTTTGGTCTTGCCACGGCCCCATACATGCATGGCAGGTACTATGACCCGCCATGCATTTCATTATACCTACACAACTGGAAACCAGAGGGGGCCACAAGGTTACTGATAAAATTACCTTTCCAGTGGCTCCCCAGCTACTACACTTCCAGGTATGTAAAATATCTGCTCCTACTACAGAACGCTGTGGTTCCTCCTATTACCTCATACATCATTACAAGACATAGGAGCTGGCAGAATGAACCACTGCATGTGGCGGGGGAAGCAGGTATTCGACAAACCTGGAAGTGTGGAAATACTTGCAGCAGCTGTGGAGAAGCAAAACATTGACGCTTGAGACGGTCACAGGAAAGGTAAAACATTTACATATGTAGCCAGGAGCGGACTACAGTTACCTGACACTGCAGACTTGTTCACTGCTATCCCAGACTGTCTCTGTGCTCCCCTAGTGTTGGCCTCAGATTTCATGCATCATAGTCCTGAGACTGAAAGAGAGTGTTGTGGGAACTGTAGTCTTCTGAAAAGATATTACTGCACTGCTGAACTGTTTATGGACTACATCTTCCAGCAGGCCATTTGCTCCAGGGGAGAATTGTGGGAGAGACTTTAAAGGGATCCGCTGACCAGGCCCACACTCTCTTGCTTCCTGGGATCCATCGTGTGTGCATCAGTCCTCCGCAGAGAGAGAGAGGACCGCAGCCTGCTGTACACCACCCAGCTGTCTGCAGACTCAGCACAGATGGGATGGGCAACGTTTGCTACATCGCAGACATCCCTGCAGCATCACTGATCATATTGGAGTCAGTGGGACTCACTGAATCACCAGAGCATCGCCATCTCAGTGTCTCACAGCGTGAAGAGTTGACTTTGCTGGGTCCTTAAGGAGTTATAAGACGGTCATCAGAATTGGTGAGAGAGCACCTGCTCAAAGTCAGTTTATCAACCATCTCTACATCTCTTTGAACACTGTATACAGACACCCTACATCTGGATCTGTTCGTGGATCATCATTAATCAGAATCAGCCATCTTGCATTGCTTGTCCAACACTGTGCTGGATTTGGGAGTCATTTGTTCTTTGAGTTCCAACTGCCGATGAAGGTAATAGCAAGATAGAAAGATAGAAAGATGGAGAGTCGCGCTAATCCTTTTAAAATGCTGAAATCAAATAAATGACCAAATATAAACATGTGAATGTTCAGATTGAATTGATAACTATACAATGGCAGCCGGCACAACAGGAACCCAGATCCAAAAGTACAAAAAAATAAAAAAGTACAGCGCCTAAATGAAAATAACCCAATGGCTATGGGTAAATGCACATAAACATGAAACAATGTCCTTTACAACGGTATAAGCATGATTAAAATACAAACATAATTCGGTCTTAATGGGAAAAAGTCTCTAAGATGAAAAGAAAGGAGTGATGATAGGAAGCCGCTCCCGCTAAAGGTAGTCTTCAACACTGTGTAAAATAATGCCAGGGTACTCTTACCGGATGTAGAGACCTTCAAATTAATGAAAGGTCAAACAGGCATGGGTAGTGGAAACCAAGTGAAAAGGTACCGATCATCTGCCTCCTTAGACTTTTCCAAAGAACAGAATCCAAGGATAAATAAATAAGTTAAAGGACCTTCCCTTGTTCCAACACGAGTACCAGGATGAAATGGACCTTATTTATGCTTGGATTCTGGTCTTTGGAAAATTGAGAAAAAAAAACACCAAAATAAAATGTAAAAAAAAAAAATTTTTAAATGTCATTGGTTCCCCCCTCCACAGGGTCTAATATGGATTTTGTAGGAAACCCCACACCAAAATTGTTTTTAAAAATGGAGTGGGGGTCCTGCCCAAAATCCATACCAAGCATGAAGCCTGGCAGGCCCATATTGACAAGGGCCTCTTCCCCACAACCCTGGCAGTAGTTGTGAGGGTCTGCAGACAGGGGGGTTTATCAGAATCTGGAAGCCTCTTGTAACAAAGGGTTCTACAGATCCCACTCCCCCTTATGAATGAGTATGGGGTACATTGTGAATGAGTACAGGGGCATGCCGGCTTGATGTCACAAGGGGCAGGGCCACTGCCCATGTTCAGGGCATCTGGCCTCGCATGGTTTGTCCCCCCCCATTTCCCGGCCTGCCAGGCTGCATGCTCGGATAAGGGTCTGGTATGGATTTTGGGGGGGCCCCCATGCCATTTTTTATTTTGGCATTGGGTTCCCTTTAAAATGCATACCCAACCCGCTTCCCAACCAGCTATTGTTAAAGACGCCGGTGGCTGCCCGCTTGTAAAATTTGCATCTGAACCGTATCTGAATTTGCAGCTGAACGGCTGAACAGCTGCTTTGGAAATTTGCAGGGAAAACAGACCTGAAATTCGCACCCCACATGTGTGAACCTCAGAAGGGCTGGACTGTAGACTTAGACTGTATGTAAGCACCATACTTGCATTTCTTCACCTCCAAAGTCCATTGGTCATTGGCATTGACAAGTTACAGTATGTGGTGGCCATACCACTGCTTTATTAGTGCATCCAAAAATATTCAAAAACACATTTCAACTTTTGCATAAACCCGCTCATGACTTGTTCTCTCGAATCTTACTATCAAGTCCTATTTGCAAGGTCTTACAAACACTTTTTCTTTTAACAGTTACTTCACATGTTAATCAGGGACACCTGAAAAATAACACATCTGAGAAAATACATTCTGAAAGGGTCCATTAACCTCTTCATTTTACCAAAAAAAGTCTTGCTTTTAATATGGAGTACTTTGTGTGCCAGGATACCGCGCTGACAAAGAAATTGAATACATTAACTTCTGACATGGTATTTACATTATCTAAAACTTCAGTCTATTAACTTTTATTTTTGTATCAAAGTTGTTCTTTTTTTTTTTTTTTTTCCATCTGCCGAATTTTTTTTTCTTTGCTGTTTTATAGAGCGTTGCACTTTATGCCTTGCATTTTACTTTACTCGGAGGAATTTTACCATGGTACATTAAAAATGTCACAAGTATTCTCTAAGGGCTTTTATACGTTTAAGTGGAAGTTAGCTGGTAGAACGTTGTGTGATTAAAGTTTATATAACTCAGATTTCATGCAGCTAACACAATGGTTACATCTGCACAGTAAAATATTAGAGCCTTAACTGAGACAGTCATCTCTTATATTTATTATGATTACCGGGATGTACCTATAGTAGACATATATTGCAGAGCAATATGGCTGAGAATGTGGTTTACTCAAAAGTGAACAACGGCAGATAAAAAAAAAAAAACACCAAATAATGTACTGAAAGATTAATTACATTTATTTTAAAGGCAGCCGGTATAAGTACCCTAACAAGCCCTAACAAAGAATCTTTCTTAAAGTGGTTCTAAAGGCACAAGGCTTTTACCTTAATGTATTCTCTGCAATACCCACTTGAGCTCTGGAAGATTTTACCCCCTTTATGACTAGGCCATGTACAGTATCTCACAAAAGTGAGTACACCCCCTCACATTTTTGTAAATATTTTATTATATCTTTTCATATGACCACACTGAAGAAGTGACACCTTGCTACAATGTAAAGTACTAAGTGTACAGCTTGTATAACAGTGTAAATTTGCTGTCCCCTCAAAATAACTCAACACACAGCCACCATAATGTCTAAACCGCTGGCAACAAAAGTTAAAATGTCCAAATTGGGCCCAAGTGTCAAAAGGTTTGTGGGGCCACCATTATTTTCCAGCACTGCCTTAACCCTCTTAGGCATGGGGTTCACTAGAGCTTCACAGGCTGCCACTGAAGTCCTCTTCCACTCCTCCATGATGACAACACGGAGCTGGTGGATGTTAGAGATCTTGCGCTCCTCCACCTTCTGTTTGAGTATGCCCCACAGATTCTCAATAGGGTTTAGCTCTGGAGACATGCATGGCCGGTCCAACACCTTTACCCTAAGCTTCTTTAACTAGGTCTTCTTGGAGGTGTGTTTGAGGTCGTTACCATTGGCTCCTGTTGCTGCTGTCAATCACATCCAATGAGTGGGGAGCAGGGGTGGGGAAGAGCCACCACACTGAGTGGGGTTTGGGAGCAAGCACGCTGGAGTATCCCCGT
This sequence comes from Pelophylax lessonae, assembly GCF_965119305.1. NCBI lineage: Eukaryota > Metazoa > Chordata > Amphibia > Anura > Ranidae > Pelophylax > Pelophylax lessonae. The sequence continues at coordinate 82,231,019 of NC_138773.1, forward strand.
AGCAAGTGGCTTGCTATGAGGATACTCAGCAGGGAGAAGGTGCCAGGAGTACCAGCAGGGGACCCAAGAAGAGGAGGGTCCGGGCTGCTCTGTGCAAAATTATGACACAGAGCAGGTTAGTATAACAGCGCTGTGACGAGACCCTTGCTCGCTCTGTCCGCTCTCCCGACAGTCAGCTTGCAGATCGCATCGTCTGATGGTTCGGTCAACCAAGGATTCGGGATCCGAACTACAGCTATGTGCCATTCGGAATCCATTAGAACAAACACCAAGCAGGCTGTATGTAAGTTCAAACAGGAAGACAATTTATTGGAAGAACACGGCACACTTTTATACAGAATTTGGAACATCCTGCCCCCAACAACCGCTTTCCTATTGGTCAATTGTAAAGTTTCCATTCAGGTCCTCTCCAGAAATGCAAATGAGGACTTGAAAATGAGTCAATAGTGATTGGTCAGATAGCTTGACCAGGAAATGCAAATGAGGACTTGAAAATGAGTCCACAGGGATTGGTCAGATAGCTTTGACCAATGCAAGAAGACAGAAGCCCCAGGGGGCAATCAATGTACATAATAGTCAGACACAGAACAATGGTTCCCTAACGAGCCCTCAATACACATTACTCTGTGTCAATACCTCCCTTAGCAGACAACAGGTGCGGTCATTAGCACACCTGACAATAGCTGAATGGGGAGCCACCTTAGACAGTCCGGCTCCTCAGAACTTCCTGGGATGACCATATTAGGAGTGGGCTTCCTGCTCAGAAACCTCATGGCAAAGGGAACAATTGACCTTGCTGACCAAATGAAGCAATTCAACCCCTCACCCATCTGTCCTTAAATTCCAGTGATGGTGAACACCATCACATATCTTCCCCCGGGTAAACAGTCCAACAGCCACAGTGGGACCCCGAACGGGTCAACTCGAGGATGTTGGAAAAGTAGTCTTAAGGTTCTAGGTCTGTGTCGGGATAACCCCTCAGCATTCCCATGTATATTCCTGGTGAAGGGGTGTGGGGCCTTTGTGTAATTGAGAAATCTACACGTATGTGTCTTCCATCAAGTTCCATTCCATTTGCATGTTCTTTTGCATCCTTTGCATCTTCAACATTTTCAAAGCAGACAAACGCGAAACCCCTGGAACGTCGAGACTGCCGATCATACACAATGGATACATCAGCCATTGGACCATATGTTAAAAATACTTCTCTTAGATCTCGCTCCGTTGTGTAAAGACTTAGGCCAAACACGCCCAAACAGCAGTTAGGATCAGGATTTACCGGACGTACTCCACTTCCTATATGCCGCCTTCGATTTGACATGGGAGAGCGACTGTGGCTGTGACGTCTGGTGGTCCCGACCATGGTGGCCTCTGGGGCATAAGAGGAAGTTAAATGGCCCAAATCGTTCCCCAAAAGTACTTCTGCGGGTAACTCGCGTAGTAATCCCACTCGCACATATCGCTCCCCTGAGCCCCAATCCAAGAGGACTTGGGCGGTGGATAAACGTAGCACCTGGCCCCCTGCTTCCCTGACTTTAACAGTCTGGCCGGTCCGGGCTGACTGGGGAATCATGTGAGGCTGGATGAGGGTAATCATAGCCCCGGAATCGCGGAGTCCCTGGGCCGGCTGCCCATTAACCCATACTGCCTGGCGATGGTGCTGCCGATTATCTCCGGCAGCGGCTTGGACAGGATCCGCTTCGAAAAGTTCGCCGCACTCTTCCTGAACATCTTGATGGTTGGGCTCATTCTGGTAGCAATGAGCCGCTGGTCTGGATGCATGATTAGTCTCTCGATACCTCGTGGATTGGCTAGGGCAATGTCGTTGCAGATGACCAGTTCGGTTACAGGTATAGCACTTAGGTCCGGTAGGAGGGTTGGGTCGGGCTGGGGTTCTAGAGGCAGACCACGGAGGTACTGAAGTCGGCTTAGAGGCTGGTAAACTGGGCTGAGATAGTGGATAGCGCTCGTTTTCGCCTGACCTTCGAGAGTCCAGATATTCATCGGCCAGAGTAGCCGCTTGCTGTACCGTCTGTGGTTGTTTATCTCACACGCAATTCCGTACTACCAGAGGGGTGTGGTTAAAGAAATGTTCTAATAGTACTAGCTGGGTGATGTCCTCTATGGTATGAGCGTGGCTTCCCTGGAACCAGCTCTTAAGGTTCCGCTGCATACGATGTGCCCACTCCACGTATGTTGTGTTGGTTTGTTTCCGGGATTCTCGAAAACTTAATCCGGCTGGCTTCGGGTGTAATGGCAAATCGGGCTAGCAAAGCTTCTTTTACCCGGTCGTAGTCTTTAGCGTCTTCGTCCTCCAGGGCCCGATATGCATCCGCCGCTCTGCCAGTTAAATTACTCGCCAGTAAGACGACCCAATCTTGGGACACTACTTCATGTATCTGGCATAGTCTCTCAAAGTCCTGCAGGAATGCGTCAATTTCCTCCTCTCCTTCCTTAAATAGTTTGAACGCCCGAAAGGGCAACTTACGGACAGTGGCTGCATCTTTAGGCGTTTTCTCCGATTGCCGTATTTCTGCCATTCTCTGCTCATGTTGCCGCTCTCGTTCCCTCTCTTGCCGTTCTAGTTCTTTCTCTTGCCATTCATCCTGCAGCTGGATGTCTCTAATGGCATTCTGTATGGCGGTCTCTGATGGGTTAGCACCATATAATGCCAACCGCTCTCGAACTCGTTGCCGAAACAAGTCTTCAACGGACCGGGGTCCTGCATCACCATCCCTCTTATCCATCTCGGATAGCTCACTGATCAGGGTGGCCTTGTTCTTTGTCCCACCGGTCCTTCTGCGGCTCTCAAGTAAGTCTTTCAGCTTGGCTCTCCTGCATGCTGCATAGCTGGTCATTGACTGTGGTGGTTTGGAGTGTCCCGGTAACTGGAGAGCAAATCCCACCACTGCCACCAATGTGACGAGACCCTTGCTCGCTCTGTCCGCTCTCCCGACGCTCCTCTGTTTCTAGTCAGTCAGCTTGCAGATCGCATCGTCTGATGGTTCGGTCAACCAAGGATCCGGGATCTGAACTACAGCTATGTGCCATTCGGAATCCATTAGAACAAACACCAAGCAGGCTGTATGTAAGTTCAAACAGGAAGACAATTTATTGGAAGAACACGGCACACTTTTATACAGAATTTGGAACATCCTGCCCCCAACAACCGCTTTCCTATTGGTCAATTGTAAAGTACCTGCAGTTTCCATTCAGGTCCTCTCCAGACATGCAAACGAGGGCTTGAAAATGAGTCAGTAGTGATTGGTCAGATAGCCTGACCAGGAAATGCAAATGAGGACTTGAAAATGAGTCAATAGTGATTGGTCAGATAGCTTGACCAGGAAATGCAAACGAGGACTTGAAAATGAGTCCACAGGGATTGGTCAGATAGCTTTGACCAATGCAAGAAGACAGAAGCCCCAGGGGGCAATCAATGTACATAATAGTCAGACACAGAACAATGGTTCCCTAACGAGCCCTCAATACACATTACTCTGTGTCAATACCTCCCTTAGCAGACAACAGGTGCGGTCATTAGCACACCTGACAATAGCTGAATGGGGAGCCACCTTAGACAGTCCGACTCCTCAGAACTTCCTGGGATGACCATATTAGGAGTGGGCTTCCTGCTCAGAAACCTCATGGCAAAGGGAACAATTGACCTTGCTGACAAAATGAAGCAATTCAACCCCTCACCCATCTGTCCTTAAATTCCAGTGATGGTGAACACCATCACAAGTGCTACTTAGGCACAATTTACCATACACATGTGCAAAATAAGCAAAACTATGAAGCGCATGCAGTGCAATAAAGTGCTAAAAAATGTGCAAAATGCTCAAAAAATTGTGCAACATATGGATGGCCTCTCACCTACTACTGACCCCTACTGAAGAAGTTGATTGTGTTGCACGTATGACGTAATGCGTATAGGGGGGCGGAGATCCTCAGTTAGACGGGACTCGGCGGCCAGCTCCTGAAACTGATACATGACACATGAGGAAAGCCTGCACAACCGCCGCCAACCTATGATAGACCGCACACTGGTGACGTCTATCAAAGGAGCCAGTCCAGGAAGCGGGACTTCACATTACAGCAGCCGCCCTGGGTAAGCAGAAGAACCCTGCTCTGTTTAATCATGTGGCGCTCTAATCCCCATACACTGGTCACTCTGCATTGACGGGGCACACTGGTCACTGGTCACTCTGCATTGATGGGGGCACACTGGTCACTCTGCCTTGATGGGGGCACACTGGTAACTGGTCACTCTGCATTGATGGGGGCACACTGGTCACTCTGCATTGATGGGGGCACACTGGCCACTCTGCATTGATGGGGGCACACTGGTCACTGGGCACTCTGCTTTGAGGGGGGCACACTGGTCACTGGTCACTCTGCATTGATGGGGCAATGGTCATTGGTCACTCAGCATTGATGGGGGCACACTGGTCAGTGGTCACTCTGCATTGATTGGGGCACACTGGTCACTGGTCACTGGTCACTCTGCATTGATGGGGGCACACTGGTCACTGGTCACTGCATTGATGGGGGCACACTGGTCACTCCGCATTGATGGGGGCACACTGGTCACTGGTCACTTTGCATTGATGGGGGCACACTGGTCACTCTGCATTGAAGGGGGCACTGGTCACTGGTCATTCTGCATTGATATGGCATTGGTCACTGGTCACTCTGCTTTGATGGAGCACTGGTCACTGGTCACTCTGCATTGATGGGGCATTTTAGTCACTGGTCACTCTGCATTGATGGGGCACTGGTCACTGGTCACTCTGCATTGATGGGGGCACACTGGTCACTCTGCATTAATGGGGCACACTGGTCAATCTGCATTGATGGGGGCACATTGGTCACTCTGCATTGACGGGGGCATACTGGTCATTCTGCATTGATGGGGGCACACTGGTCACTCTGCATTGATAAGGTCACACTGGTCTCTGGTCAGTCTGCATTGATGGGGGCACACTGGTCACTGGTCACTCTGCATTGAAGGGGCATTGGTCATTGGTCACTCAGCATTGATGGGGCACTGATCACTCTGCATTGATGGGAGCACACTGGTCACTTGTCACTCTGCATTGATGGGGCAATGGTCACTGGGCACTCTGCATTGTTGGGGCACTGGTCACTGGGCACTCTGAATTGATTGGGGCACTCGTCACTCTGCATTGATGGGGGCACTGGTCACTGGTCAATCTGCATTGATGGGGGCACTGGTCACTGGTCACTCTACATTGATGGGGGCACTGGTCACTCTGCATTGATGGGGGCAATGATCACTCTGCATTGTTGGGGACACTGGGCACTGGTCACTCTGCATTGATGGGGCACTGGTCACTCTGCATTGATGGGGCACACTGGTCACTCTGCATTGATGGGGGCACTGGTCACTATGCATTGATGGGGGCACACTGGTCACTCTGCATTGATGGGGCACTGGTCATCGGTCACTCTGCATTGGATGGGGGCACTGGTCACTCTGCATTAATGGAGCACTGGTCACCCCCCTCTCTGACACACTGCTCCCCCACCCTGACACACTGCGAGTGATGCAAGTATAGGGGGGAGTATGGGGGAGCATGGAGTGTGCTGCGAGTATAGGGAAATAGGGAAATTTTGACGTTTTTTTTTATTTATTGGGGGGTCACAAGTAGCTGGTCTTGCCTAGAGCGCAGAATAGTCTAGCCCCAGCCCTGTACAGGAAATGGTCAGATACTGCAGACATGATACAGGAGATGGTCAGAGACTGCAGACATGATACAGGAGATGGTCAGAGACTGCAGACATGATACAGGAGATGGTCAGAGACTGCAGACATGATACAGGAGATGGTCATAGACTGCAGACATGATACAGGAGATGGTCAGAGACCACAGACATGATACAGGAGATGGTCAGAGACTACAGACATGATACAGGAGATGGTCAGAGACTGCAGACATGATACAAGAGATGGTCAGAGACTGCAGACATGATACAGGAGATGGTCAGAGACTACAGACATGATACAGGAGATGGTCAGAGACTACAGACATGATACAGGAGATGGTCAGAGACTGAAGACATGATACAACAGATGGTTAGATACGTCGGACATGATACAAGAGATGGTCAGAGACTGAGAACATGATACAATAGATGGTCAGAGACTGCAGACATGATAGAAGATAGAAAAACACTAGGGGGGCCGGAGAGCACAGGGGAAGCAGAGAGCACTGGAGGAGCTGAAGGGCACAGGAGGGGGAACTAGAGAGCATTAGGGGGGGACTGGAGAGAATTAAGGGGGGGTTTGGAAAGCATTGCAGGGGGGTTAGATGGCGTGGGTTGGAGAGCATGGGGGGGGGCAGGGAAAACTAGGGGGAACTGGAGAGCACTGGGGAAACTGAAAATCACTGAGGGGGGGGGATCCGGGGAGCACAGGGGGGTGGAGAGCACTGGGGAAGCCAGAGAGCATGGGGGGGGGAGCTGAAAAACACTGGGGGGAGCTGAAAAGCACTGGGGGGGCTGAAGAGCACTGGGGGGGCTAAAGAGCACTGGGGGGTGCTAAGGAGCACTGGGGGGGGGTGCTGGACAGCAATGGCAGGCCAGCAAAAGAAGTTGGATAGGAGGAGAGGTGAGACAGCTGCATATAGAGGAGTTGATCTTTCCATATTCCTCCTGCAGCCACTGAATGCCTGCAGAAAGAAGAGGACGTGAATCAGGCAATCAGCGGCTGCAGGAGAAATAGGGAAAGATCAATTCCTCTATATGCAGCTTCTCCACCGCTCCTCCTATCCAACCTACTCACGAGGCTGCTTGGGCACCGGCACTCACCTTCCTCGCGCCTCCCCCGCGAGCAGCGCGGACTGAAAGAGCTGCTTTCACATGGAGATACGGGCTAGCCTTACACCCCCCCCCCCCCCAGTGCGTGGCACCTGGGGCGGTCCTCACCCCCGCACCCCCTGTTGGTACGCCACTGCAGACCAGCCATCTGCCTGCTTAGCGTTGATAAGCAGACAGATTCCCCGCTTAGCAGGTGTGTGGAAGGAGCCTAAGGGTAGATTTAGATATGCATCTAAGTCTCCCTTGCCTCTGAAGCCCAATCTGCATTAGGTTCGTGCTTCAGTGGCTTCTGACAGGTGGTGAGGCCGCTGCTTTCTCATCGCCTGTTTTAACCCCATTTTTGCAGACAAATGCGTTGCAACCACATGTATTGCACGCAGTTGTGGGGCATTAGCAGGTCTTCCCCATTTACTTCAATGTGTAGCATTCAGCGGGTGCCAAGCAAAAGTTGCTGTGGGCGGAAAGTGACAGGTTGCAGCTGCAGCATGTAAACAACACCGTCTGCTGCCTATTGCACCTTAAAGCAGAGTTCCACCCAAAAGTGGAAGCTCCACTTTACTGCTTCCTCCCCCCCTCCAGTGCCACATTTGGCACCTTTCAGGGGGGAGAGGATACTCTCTTTCTCTTCCTTGGGGTCGTCTTCCTCAGTCCTAACTGCCATTGCCTGTCTTATGCTCTCTGAAGAGCGATCAAAATACTGACTACTTTTTTTATTTTTTTTATTTAAATTTGTTTATTTTTCTTTAGAATTTTATTTATTTTTTTTTTTGACTGCCCCGTTGGGGGGCTTTGGTGAAATATCAGGGGTTTAACCACTTAAGCCCCGTAAGGTTTACCCCCCTTCATGACAGGCCATTTTTTGTGATACAGCACTGTGTTACTTTAACTGACAATTGCGCTGACGTGCAATGCTGTACCCAAATAAAATTGATATCCTTTTTTTCCCACAAATAGAGCTTTTTTTTGGTGGTGTTTGATCACCTCTGCGGGTTTTTTTTTTTTTTTGCGCTATAAACAAAAAATGACTGACAATTTTGAAAAACAAAAAACTTTTTTTTAACTTTCTGCTATAAACCATATCCAATAAAAAAAATTAAAAAATCTAATTTTTTCATTCATTTAGGCCAATCTGTATTCTGCTACATGTTTTTGGTAAAAAAAAAAAATCCCAATAAGTGTATATTGATTGGTTGGCACAAAAGGCATAGCGTCCACAAACTATGGGATATTTCTATGGAATTTTTATTTAGTAATTTTTTTTTATTAGTAATGGCTGCAATCAGCAATTTTTTACGCGGACAAATCTAACACTAAGTAAAAACTTTTTGGGGACCAGTGACACCAATATAGTGATCAGTGCTAAAAAAAAATGCACGGTCACTGTACTAATGACACTGACAGGGAAGGAGTTAACATCAGGAGCGATCAAAGGGATTAAGTGTGGTCCTAGGGAGTGCTTTCTAACTGTGTGGGGGATGGCTTAACTGGAGGAAGACAGAGATCCACATTTCTGCTTAGTAGGAATACAAGATCTCAATCTTTCTCTCTGATAGAACGGCGGTCTGCCTCTCCTGTGAGGGATCAGCGGGTCCCGGCGGGGTCACAATCGCACGCGGAGAGCCACCCTGCTGCAGTAAAAAGGCATCGGGTGGTCGGGAAGTGGTTAACCTGGCCCAATATTCCCTCTGTCTCTCTCTGTCCCCCCTCTCCCCTCCACCTCCCCCCCTCTCTCTCTCCCAAATCTATCTGTCTACTCGACTCACTCTTTTAGTCTCCTCTCGCATTACTAACCTACTAACCGACATAGGTAAAAGCATGGTATGTCGCACTTTTTCTTTAAACTAAATCTCTCTAAATCCGAGCTGATAATATTTCCCCCCAATGACATTTCCATCAAAATCAATAATGCAACCATCAATCTCTCTCTCTCACACCAGGGTACTAGGTGTAATCCTGGACTCTAACCTGCCTTTTCAGCCCCAAATCCAATGTCAAAAGCTTGTAGACTTCACCTCCATAACATCTTTAAAATATGCCCTCTTTTAACTAATGGAACCACCAAGCTACTCATTCACTCCCTTGTGATCTCTCCCCTTGAATATTGCTACTCCCTACTCATGGGTCTCCATAGGCTACCCCCTCTTCAATCTATCATGAATGCTGCTGCCAGACTCATCTACCTTACCAACAGCTCGGTGTCTGCCACCCCTGTCCACCAATCCCTACACTGGCTTCCGATCGCCCAGCAAATGAAATTAAAAATACTAACTACAACATACAAAGCTATTCACAACTCTGCCCCAAGCTACATCACCAATCTTATCTCCAAATATCACCCAAACCATCCTCTCCGCTCTTCTTAAGACCTCCTGTTCTCAGGCTCCCATGTCTCCTCCTCCCATGCTCATCTCCAGGACTTCTCCAAAGCCTCTCCTATCCTCTAGAACTCTCTACCTCAATCTTTCCAGCTATCTGCTTTCAGACGATCCCTGGAAACTCTATCTCTTCAGGGAAGCCTATCATGCCTCCAACTAATTTTTTATCACTTCCATCAGCTCATTCATCACATTTACAACCTTTTGTACCACTTGCCCCAACCTATTAGATTGTAAGCTCTTCTAAGCAGGGCCCTCTTAAGCCTCTGGTATTTTATTGTATTGTAACTGTACTGTTTTCCTTTTATATTGTAAAGTGCTGCATAACCTGTTGGCGCTATATAAATCCTGTATAATAATCGTAATAATAATAATACACTGGAAGTGCATTTTGTAACCATTCTAGAAACCAGTACTACTTATCAGAGTACTTTAATTGCCTTTTTTATAAGCTGTCATATTTTAGGCCTCAGTTAAAAGAATGTCCTTTTTTTCTTGCCCGATCAGACACACAATAGACTCCATTTGTATTTGTACGGTGGAGTTGGGATGTTGATAAATGACCCATAGACGTAACAGAAATTTTAACAAACACTCTAGAGACCAGCTTGTAGAACAGAGCCATTGTGTAACAAGAAACACACAGACAGTTCAAAAGCAAATAACAGGCATCGTAATTGAGCTCAGGACGCAGAGAGTTTCCACAATCACATAGCAAGGAGAAGAGTTTATTAAGCCATACCAGGGATTTATTCTCATAAGGAGAATGAGTCTGAACAATAGCAGATCCTGGGAAACAATAAAAAACAAATAAAGGGAAAAGTGGGGCAGTTTGTGAAGTAATGTTGTTTATGAAAGAACTTACTTACTCTTGAAACCGCGGAAGAGTTAGAACCTCTGTCTACATTTTTTAATGTCTGTGTCCCCATTTTCGAAACTTTACTTTACTTCTTATATGACAAATTTAAAGTAGCTGTAAACCTCAGTCATGGAATCTGAGCAAAGAACATATATCTGTAGTGTTTACTTACCTCTCTCCAAAGCTCTAAGTATGGTTTCTCTCTGGTGCTTCGTTCCTCTGTTACAAGCATGAGCCACTTCTGAGAAGTTTTCCTACGCATGAGATAAAATTTGTTGGGGGGGGGGGCTCAGCAGACAGCTTGGGGGGAGGGGAGAGCTTAGCAGACAGCTTGTCTATTCAGAACACAGTTCTTCTGCTGTGTGGAGGGGGGGGGTGCCTTTCCTCCAATCAGCTCTCACACACTGTTACTGTAGCCTCTCCACCCCCCTCCTCTGTGCTCCTGGCAAATGAAGAAAGATTTAACATGATCTGCCCTTTTGAAAGGGTGTAGGGAAGAGAAGAAAAAGTAAAACCTATTGGGAAGATTTGTTTAATCTCTGTGTATCGTCTGAGGCTGGGTATATGTGAGAGTTTACAACCACTTTAAAGTTCAATTCCAGTCTTAAAGTGGTATTAAAGCTCTACACATTGCTCTGCACATTGGTTTTGCACAAAGAAGCTCCTATCCTCTTTTTTCAGGTCCCCCGCCGACGCTCCTGGCTCCTCCCCCTCAAGCAGTGCCTCCAGAAAAAGCCACTTTCCCTGGGGACACCGCTGTATGCTCACTCCCGAGCTGCTGCTTGATAGCAGTGGAAGCCAATAGGCTCCCGCTGCTGTCTCAGCCAATGAGGAGGAAGATTCCCGGGACAGCTGAGGCTATTGTGAACATCGCTGGATCGGAGGGAGCTCAGGTACGGATTGGGGGGCTGGGGGGAGGGGGGTGCTGCACACAGAAGGTTTTATACTGTCATGCATAGAATGCATGAAGGTAAAAAAAAAACCTTCAGCCTTTAGAACCACTTTTAAGGACCTCTCCTGGAAGTGTTACAATCCCTATATAGCTTCAGTTGAGATTCCTGCATCTCTTCATTCCCCCTTCTCCTTTGCCTAAACTCGGCCAATATAGGAAAAAATAGTTTCAGCTACCTTTGCACCGATACCGAGCATTTGTACAAGCACTTGTACTAGTGCAAATGCTCCAATACTGAAATGAATACCTTCCACAGACGATTGTGCGATTTGTCATGCGATTTGACAGTTCAAAATTGCATGACAAGTTGCACCCCATTGCCAGCAATAGAATCGTTCAAATTGTTGTAACTCAAGTCGCATCGACTTTGAAACAGGTTCCTGTACCACTCTTTTGGGATTTCATTGCAACTTGCAATGACTTCTGTTAAATGAAGTCACAAGCTGCAATACAATCGGAGGTCCAAATTGCACTGATCTACGGCTTTGAAGTGGCGTTAAATTAGCGCCATTTCAAAGCCGCACTGGTGTGGGATGCATTTAAGGGCGAAATATGTATCAGTAACTGGTATCAGTGAGTACTTGAGAAAAATATTCGGTACTCGTATTCGGTCTTAAAACACTGGTATTGGTGCATCCCTAGTTTCAGCCAATCAGGAAACAGTTGGGATGATGTCACTGTATCTGCGTTATGGTAATGATTGATCAAAGCCCATTACAAAAGCACTTGCATGATTCACAACACAATGCACAGATGGCAACCAAGTGTGCTTTGTGGTGCACTGCCTTAATGTAATGAGCATTAAGGCAGCCTATATATTATTCTTTTTATTTTTCATCACCCACCATCAGAATACACTGATCAGTACTGTTGGCTATAGCTGGCGGCAATGATTCAACAGAAAAACTCAACAGGGTAATGGTATAGAAGTTGTTTGGTAGATTGACTGTGTTTGGTATTGTGTATTGGTAGTGTATTGTAGTGTTTGGTAGATTGACTACTTGTACAACCAGCATATCTTTACATGGATCAAAACTTGGCCAGTCCCTGCTGAACCGGCCGAGTTTCGATTCATATATGGCTGGCTTTACAAACATAATATCACACATAAAAGCCACTCGCTCAGTCTAGGAATGAAATGCATGGCGGGTCATAGTACCTGCCATGCATGTATGGGGCCGTGGCAAGACCAAAAAAAAATGTGTGTGTAAAAAAATGTACTGTATAGAATATAAATATTGCTATTGGTCAAATTACAGATGACAGGATTGGTCAGTTAAAGCTAAAAGGCTATTGGTATTTAAAAAAAAAAAAAAAATATTTACTGTATTGATTGGAGGAATTTCAATCCTGGAAGTGACAGTTATTCCCTATATAAGGGAGTGAATTAACGGTTTAAAATCAGTGGACAGGAGAGGACCAAGAAGTTCGTTGCCTAGCTGTTACCTGGTCATGGAGTCCCTTCTGCGAGAATTGCTGGAGAGAGCCCGTAGCGCGGATGGCGAGGAGTGGGTGAAGAAATGCCTCTCCATTCCGGTGGATGCCTCCGTCTCTGCTGGTCCTCCGCCATCTTCGTCCCAGGCTTCTTGCGTGTTTCCGGCTCCTGTTGACCCCGGCGATGACGCGGCTTCCGATTGGTGGCCTTCGCGAATGGGATCGTCCGCCCCCGGTGACCTGGATGTGGTTAGCGGCAGTCGTCATTTCCGGGCGACGGCTTCCTCCGGGTCCCGGGATGGTAAATCACAGCGGATCAAGAGGAAGCCTAGAAGATTTGGTCCGGATGTGGTCTCATCGGCTCCGATCCCTGCAGTTAAGAAGAAGAGGGTCGTTGCAGGTAATTCTGGCGACTGTTTGTCCTCGGTCCCTGGTGGGGATAGTGTTTCTTTTTTACAGGTTTCAGTCTCTCCTGTTGTAGGTCGGCCGACTAGTACAGTTCTACCCGGTTCGGTACCGGCAGCGGTGGCCTCAGATTCCTCTTCTGCTAATGTTTCTCTCCCGGCTCCGGTCCAACGGCCTTCAAATAGCGGTGCTGCGGTCAGTGGTGACGCAGCCGTTGCAGGTGAGCACCCTGCTAATGCTATGTTAATCTCTGAATTTGTGCAAGTTATGTCTACTTTTTGTAAGAAATTTTCTAATCCAATGCTAACAAGCGATTCTGCCATAACAAGCGATTCTGCCATATGTGGGGATGTTAATGAGTTAAATGTTAATGAGTCTGAGGTTCCTGCCTCTCTGCAGGAGGTTTGGGGTAATGTTGCACTGGTGGATGTTTCTCCTTCTGATGCATACGTTGTAGATCCAGTTCCAGTAGCTCATCATGAGGTTTTTGCTGGTAATTGTGGAAAGGTACCTGAGATTGCTTTAAAAGAAGCTTTACCCTGTCCAGTATCTCCTTTAGGATTTCATCTTAAGGAGACGGTTAAAGAGAAAATTTTTAGAGGGGAGTATGTTGACATCCTGTCATTGCTTCCTGGCCTCAAGCTTTCGAAGTTTGACAATGATAAGACGGGCGAGGATAGATCCAGGGTAGCTCCCAGGACATTCCATAATTGGTTACAGGGTTTCTGTATTTATTCCAGTGTGCTGGGTGAAAAGAGACCAGAATTGTGTAGCGGGCTTTTCCAGCACTTGGATATAGTGCTGAAAGCATACAAGAATTTCCCTGGTTTAGGTTGGCTGGCTTATGACGAATCGTTCAGACAGAAGCTGTCCATCCATAAATCTTTGCAATGGGGTGTTAAAGACGTAGGATTATGGCTCAACTTGTTGTTGCCGCAGAAGCCTGCTTTTGTGCCGAAACCTCCTAATTCTGTTACTCATAGAAAAGGTGTTTGTTTTGGATTCAACGATGGCATGTGTAAATGGCCGCATGCTTGTAAATTCAGGCACGAGTGCTCGCATTGTGCTGGGGCTCATCCTGTATCTAAATGCTACAAAAAACAGGCTTCGCTTGGTAGTCAATCGAATGAGAAGCAAATTTTTCTTAAAGGCGGAAACTACAGTGAGCTTGGAAAAAATGCTCCCCTGGCTACGGGTTTACCCAAACCGTAGGTCCGCCGATATTTTGATTCAGGGTTTTTGTTTTGGTTTTTCTTTACCTTCCTTTTCAGGTACAGGTTGTGTAATTCACGACAATCTTCCTTCTGTGGCTGTGCATCCTGACGTTGTCCGGCACAAAATTGCTAAAGAGATTGCTAGCGGTAGGGTTGCAGGGCCTTTTTCTGCTCCCCCCTTTCCTAATTTTAGGGTCTCCCCGCTAGGGGTCATAGCCAAGAAGGTGGATGGTGAATTTCGTTTGATACACCACCTGTCTTTCCCGTCAGGAGAATCATTGAATGACGAGATTGATACTGATTTATGTTCTGTGTCTTATGCTACATTTGACGATGCACTGTCCAAGATTAGAAAAGCAGGTTGCTCGGCCTTACTTGCTAAAGCTGACATAAAATCCGCTTTTCGACTGTTGCCCATTCATCCCAATGCTTTTGATTCTTTGGGTTTTTGTTTCGATGGAGAGTTCTTTTTTGACAAATGCTTGCCGATGGGGTGCTCCATCTCCTGTTATTATTTTGAATTATTCTCCACATTTTTGGAATGGGTAATTGTTAGCAAGTCGGGTCCAGATAGTGTACTTCATTATTTAGACGACTTTCTCTTTATTGGAAAGGCAGGGTCTTCCGATTGCATATCTTGTTTTAGGTACTTTGAAAATATTTGCTGCGAATTTGGTGTTCCATTGGCAGTCGAAAAATCAGTATATCCTACATCTTGCCTTGAATTTTTAGGTATTCAAATCGACACGACTGCCATGGTTTTTCGTCTACCTGATTAAAAAATATCTAAAATTCGTTTACTTTTGACTTTTGTTGTAGGTAAGAAGAAGGTCAGGTTGAAATTTATTCAATCTCTTCTAGGTTTACTCAACTTTGCATCAAGGGTCATGCCAATGGGCAGAGCCTTTACTAAACGGTTGTATAGGGCTATTTCCGGAGTCTCTTCCCCTAGTCATTTCATTTCTGTGTCGGCTGACATTAGAGATGATTTATTAATTTGGTTGCGATTTTTGGATTCTTTCAATGGCTACTCCGTTTGGCAAGATTGTTTTTGCTCTTCTTCTGCTTTAGATTTGTTCACTGATGCCTCCGGCTCGCACGGTTATGGCGTTTACTGGAACGGCCATTGGTCAGCTGCTACTTGGCCTGTCACATGGATAGATAAAGGTTTGACTGGTTGCATAGTTTTATTGGAATTGTTTCCTGTTCTGGTTGCATTGGAGATCTGGGGACTGCAATTTAGTAATAAGCGTATATTGTTACATTCCGACAATAAGGGAGTAGTATTTGCAATTAATTGCTTGTCCTCCAGGTCTCTTCCGGTCATTTCACTTCTTAGATATTTAGTTTTGTTATGTTTAAAACTCAATATATGGCTAAAAGCTAAATATATTCCCGTATTTTCCAACATTATTGCTGATTCTCTGTCTCGCCAGCAGATGGACCGTTTTCGGATTGCAGCTCCCGGCGCGGATCTATTGGGCATTTCATGCCCTTCTCACCTGTGGAATCTGGTCTGACAAAGGTTTCTTCTGCTATTTTCTCTTCCTTGGCTCCTTCTACATGGCGCTCGTACCACGCCGCGTGGCGTATGTGGTCTTCCTTTTTTGTTGGCAGTGATATTCGTAAATTTTCTTTTTCTAAAAAAAACGTTTTGTCCTTTTTGGAATATTTATTTAATAGACAATTTTCTTATTCCCATATTCTCAAGTCTTTAGCTGGTATTTCGTTTTTCGCTAAATTGCACGGTCACCGCTCATGTATGGAAATTTTCTCAGTGAAATTGGCTTTGAAGGGTTATCGCAAGTCTAATATTACCCCTGATAGAAGGCTTGCTGTTTCCCTTTCATTGTTGGAAAATTTGTGTGTGGCCTCCAATTCTGTTTGTTTTTCACATTATGAAGCTGTATTGTTGCAATGCGCTTTTTGCTTGTGCTTCTTCGGTGCATTTCGCTTTTCGGAGCTGCTGGCGTCTAAATCATCTGCCATCGATGGTTTAAGATTCTCTGATGTTTCTGTTACCAGAGGTGTGCTTCGCGTTTTTTTGAGGCGAAGTAAAACGGATCAATTTGGTAAGGGGCATTGGATATCTCTGGGGCGATACGAAAATTCTAAAATTTGCGCTGTTCATCGGGTTGAGAGTTATTTGTTAGTCAGGCCTCTTCCATTTCTTCAATTTCTCATACATCAAAACGGTAGCCCACTGACGGTTTTTCAATTCAATTCTATTCTAAAAAAATGTTTGGTCCATTTGAATTTGGGCCATCTTCCGATTTCTGCTCATTCCTTCCGAATTGGCGCAGCTACCACTGCTGCTCAATTTGGTATGTCTGACGATTCTATTAGAAATATTGGTAGATGGCGTTCTTCTGCCTTCAAGTCATATGTCCGTCCTAATTCTTGTATTTAATTGCAGGTTCCCGCAAAATTATTTGGATCGTCGGACATTCGTTCGTTTTTTGGGCCCACAAGAGGGCAGAAGTTCGGGTTTATACTACAAATTTGGGTTTTTCATCATCCTCTGCTTCGCTATTCTGGTACGGTAGGCGTGGAATGCATTGGCAGGACATCCGTTCTGTTTTTTATGAACTGCGTTTGATTTGGCCTTCCCCCGATGCGGTTATTGTTCATCTTGGGGGGAATGATTTAGGCTCCCGAAAAAGCGTAGATTTTTTATTGCATATTAAATCTGATCTTATGCATTTGCAGTCTGTGTTTTCTGCTTGTATTTTTGTTTTTCCCGAAATTATACCCAGATTGTGTTGGTTTTCGGAAGAGCAATTCTTTTTGGAGAAAACACGTGTAAAGGTAAATAGGGCTATCTCTAAATTTATGTCCTCTATGGGGGGTTTTTCATTCAGACATGTGGATTTAGAAGGGGGTTTAAGGGGTTTTTATGTATGGGATATGGTTCATTTGTCGGAAGTTGCAAATGACATTTTTAATCAGGACTTGCAATCGTGTATTGAAAGGGCTTTGGGCCTTGTGGTGGTGCCATGCTCGTAAGTTGAGCATGGCTTGTGGGTGTGTTTTTCTTGTATGGTGTCATACAAAGGGTGGTCTGAGTTTTTTGACTGGATCACAGTTATTGCTACGTTAATGTGTATGGTTAGTTCGAGCTTTGGGGCTGAACTAAAGTAATGTAGTTATTAAATATAGTTAATAAAGGGCCAGGGCCCATCATACCATTGCAAGTCCAGCATCGTTTTTGTCTTTATTTAATTATAAAGTAATATGTTTAAATTGTTCTGCATGCGGCACCATGAAATGCATGGCGGGTCATAGTACCTGCCATGCATGTATGGGGCCGTGGCAAGACCAAAAAAAAAAAATGTGTGTGTAAAAAAATGTACTGTATAGAATATAAATATTGCTATTGGTCAAATTACAGATGACAGGATTGGTCAGTTAAAGCTAAAAGGCTATTGGTATTTAAAAAAAAAAAAAAAAAAAAATATTTACTGTATTGATTGGAGGAATTTCAATCCTGGAAGTGACAGTTATTCCCTATATAAGGGAGTGAATTAACGGTTTAAAATCAGTGGACAGGAGAGGACCAAGAAGTTCGTCCCTCCCACCCTCCCTATGTTCATAGTGTTATGAATGGGTGTGTTTTTCTTGTATGGTGTCATACAAAGGGTGGTCTGAGTTTTTTGACTGGATCACAGTTATTGCTACGTTAATGTGTATGGTTAGTTCGAGCTTTGGGGCTGAACTAAAGTAATGTAGTTATTAAATATAGTTAATAAAGGGCCAGGGCCCATCATACCATTGCAAGTCCAGCATCGTTTTTGTCTTTATTTAATTATAAAGTAATATGTTTAAATTGTTCTGCATGCGGCACCATGCAGGAATAAGGAATAATACTTACCTTATTCCTCACTCCAGCAATGTAACCGGTCCCACAAAGCCTTCTCTCTAAGCCCCTCCATTCACACCTGGCATTTTTGTAGCTGGAAGCTTGCCGCTCCAAAACACCAAATCCAATGATTTTCAGCTGTTCACCTTTGAGGATTCAGGTGCCTGAGGTTTAAAAATGTATATGGGCTACTTTTGAAGCAGAATGGGGTGTTTTTGGCACCATTGACCTCAATGAGAGCACATGAAAAAATGTGCAAAAACGCCTGTTACGGAGATTTCATACACTCCAATAATAAAAGTCTATAAGGCCAAAAACACATAATCCCCTCCAAACAATCACCTGTATGGCACTTTACACTGCAAAAAGTACAACAAAAAGCCTCAAAAATGTCTACTCACACTACGCCCAAGTGTGTAGGGAGACTTAGGTGCACACCGCCTCAGCTGAACTCATGCCTTCTCACCGTACAGTCCTGCATTGTATGTTGGTGATGCAGAGGGACTGTTTACAGCCTGGAGAGTTAGGGTTTGGGTTGGGGGGGAGCTGGCCAGAACAGGTAGACTGTACAGCCTTATTATCTCCCCCTAGACATACCATGCATTTATTTCATGCAGTGCAGGGGGCTCCACTGCAAGGGTAGATTTGGTCTAATTTGTGTGTGTAAAACACATTTGTGAAGACGTCCTAATAATCTGTTCTTGAGCACCAGTCCAGTAACTTAAAGTAGAAGTGATATTAAATTCACTAGAAAAAAGGGATAATGAAACCTCAGTTTTTTTTTAACATTTTCAGCAGCTGAATAATTCACTTACTGAGTGTACAGCTTTAATATCTTTTATTCCTTGCTTATGTTCTTGTTTAAGCTGGTGCCATGACTACTGCCCCAGGTTTCCTGTTTCAGGGTTGTCCTTTTCTCTTGTATCATCCTAGGGAGCCACTCTTGCATGCATGGACTAGACCTAGTTAAAGGGGAATGTTTATTTTATCATGCTCAATGCGTTAAACCAGTGGTCTCCAATCTGCAACCCTTTGCTTGCCTTTATGCGGCCCTTGAAACACTTTTCTTCCCACTGATGCAAGCCACTATTCCTTCCACTGACACCAATGATGGGGCAAAATCCTTGCTACTGACATCAACATTGGGGCACTATTCCTCCCACTGACACCAACAATGGGGCACTATTCCTCCCACTGACACCAATAGGGCACTATTCCTTCCACTGACACTAATGATGGGGTACTGTTCCTTCCATTGACACCAACGATGGGGCCCTATTCCTTACACTGAAACTATTGATGGGGCACTATTCCTCCCACTGACACCAACGATGGGGCACTATTCCTCCTCCTACTGCCAAAGATGCACTGTTTACGCTCAATGATGCCAAGACAGTTTCTACTCCCAATGGCAGTAGTCCAACCCCCCCCCCCCCCCCAAAGTCTGCGGAACAGTAAACTGTCCCTTTGTTTAGAAAGTTTGGAGACCCCTGTGTTAAACTACAAAATGGTGAGGGTTTATTATTACTTTAACATTATACTGTATTATGAATTTGCTGCAGGCAGGGAGAACCATTTCCTCAGTCTCATCTCCCCCAGTGAGGAGTTTGCAACATTGTAACTTTGTAGCAATTCACAACATGAGAGGTTGCAGCAGGGGCTAATCTACGTCAGGTATTTGTGAACGGAACCAGAAGTGCACAGGCACAGTTGTGTCATCTTTCATTTGAGAAAGTAAAAGGCTGAGCCTGGTTATATGCCTTAACACAGAAGACAAACCCCTTATGATAAAAAAAAGCAGATGAAGACAATATCAGGGGGAGTATTGTAATCTCTGTGAAACTTAATAAATTCCTGAAAGTTAAACTTACACATCACTTCGCCAGCAAGCACTTGAACATTAGCATGAATAAAATTATCTGAGGTTGGTTCCACTTTAATTCTTTATAACTGATATCACACAATTGAAAAACCGTATAATAAGGATAATAATACACAAATCAATTAAAGCTTCCACTACAAAACACAAACCTTGAGCAAAAAGCGTGGAGTAAGGAAACAACACATAAAAGGACTTGACTTTGCTATTTGTAAAACATGGCAGCTGCCACTTTCACAGCAGCAGATGGTCATGCTAAAAACAAACTGCGGAGAACAGGTTGATAAAGACATCACATTCATTACACTTGCTCTTTGCAATTACAGAATATTGCATGATGGTATTAAAATGAAAAGTCTGCCTGTCTCCTAAGAACAGCCATTTTACAGTGGAAGATGCGCTCTCTGCATATTCGCTTAGGATCAACTCTGTTTAGCAAATTGTCGGTGGATTAGGGGTTAAAGTCCATTATTTCTCTAGGATCTTACAAATAGAGTGATATGATGTCACTTTAAAGAGCTGTGGGTGGAGCAAAGCATGGTCATTCACTGAAAGGGCAGCTACAGCTGCAAGAGGGTGTCAACATTGCAGTAATTTCAATACAGAAGGAAAAGCATTGTCACATCATATCACTCATCGCGGATCGGGTGGACAGATTACTGGGTGGGGCTGGGGAAGACCCAGCTGTCATGGTACATGTGGGTACCAATGACATAGGCAGAGGAAGATGGAGAGTCCTAAACGATTTCAGGGACTTAGGCGCTAAGTTGAGGAGTAGGACCTCCAAGGTAGTATTTTCAGAAATACTACCTGTACCTCGAGCCATACCAGAGAGGCAGCGGGAGATTAGGGAAGTTAACAAGTGGCTGAGGAGCTGGTGTAGTAAGGAGGGTTTCGGGTTCCTGGAGAACTGGGCCGACTTCTCAGTCAGCCACCGGCTCTTTGGTAGGGACGGATTGCACCTAAATGGGGAGGGTGCAACCGTACTGGGTGAGAAGATGGCCATAAAGTTAGAGGGGCTTTTAAACTAGGTGATGGGGGGGAGGGTACAGATGTAGAATTAGCCAGTGGAAAGCAAGATTCAGAGGGCACAAATTGGGACATTAGCGGTGGGGTGTTCAGAGCTCCTAAACCCAGGGTGGGTATGGGGAAAAATCTCAAGAGCAGCCTAAAAACATCAAATGAGGATATATGCAACCTGTCAAAATTTAGAGGTTTATATACCAATGCCAGAAGCCTGGCCAACAAGATGGGGGAGCTGGAGCTACTGATGTTTAAGGAGGACTTAGATTTTGTGGGGATAACAGAGACTTGGTTTGACAGCTCTCATGACTGGATGGCGACCATTCAGGGGTATTCCCTTTATCGCAGAGATAGAGAAGGTAAAAAGGGGGAGTGGTATGTCTGTATATTAAGAACAGTGTACAGGTAAATATGAGGGATGATATTAATAATGGAGCTATGGACGAGGTAGAATCCCTATGTGTAGAACTTCAAAGGGAAGGCACTGTGGGGAAGGTAATATTGGGCGTATGCTATAGGCCCCCCCAACCAGAGGGAGGAGGGGGAGGCGGACCTCCTTTTACAGATAGGATTGGCAGCAAGGATGGGAAATGTCATTATAATGGGGGACTTTAATTATCCAGATATAGACTGGGCAGAAGGAACCGCGCATTCAGCCAAGGCTCGGCAGTTCCTTAATGTTTTGCAGGACAATTTCATGGGTCAGATGGTGAATACACCGAAAAGAAACAATGCGGTACTTGACCTAATGATTACCAACAATACAGACCTGCTTACAGATATAGAAATACGGGGCAACTTAGGAAACAGTGACCATAGGTCAATTAGTTTCAGTATTAATCATAGTAATAGGAAACACAAGGGCAATATAAGAACACTGAATCTCAAAAGAGCCAATTTCCCAAAACTGCGCTCTCTGCTAGAAAATGACAAATGGGATAGAACCCTGGGAACAAAGAACATGGAGGAAAAATGGGAGTGCTTCAAGAGCATACTAAACAAAGGGATTGGCCAGTGCATTCCAAAGGGAAATAAATTTAAAAGAGCAAAACTAAACCCTGGGTGGCTAAGCTCCAACATAAAAATGCATATTAGTGCTAAAGAAAAGGCCTTCAAAAAATACAAGGCTGAGGGGTCATTGGCAGAATTCAAGCATTACAAAGAGTGTAATAAGAAATGTAAAGATGAAATCAAGGCGGCTAATATAGAACGCGAGAGACATATAGCAGAAGAGAGTAAAAAGAACCCCAAAAAATTATTTAAGTATATAAACAGTAAGAAAGCGAGGCCAGAACACATTGGCCCCATAAAAGATGACAAAGGAAATATGGCTACAGAGGACAGAGAAAAGGCGGAAGTGTTAAATAATTTCTTCTCTTCAGTCTTCACAAAAGAATTGGGGGCTACACTAACCCAGCTTGTAAGGCCAAACTAAATAACACACCTCAGGAAGTACCTCCATGGCTAACAGAAGATAGACTTAGAACTAAACTAGAGAAACTCAGCGTAAATAAATCACCGGGACCAAATGGCTTGCACCCGAGCGTTCTTAAAGAGCTCAGCCAGGTGATTGCCAGACCATTATTCTTGATCTTTAATGATAGTTTACAGACGGGTATGGTGCCAGCTCATTGGAAAAAAGGCAACGTGGTACCAATATTTAAAAAAGGGCAGAGATATATCCCGGGTAACTATAGGCCGGTCAGCCTAACATCAGTAGTCTGCAAGATTTTGGAGGGGATGTTAAGGGACCACATACAAGACTTTAGTAATGAAAACGGTATTATTAGTAGTAATCAGCATGGTTTCATGAAAATTTGTTCTTGCCAAACCAATCTATTAACCTTCTATGATGAAGTGAGCTGCCACCTAGATAAAGGTAAGCCTGTGGATGTGGTGTATCTGGACTTTGCAAAGGCCTTTGACACCGTTCCCCACAAACACTCACACAAACTAAGGAAGGTAGGTATGGACCATAAGGTGAGTACCTGGATAGAGAACTGGCTCCAGGGGAGAGTCCAGAGTGTGGTGATTAATGGGGAGTACTCGGATTGGGTGGGTGTGGAAAGTGGGGTCCCCCAGGGTTCTGTCCTGGGACCAATCCTGTTTAATTTATTCATAAATGATCTAGAGGAGGGGATATCTAGTACAATCTCAGTATTTGCAGATGATACTAAACTAAGCATGCCGATCTCTTCTATGCAGAATGTGGAAACCTGAACAAAATAATGGGGTGGGCAACTACATGGCAGATGAGGTTTAATGTTTAAAAATGTAAAGTAATGCACTTGGGTGCCAGAAAGCAAGCTACTCACTAGGGGGGAACCTCTGGGTGAGTCTAGGATGGAAAAGGACCTGGGGGTACTGGTAGACAACAGGCTTGGCAGTGGCATGCAATGCCAAACCGCTGCAAGCAAAGCCAACAGAATACTGGGATGTATAAAAAAGGGGATTCACTCCAGAAATAAAGAGATTATTCTCCCTCTCTACAAGATGCTGGTCCGGCCACATCTGGAGTATGCTGTCCAGTTCTGGGCACCGGTCCTCAGGAAGGATGTGCTGGAACTGGAGAGAGTCCAGAGAAGGGCAACAAAAATAATTAGGGGAATGGAGGACATCAGCTATGAGGAAAGACTACAAGCACTGAACTTATTCTCTCTGGAGAAGAGACAATTGAGGGGGGATATGATATCAATGTAC
Organism: Pelophylax lessonae; assembly: GCF_965119305.1. Classification (NCBI taxonomy): domain Eukaryota; kingdom Metazoa; phylum Chordata; class Amphibia; order Anura; family Ranidae; genus Pelophylax; species Pelophylax lessonae. Next base: position 82,254,559 of record NC_138773.1, read on the forward strand.
AAATACTGTACTGGCGACCCTAGCATAAGGAACAAACTTTTCAGAGAAAGGGAATACAATAAGACACATGGCCACTCACTAAAACTAGAGGAAAGGTGGTTTAACCTTAAAACACGTAGGGGGTTCTTCACTGTAAGAGCAGTAAGGATGTGGAATTCTCTTCCACAAGCAGTCGTATCAGAAGGGAGCATCGATAGTTTAAAAAAACTGTTAGATGGGCACCCTAAAGAGCACAACATACAGGGGTATTCAATGTACGGTTAACAGCAAACACACACACACATCATAGGTTGAACTGGATGGACGGATGTCTTTTTTCAACCTCACTAACTATGTAACTATGTAACTCTTATTAAAGGAAGTGTCTATACAATGGTTCTACCGACAGGATCAACAAGTATTTACAAAAATTTTGGGATGTTTAAAAGAACAGAGAACTTGGTTTTACTGGTATGGGCATTGTTTTGTAACAGTATCTGCAAGTTGCATGTTAAACTAGGTTTACTTAAAGATAGGAAATAGAAAATACGAAAAGGTACAAGGATTGCAATGATTACAGCACCCTCTCGACCGTTTTACCCCAGAGGAACCCTTAAAATAATCATTTCATCTCGAGGAACCCCTGTTAAAATTGCCGGTCAGTGGAAAAAAGCCCCCCCTCTTAAACTGGTGTCATGCTAGACTACTAAAGAGTCATTGGTGTCATGCTGCTGCCCACCAAATGGCATTTGACCCCAAACTATTCAAGCACCTTCAGATGGGAGGTCAATCAGCAACAACTCAAGGAACCCCTAGCACCCTCTTGAGGAACTCTAGTTGAGAATGGCTGGATTACAGAGATTAACTGGAGCAGAGTTAAAGTGAGGCAGCCCAATAAACAACTGTCTACAAGATGGCAGCAGTGAATAACAGAATTTATATGCACAAACCAGTTATTTGAACAAAGCAATAGTTTGCAGTACCTTGGACAAGCTGGTGCTAGGTCTCCCTGTATTATCAGTGGATCAAAGGATCCCTGCAACTGGCTGTGGCTGATGAAGTCTTTGGAAAAGCAGACCAGGCAGTTGAAAGCAACACCATCCCTTTAGAGCAGGGTTTCTCAACCAGGGTTCTGTGGAACCCTAGGGTTCCTCCTGAGGTTGCTAGGGGTCCCTTGAGCAATGGGCAATTTCTGCCTCCCAGATATGTTTCCAATGACACCATTGTTCCTTTTAGCTATCTGTAAGGGGGTAATTCTTCCCAATGTTGACAAGAGTAAGGAGCATTCTTCCCACTGACTGTCACACTAATGTGTCATGAGTTGTAGATTTTTCATTTTTAGCAGGGGTTCCCCTAGACCAGAAATTTATTTCAAGGGTTCCTCTGTGTTGAAAAGGTTGAGAAAGGCTGCTCTAGAATGACAGTACTTGCCTTTCTGAACAGCGACCATCAATGTGACTGGAGCTGAGGTTTGTGCTGCATGTCAACATGCTCTTTGGTGGCCTGCACACCGACTCTAAGGCCCCTCCAACACATGCAGACCATTTGTTTCATCAATTCCGTTACTTTTTTTCAAAGAAAAAACATATGAAGTTTACATCATTTTGTCATCCATTTTTCATCCGTTTTTTAGATCCGTTTTATTTTCATCTGCCAGCTAGTCCTTAACCACTTGAGTCCTCGAGCCATTCTTGCATGCAAGAATGGACACTGTTCGTTTACATCAGTTTTTTTTAAGTTTTACTTCCGATTCGTTTTTTTAACAGAAGAAAAATAGGGCTTTGATCCGCTTCAAAAATGGATGTTGACGAAAGCGGATGTAAATTAATTATCATCTGTTTTTTTCATTGAGATGCATTGATGTACATTTTTTATACATCAACGGATGAATGAAAAATGGACAAACGGTCCGGATGTGTGAAAGGGGCCTAAGATGGACTTAGTTGCAGCTAGCTAGCCCTGTCACAGCTGTTACATCAGGCACATCTCCACTGAGCACATGAAGGAGGTAGGAGCCTCGATTTATATTCCCTGGATGTATCCAGTAGTCCTTGGGGTGTTGGGAGCCCAGGGGACTGTGAATAATGGCATGAAAAGTAGAACTTTGCTACAGTTTGACTTTATTTCTACTTTCAGAACAGCATCTTCTATTTTTGTGTGGTTGTTTTAGCTATATAAAGCAATCAGCTGTATTTGGTGCCAATATTTGTGCTCTAAGTTTTCAGTGCAGATATTTTTACTTTTTTCTTGTTGGAAACTGCTTTTGTTGTTATGTTATTTCTAAAATGATTCTCATAATTCTAGTTGTGATCATTCTTTTTCTGATAATGGTTAGGTTCAGGTTTAGTGTATGGGCTTAGATACTCATACAGAAAGAAAGGCAGCAGTTTGGTAGGGGACACCACAAGTTCTTACTATATCAGCGTCCCCTTCTTCTTCATAAGCCACTGGAGCTGCATTTTTTTCCCTTTCTAAGATAATCTACATCTCGCTCCTTAAAGCAGACCTTGCATAAAATAAAAAAAAATGCTACCATCTTCATGGTTGAATTTAATGAGACTAGATTCTGGCACGCTAACATCCCCATTATCTCCCCTGTACCCAATAACTCATCCCTTCCCCCTGCTCACATCCGCCATTTTGATATATGTTAAATCGTTTAAGTACCTGTACCTTTGATGTACATTGTCTCATCCTTTAGAAATATACGTAGTATTACATACTGTATGTCCTGGTGAATGAAATATATACAAGCGTTCTTTTATTACCAAGACAGAACTCTCAAACGCTCTTACTAGACCCTGGGAAAGCTGAGGATTCCAAGTATCACAAGAAGACACTCCAGCACTGTGCAGGAGCACGTTCTGGTGAGATTTAGATACTTAAGCTTTCTCAAGATCCCTCTTGAAGGCCCAGTAATATCACCTGCGCCTAGGTATAAGACAGACAGAAATCAATGCAGCCTTTTTTAATGCAAGCAGAGTAGGTATGAAACTAACATGGTATCAGCCACTTGCAGTTCTTGTATAGGGGTATGAAAGTGTGAAGGAGGAGCTGTACAACGAGCCAGTCAATTCAAGAAGCACGGGAGGAGAGCTGAGTGACAGAGAGATTTGAGACATCATCATCCTGCATGCCTAACTTGTCCAATCAGAGAACCATATAGAGGAATCAGGGCCGTCTTTAAGGCAGGGACAAAGGGGCAGCTGCTCTAGGACCCATCATTGTTGGGGGGCCCAAAGCAGCTGCCTCATACTTGCCAACTATCCCTGTTTAAATTTCTTTAAAGTTTTAGTCCCACAGCTGCCCAGCTCTGCCCTATTGCCATGTACAGTTGACTCACCTGCAGACCCTGTGTTTACATGTAAAAAACCTGCAATGATATGTAAATCGCGTGGCATTAATATGTAAATAGCCACGGACCAGCTGAATTGATATATAAATAGAGGCAGCATTCATATTTATTTCATGACCCCCTGAGGTCATATCCACCTTCACTCCTGCTGAATGCTGCCCACTGGGGAGGTAAAGGGGCATGCTTCAAAGTCCTGTCTACAACTGAGGTCATTAAGCCTACCATCAGCCTGTTCTGCAAAGGTAAGCAAATTGGAGGGGGAACCTTTTTCAAGATACCATGGTGGCACAGCACCCTGAATTTTGGTGGATGTGAATATGCACATCTCAGCAGATGCGTGAAGGTGTCATTAACAATAAATACCACTGCTGTGTACCAAGTGAAGGGCAGCACATTTCTGTGGTGTCAGGAAAGCAATTTTGCATGTTTTCCTGACACAAGAAATGTGAATGCAGGCTAAATGTCTCAGTTACATTGGTGGTCAGTGTAAATCTTCTCATTACAGTGGGGCTTGGTGAAAAATCCTTTCATTCACACTAGTGGCCAGTGTAAATGTCCCCCTACTTTGGTTGTCAGTGTAACTTCTTCATTATATTGGTGATCAGTGTACATTTCCCTTTACAGTGGTGGTAAGTGCAGAATTGCCCTTACATTGGTGGTCAGTGTAAACCCCCCCTAACATTGGTGGTCAGTGTAGAAGTGTCACCTTACATTGGTGGTCAGTGTAAACCCCCCCTAACATTGGTGGTCAGTGTAGAAGTGTCACCTTACATTGGTGGTCATTACAAATCTCCTCAACAATGGTTGTCAGTGTAAACTCCCCCTTACATGGAGCTCATTGTATATCCCCCCTTACACTGGTGGTTGGTAAAAATGCTCTTATTACATTGGTGTCGGTGTAAAAATTCTTTATATTGGTGGGGGGCGTAAAATCACCCATTGTATTGTGGTCAGTGCAATTTGCCCCTCACATAGGTGGTCAGTGTAGAATCTCCCCTCACATTGGTGGTCAGTGTAGAATCCCCCACTACATACTTGCTAAAGATTTCCTGCATTGCTCTACATGATCTTCAAAATTTGCCACAGTGTACTGCCTCCTGACTAATCCCATCCCCCCACCACGGCATCTGATCCCATCTACCCCTCAGCATTGCCACTGGTCACCCCCCTTCCCCAGCAATGCCACTGATCCCAGGAGTCCTAGTATCCCTAGGAGTTTTATATCTATTGATAGGTCCCCTCACCTCCCCAGTCCATGGTGTGCAGACAAGCAACCAATCAGTGGGCAGTAATGATGTGCACTAACCTCTTGCAACAAATTATTGATCAGTAAGGCTGTGCAGTAACCTCTATCAACCAATCAGTGAGCAGTAATAATGTACAGTAACCTCTAGTAACCAATTAGTGAGTGGTAAGGATGTTCAGTAACCTCTAGCAACCAATCAGTGAGCAGTATTATTGTGCAGTCATCTCTAGAAACCAATCAACAAGCAGTAGTCATGTGCTGTAACCTCAAGCAAATAAACAGTGAGCCATAGTGTGTGCTGTAACCTCTAGCAGTCAGTCAGTGAGCAGTAATGATACACTGTAACCTCTGGCAACCAATCGCAATTGCTGCCTGATCTGATTAAGTAAACTGATTTTGAGTCTAGCTGCTGTTTATTGTATGTCTCAGAGAAGGGGGAGAGTGAAATTGCATGGGGGGCCCAAGAAAATGTTTGCCCAGGGTTCAATCAATATTGAAGACGGCCCTGAGAGGAATGCAAGGCATTCTGTGAATGGTGCCCATGCCAAGCAAGCAACCCCATGCTTAGTAAGCAGCAGGCATCGGCTCTTCAAAAAAAGCCATACCTGGATTTCAGCTTTAGGAAGTCAGTGTCAAGTACCTGTGGCCAATTGAATGAATTAAAACACTTTCTTTCTGCAGTTAACTTACTTCTATGTAGATGAGATTGCAGGAGCTTGATCAAGAACCTATTTATGAAAATGTCAGTGTCTTTGACAGGCTTTCTCAGTAAAGAGGAACCCTTGAAATAACTTTCTGGCCTCAGGGAACACTTGATAATAATTACTGTGTCTGCAGCTTATGGTACATTATTGGGATGGTCAATGGGAAAATACTCCTTACATTTGAGGTCATTGGTAAGAATTCCCCCTTACAGATAGCTAAAAAGATCATTGTGGTCAATGGTTAACCATCTAAAGGAAGAAATTTCTTATGGAATCCCTAGCAACCTCTGGAGGAACCCCTAGGGCTCCAACAAACCCTCGTTTAGTAAGGCTGGTCTCAGGCAACAGAGTAAAAAATAGAGCACCAAACCAGATCTGTTATAAATGTATTCAGAGTTCTTCTGTCTTGCCGGTCCATTTCTTTTGAAAATGGAAGCTGCAGAACTGAAAGGCACTTTTATACGAATCTCTTCTCCCTCATCTCCTCTATCTTAGTAGCACCCATAGAAGCTCTGTCAGCACACCCACTTCACAATATATATGACCTGCTTTTGTGGGGCATCTGTGCAGCATCAGACTAGTAGCCATTATATCTCCCATTCTTCAACTGGGATCATTGAGAACTTTATCCCCACATGAGTCTACTGAGAAGGATCCTGCTATATTGTTTCCTCCATAATTTTCACTCTTCTTTCTTTGCACAAGGATGTTGCTTAAATGGGCAGTGAAAGAGAGGGCCTTCTGATGTAATGGCTCATTCACACCAGGTCCGTAGAGCTGCGTGGATCAAACAGTGTGATGCATTGTAACAACGCATCACACCGCTCCTTCACAATGCACACCAGTGGACAAGCATTATGCACAGCATGAAGCATTCCTACTGGTGTGAATGAGCCCTAAAAAGACCAAGATACTTGCCTCTACAACAGCGTTTGTAACTCTGAAGAAGTGGATCTATTGTGTCAAAGAAATGTGTTGGTATATGAAACACTGTGCAGAAATATCTGAAACTTATGGAACGGTGTTCTAAAAAGATGTAAATCCTATATATATGCTCATATATCCTTTATACATTGAAAATTAAGGCATATCATTTTAAGTAGAAGGCCTAAGTGAAGTGCTTTCTTATGCTAAAAAGTTTTTTAATCCCATTATAAATTCAAGGAAATATGATGACTTACAATATATGAACACATTATGATTAGATACCATTAAATCAGAACGAAACCACTTGTGAACTACCTTATCCACCCTTCTGACATTTTTTTTTTTTTTTTAAAGGTGCGTGCGCAGATGCGCCACTGGCCTTTTTCAGGCATTTGGGAGCTAGAAGAGACCAGTGGCGCATCTGTACATCCACTGGGAATTTTCGCACATGCGCACAAATGCCCCCAGCATCTGGCGCAGTGTTAATTTGATTTCAAATTTTGATTTACTTTTAGTCATATTCATTTGACAAAAATGTCATTTTAGTCATCTGAATTGTTTTAGTTTTAGTTGTATTTTAGTTGACTAAAATCTAATGGGTTTAGGTAAACTGTTATGCATTATTTAAGCATTTCTCCAGAATTTCCAAACTCATTATATACTCCTGGAGTAAAAATCGAATACAATGTTATTATTTACGGTATTAAGGTTTGAACATGCACTACAGACACAGATTTAGCTGTTGTGATATATGATTTCTTAATGAATAAATAAAACTAAGTTTCATTAACAAACAAAAATATTGCTTTTTTTGAGAAACAGAAGTGCAACTTTAAAATATATATTAAAAAAAAAAACTGTAAACTTTATTTGCTGTAATGCTATTGCACATACTATATTACCTGTATATATTACCAACCAGTGGCGGCTGGTGCTCCATGGGCCGGGTGGGGGCAGCGCGGCGCGGCAGACGTACCGCACCATATCCCCCCTAGGACCACCGAAAGCCACGCACCATACCCTCCCCCCAGGACCCCAGAAGGCAGCACACCATACCCCCCCCCCCCCAGGACCCCAGCAGGACCTCCCCACGGCTCACCCACCCTGCCTGGACATGAGCAGCAGCAGATGGCGGTAGCGGTGGTGGCGGCTTCAGCTTCTTTCCCCCTCAGTCTTCTGCGTCTCCTCCCTCTGCCTCCATGCCCAATGGCATGGCTTCTCCTTTCAGCCAATCGGGAAACAGGTCTCAGGACCCACTTCCTGATTGGCCAGGAGGAGGATCCATGTGACAATAGCGAATTTTCATTTGCTATTCTCACACAACTGGGTGGGCTCAGGGCGCAGGGCTCTGCGCCCCGAGCCCACTCTTTTTTAGCCTATTAGAGCCTCTGGCTCTAATCACATGGTTAAAAAAAAAAAAAAAGCCCCATTGAACTCTATGCGTCCGGCGCCATGCATGTAGATTAGGGGGCCGGACGCATGGATGGGGGGGCGGCACCCCTGCGCCCCAAATGCACCAGTCGTCACTGTTACCACCATTAAATATTTAAAAAGCTTTTCCTTCAGCTGTTTAGTAGTTGCCCCCTACTCATTCTTATGTGGTAGTGCAGTGTTAATGTTGATGTCAAATTTTGATTTAGTTTTAGTCATAGTCTTTTTACTAAAATGTCGTTTTAGTTATATTTTAGTTGGAAAAGTAAGGTGTCACAAAAAAAAAAAAAAAAACAACAGGGTACCTACATCCTATCAAATTGGAAAATGGAGGAAAAATTTGAGGCCTGTGTAGATTTTAATAGTACCGTACAAAAGTTTGACAAGACAAATTGTTTTAAAAATATTTTTAACACTTTTTATTCCATAAACATGTAGACATTTCGATTTCTAAAATGCATAGACATAGATGCCTGCTCTAAAATATTGAATACATAAATCACAGATGGACTGACCATAGAAAAATTATCCTGTCTATTGTATCTAATACCAACTGGATTTTACATGCTCAACATGTTTCACGGTATATTCGCTGCTTCTTCAGGAGCTTTTAGTGTATCATCAAGCAGAGCAGAGATCAATATCTTACTGTGTATCACACAGCTAAAAAAGGGGGAACAAACACAGGGTTCCTATTCGTATTGGTGAGGCTGGACAGATATCCAGTTCTCCAATGATAGGCCAACTGCAGAATGCCTGGCCTAAGATGCTTTCAAGGCTGACATGACGCTGCTTTCTAGACTGACCAGTACGAACTTGCCAGTAAGGTAATAATGATGGTGAGACAGAGATTAGATTTTATCAACCAACATGGGGCATATATTCATCTTCCCATCTTCAGAGTGATTTTTTAGATGTATATGAATGAAGATCATTCAGAGATGTGTTTGTTCCCCCTTTTTTGAGGGTAAGCTCCCGCATCCACCGGGGGACACGTTCATCCCTGGGCCCCGCTGACAGCACCTCACCTGTGTGATACACAGTAAAATGTTGATCTCTGCTCTGATGATACACTAAAAGTTCCTGAAGAAGTTGTGAATATACCGCAAAACATGTTGAGCATGTAAAATCCAGTTGGTATTTCTTACAATTGACCGTTAGAATAAAGGTAATTCCATCTGTGATTAAGGTATTCACTATTTTAGAGCAGGCAACTATGTCTATGCATTTTAGTCATATTTTAGTCTTTGGACTAAAATGCCATTCCAGTTTTAGTTGTATTTTAGTAATCTGAAATGTTTTAGTCGTATTTTAGACAAATACAAGAGTGTTAAGTTAGGCTATGAAAATATTTTAGCCAGCAAACTTAACATTGACCTGTTGGATGGGAAATATAATGCCCAGTGGCATTTGTGCACATGCAAAGAGTAGGGTTGCCACCTCACCCCTTTAAACCCAGACACACATTAATTACACAGGTTCTGTGGCTGACTAAGGTGGTAATTTAACTCACTTAATGCCTTATGTGCATTATATTAAACACAGAACCTGTGTAATTAATATGTGCCCTGGTTTAAAGGGATGAGGTGGTAACCCTAGTACAGAGATCTGCCATGCGTGCGCAGATTCACTGCTTAGTAACTCACTGCCTCCTGCAATAGCTGTGTCATAGCAATCCCAAGAGGCAACGGGGCCCGCCTAGGCCACAAACTCAGGAGTGCTGGAAAAGATAGTAAAAAAAAATAGAATTAACATTTCTAGCATTTGTGTAAAAAGGAGGGGGGGAGGGAGAATAAGAAATTGTTGTTAAGTTTAGTTTTGATTTAAAGTCCCATTTTTTTATCTTTTAGTTTATTTTTACATTACCACTTGCCGACTGTCCGCCGCAGATAAACTGCGGCAGGCTGGCTCGGCTGCATGAACTGTAGGTGGTTCGCTGGAGCGCTCCGGAGGGCAGGCGCGCGCCTTCCCCCATTAGGCAACGGGAAAGCCGATCCATGGGGCCGGTGACCACGATTGCTCCCGGGCACCTGCGATCGCTTCCCATGAGGAGAGAACGACGATCTGCTGTTGTAAACACAGCAGACCGTTCTTCTCTCTGGAATGAACACAGAGCGCCTGTTATCCTCCTATTTAGGATCAAAAGTCTCTGTGTTCATTTCACAAGTCCCTCCCCCATACAGTTAGAAATTGTCATTATTTCAGTAACAGTGCATATTTTTAGCACTGATTACTGTAGTAATGTCACTGGTCCCCCCAAAAGTGTCAAAAATGTCAGTTAGGGATGTGATCTGTCCGCTGATGTTGCAGTCCCGCTGATCGCCGCCATTACTAGTAAAAAAAAAAAAAATTAATCTTTCCCCTAGTTTGTAGATGTGATAACTTTTGCGCAAACCAATCAAAATACGCTTATTGGGATTTTTTTTACCAAAAATATGTAGCAGAATACAAATTGGCTTAAAATGAAGAACAATTTTGATTTTTACATTTTTTTGGGGGTAATGGTATATAGTAGAATGAGAAAAATATTGTTTTTTGATTTTTTTCAGATTCGTCACTCTTTTTTTGTTTATAGTGCAATAAATAAAAATCGCACAAATGATCAAATACCACCAAAGGAAAGCTCTATTTGTGGGGGAAAAAAAGGACAATTTTATTTGGGTACAGCATCGCATGATTGCACAATTGTCCGTTAAAGTAACGCAATGCCAAATCGCAAAAAAATGGCCTGGTCATTAACCACCTCCCACCCGGGCCATTGTACATATACGGCCGGGTGGGAGTCTCGTCCTTCTGATCGGACGTTCCGGAACGTCCTTCAGAAGGAGCGAGATCTCGCCGCCGCGGGCACGCGCAGCGGCGCAATCCCGATGTGCCTGTGTCCCTCGGACACAGAGCAACAAGATTCGGCAGGAGGGCCCTGTGATTGGCCCTCCTGATCACATGACGGCTGTGTCCAATCACAGCCGTCATGCAATGTAAATACAGCCGTTGTAACGGCTTCGATCTCTTCTCCTCCTGACAGATCCTGTCAGTGAGGAGAAGAGGAGAGGATCGGTGCTGCAGCCGGGGGGATCAGTGAGTATTTCTGATTACTCACTGATCACAGGGGGGGTCTGTGCTGGTAATCAGAGCATTGATTACCAGTGCAGCCCTAGGGGGGGGGTGCCACTAAGCCACCAGGGATGCCCACCCATGACCACCAGGGATGCCCACCATGGCCACCAGGGATGGCAAACAGGGCTCAGAGAGCCTGCCAGTGGTGCCCTCCTATCAGTGCTGCCCACCAATGCCATATATCAGTGCCGCCCACCAGTGCCCGTTATTGCCATCTATCAGTGCCGCCCACCAGTGCCCATTATTGCCCACCAGTGCTGCCTATCAGTGCTCATCAGTGCCCCCATCAGTGCCGATCAGTGCCGCCCATCAGTGCCGATCAGTGCCGCCCATCAGTGCCACCTATCAGTGCCCATCAGTGCCGTCGATCAGTGCCCATCAGTGCCGATCAGTGCTGCCTATCAGCGCTGCCTATCAGTGCCCACCAATGCTGCATATCAGTGCTATCTATCAGTGCCACATATCAGTGCCCATCAGTGCTGCATATCAGTGCTACCTATCAGTACTGCATATCAGTGCCACCCCATCAGTGTCACCCCATCCGTGCCACCCCATCAGTGTCTCTTCATCAGTGCCTGTCAGTGCGGCGTCATCAGTGCTCATCAGTGCAGGAAAAAACGTATCGATTTACAAAATTTTATAACCTAAACAAAAAAACTTTTTTTTTTTTCAAACTTTTCGTTTTTTTTTTATTTGTGCACCAAAAAAGAAAAAACCTGGTGGTGATCAAATACCACCAAAAGAAAGCTCTATTTGTGGGGAAAAAATGACACAAATTTGGTTTAGGTACAGTGTTGCATGACCGCGCAATTGTCATTCAAAATGCAACAGCGCTAAAAGCTGAAAATTGGTCTGGGAAGGAAGGGGGTTTAAGTGCCCAGTATTGAGGTAGTTAAGGGGAGAAATCCTTTCGGTCCAGAAGTGGTTTAACAGGGCGTTAGGCGACCCCTTGTCGAGGCTCCGGGACACATAGCTCTGCCATGCTGGTGCGACGGGTTTATTCAAATATCATTCTGCAGGTAGGGGCAATTTCCCAGCTGCCATCAAACCTCCTCCATTGTAGCCATCCATAAATAATCATCCTGACACATCTGTAGACGTAGTACAGTGGTTTGTCGCCTGTGACTGTGTCTGCAATTTATGTCTTTTGTTTTGCGATTTTACATTTACAACAGCTGTCTTTATATTTTCCGCTCCCGACCCTGGCAGCGGCGGCTCCTTCACAGATCAAATAGCTGTGTTTACTGCTCGCTAATTCAAACAGCTGGTTATTACTCACCCAGCTCCCTGCCTAATTACCAGGGGAAGAATTATAAGTAAATGTATACAAGCAAACAGATGCTGTCATTTTAACCAGCGATCCATCTCGCAGAAATACCCCACTTAGGACTTAAGTGGTGAATTTCCAGAGCATGTGTATCGATGGCATTTTTATAAAATACCAAAACAATGGCAGGCTGCCTGGCTCATTGATTTGAAGCAGATGAGAGCTGACATGTTTTTCATAGAGGAAAGAGAACTGTAAAATATGTTGCATTTGGACAGTGTACATGAATTATTGGATGGTCGATGCTAGCAGAATATAAGCAAGCTCAATGCCGGGGATGAAGACATGCCCCTCATTCCATCCCACAGGGATTTTTCTTCAGTATAATTTATTTTGACCTTGGCAAGCTAAGATATTCATAGCAAGGCTTGTTATTAAGACTGGCCATAGACCTGGGATGACAGTCGCCCATTCTGGATATTTTTGATGGTTTCAAGTCTGTAAATTCCCATCTGCAAATAGATGGGAGAGGTTTGTTCCTCCTTTTTTGAAGGTGGTTGTAAAAAATCATCTTGTAAAACAACCCATTCAATAGCAATAAAAGGCAAAACATTTGTGTATAGATAAAAAAGAAATAAAATATGTAGCGCTAAAATATTATGAACAAAGTCCATAAATAAAGTCCATTTCCACCAGTGATATTGCACGGCACCAATTTGCAGTAAAGTGAAAGGAATCCACCACCAAAAGGAGTGTTCAAAACACGCTTACCAGATAGTTATATGCATTGGGCCTTGAACTATCATAGAACTGCAACACACTCGGTGACGAATTGGACCGGACCTCTTCACAAAGATGAATCCCAGAATTGATACCTTGACAGTATACCTTAAGGGAGCCACTCAAAAGAAGGAAATAAAACCCCTCATAGTGCAGTAATTTCCATAAACTTTATTGGATGTAAAGCAAAGATATATAGCACTCACATTTGAGAAGGGTATAGTGTGCGAATCACACGCCGACCTGCGTGGTTCCAAATCGGTTAGCAAGGTAGCAGCCAATGTCCTCTATTGCATGTAGGCGTCCAGCAAGGGCGGCCCGACGCGGCGTTTCGTCACATATGACTGACGTCTTCAATTGTGCTTTATTGTGCGTTCAATCGCTTACCTTTTAAGTTTTTTAGCGCAACTATACCCATATTTTATATTTGTGTATAGATATAAAAAAAATATTATAAATACCTTTTTTTCCCTTTTATATAAGTGATCACATTCCCTTTGTTCTCAGCTGCACAAGAGCTGGGGGAGGAGAAACAGCAGTTTACTGATCTTCCCAGTGAATGGCTGTGCAGTGGGGGGAGGGGGTCAGAACAAGTCTGTCCATTGGAGGAAAGCAGGCTGAGTTTCTATCATACCTACAGAACTGACCGCAGTGTTTTCTCCTGCTTAATGTGGTCAGTTTTTAATGGGAAAGAAGAGGGACCAGCAGGAACACCAGGGATTTCACACGAAGGAAGCAATAGAAAGAGTACAGGATACTTTTTCATACAAGTACACAGTAGAGTAGGAATATGAAATGTTGGTTTTACATATTCTTCAAGTAGGCATAAATATGTATGCTTGCCTGGGCTAAGTGTACATTATTGCTAGACCCATAAGCGTGCGCAGGGGGTGTGCCGGGTATGCCTGGGTACACCATAATCCAGGTGGGTGCTTTGGTTCACCCCTCATCTCTGCGACAATCTCTGTGTTCCTCTAGTCTAGTGCCAGGCACACAGCATGCTAAGGCTTGCAGCCAGTGGGGAGGCTTGGATATGCAGTATCTCCCCCAGGCTCAGAAGGTGGTGGGCTGGGCGGATGAACTCTCAATCCTATACACTCACACTCATACATACACTCACACAATATTCAAACTTTCTCGTTTTGTATAAGCCACGTTTGAGCGGGCACAGCAGCTCATTCAAATGAATGGAATGCTGTACCTGTGTTTCCGCAAAAAAAAAGTGCATGTACCTTTTCAACAATGCGGCTGCAGGGAAATCGCATGGTCTTTTTGATCACACGATTTCCCTGTAATTTCATGTGTTGCATGCTGAGATGCATGGGGTGCCTCCTAAGAGCAACACGATTTGGCTGCAGGTGGTTTCGGGAACAGATGTGGTTCCCACACCCGCAGCCACATAGGTGTGAACCTAGTCTAACATGTGGCTGCTTTGGCTGTTCAAACAGCTAAAACTAGAAAGGAGGCAGAGCAGAGATGGCAGCCTTGGAGTCGTCTACTTCCAGTAATGTGGTAAGTAGCTGAAGGAGGGCGGTCTACCTTTATCATTGCTGAATTCCCTCTATGCTCCTGTACTGCATCAAGCCTTACATGGCACATTAAGAACTGGAGAACTTCTCCTAGCCCTCCCACTACATACTGCCCACTGATTGGCTGTCCTCACCGCACACTGCTCACTGACTGGCTGTTCTCACTGCACACTGACTGGCTGGTCTCACCGCACATTGCTCACTGACTGGCTGTTCTCACCGCATACTGCTCACTGACTGGCTGTTCTCATTGCACACTGCTCACTGACTGGCTGTCCTCATCGCATTTTAGATAAGTTAAAAAATATTAACGTGTTTGTTTACAGTGATAGGTGTCTATTTATTAAAAATGTTTTAATACATTTTAAAATATTTGTATACATATATATATACAGCGGTGATCGAAAGTTTGGGCACCCCAGGTAAAAATTTGTATTAATGTGCATAAGGAAGCCAAGGAAAGATGGAAAAATCTCCAAAAGGCATCAATTACAGATTAGACATACTCATAATATGTCAAAAAAGTTAGATTTTATTTCCATCATTGACACTTTCAAAATTACAGAAAACAAAACAATGGTGTCTGCAAAAGTTTGGGCACCCTGCAGAATTTATAGCATGCACTGCCCCCTTTGCAAGGCTGAGACCTGCCAGTGTCATGGATTGTTCTCAACCATCGTCTGGGAAGACCAGGTGATGTCAATCTCAAAGGTTTTAAATGCCCAGACTCATCTGACCTTGACCCAACAATCAGCACTATGGGATCTTCTAAGCAGTTGTCTAGAAAACTGAAACTGAAAATAGTTGACGCTCACAAAGCTGGAGAAGGCTATAAGAAGATAGCAAAGCGTTTTCAGATGTCAATATCCTTTATTCGGAATATAATTAATTAAGAAATGGCAGTCATCAGGAACAGTGGAAGTTAAAGCAAGATCTGGAAGACCAAGAAAAATATCAGACAGAACAGCTCGCAGGATTGTGAGAATAACAATTCAAAACCCACGTTTGACTGCACGATCCCTCCAGAAAGATCTGGCAGACACTGGAGTTGTGGTACACTATTCCACTATAAAGAGATACTTGCACAAATATAGTCTTCATGGAAGAATCATCAGAAGAAAACCTCTTCTACGTCCTCACCACAAAAATCAGTGTTTGAACTTTGCAAATGAACATATAGACAAGCCTGATGCATTTTGGAAACAAGTTCTGTGGACCAACTTTTTGGCCGGAATGAGCAAAGGTATGTTTGGAGAAGAAGGGGCACAGAATTTAATGAAAAGAACCTCTGTTCAACGGTTAAGCATGGGGGTGGATCAATCATGCTTTGGGGTTGTATTGCAGCCAGTGGCACAGGGAACATCTCACGAGTAGAAGGAAAAATGGATTCAATAAAATTTCAGCAAATTTTGGATGGTAACTTGATGCCATCTGTGAAAAAGCTGAAGTTAAAGAGAGGATGGCTTCTACAAATGGATAATGATCCTAAACACACCTCGAAATCCACGGGGGATTACATCAAGAGGCGTAAACTGAAGGTTTTGCCATGGCCTTCACAATCTCCTGACCTCAACATAATTGAAAAGCTATGGATAGACCTTAAAAGAGCAGTGCGTGACAGACAGCCCAGAAATCTCAAAGAACTGGAAGACTTTTGTAAGGAAGAATGGGCAAAGATACCTCAAACAAGAATTGAAGGACTCTTGGCTGGCTACAAAAAGCATTTACAAGCTGTGATACTTACCAAAGGGGGCAGTACAAGATATTAACTCTGCAGGGTGCCCAAACTTTTGCAGACGCCATTTTTTTGTTTTCTGTTATTTTGAAAGTGTAAATGATGAAAATAAAATCTAACTTTTGTTGACATATTATAAGAATGTCTAATCTGTAATTTGATGACTTTTGGAGATTTTTCCATCTGTCCTTGGCTTCTTTATGCACATTAATACAATTTTTTACCTGGGGTGCCCAAACGCTCGATCACCACTGTGTATATATATATATATATATATATATATATATAGATATATAAAAGTGTGTGTGTGTAACCTCAGAGTTAAAGGGACTCTCTACAAAGAAACTTGGGCCATGAAGGAAAGTATGGAAGAAGAAAATCCTTTCACAAAGATACTTTTCTTAAAGGACACTTTGCCAAGATTCTGTTGGGCCAGTTGGAGGAACTTTGTGCAAGTTGCTACCTTGGGAGAGCAGGTAGTGGCTTGAAGTCTCTTTGGAGAAGGGGATAGCAGGATGTGAAGGACCCCTTGAAGAGACCTAAAACACTCACAGGTTGGACAAGCTTGCTCAGGCTCCAGCAAGATAGCTTGTCATAAGAGGAAGACATGTTGCCTCTGTGTCACAGGACACTATGGGCACCAGTCGGGTGGACTCCGCATGTCTTCACTCTGAACTGTGAGACTGACTGGATGGGAGGAGAGACAGTGCCCTAGTGCTGAAGAAGGGACTGTGCCTGTCATCTAGTTACTAAGGACAGTGAGTGAAGTTAGATAGATAGCTTGGTAGGGTTCCATTGTTACCTGACCCAGGAGTAACAGTTGAACGCCGAGTCAAGAGACTTCTACATGAAGGTGTAGATGGAGATTGCATGGTGAGACTGTCATCTCTGAGGAGAGGGCAGTCTCACTGGTTCAGATAGTCATGACTGTAATATGTCTAATCTGCATTTTCCTTTGCCAGCTTGCACTTGATTTCTGGGTCTGGCTAGGCCATTCACCACTTATACAGTGTAATTATTGTATTTAGTCAGTCATGGTGCTATTCTTTACCTGTCCAAACAGAGTTTTGTTTGGCGGGGGGTGCTTTAGTTTTAATGCACCTACTGTGGATAACCTTGTGAATATTTGTACAGCAGAGATATATATCAATTTTTTCATGTAGTTTATTATGTTGATTGACTGTGTATTGTTATTTTCCCTTTTCCCCATTTCCAGGTTTGTGGGATACTCCATTAGAAATTTTTGAGAAATAATTTTTATAGGGGGCGGCTGCCCCAGAGCCAATGAGGACATGGCTCGGTTTGGCGGGGGGTCAGTGTAGCACCCTCTAGGTAGGTGCTAGAGAGTGAGTATAGTTTTGGCTCTGGTAAGTATGAGGGGGAGGCTGCTGCACAGAGGTTTTTTGCCTTCATGGAACGAATGCACAAAGGTAAAAAAACTACTTGAGCTTTTAGAACCACTTTCAGGAGATTAGACACTGGCAGAAAAAAAAAAGAACCTGCAGGGACATTACCGATTGAACTCTTTGTTTTGAAGCATGCAATAGGAAAGCATAAGAGAAGGGAGAACCTATGTCCGTCCTGTGTATTTTCTTTATGGTACAGTACAGAACAGAACAAAGGCTCTCATTACGAGTAGGATGTCTAAAAGCAGTTCAGCCTAGGGGTAACACATCAAACACCAACAAGCCCACATAATAAAAGGACACTTACATCCAAAACTGGCATCAGAGGAGGCTTGAACATCCACCTGGAGGTAAACATTTTGAAGGAGTAAAAATCTTCTCCAGGTGAGGCCAGTCTCCATATGAGGCAGGTTCCATCATCAAATGGACCAGGAAGGTCTAAGATAGTTCTGAATATTTAAAAGAACCCATACTGAACAATAAGTGTAGAAATGGTCCACATTAGTTTTGGAAAAATCTATATAGCAGGTGTGCTATCCTGATTTGAAGCCTCAAAAGGCAACAGATCCTCCTCAGCTGTCACCTCCACCCAAGGTACAGTGTCAAGGGCAAAATTAAAGAGCAAGGGAAAGTTGAAGGGGCACAGCTGTGACCCCTGCTATCTATGGCACCAGTAAGATCAGAAATTCTTCCTATGAAATCCAAAATTGTAGAAGGGAATCTCCCTTTAGGGAAAAAGGAAGCTGGTGTGGCCACCAGTTAGCAGAAATGGCAGACCACCCCCAAAAGAACAAAAAGCGGAGCCTGAGCTAGCAAGTCCATCTGACCCCATTTTCCTGTGATGTACCACACTTATGAAATTGTCCCTGGAGGAATACTCACAACCTCAGTGGCAAGAGAGAGTGAGGAGGTATTCCTCAGTGATGAGCACTTGTAAGCCGCAATAGCCTAATTATTGCAAGAATATCTGCTTCTAATGTGCCGTCAAAGGAAGAACCAGATATTGCCAGTCCAGTGTTCTGTTTGCAAACAGAAAGAGGCAGGGCTTACAGGCACAGTAACTCCTCAGGCCCCCAGGCAAAGTAGAACCTATTAACCACTTAAGCCCCGGAAGATTTTACCCCCATTCCGACCAGGGGGTATTTTGCGATTCGGCACTGCGTGACTTTAACGGACAATTGCGCGGTCGTGCGACGCTGTACCTAAACGAATTTGGCGTCCTTTTTTTCCCACAAACAGAGCTTTCTTTTGGTGGTATTTGATCACCTGTGCGATTTTTTGATCACGCGCTATAAACAAAAAAAGAGCGTCAATTTTGCAAAAATAGCAATATTTTTCAAATTTTTTTATATGAAATTCCCCAAAAAAAAAAATGTAAAAATCAAATTTTTTTAACTTTTTCGGCCAATTTGTTTTATGCTACCTATGTTTGGTAAAAAAAAAATCGCAAAAAGCGTATTTTGATTGGTTTGCGCAAAAGTTATCGCGTTTACTAACAAAGGGAAAGATTTTTGTCATTTTTGTTGTTTTTTTTTTAAACGTGTAATGGCGGCGATCTGCGATTTTTTTTGCGGTACTGCGACATTGGGGCGGACAGCTCGGACCCTTGACTGACATTTTTGACACTTTTGGGGTTACCAGTGACATTTCTACAGTAATCAGTGCTATATATATGCACTGTTACTGTAAAAATACACTGGTAGTGAAGGGGTTAACTTTATTTGGGAGGGAGGGGCTGTGTGTATCCCTAGGGTCGTGCTTTCTACTGTGATTGGCTGTGGCTTCAGCTGTAAGGACACTGATCAACGGATCTACATACTAGATCCGAGTGATCAGTGTCTTAACAGCGAGGAGAATGACAGGTGGCTTGTTTACACAAGCTGCCTGCCTTTCTCCCTCTCCCCCGCCGATCGCCGAGTGACCGGCGGACATCGGGTCCGCCGGTCACACGCGCGGGGGGGTCCGTGACCACGCGGGAGCGCGCCTCCGGGGGCGCGCGCTCGCTCCCTAGACCCTCACAAGCTAGTGACGTAGCCCTACGTCACTTTGCCTGTGAGGGGCTGACTGCCGACGTAGATCGGCGTTAGGCAGTTGGCAAGTGGTTAATGCAGGCAAACTAGCCATCCTGCAGAGGTCTTCAGGGATAGGGCTCTCTCCCAGGCAGACTATGGCCCTGGACCCTTAAAGAATCTTGGGTTTATTACCATGCACCCACAGAAAGATCCAGTGCAAAACATTACAGGCTAGCTTTGCATCTTTCACCATGTGGGGTCTGGGTTCAGTCCCCCAAGACTGTGCCTAGGAGTCCACGGAAGCTTCATGAAAAGCAGTACAGGCTCTGATGCAGCATATTTACAGAAGAATCATCTTGAAATGTCATCATCGAGGGAAGAATAGATATAATCTTCATATAGGAAGCTTCTCCCAGTAGAGAGGGGAGGTCCATCCCCTAAGGACATGAAGAATAACTAAGGTTTCCTGAGAGGGAAGGGAGTGGGGTTTATATAGAGGGATGTCCCTGCAGCCTTCGTTTTTGCTAGTGTCCAATCATCTAAGGGTAACTGCATGTACCCCTTCATAATGATTAAAGAGCCTTTGTCCTGTACTGTATGACTAGTAAGAAATATATTTATACTGCTTCTGCCGATCCCATGTTGGTTCCAGTTGAAGGGCCCACCAACCTAAAGCCTAGTACACACGCAACGATTATCGGCCGACCGATCATCCGTCTTTTGTCCAGAGTTGTGTTTTGTTGGTTGGAATGTGCCTAGACTGCACACAAATTTTCTCGCCAAACAAAATTCTACTTCAGAAGTGATGTCATGTGTTGGTTTGCTTTCTTTGTGTTCTTTCTTCTCTGAGCATTCCCAGTCTTGCTCATTAGATTTTTCCCTGTCGAAATCTGTACTGACTGCACGAAAATCGGCCGTGTTTTGACGGCAGACAAAAATGTTATAGCCTGCACACCAGATTTTTTTCAGCCGAAAAGTCGGAGTCGGTTGTCGGAAGCATCATACTAACAAGCCGAAAATCGGCAGATCAGTTGTTGGACGAAAATTCCCTGCCAATTTGCGACGCGTGTGTACGAGGCTTAAGGCCTCATGCACACAGAGCCACTGTTACAGGCTTTTATTTTATTTCTATCAGACTGTAAAACCCTCTATGTAAGCCTAAGTGTCCATGCACACATAGGTGTTTACAGGCAGAAAAAGCCCCCAGCAAAGGTGTATTCAGGAGAGAAGCTGAAGAGCAGATAAAGCATATGACTGCACCTAAAACACTAGACACATATAGCATTTGAGCATTCTAATGGTCAAAACAAAATAAATAATTCATGTTCTGGCCACTAGAATATATTACAATCAAACACATTTTTTTAAGCAGCTTTTTCCTGTCAGTTCTGACATTCAGAGCAACTCAAACACTTGCCCAGTGTGCATAAGGCCTAAATGCCACCTCTGAACGCAGCAACATTCTGTGCTATGACCACATAAAAACTGACTTATTAGCTGCACACTGGCTACATGCAGGGTTGGTCAAAGGCTCTAATTCGCAAGGACTATTTTCTGCAAAAGTCAAATTTAGCCTTTAAAGCAGAACTTTAGTCTGACTCACTCGGTGGCTCCACCACCCCTCAGCTATCCACTAATATGGGACCTGTGCAGATGTGCCAACGGACTCTGTCCAGCCTTTCCGTTCCTAGCAGAGCCCATCGGCACATCTGCGCAAACTCTATGCATTTATACAACTGCGAAACTCATGGAACAGGGAGAGGTTCCCACCTAGGCAAGAAACACAAATAGAGTACTTTGTTCAAAAAATATGTCCATTCGTACGAAGTCAGGGTGGCACATCACCTTTAGGATGAAGGTCTATTTTAAGATATTTGACATTAGATGACAGTTGGCAGTATTCCCGCAGAGAACTGCAGAACAGGAAATCAACTGTGTGACAGAAAATATCACTTATCTCTACAACAGAATGTTATTTTAGAAATGTTCAGTTGCAATAAATAAATTCCTTGTTTACATGTTAGATTATTAGAGCAATGCTTGTTTTTAAAAAAAAAAAAAAAAAAAAAAAAAAGATAACTGCACTGCAGTGGACCCAATTGTCTGAAAGTAACTGCATTTCCTAAAACTTAACACTTGAGGGCAGTGTTTGCTACAACAGAAACAACTTTGCTTGACGATATTAAAAAAGGAAAAGCAGATGTTGAATCTTTTAGATGTATACACTACTTAAACAGAAAAATCAAGAAAGGATGTGCACATAGCAAGCACAACCTAACTCCTCAGAACTTCATTTTTTAGGCTGTGTACTGCATTAGTTTATGTCACTGGTAATCTGGGGATCTGAGAACCCCTTTTTTTGCTCACCTTTGTAGGAGGTTTTCCCAAACACACCAACTGCAGGCTTATTGCTCTTATCTTATATGCAGAAAAGTATAACTAAAATGTCCTTGTTAGCCTCCCAAACAAATTCACCCTTGCCTTAAAACATTTTAATCTGATTGACAATATGTAACGTATAGATAGAAAAAGTTACTAAACTGAGCTCCACAAACATGATGTGCAAGAAGATCCCTTGACTCTGGTTTAAGCCATTTAGACAGATCTCTCATTAAATAGCATATGCAAAGCCAAACTTTTTCTTTTTTTTTTTTTTTTTTTGAAAGAGCAGGGAATGTTACTGCATCTGTCCCAGTGTTAATTTTGTCGACTAAAACGTTTTCGTCGACTAAATTAACACAATTTTAGTCGACTAAAATACGACTAAAACAATTCAGATGACTAAAATACGACTAAAACTAAAATGGCATTTTAGTCAAAAGACTATAACTAAATCGAAATTTGCTGCCAAAATTAACACTGGTGCATGCTCAAAGCTTAATACCATAAATAATAACATATTAGATTTTTCACGCCAGGACCAGCAGTTGTATATAATGAGTTTGGAAATTGTAGAGAAATGCTTAAATAATGCATTACAAATTACAATTGAACTACACCCATTCAATTATAGATGACTAAAATGAATTTTAGTCGACTAAAATGTACTGGAGTTTTAGTCGACTAAATACGACTAAAACTAAAACACTTGCAGAAGACTAAAATAGGACTAAAACTAAAATGCCATTTTAGTCCTAAGACTAAAACTAAATTGAAATTTGCTGCCAAAATTAACACTGATCTGTCCTACTAGGGAGACTTTCTTTCACTATCAAGAAATATCTCTATAGCAAGGAAAATCCCTTTTACCAGTTTCTATTTCTGCTCCTGGTGAAAAATAACAAACTTGTTGGACTTCACATGGGATACAAATAACATAAAGGGTCTCCAGAATAGTAATATATGTCTCCCACATCCAGGTTGACCTAGTATTTCTGAACATACAGTCAGGTCCATAAATATTGGGACATTACACAATTCCAATCTTTTTGGCTCTATATACCACCACAATGGATTTGAAATGAAACAAACAAGATGCTCTTTAACTGCAGACTTTCAGCTTTAATTTGAGGGTATTTGCATCCAAATCAGGTGAACAGTGTAGGAATTACAACAGTTTGTATATGTGCCTCCCACTTTTTAAGGGACCAAAAGTAATGGGACAGATTAAGAATCATAAATCAAACTTTCACTTTTTAATACTTGGTTGCAAATCCTTTGCAGTCAATTACAGCCTGAAGTCTGGAACGCATAGACATCACCAGACGCTGGGTTTTATCCTTGGTGATGCTCTGCCAAGCCTCTACTGCAACTGTCTTCAGTTCCTGCTTGTTCTTGGGGCATTTTCCCTTCAGTTTTGTCTTCAGCAAGTGAAATGCATGCTCAGTCGGATTCAGGTCAGGTTATTGACTTGGCCATTGCATAACATTCCACTTCTTTCCTTTCAAAAAACTCTTTGGTTGCTTTTGCAGTATGCTTTGGGTCATTGTCTATCTGCACTATGAAGCGCCGTCCAATGAGTTCTGAAGCATTTGGCTGAATACGAGCAGATAATATTGCCCGAAACACTTCAGAATTCATCCTGCTGCATTTGTCAGCAGTCACATCATCAATAAATACAAGAGAACCAGTTCTATTGGCATATGATATTATATGCAGTTTTACAAATGGAATTATAATCAGTCAAGTAATTAATTTTATATTATTTATTATACACCATTTGTTTTTTTCGCATCACTATAAATATATTTTGCACTATTATTTATGATTTGTTCTTAGAAAGTATGTGCTGGTATCAATGAATTAGCAACAAATCGGGTAAAACCTCAATAGGTATTCTTAACCATTGGCGCGAGGAATATACTTTTGTATATACATAATTTAATAAAATCTGACAAACGTTAAAATCCCTCTCCACTCTATCCAAAACAAAAAAAGTTTGGCACTTAGATAGATTTTAAGGATAGTGATCTTGTGAATTATGATCACATAGTTGTTTGGCTCCTTTTTAAATAACAATAGAAATCACTCAAATGGCCCTGATCAAAAGTTTACATACCCTGGAATGCTTGGTCTTGGGGCAGACACACAAGGTGACACAGAAGGTGACACACACTGGTTAAAATGGCTTTTAAAAAGGGTAATTTTCCAGGTTAGTAGCTTTTTAAATTGCAATGTGTCTGTGTATAAATAGTCAATGAGTTTGTTAGCACCCACATGGCTGTACTGAGCAGGCTAGATAGTGAGCCATGGGCGGCAGAAAAGAACTGTCAAAAGACCTTCATAACAAGGTAATGGAACTTTATAAAGATAAAAAATATAACAAGAAATCCAAAATTTTGAAAATGCAAAAGCACTAATAGTTAATCACTTTTTAAAAAGTGGAAAATTCAGGGATCTTTTGAAACCATGAAAGATCGTAACCACAACTGCCAGAAGAATTGTTTGGGATACAAGGAAAAACCCACAGGTAACCTCAGAAATAATACAGGCTACTCTGTAAAAAGATTGAGTGGTTGTTTCAAGGAGCACAATACGACGATACTTGAACAAAAATGAGCTGCATGACCAAGTTGCCAGAAAGAAGCCTTTATTGTGCCAATGCCACAAAAAAGCCAGGTTACAATATGCCCAACACATTGATACGCCTCACAGCTTCTGTGACAGTACACTGTAATCTGAAGTGACGATATCAAGATAGAGCTTTATGGTCATAACGATGAGCGCTTTGTTTGGAGAGGGGTCAACAAGGCCTAAAGCGACAAGAATACTATCCCCACTGTGAAACACGGTGGTGAATCACTGTTGGGGGCGTGTGAACTCTAAAGTCACAGGAAATCTTGTAAAAATGAATGGCAAGATGAATGCATCATGTTATCAGAAAATCAGCACCGGCATTGCGAAGACTTGGAAATGCGCAGCAACCCCCCCACCTTCAGTTGCGTCATCTGCACGCGATGCAGTCCATACCGCAGTCCAGCTTCATCCTCTCTGCTTGGCTTTCCACCTGAGGACTGCTGCCTGGCCTACTCCATGCAACAGCGGCCCCTGGCGGTCCACAACGTGGACATCCAGCACGGACATCCTCAACTCCCCTTCCTGATAAGCTTCTTTTATTTCACTCCATGTGAGTTGCACCTTGTATTTTTTGCATCTAATAAACCTGGAAACTGTCTGCACGTACAGGCGATTTTTCTTCTCTCTCCTGCCTGTCATTTAGAGCCTGCTTCTACTCCTGTGAATAAGCCATGTCTCAAGATCTCCCTATTCTTGCTGGATCATTTCCTCCTGTCCTATGAACTTCATACTTACATTAAATTCTTATGGGCTCTTTATACAGAGACTGCCCCCCTCACACAGGGTCTGGTTACCTGTTGGTGCCTTCTATCCTTGCTGTGTTTAGGTGATCAGAAAATACTGGCAGACAATTTGCATTCTTCTGCACAAAAGCTGCACGTGGGATGACCCTAAGCACAAGGCCAAGTTAACCCTCCATATAGCTTTAGTGTGTGACCAGGACTATAGTAAAATTAAATCCACATAGTTGCACCATCCCATGTAATTGTTTCTGTACAAATAAGAAAAAAAGGGAAGGTGGGAGGGGGAAGCCGCATCCCAGAAAAGAATGGAATGCAACACACCCTTTTCACCTCCCAAAATAATGAGAAACTTTAAATGTGCCAAAATAGGAAATGGGACAAAAAAAGAAATTTCATAAAACTCCATTTAGTGAAATGATTTTAAAAGTAGCGCCATCTCTTTAAAACACATCAGAAAAAACATACAAACTAGATTACGCAAATTGCATAATGATACACCATTTTACAGACAAGTGTTTCAAATAAGACACATTTTGCAAGATATAGCATCTTCAGAATTCACGCTTAAAGTTGTGCAGCTAATCTCAGAATGCACACAGACTGTATAGTCATGGAAGGTAACCAGGAACTACAGAAGTAAATATATATGGCTCCCCCCCCCCCCAGAGGATGCAGTGTATCAACCAACATGCCTAAATGTAAGCAACTGATTAAATCTTTATATTGTCTCTATCCCACAAAGTGGAGCAGAGATAGGAGAAAAAAGGCCCACAAACGTAGATGTGATTGAAAAGGAACACCTCCTAGATGATATATTAGGGGGTCCCCACCTTGAAAAATTTCATGAGTGCTTTCCCACAATACCGTTAGCAAAGCTAATGAACACTGAAAAAATGGCAGCTATTGTCAGTGTGCATAGCAGGAAACCTAGCCAGCAAGCATATATCTGTAAAGCAGCCTCATAGCAAGTCACTATCAAGTTGACTCTCCAGTGGTTACAGCAGAAAACAGTTCTATAGTGGCCATGACAGTCTCCTAACCTTAATATCATTGAGCCACTCTGGAGAGATCTCAAACTTCTGATTCATGCAAGAAGACCAAAGACTTTGCACAACCGAGAGGCATTTTGCCAAGATGAATGGCCAGCTATGCCACCTGCAAGAATTTAGGGCCACATAGACCACTATTTCAAAAGACTGCCCACTGTTATTGATGCTAAAGGGGGCAATACACAGTATTAAGGACTAAGGGGATGCAGAATTTTGAACAGGGGGCATTTCATTTGTTTACATGTTGCCATGTTTTGTTTCGATTGTACCATACTGTTATGACCTACAGTTGAATGAATCCCATAAGAAATGTGTTTTGCCTGCTCACTCATGTTTTCTTTAAAAATGGTACGTAGTATTTCCAATTCTCCAAGGGCATGCAAACTTTTACATTTTAGCACAATTTTAAATATTATTAAGTGACCCATTTGAGAAAACTGCCCTCTCATCTACTTTATATGCTTACAATTGTTGGAACAACGTGGAGAAGCTACACTGGCATGCATCCACCTCAACTCTACGTTAAAGCAGCAATACAGATACAGAACTGCCAAAATTGCGCTACACTATGGCGTTTCTAAGAAACATTTGGCACAGTGCAAATTGCCATTATTCCTTGACAATAGATACATCCTGAATGACAATCATCTTATTCAACCCAAAGATTCCAGATAGCCTAATTACACAGATGTCTTAGCCCTGAATGTTAAAGGCCCTATTTTAGTTCAGACATGTGGTAAATATCAGCGCTAGAAAATTATGCTTCTTTACAGAAATTTCAAGAGAAATTCAAATTGCTGAAACAAGTATTCCATGATACTTGGAAATTCGTCATTGTACCCATACATTATCAAACTCCATTTGAAGAAATTTCCTTGGTATGTCCTTCCTGCAAAGGGATGATATCCGATATTCACAAATTACTGAACACAATCCCTATACAAAATTCATATCAGTACCCTTATATGTAAAAATGGGAGAAGATGCAGGGGGAAGAGTTACCTCTGGACACTTGGTAAATAATCTGTCTGCAAGCGGCTACAAGTTCAATATGTACCCTTTATTTGGAAAACCAATATAAAATACCTATCCACTGGTAACTATATACTCAACAACCATTGAAAGATGTTGATGTTGTCAAAAGGAATTGGGGTATCGGCAACAAACCTTGACAATGCCCACTTCTTAAAGTGATTGCAAAGGTTTTTTTTTTTTTAAACAAACATGTTATACTTATCTGCTCTGTGCAGTTTTTTTTTGCACAGAGCAGCCCAGATCCTCCTCATCTCAGGTCCCTCTTTGCTGCTCCTGGCCCCTCTCTCCTATTGAGTGCCACCATGGCAAGCAGCTTGCTATGGGGGCACCCGAGCTGAGCTGAAGCTCGGTGTGTCCATTTAGACACAGAGCTGCCGTTCGGGCCCCATCCCCTCGCTCTCCTAATTGGCTAACCTGGCTTTGATTGACAACCGAGGGAGCCAATGGTGCCGCGACTGTCTCAGCCTCTGAGGGACTCAGACAGCCGAGGGACTCGTGGACATCACTGGATATAAATGGGGCACAGGTAAGTAATAGGGGGGCTGGTACACACAGAAGGATTTTTATCTTAATGCATTGAATGCATTAAGATAAAAAACCTTCTGCCTTTACAACTCAATTAAACCATATTGGGAAATCTGCCCATTCTCTTGATCGCTGAGTATTTGACGCCAGGATTCTCTTTTCTCCTAAATCTTATCTCCTGGGTTTACCCCAGAGAGGCTTTTCCAAACATGCTATAAAGTTGCTACTACACACAGCTAGATGCCTCTCAAACTCCAGCAATGCGAAGCAAAATTTCATATTTTATCGGAAGATTACAGCTGTAGGTTGTCCTGGAAGTGATTATTACATTTGAACATTGTTACTTGCTTAGGTTACAACTACAAAGTAGCATCTGGTTAAGATCTCACTCCTATATAGCTCTTTCACATCTAGAACTAGCGCTTAAAAAATAAATAAAAACAGAAAATGTTGTCACTTTTTTAATCTTTTGTTGCATTTCAGTGCTGCTGATCCCCAGCAGAATTTTTGCCACTTCCTGTCTACATGCACTCTCAAGATGGCTTCAGGGCATTGGCCAAGGGCAGTTTTCCTAATGGTGACAGCAACAGGCAATGCCTGTGTAATGTGTATGTTAAAATGGCCACTTGTATTGTCCGTTAGTAAACCACGTGATGGAGTCAAATGGTTGTTAAAAGGAGTACTTTTACTCTCTATCAGAAGCTGTAATGACAATGCAGGAGCACAGTTGGAAGACAGGAACAGAATGCTGTAACCCTATAACAGGAAGTGCCTGAACTAGCGGTCTAAATCCTTTAACTTGGTAATAAAGAGCACTACAAAAATTACTTTACAATTACATTTACATTTTTTTTTCTTTTGTATAGAGTGGAGAGGGAATAAACCCCTTGTTTTTATTGCGGTCTGTTCCTCGTCAGAGACATTTATCCTCTCCCCATTTCCCCATAACAGAAATAGTAGGGATACCTTCAAATGGGGACACAAGTTCTGGTGACAGCCAGGGATTTTCCCACTTAAGAGGAATTGTTTTCTCACTTCCAGCTTTGGCTATGGGACAGGAAGTGAAGAGAAATCCCCTCAATGGGACACAGATGGCAAAAATAAACCTTACAGGAGTTGTAGCCCTCTCTTATTCAGTCTAAAATGAAAGTTGTGCCTTTAGTTCTACTCTAAACTTAAAAAAAAAAAAAAGAAAAATTGTATATTGACCAGCAAATCTGACTACCCCATCCCCTCGAAATGTAGCAGCAGCTTCCTCCCCAACACTATCACAGACATCAGCATGCAAAACACACAAACTACAGTGCATCCAATTTTTTGGTTTTACAGAGTTTTATTTAGCGCCCTCCAGTGCTAAATGTTGGCCTGGTATCGTTCAGATGTCCTCTAACACCTCAGCCACACAATGAACAAACCCTTTTGCCAAGGGGATAAAGGCCGATTCCAACATCTAGAGGACTTAGATAAAGCCAACCAAACATACAATAAACATTTTCCCCTACCCAGTGAAAAAAAAAAAATGAAACAAAAATAAGGTTAGAGATAAAGGCCCTCCGGGGTGCCTTCTTGTTTCTTGTACAAGACATTTTCTTTTGATTTCTTAAAATCTTCATTGGTGACCTTCATCCTCCTCTCCCGCAGAGCCATCAGGCCAGCCTCTGTACATATAGCCTATGGAGACAGAAAAGCATGGGACTTAGAAAGATTTGCACTGCTTTCTCCCTAGTTAATAAATTGCATTTAAAGCCAACACTTTTTTTTTTTTTTTTTTTTTAATTCTGGATAGATATATTGTCTGTGTCCCCACTAGGGAGAAGTAGGTTTGTCATAGTGACCATTCCTTCCAGGGCAGACAATGATGGGAAATTCAAAACCGTACAGTTGTCACTGAAACGTGAGGCAAGGGGAAATCTTGTAATACAAAGACCTGTTTTGTAACAGCTTGATTTCTCCTTATTTTCTGCACTTCATGTTACAACTATGAAAAAGAAAATGAAGGAAAATCTCCACAGAGGGGTACACACAAAATTGGAAAGAAAAAAAAATGTACAGGAATTTAACCACCCCAACGAAACCAGAGTTATATTACTTATGTTGGGTTTAGATACTACACTTTAATGTATACCTGTTATGTATAAGCAGTCAGAAAGGATCTCAAATGGCCATACCTTTATATCTGCTCCAGACAGGTCGTCTTTTGCCATGATTAAGTCATCCAGCGTGACGTCATCTGCCACGGTCATACGGCTGGTGTGTATCTGGAAGATTCTCCTCTTTGTTTTCTCATCAGGCAAAGGGAATTCAATTTTACGGTCGATGCGACCTATTGTGGGAAAGAATAAGTATTCATATTTTATATACAAAACAGCAGGAGATTTTTCAAGCAACCATTATCATACCAATGAGGTTCCTAGCTACAAAAAGTTGTTTTAGGCCTTTTCAGAAAAAAAAAATCCATATGTAAAAACAGAGTAAAATTTAAAAAATAAAACCAAAGTTTAGGAGAAAAATTTAAAATATACTTGCCTTACAAGGGTGTTGTGAGCCTAATGGCAAGATCCTAGGAATGCTGTGATACCAAACCTCATGAGAAGCAGCTTCTGCATGCAGACAGAGCCATCTCTTGCCAGATTTGGCATCTCAAGTTTTCCTAGCACCTTCCTAGAGAGTCTTTGACATCACACTCACGTAGGCACCGCGAGGCACGCAAGTGACTGTAAGCTATAGTTTTGACTGTCAGCCTAAAAGTTTAATTTTTTAAAATGTAACTGAGTTTTTATATAGATTAGGATAGGTGGAGAGGTCTACTTTGATAGGTCTTCTGTCCACCTGTCACTTGAATCCTTGAACTTGGATTTACATTGTTGCACAAAAGAAAGAATAGTCAGAAAAAGAAGGAGTAGTAAGAACCTGGTCTAATTAATGCTGGGTCCAGGGTTTCTATCCTGTTTGTGGCCATTATAACTTTCACATCTCCTCGAGAATCAAATCCATCCAGCTGGTTCAGAAGCTCCAACATGGTTCTCTGAATTTCTCTCTCTCCACCGGAGTTGGAATCGTATCTATAAAGTAAGGTGAGGGAAAAAATAAGCATGTGTACTCTGTCATTAGTTCTCAGATTACTGAACATGTGGCGAAGATTGGGCAAAACTATACCATTACAAACTAGTAAAACGGTTTGTTAAAGGAAACCCAGAGTTAGAGCAAAAGAGAAGCTGCTACTGCTGACCTGTCCTGTAAACATAAGCTTTCTGCCTGTCATGCTTCCATAATTTGAGTCCCAAGTAAGCAGATCGAAAGTTCAGAGCTAAATTGCTTCATGCAGGATACAAGCTTGTGACAAGGAAAGGTTTAAGCCAAAAATAATCAGCATTGCAGGTTGGAAACTAGTATTTTCTGAAGCAGGTCAGCAACAAAAGCCCCCATATTACTCTCGGCCTAGATTTCTGCTGCATTCTAAGGTAAATGTGCAGCAGAGTATTAGTAGAGTTTATGCAGCCACATCACTGCACACTTACCATTGTAAACGCTTTGAACGCCATTTATTTCTATCTAGAGAGAGGAGAAATTGCTCTGGGAAGTATAAACAAACCTCATACTTTCCATATAAAATTTCTCAGAAGTTTAAATGTGCATTCAATTTGATGCGTTAAAGAGTATCTAATACTGTGTGACTTATACCATTTAAAATCATATCATGCTTTGATTTGCATTTAAAAATGCCTTATAAAAGCATGCCATGTGAATGAAGCATAAGACATTTCATTTAAAGTGTTACTAAACCCACAAAAGGTAAAATGAGTCTGTATATGCAGTAAGGCATGCTTGTTATACTCACTGTGGAACCTAAGGGGTTAATCCTCTGCATTGTGTAAAATGGCTGTTTGATCAGGTCTTCTCTGATCCTCCCCTTATTCCACAGTCCCCAATCTATCTGCTGATAGTATAGAGGAGAGGAGGGGGGGGCATGTGATCGTCACAGGGCAAATCAGCACTGTCCAGACAAAGTCTGGGGTCACGCGGCCTCATAGGATAGTAGAGGAGAATGAAAACTCCTCCTACAAGCTTTAACCAGACACTGATAGAAGTCGCAAGACTGATGAGAAAAATAGGATTTTTGACTTACCGTAAAATAAATTTCTCATTGACAGACACAGATCCTGATCTTCTTAACCATTAGGTTATACTGCCCCCTACAGGAGTAGGACAATAGCCAGAAAAAGAACTTGACTACGCCTATGGGCAGTCCCAGGAGGTATACTCCCCCGCTCTGCTATAGGTACTCCGTTTTGTTACAAGCAGTGTCAGAAGTAATACAACTCCATAGAGGGGTGAGTGCTGTGTCAGTCAATGAATATCAGAGAAATGGATGTTACGGTAAGTCAAAAATCTAATTTTCTCTTTCGTTCATTGACGGACACAGCTCCTGATCTTTTTGACCATTTGCATGTCTAAAAGCATTGTCAAACATGAGAGGTGGGAACAGCAAAAAAAAAAAAAAATTCCCAAGGCTAAACTGTAGCCAACCAGCTAACAGAAGCTTACCAAAAGACCTGGAGCCCACGTGTAACGGATCCACCGGCACCCGACCTGATACCTCCGTTGACGGATGCTCCTAGTGCTTCACGAGGGCTCCAAGCACTCCAGACACCGTAACCACTTCAGACCCCACGAACCGCCGTGACTTGGTTAGGGTCTCGCCGTCTCCTACCCACCCTGGACCTATGACAAGGCTCCAGGTTCCAGTGGGTGAACCTCTCTTTCCCCAGAGAGTGCAGCAGGAAAAAGCTCTTCACAAGCTCTTACAAGAGCTTAGTGATTATCCAAGGGAGTATGAAGGACATAGCAATCCCTTGTAGCATATTCCCCGAATGAGAGACAGGGCTCTAGATTGAGGGTGAAGTATAACAACTTTATTGAACAAGAAACAGACTTTTATACAGTTTTCCCCCACAAGGTTACCGCCCAGATGGACCTGACATTCACAATCCAATGAAAAACAGTTTTACACCCCCATACAGTGTATACAAAGATATACACTGTGGAGGCAATCCCCCCTCCCACTTAGCAGCCAATCCACATATACATCCCAAAATAAGCTTATCTCAAGGCAGACAGAACAATGTGAGGTCATTAACATTTTACAATGAGACAGGCACAATTCACATTCCCTCTCAATACAAAAACAGAAGGGAAGTCTGCCAATGACAGTCTGTGCGTCTCTCTCACAGACAAGCACATGGAATACACTGTGTAAGGTGGTATTAAATCTTCATATTTTTATATGAAGATATGGTTGACAAATATTACTATCCCATCTGAAGCATTTCAAACCATTAAGCATCTGCTCCTCCCCTCCAGTGACGGTGAATACAGTCACCCCACGTGAAAAATATTACACCCCCAAAGAGGGAACAAGCCCCCTAAACAGCAGCCTGCAAAACCTTGCGGCCAAAAGAGGCATCCGCAGATGCCAACACATCCACTTTAAAATATTTTGTGAAAGTGTACACCGATGACCAAGTAGCCACCTTGCACACCTGCAGTGCCTGATGACAAAAGGCCCAAGAACTGAGCGCCCTCGTAGAGTGCGCCTTCGCAAGGAGAGGAGGAACCCGACTCATAATTGAATAGGCCTGAGTCACCATCTATCTGATCCATCTAGAAATGGTCACAGAAGAAGCGGATAGTCCTTTTCGAAGCCCATCTGTAAGCACAAACAGTGAGTCTAACTTCCTAAAAGATTCCTAGCTGCCAGGTACACCTGGTACGACCCACATCCAGGGAATGCAACGCAATTTCTTTGGGATATTATGGCCTGGGACTCACAGAAGGCAACACAATGTCCTCATTCAGATGGAAATCAGAGACCACCTTTGGCAGGAACGACAGACAGGAGCGAAGAACCACCTTATCAATGTGGACCACCAAATAAGGGGAACGACAAAAAAAGGCCACCTTTAGGGATAGCGTAAGCAGGGGAATCTCCCTAATATTTTCAAAGGGAGGCTTCTATAGAGCTGAAGGCACCAAATTGAGATCCCAAGGCGATAGTGGAGTCAAATGTCGAACCCCCTGAAGAAAAGTACGCACCAGGGAGTGCGTGGCCAAGGGTCGTTGAAAGAAGACCTCCAGGGCCGACACCTGACCTTTAAAATGGTACTCAAGGCCAATTTCTGCTCAGCTCCCTGTTGAAAGAAAGTCAAGACCAAAGTCACCTAAAAAGAGCGAGGTGAACACCAAGCGACTCACACCACGAAATGTACGCTTTCCACGTACGATGGTAGATCTTCCTAGGAGTAGACTTCCTACCCTTCAGTAGTTTGGGAATCACCGACCCAGACAAACCTCTATCCTTCAGCACCTGGCTTTCAACAGCCAAGCGGTCAAAGCCAGCGACTGTAAAGCAGGATGGAAGATTGGCCCTTGGGACAGAAGATCCTCCCTGAGAGGTAGTCTCCAAGGGGCGTCGGAGAGCAGCCGCACCAGGTTGGTGTACCAAGACCAGTGAGGCCAATCGGGGGCCACTAGAATGATAGGAACTCCTTCTGCCTCGATCCTGTGCAAGAGTCTCCGCAGAAGCTTGAGGGGAGAGAAAGCGTAAACCAGATGATACTGGCCCCAGGGGGCCACCAGCGCGTCTGTGGCGTCTGCTAATGGATCCCGTGACCGTGCCATAAACCTGTGCACCTTCTTGTTGAGCTGAGACGCCAACAGATCCACCTCTGGGGTGCCCCACCAGGGAGACAGCTGATGAAACCCCTCTGGATGAAGGGACGACTCCTCTGGGTCCAACGCCTGCCGACAGATTATTCGCCTGCCAATTTTCCACACCTGGAATGCGTACGGCGGAGAGGGCCGGAACAAAATGTTCTGCCCACCGAAGAATGCCGGCTACCTCCAGAGCTGCCAATACACTTCTTGTTCCACCCTCGTGATTGACATAAGCCATGGTCGTGGTATTGTTCCTTTGGATTCGGATTTGCAATGGACACCCCTGAAGGCGATCCGTCCAGTGATTCAGGCACAGGCTGATCGCTCGGAATTCAAGGACATTGATCGGGGGTCTGGACTATTCCAGTGTCCAAACTCCCTGAGCGGAGTTCCGACCCAGGACACTGTCCCCAGCCGGAATGACTGGCATCCGTGGTGACCACTGTCCAATACAGGGGGGAGAAAAGATTTGCCCTGGCAAAGAGCTGGAGAGCGAAGCCACCTTTTTGTTTTTCGGCTCAGCCAGATCTGACTGTCCAGAGACTTGAACACTTGTCCCA
The DNA here is from genome assembly GCF_965119305.1 of Pelophylax lessonae. Lineage (NCBI taxonomy): Eukaryota > Metazoa > Chordata > Amphibia > Anura > Ranidae > Pelophylax > Pelophylax lessonae. The sequence continues at coordinate 82,289,689 of NC_138773.1, forward strand.
TTTGGCTAAGATCTCCCTTTGCAGGTACCTACAGCTGCACGATTCTGGATAAAATGAGAATCACAATTTTTTTGCTTAGAATAAAGATCACGATTCTCGGAGTAACATCTTTTAAATTATACAAAAAAAAAAAAAAAATTGGGCTAACTTACTGTTTAGTCTTTTACCCAAAAAACTGCATTTGAAAGAATTCTGCAAATACAGTGTGACGTAAAAGATTACAACAATCGCCATTTTATTCTCTAGGGTCTCTGCTAAAAAAATATATACAATGTTTGGGGGTTCCAAGTAATTTTATAGCAAAAAATACTGATTTTAACTTGTAAGCAACAAGTGTCAGAAATAGGCTTAGTCTTTAAGAGGTTAAACTGCCCTCACTTACAGGAAGTCCATTCCTTTGATCTAAAAGAACGTAATTATACATTGTAAAGCATTGGGTTTAAAGTTATCTAGCAGCCTTAACAATGTTGCTAAACATTTGCTTGAGGCTCTTTTTTTTTTTTTCTCGACAGCTATGAGTGAGCTGAGAACAGCTCTGAAAGAATCGAGGACATGGTGTTTTAAGATCGTGAGGGAGGGGGGAATCGGAATCGCGATTTTTTAACGATCGTGCAGCTCTACAATGGAATTGTGCACACAGGACCGCCTTGGAGGAAGAACCCATCAGTCCCAGCATCCCATGCAAGTCTGGAGGGACGACCACCTGCTGGACAGCAAGAGGTATCGCAGCATGCAACTTCTGAAGTTTGTCCAGGGGAAGGAACACTCTGGCTAGAGCAGAGTCAGACTCAGATTAGTCCAGTTTTGTGGAAGGAACCAGAGCCGACTTCTGAAAATTCAGAAGCCAGCCAAACTCCCCGAGTCCGTATAAAGATGTCCACGTTGTTCATCAGAGCAGTAGGAGACTGTGCTCGCAAGAGAAGGTCGTCCAGGTAGCCCAGCGCTGCGATTTCTCACTGACATAACACCAGCATTGGAGCCAACATCTTTGTGAAGACAGAGACCAAATGGTAACGCCACAAACTGACAATGCTCCTCTCCCACGGCAAAGGGGAGGAAGCGTTGGTGACAGACATATTGGAATGTGTAAGTAAGCATCCTTGATATCGATAGAGGCAAGGAAATACCCCTGATACAAGGATGCCACCACCGTGCAAACAGACTCCATTCTGAACTTCTGTAAGGTCACAAATCAGTACAGGGCCTTGAGATCATAAATTGGACGCGCCTTGCCTTCTTTCTTCGGGACCATGAACAGGTTTAAATAAAACCCCTGAAAACGTTCGGGAGTTGGAACTGGAACAAATTCCCCTTGAATTAACAGATCTTGCAACACCCAGAGGAGGGCTTGCAAGCAGTCCAGGGACAGGACACACATTGGAAGGAAAGAACCTCTCCAGAGGGTAAGAATAAAACCTGATCTTGTAGCCGGACCGTATCACTTTGTGGACCCACATCTTGCATCAAGGAGGTCCACGGGTCCAGAAACCAGCAAAGACATCTCCCCACCCCCAGGCATGGGTGAGGGTGCACCTTCATGCAGAAGGAGCCTTATTTGCGGGTCTGGAGAACCCCACTTTGGACTTGCCAGACCAAGTTAGCTTGGATCCTCCCGAAGAGGCCTTGAAAGGCTTTGAACCCTTGTCAGCTGACCCAGAGGAACGAAAAAAAACTTCCTGTGAGCCAAGGACGGGCCACGTCTACGACGAGGTTCCTTACCCTTAACTAGCCTGCGGAAGAAAGGCGCTCTTCCCCCCCTGTAACACATTTTAATGATGTAATCCAGGGTAGGCTCCAAACAGGCGATCTCCTTGAAAAGGAAGATCAGTTAAGGCTTTTTTTTTTCTAGGAGGTCTGGTCCGCAAATCAACATTTGAGCCACAAAACACGCCTATAGACCACTGCTGAAAACGGCCATCTAGAAATCAGGGGAGCCGCATCCAAAGAAGTATCACAGATAAACTGTAGCCCCTGGACCTACTGGTCCGCCAGCTCCGCAAAGGCAGGGGGGAGCTGCTCACCCTCCAGGTCACGGCATAAAAGCTTAGCCCACTCGGTCAGCCCCCCCCTTCAGCTGATCGCCTGGTCACCAGTGGCACACCCTGCCCCAGCAGGTAGCCAGACCACCATACAACTCCGTATGGGTGGAGGGCGAAGGGGGGAGGCAGAGAGGGGGGATAAATGACCCACAGGACCATCAGACTCAAGTGGGGGGGGCCTAACGGGAAGAAGGGGAACCCAGGTGTCCGACCAGCCCAGGGAGGGGCCGCGTCCACCCCAAAACCCTCCAGGGGGAGGGGGATAGCTACTCACCATATCAGGAACTAGGCGGGTACCTCTCCAGACAAAACCTCCTCGCCATTTGAAATGGGGGGGGGGGGGGGGCTGTCGTCCAGGAGGAACGCTGCGACGCAGGCGGAGACTCCTCGGTCGTATGCGACCTCGCGCAGTGTTTAACTCGCAGGCCAGCCCCCCGTCCGGTAAGGCTATGTCGCGGCTGACCTAGCGCGGAGCAGTCGATTGTAGATCTCACAGGAAAAAGAACCAGGAGAAAAAAATTCTATCGAAAGAAAAAAATTGCCAGGACCAGAGATCCCAGCAAGGAACTAGGTCCTTACTCCTGATTAGACAGAAAAAAAAACCTATAGCAGAGAGGGAGTATACCTCCTGGGACTGCCCATAGGCGTAGTCAAGTTCTTTTTCTGCCTAGTGTCTTACTCCTATAGGGGGCAGTATAACCCAATGGTAAAGAAGATCAGGAGTTGTGTTTGTCAATGAACGAAAGAGAAAAGTTATTTTAGCAGTTTATATTTACTAAAATGATTGCATTTCCATGTTCTGTGTACTGTGGGAGACCAAATATAGTGAATGCAGGGTCCTGGGTTTAGTAACACTTTAAAGGAGATGTACAGCCAAAGCCCGTTTGGCTGTATATCTCCTATGGATCACAGGAGTGCAGATCGTCTGAAGTCCGGTCTCTGCTTACATCACAGATGTCGGTCTGCCAGGTGCCTGGACCGACACACGGCTCAGCCTCTCAGCGAGCCGCTAAGAGCCAGAGCTGGCCGCTCCCTTCACAGTCCAGTGCTCCAATGAGCGAGGAGAGGGCAGAGCAGGGAGCTAATGACCGACAGTCAGCAGCTCTCTGCTCAGGTAGCTGTCAGAACCGAGAGCTTGGTTCTCATTGTAGAGACGCTGGGGGAAATGTGTAGCATTGGTCCGATGCTGCATCCACCTAGGAAAGTATAACTGGGGAAAAACTCTGAACCCCATACTTCTCTTTAAGATGAAGCCTATGAAAATATTTTAGAAACACCATTTAAGCCAGTCAATCCAGTCATATATCCCATAAAAGCTCATTAAAAAGGTAGAATCAGTCTAGCAATCAGCCTCCTATAAACCCATGCGCAGCAGTGCTCACCCTAGGAGAGGGCAAAACGGCCAATCAGGATCTATAGCTTTGCTCAGTCCTGTAAGACTGACAAAGCAGAGAGATTAACTAGTGTGCTAATTTTTTACTGCTGGGGAGAAGAGCTAAGGAAACAAAGCTTCATCAGCCACTTTTCTTACAGCTAACAAACACACAGGTGAGTAATACTACTGTAAATTTGGAAGAGGACGGGGAGGGGCGAGGGTTGGGTGCAAACCATGGAATCCACTGACAACTAGGACACCAAAAACCACAACTAAACATTTTTTCCTATTTAACTTGCATACCTTTTCATGAACTGAATAATACATAATGAGTTTACAGTTGCACATTTGATACGGGAGAACCAAGTAAAACCACTGCCATACATTACCTCTTTGTGCCAATGGCGTCTATTTCATCAATAAATACAATGGACGGAGCGTGTTCTTCAGCCACTCTGAAAAGCTCCCGCACCAGCTTGGGTCCATCTCCCAGGTATTTCTGGATCAGCTCTGAGCCCACAACCCGCAGGAAAGTGGCCGATGTCTGGTTGGCTACAGCCTTGGCCAGAAGGGTTTTACCTATTATGAAGAGATTCTGATGAGCTTGGCAATATTTGGATAGACAAACAGATAACCAGTAGAGTCCGATACCACAGTACCTGTGCCAGGAGGACCATACAGGATGACTCCTTTAGGTGGTTTGATGCCCATTTCTTCGTAGTACTCTGGGTGGGTGAGTGGAAGCTCTACAGACTCCTACAATGCAGAGGACACAAAAATAGAACTCTTAGAAAACTTGTGTTCTCTTTATACAGCAATGGACACTTGCTCATGCCAAGAAAAAAAAACACCCCAAAGAAACATTTTTTTAGGCATTTTGTGCAAAGTAAGGTAAGCCGTGTGAACTCTACAGAAGCCCTCATTTTATTTTTCTTAGGGCCAATCCATAGTTGTTTTCGGATTGGACTTCCAGAAGCTTATACTGCACCTAAGCCAAATAAGCGTTTTGGGCCAATGTTTTGGATCTCAGCAGTTTATTTAAAAATATTCTATCTATAGTTTATTTTCTTTCACCCATAGAGATAAAGGATACAGCAGGTAAAATATCACACAAAAAGTGGAAGGAACTGCCATCCTTAAAAACTACATGAAAAGAACTTTCGTTATACTTTAAAATGACATCGTCCACTCTGGTCTTACACTCGTGATCGTATGTGACCCACATTGTGAAACCAAAAGGGAACACAATCTTCACTGGAAATTTTCCCAACCAGTCCCCAAGTGTTCTTTTTGCATGAGTAGCAAAATCCCATTTATTCCTATTGAGACCATCTATCACGCAAACCAATAATAGATGTCCTTTTTATAGCAATGGTTGGGATTTTGTCTGCATATGTGCAGAAGACATCAGGACTGGCCAGGAGTCTCCATCAGCCTCTGTTTGGTTCACTGAGGGTCAAACAATGTTGAAATGCCATGACTGGGAGACAAGCGTGTAAAACACTTTGGGGATAGGGTGGGGTATCATTTAAAAGATATTTCTAAGAGAGTATGAGTATCTCCTAAATAAAGGCTAAAATGCACCACATAAAAAAGCACTATTTAAAACACATTTTTAGCGTAGAAGTGTAAAGAGGCTCTAAATGTGCACAGATTTGCACACAGAAGAGTACAAGCATGCAAATGGAAACAAGGCAGAGATCAGTGTCTTTTTCTGGCTACCTTCACCTAGAATTATTAGGAATTTTAGGAGGTTTTAGTAAAACATACAGGGGTTGAACACCCTATTGCTAAAGCACTAAAAGCAAACCGAAAAAGGACATTAATACACGCTCAAAGAACAAACCTTAATTTCCTGAATCTGGTTGTCCAGTCCACCGATATCAGCATATGTCTCCTGGGGGGCTTTCTCTACTTTCATGACAGTTACCAAGGGGTCTGTGTCATCCATGAGAACACCAATTACTGCATGCACCTGAATGATACACAAAGACCACGTTTAAAAGGAGAGCTTACCAAGACTCAATGTTTACTGATAGTCATTACTGAATTTATTAAAAGTGAATGCCTATATAGATCTCAAAGTGAAACCTTTTATTTTGATGTTTTTTGTTTCTTTTTCCTGCCTGTTACCTCTTAGAATATTAAAAATAATCTTACCTTGTAAGTGTTGTTATATCTTTAAGCACTACTTTATTTACCTAACTTGAAATGTAAATTTGATATTGGCTTTGGGGATTATTGTGCATCTCCCCCTAAATAAATGTAGCGCTCCATCACAATACTAAAATCCTAATAATGAATAAAAAAAAAATAGGTATACATAAACAGGTTTTGTAACAGTAAAGTATAGCAGATGATCTCAGATGTCTAATAATCAGACTATTTATAAATCTACAAAATAAATCAAACAAACCTGTCACCTTACCCTGTATGGGCAAACTGACAGATTCACTTAAACCAAGTTCTCACACCTCAGGCACAGGCGGTATAAAATGCACTCTGGGATTGAACAAATGTTCAGTTATCCCTCACAACTGTTGTTCTATGATATACATTTCAAAGACTCACTTTGTGGTTTAATAGGACAGAGCAGCCCGGTTCCAGGAGATCTTTATCTACAAATGACAGGATGCTGACATAGTGCTCAGACCCGACAGATGTGGAAACGATGGCATGGTTGTCATCAATTATCTCCTCTAATGTGCCAACAGACATGGGAGTTCCCCGCAGGTCATCCACCTTGGACCTCTCCTCCTAAAAGGACACAGCAACAGAAATTGTGTTAATTAGGTTATACAGTAATGGCACAGACGTTAATGGCTCTGGTTCTGTAAATCCACGCCTGACATGTACCCAGGACACACCTTTAAAATGTAAAGCCCCACTCTAGTATGCTATTAAATTTGCAGTGGGCTCTTCTGCGCTGAATGAGGTAAATGCTTGCTATAAGACGATAAAGTGAAATTACTTACCTTATTCCTCACTCCCACAGTCTTCCTCCTCTCTGTACAACCAGTTCTCTCAGACCGCACCTGTTTGCTGCCTGGCCAGTCATAGCTTTCTAGAGTCATCATGTACAATGCAGCAATGTTTCTCAACTTCAGTCCTCAAGTACCCCCAACATGTCATGTTTTTAGGCTTTCCATTATTTTGCACAGGTGATTTGATCAGTTTTACTGCCTTAGTAATTACCACAGCCATTTCATCTGAGGGAAATCCTGAATACATGACCTGTTGGGGGTACTTTAGGACTGGAGTTGAGAAACATTGCAATGCAGGACCTGTAGTCCTGAAGAAAAAGCAAGTATATAGGTGCAAAAAAAAAAAAAAAAAAAACCTGAATGTCTGTACATTACCCAAATAATGTGAAAAATCTAAGTTTACAACCACCCCATTAAACACTTTATAGATTTGAAATGAGTCTGGTGGAGTGGCTGAGTGGATGCACACTGACTGTCAGTACACAAGCAGGAGAATACACCAGTCCGGGTTTGATTCATTCGATATTGCTAGTACAATTTAGTCTTATACACAGAGGCAGAGAAGTTCACTAAACAGAGTGAATGTATTTTTACATCCTTGTAGTTTTTTATTTGTATACTCCCCCCTCAGCTTGTATGGGGGCGAGAACACAGGGTATGTAATCGCTTAGGGGAAAAAAAAAAAAAAAGGGGTACATAATGCTTTTTCTATCTATACACAAATAACTTGCCTTTTATTTCAATTTTAAACCAAATGGGTTGTTTTACAAGGTGATGGTTTACAATCACTGTAAACAAGACTAAAGGGAGGAAAACATTCACAGGGGAGATATTGCCATTCCATTAGAGAGATACACATTAGTTACAATATTGCAGTGTGAAAAGATAAGGTGGTTTGTTGTTAACCCTTCTGTGTGCACGGATTAGCCACTGCTGTTTGGTCAAGTGCAAGGGAGAGATCAGCACTACACACTATACTGGAAAGCAAACTTTCAATGTACTATTATACTGTGGAAGGGAAACCCAAATCTACAGCACATTTTTTTTAGGTTGTTCCCCTTGAGGTAACATTTTGAGGACCTGACCTAGTACAGGCCTTGAATGTCAAATGCCACTGCAATATATCAAAAGTGTCCTCACCTCCTGCTTTTCCTCGAGAGGCTTCATCTGCTCCTGATTTCTGATAAACTCTTCTTCCATGAGGAGATAATCTTTAATTCTCTCCATTTTCAGGAGCTTCAGCCTACATTGTGTGTGTGGTGTTACTGCAAGACAAACAAGAACCAATAATGTTTACCAACATAGATTTGTTCATATAACCTGTTACTGACTTCCAGCAATAGCACTATAGGAGTAAATATACATTTCAATCAAATTCCAACTCTAATTTCAGCAGATAAAGACAACCTTCTGAAGAGCAACAAGCCATTCAGGAGGGAAAAAAAACAGAGGCACAAGGACCATCAAATCTAATCCATGGGTAAATCTTTGTCCATTCATTTTAACTGTGGACACCCTCAGAGTAAAGGCATTCAGTACATTTTCAAAAAAAAGACATTTTTTACTTTCTGCTACAAAACATATCCAATAAAATTTTTTTTTAAAAAATCAAACTTCTTCAATTTAGGTAAATATGTTTTCTGCTACATATTTTTGGTAAAAATTCCATTAAGCGTATATTGATTGGTTTTCCCAAAAGTTATAGCACCTACAAACTATGGTATATATATATATATATATATATATATATATATATATATATATATATATATATATATATATATACTGGAATTTTTATTTATACTAGTATTAGCGGTGATCAGTGACTTAGAGTGCGAATGCGATATTGCGGCGGACATTCAGACACTGACTTTTGACACTTTCTGGGAACCAGTGACCCTAAAACAGAGATCAGTGCTAAATATTTGCACTGTCACTGTACGGACACTGGCTGGAAAGGGGTTAAACATCTAGGGTGATCAAAGGGTTAAATGTGTGCCTAACCAGTGTTTGTGTGTACTAGGTGCTGTTTTTTCTAACTGATGTGATGGATTTTCAAAATCCATCACATCCTCGCTGACAGGACAGAGCTCTGCAATGTTTAACTAGGCAGACCTCCGTCCTATGTCTCTCCTCGCCGATCAATGTGTGCCGGTAGACATGCATTGGCCGGCACCAGCTGATCAGCATCTGCTGTAACTGTGCATGCCCCTAGGCGGAAGTGCAGAATCACGCATATATACGTGATTCTGAACAGAGCAGCCACCCAGTAGCAGTGGTTAAAATGGAAGTACGCAGAATCTGGTGCAGCTGTGCTTCTAGGTTTTATTGTCAAAGCCTAAGGGCTCTTTCACACGGGCGATCCGATCACATCCGCCTGTCAGTTTTTTAGGCGGATCTGATCGGATCCTCCATGCAGCTCTATGGGGCAGCGGATGTCAGCGGAGACACCTCAGCTGACACCTGCTGCCATCCGTATCCGATCCTGTCCATGAAATCTGGACGGATGGAAACCCTATTTTTCCATCCGTTCGGGGATCGTAGGAGAGCGGACAGGCGGTCCGCTCTCATCCGATCCCCCATAGAGAGCAGCGGGAGCTGTGACACCTCCCTCTCCGCACTGCAAGCGGAAACAGAGCTGTCATCCGCCAGTCCCCGCTGAGCAGCACGGATCCGCCTACGGAGGCGGTCCGTGTGAAAGAGCCCTAACTGAACAAGCTGAAGTTGTTGGTTACTATGCACAGCTGCACCAGATTCTGTGTACTCCAGTTTTGGTAAATTTCCACCAGTGTCTTAGAAGTAAAAATGGGCAGAGGTTTACCAATCTGAAAAAAGCTGCATCCAAAAATTGTCAAACAGTTTCAGAATAATGTTCCTGCAAACTGCAAAGACTTTAAATATATAATCTACAGTACATAATATCAAGATTCTGGCGAAATCTCTGTGCCCCGAAGGGACAAGGCCGAGACACAATAATGGATACTCATGATCTTCGGGCCCTTTAGACCGCACTGCATCAAAACAGGCATAAATCTGTAGTGGACATCACTGCATGGGCTCAGGAA